>NC_060900.1:11018665-11711165 GCF_014805685.1 Silurus meridionalis
CCAGTGACAGGTTGAAAATGTCAGTGAAGACCTGTGCCAGTTGTCCAGCACATGCTCTGAGAACACGTATGCCATCCGGGCCAGCTGCCTTGTGTGCATCCACTCTGCTAAATACTGACTATACGTCAGTTGTTGAGAGTGAAAGTGGGCTGTCAAAACAAACAGGAAAATTGTGAATAAAATATGGGTTTACAATATACTAATAATAATGAGCAGTGTTGGGCAACGTTACTTTTAAAAGTAACGCATTACAGTATTGAGTTACTCCCCAAAAAAGTAACTAATTACATTACTTAGAAATAAATTATATTAGGGCAAAAGACATGTGTGGGCTGCACACCGGTGATGTGGAGGGAGAACATACCTTTCGCTGTCATCTCATAAAACTTCTGACCAGCTTCTGTACCCACGGCTCGCACGTATGAGTGCGCGATTCTACGTGACTACGTTCATTTTAATTCAGTATTGATTTTTTTTTATGCAAAATAATTTAACTGAAAAGTAACTCGCATTACTTTTTTTAAAAAGTAACTCGGATATTAATGTGTAAATTTATAAAGTAACGCGCTACTTTACTCGTTACTCCAGAAAAGTAATATTATTACGTAACACGCATTACTTGTAAAGCGTTACCCCAACGCTGATAATGAGTATACAATTTGCAAATTCGGTTTTTCCTTTTTACATTTTACACAGCATCCCAACCTTTCAGGAATTGGGATTGTGTGTGTATGTACAGTATTGTGCATAAGATTTAAAGTAAAGGGAGAATGCTTTCAAAATTAAAGTGTTAATAATTTGTTTTTAACAGTTTACAAAATGGAAATCAAATGAACAGAATAAAAATCCAAATCGAATCAGTGTTTAGGTCTCCTAATCCCAGACAGACTTGATGATCGGTATGTTGAGATCAGGGCTTTGTGTGTGTACAGTGAGATGGCAATATTTTCTAATGTCCACACTGGGCTAAATGGATGATTTTTGCATGTCATTTAACTTGTTTGGTGAATGTCAAATTTGATAAATG
The DNA here is from genome assembly GCF_014805685.1 of Silurus meridionalis. Classification (NCBI taxonomy): domain Eukaryota; kingdom Metazoa; phylum Chordata; class Actinopteri; order Siluriformes; family Siluridae; genus Silurus; species Silurus meridionalis. The sequence goes on from NC_060900.1 coordinate 11,019,693, forward strand.
GACTCAGGAACAAGATGAAACTGACAGCTTTAACATTCAGTGTTTCCAAGTAACATGGGTATATGTGCGATAATCACTGACTGGGTGTCCATTACACCCAGAGGCAACTACTCTCCACTCCCTCTCAGGTTGATTTTTTTCACTGTGTCAAATGTATTAAAAGCATGAATACTTGTCCTTGCATTTATACATTGAACAAACACAGTGGATTTAAAAAGTCAGGCTAAATGTTGGTTATAGCACAGCATAGGTCTCAGAGAAATGCATTAGGGTAACAATTGTTGCATATTATTATTATCTTATTTCTCATAATTTTTTTTATTGCCTTCCACTATATACAATCTGTTTATTTCCATTGTCACTTTAGAAATTCAAAGGTGGATCAGAATCAGTTTTCTCGAGAGATGGGTGAAGCTTAACTTTTGCATGAACTAATTTCAGTGTTGTGATTTCAGAGTCCGGACCCCTCCCAAGTTGTCTTTTGAGGACAGTGAGCGAAGGGCACTTCTACTTAAAGAATGGTCCAGATACAAGATCTCCCAGCACGAGGCAGAGATGGCAGCTATTGAAGAGGCTCTAAAGGCCCAGACACAAGCTTTAAAAGAGCTTCGGCTGGAATCAGCACAGCTTTACAAAGCAGCAGTCAGTCCTGACAATTGTCTTTTCCCTTTCCAGTGTCATGGTCCCTGCTATACACCACCTGTTCCAAATCAAGAGGCCCCAGATGGCAAATATAATGATATTACAAGAGTGTACACACAATGATTAAACTTACTGACTGCTGCTTGTACCAATGAAAAATGTGTAAATGAACTCTTGAACTTCTGTTTTGTCATTTCTGTTGCTATTTTTGAACTAATTTTATGACTAGAATCGTGCATTGTATTAAATGGAAACCTGTATAAAGTTGTTTAATTTGTTCCTAGGTATGTTTTTTCTCCAAATTTAAGCCATAGTTTATTCTCACACCATAAAAAAATACATTAATAAATTCAAATTAATATTTGATCCAGGAATTATTTTAAAAGCACTTTACTGATAGCTAATTTGTTATTTCACTCAATCTGGTATTGAGCTAGAGCCTTGGTACTTGGTACAAAATATCCATTTAGTGTTTCAACTAAAGTAATGCAGCTGTAAGCAGCAATAAAGGGGCATGTTTTTGTTCACACCACTTATTACAGAGGAAGCCAATGGTTGAATCTGCACATGCTCCAAAGAAGAAATACAACATTTAAAGGTAAAAAACAAATCCTTTGCTGGAATATTGCCTCATTTTCAGTTTTCTGTTTACCCTCCCAAGTTAGAAATAATGTCAAGCCTTGCTTCTTAAGTTAAGAAGCAAGGCTTGACATTATTTCTAACTTGGGAGGGTAAACAGAAAACTGAAAAGATTCGACCATTGGCTTCCTCTGTAATAAGTGGTGTGAACAAAAACGTGCCCCTTTATTGCTGCTTACAGCTGCATTACTTTAGTTAAATTTGGTTGAAAGAATGAGATCAGACCAAACCCAGCAGACCTAAGCATAATTTCTCTGATTTCTGATATTTAACATTTAATATCAGAAATCAGAGAAATTATGCTTAGGTCTGCTGGGTTTGTTCTGATCTCATTCTTTTAACCAAATTTTATGATTCTTGGAGAATCAGTTTTTGGCCAACAAAAAAAAAATCAGATATGGAAATAGAAGTGTTAATGGCTGAAAAATGTTTTATTTATAAGTGTACATGTGGATTAAAAGGTCCTACAAAAAAGAAGGCAATTAGCATCAAAGTAAAGATTATTTTAGCACCGTTTCACCAGTTATTAACATTTTCAACATGAAGGTAAAGAGTGTACAAAACAGCTCGCATATCACAAATTGTTGAACAAACTGGAGAAGCCCCCTTACTACTAACACTACTACTAATAATATTAATAAAAATAATAATAATACTATTAATAATACTATACCAAAAATAATAAGAAGAAGAAGAATCTTCATGGACACTGCACAAAACCCTGTCTATGAAATAATACAAAAGTGCTTAGATCAGCCAAAGTAAATGTGCACTGTTATGCAGGCTTTTTGTCCTAATATAAAAGTCTAAATTCATAATAATTTAGGAAGTAAATTATAAGTATTAATTTTACAGACATGACTGCTTAAAATAGTTTAAGATTAAAATTATATTTTAGATTAGTTTTAGATTTAAAATTCACACCTTAAATGGGATTACATAAAAATAAATAAATAATATATTACAATAACTGACAAGGTTATAGATTTCAACCATCGGTCCTACATTCAAAAGCAAACTGAGAGAAATAACAGTAATTTTGTGTAGTGACAAAGTTTTTTTTTTTTTTTTACTCTACCACTAACTTGGTTTGCACACGTGGTTGATATGAATTGTGTATTTTTTGTGGTTTAGAATAATCATAGTTTATTCCAGTAAATAGACTACAGGAGGAAGAAAAAGGTAACGTGAACATATGTGGATAGAGAGAAGCACAATGTGATTTATGTAAATGTATCTTCATAATTGTTTTTGTTAATTAGTCGTGTTAAATATATTTATTTTATATTCTTAATGCGCAGGTTTTATTTACATTGTGTTATTTTTTTGGATGCATGTGAAATGCACACAGGTGGAGAACACAAAGCTTTTTTGTATTGATTTATCATGATCATAATTTGACCCATAAGTATAGTATTACAACAAATATTTTGTTACAACATCATTGTGCTAAATGATTACTTAGGAATAAATAAAATGAAATTCTTAGTGGCTTAGACTATGGACTTTAAATTAGTTGAGTACAAAATAAGAGGATAACTAAGATATGCATCAAAATTGAAGATTCATTAAAGAGGGTCACATTAGAGAGTGACTTCCTAAACCTGTTTAATGCATATTCAAATATAGCAGGCTTTTGCTGTATTGATTTGTTTTAAACTCATATAATTGAGAACTGTTTCAAAGCTACCAGGCATTGAAATATTTATCAGAAAACATAAAAGAAATATTATGCATTCATATGATGCACAATAATCAATTAAATATACTGTGTTAGCTGATGAAATATTGTATATGATTTTCTTTTAAATTATGCAAAGTCTAAAATAAATTAAGAAACAATTAATTTTTCATCATGGTTACTACTAAATGTACATGCTAAATGTACATGCTTTGACAAAATGCAAAGTTGTCTAAGTGTGTTTTTATGATAGTGTTCTTCTAACTACAAACCTGATTCCAAAAAGGTTGAGACACTGTACAAATTGTGAATAAAAAAAAAAGGAATGCAATGATGTGGAAGTTTCAAATTAAAATATTTTATTTACAATACAACATAGATGATATATCAAATGTTTAAACTGAGAAAATGTATCATTTTAAGGGAAAAATAAGTTGATTTTAAATTTCATGGAATCAACACATCTCAAAAAAGTTGGGACAAGGCCATGTTTACCACTGTGTGGCATCCCCTCTTCTTTTTATAACAGTCTGCAAACGTCTGGGGACTGAGGAGACAAGTTGCTCAAGTTTAGGAATAGGAATGTTGTCCCATTCTTGTCTAATACAGGCTTCTAGTTGCTCAACTGTCTTTGATCTTCTTTGTCGCATCTTCCTCTTTATGATGCGCCAAATGTTTTCTATGGGTGAAAAATCTGGACTGCAGGCTGGCCATTTCAGTACCCGGATCCTTCTTCTACACAGACATGATGTTGTAATTGATGCAGTATGTGGTCTGGCATTGTCATGTTGGATAATGCAAGGTCTTCCCAGAAATAGACAACGTCTGGATGGGAGCATATGTTGTTCTAGAACGTGGATATACCTTTCAGGATTTTTCGGTTGTCTTCGTCCTCTTTAGTCCGGATGACATGGCGTCTTGTGACATGGCGTTTTCCAAAAAGAACTTCAACCTGTGATTCGTCTGACCACAGAACAGTTTTCCACTTTGCCCCAGTCCATTTTAAATTAGCCTTGGCCCAGAGAAAATGATTGCGCTTCTGGATCATGTTAAAATATGGCTTCTTTTTTGACCTATAGAGTTTTAGCCGGCAACGGCGAATGGCCAGTAAATGGCACGGTGGATTGTGTTCACCGACAATGTTTTCTGGAAGTATTCCTGAGCCCATGATGCCCACGGGCATCCAGTATGGTTTTCCGGCCTTGACCCATACGCACAGAAATTGTTCCAGATCTCTGAATCTTTGGATGATATTATGCACTGTAAATGATGATAACTTCAAACTCTTTGCATTTTTTCTCTGAGAAACTTGTTTCTGATATTGCTTCAGTATTTTTTGCCGCAGCATTGGGGAATTGGTGATCCTCTGCCCATCTTGACTTCTGAGAGACACTGCCAGTCTGAGAGGCTCTTTTTGTACCCTTTTGTACCCTCATGTTGCCAATTGACCTAATAAGTTGCAAATTGGTCCACCAGCTGTTCCTTATATGTACATTTAACTTTTCCGGCCTCTTATTGCTACCTGTCCCAACTTTGATTGCATTATGATTGCATTACTTGATTATGATAGCAAAATGAATGCATTACTTTTTTTTATTCACAATTTGTACAGTGTCCCAACTTTTAGAATCGGGTTTGTAAATACAAGAGGTTTTACCAAGCGCTCTCTCTCTCTCTCTCTCTCTCTCTCTCTATCTATCTATCTATCTATCTATCTATCTATCTATCTATATATATATATATATATAAATTGCATTTAATTTGAAAAAGATTAACAAAATAGTTGTATGCACAAAAACTTCACACACACACACACACACACACACACACAGAGAGAGAGAGAGAGAGAGAGAGAGAGAGAGAGAGAAACAGCCTAAAAATTTTAGATAAAATCAGCTCTAAAAAAAAAAAAGCAACATATTAATCAGTGGTTACTGAGAGAAATTCGCATAGTTGGTCAGGCCAATTGTACTTACTCTGAAATTTCCAAGATCCCAAGGGCAGAAAAATCTTTCTGAAAAAAGTATTTCTCTATTAGCTACTAAAAGTATAGGAAAAATTGACAATTGATATAGGTTTTGTTCTCAAAATGAAAATGGAAAATGGAAAGCCCAGATTAATATGAGATATACAGTTCTCATATACAATTTCAATTGTATATTTCAGGATTGCTTCGGCTCACACTGCAAAGACCAGTGTTTTTCAAATACTCATTAACAGTTTTAAGCCATCAGTGCTAAGTGGAACATTGTTGGCTTTCCTTTCTGTTAAAAGCTGTCCACCAGTATACCCACAAAGTTTAGCTATTTAAATTAATAAAAGGTAAACACATACTCAATTTCTTTATCTATAAGTTTACTTTCTATTCATGTCCTCAATTAAAATATTTGTTTTGAAAAAGATTGTAGAAAATATATTAAACAACTTAAATGTCACTCCAGACACAAAATCCATTATGGGATTCCATTATGTCATATACAGTCAAGTGGAATTTCAGTGATTTGAATAGTGATTTTTTTTCTTGGTAAGGTGACTCATACAGCAAATCCATATTTGCTGTCATATCTTAATGTTCCTTGTGAAGGTACTTGACTCTGGTTGGTATTGAAGTTTCTGATGCTTGAATCAGCCCTTCCTGGTTTACTGTTTCTAACTGAGCTGTAGGTGACACCCTGATGGGGGTGGTAACCCATGATGGAGCGGAAACTAGAGTGCCTGCTCCCAGGACGACTCTCTGGTGCTGCAGCATCTTCCCTGCAAGGAATTAATCCAAAAGTAGCTTAATCATTTGGTTTAGTATTGTAAAGTTATAAAACGAAATTAATCCTAATAAATAACATTTGTTTAAAATTGCCATACAAATGCAAAATAATGATCCATTTACTTTTTTTTTTACTAATTTACTAATTTACTAGACCCATGTCTCTTGATCTGAATGTCATTTGGAGAACGCTCTTTACCTGATCTCATTTGCAGTTTCCTTTTCATAACGTTTCTTCTGGTAGCAGCATATAAGAAGCCATATTAACAATAGGAGGAGGAGCAAAAGCAGCAATGCACCTATAACAGCCCCTGCAATTACTCCTGCCTTATTGACTGCTGTGATGGAAAAACAAAGTATTATATACATTTTTTTATCACTAAGATAAATTACAGTGCCATGAAAGCATTTCAAGACAACCTAAGGAAACACAAAATACAATTTAGAAATGATAATAAAATTTATTGAAGGGAATAAAGTGTACCAAAACCAGCTGGCCCTGTGTGGAAAATGTAATTTCTGTATAAATAATCAATCAAGCAATTAACCAGATTTATGTAATGATTAGATAATTAGATACACAACCAAGTTTAATAACTGCCCACTCTGGTGAATCTAAAGATTACTGAATTAGAACCGTTGCCACATTGTGATATAGGCAAAAGGATCAATAGACATTCCAGAAGAGAAATAAGTTTATTTAAATATATTAGTCTGGAAAGGGGTACAATGCTGTTTCTAAATCTCTGGGACTCCAGCAAACTGTGGAAGGGTTTATAACCTGGAACAGAATTACAGTGAACTGCCCACTAAAATTGGTTCAATAATGCATTAACAACTTTTGCAACAAAAAAAACAGAAGACCCCAACAGAACAATAATAAGGTCAGTGTTCATGATTCCTAGAATGACTCCTATGTCTAGAATGTTCAGTATGATTAAGTTAGAAAGTCAAGCCAAAACGTTGCCAAAGCACTGAAACCGAAAAATAAACCCCACTAAGATGATTTGGCTGGACCTTAAAAGGCCAATTCAAGCAAGAAAACCCTCCACTGTGGCTGAATTAAACAATGCTGTAAAGAAGAGTGGACCAAACCTCCTAAAAACTGATCTCCAGTTATAGGGAGAATTTAGATTTGGCTACGGATGTTAGAAATTTCACAACTAATAATAAATAAATTATTTTTAACAATGTTTACAAGGTTAAAATAAGTGTTATTAAAATAAGTTATTGTTTCCTTCAATAAATTAATAATTTCAACTATGTTGTTTCCTCGTGTTCTCTTAAATATTGAATGAAAAATCTGAGGAAAAACCAGAAGAAAACACATGGCACTGTTTTATAATAAGTTTATATAAGTTTTATAATTGTATTTTTCTATGTACAACGATGAATATATTAATGCTGGCTTGAAACATTGTGGAATAATTGCTCTTTTAGAATAATTTAAAATTATTAGACTTTTTCACACAACCAATGACACACCCAATATTCCAAACATACTTACTGCCCCACCCAGACTTACGATTGTATGCTTTCAATGTGTATTTGCACTGCTCCATCCCTACTTCATTGTTGACCGTACACACATAGTTGCCTGTGTAGCTTTGTGAATGGTTATAGATCAGCAATTCTCCGGTCTGAGGCTCTTTAAAGAAGTCAAGAATAATTCCGATAATGGTTATTGATTAAAAAATGTATGCAATATTAAAAAATATTAAAGTAAAAATAATGTTGCATGACACTTGTTACATTTTTGAACATGCAATGGCATAAATTCAAAAATCTAAATATATACATATTAAATTATAATTATTGTTAAATTTTATCCAAATATTAGAAAATAAGTAATTTTTTTTCTGCTTGGAAACATAAGCAGTCCATGGTATAGAGATGACTTACTCTGTACTGCTGTAGATGGCAATGCCCCATTCTCTTTTATCCATTTGTAGGTTAGAGGAATTGAACCTTGTGATGATTTGCAGTACAGTGAGACAGTACCTCCTATCTCTTCACCATTTTGAACCCAACATTTAGGAACAGAGGGGCACACTAAACAAAAAGATTTTGGTTAAAATAATATGGCCACATTTATTTAGTAACTATAACAAAAACACAGTGAGGCTTTAGTAAGGTTTGGCTAGTCTGACATGAATAGGTTAAGAAAAAAATTACAAATATGTAAAACTTGTTACAAGAAGCACATCCTCCACCCAGTGAAAGTCTTAGTAAAAGTAATGTAAGGCAAGCACTTGGTTGTGAAAGGGAGGAGTAGGAGAACCGGAAAAACGGAAACTGAAAAGAATGTCTGATCATTGTGAAGTATGCATCTTTACCAAGTATCACCAAAGTAATCTTCTGTGAGTCTACACCAGGTGGCTTCTTCACTTTGCACTGGTAGGTGGCTGTATCAGACTCATGTACCGAAGAGATAGTGATAGTGGCATTTCCTTGGCTGGGGTTTCCCACAAACTTAAGTCGACTCATCAGGTTTGGGTCACCAAGTTTGTACTCCTTCCCACCAGAGTATGATAAGATCTGATAAATGTGCAGTGACATAGATTGATTATCTAAATGCTCCCTCTCGTTTACATTCCATTCTAAACACACTGGAAGGGCAAGGCCAATTATTTATACTATACACTGAAAACAGTGTGAGATTAAATAGTGAATATAAAGGGATAGATCAGAATCTAGATGTGCATGTGAAAAGCGATGGACAGGTGTTTTTTTTCTGCCCCAGATGTGCCCTGCTAAATTGACTGCTTAAACAAGGAACAGATCTAAATATTTACTTTTAATCTGAGCTCTGCTTTTAGCCTGTGAACACTGCAGCTGTTGCTAAAAAAGTTAAACCAACATGAACACCAAAAAGGCATACATGGGTGAAAATTAATCTATTTTTGAAAAGGGGAAAAATCCATCAGAGCCACTACAATAGCATTGGGTAGGTCCAATACAACAAGTTGCAATACCCTGAAATAGAAGGAAACGACTGGTGTACTAACAACCAAACATCTAAAAAGTTTACAAATGAAAACAACAGCAGTTGATAAATATCATGAAAACTGTAACAAATAAATAAATAATAAATGGGAAATTACTAAAAAACCTTCCTATGGCAGAGGTAAATCACAATTCCCATTTGACACTGATCTTAAAAGCAATAAATATAAGTAAAACAAACTGAAAACCACTCATCAGTAGTAAGAATCAAAAGGAGAGACTGGACTTGGCAATGGAAAAACTGAGAAAAACAAGAGTTGGCTTTGCATTTGGAGGAGATAGGTAAACCTTTTTTTTGTTGTTGTCTAATCATTTTAAAGAGCACACAGGGCTCATTACAGGCATGCACATTAGAGCTGAATAAAATGAACATATACTTTGATTTTAATTATTTCTCACCAAATTGTCTTTCTGAGTCATGTCTGGACTGACAATTGACCACTCAACATCCAGCTGCCCAGTGTCAGATGGGCTCTCACTGTAGGTACAGCTCAAAGTAACATCTGTTCCCTGTGATCTCTTAATTGTCTGTGGCCCTGTGGAGGTCACTTGAATACCCACTGAAAGAGCAAAGTTATGATGTTATGAGGAACTAGTGTATGTAACTTACATTACTGTGCTAAAAAACAAACAAAATTAGAATTGCATGAAAATATATTTAAACTATATTTAACTTAATTACTCTTTTTATCTATACAATAAATTGACATTATGAGATGTAAGTAAAGTAAGAAAAGAAAATCAACTGAATAGATTTTACACTGTTAAAAGGCTTATTTTAAATCAATAAAACAGCTGGAAAAAAATTTTGTTTCATCAGACTTATTGTTTGTCGTGTGTTATGCAATGTTACATTTATATCCAAATACTCACACACCTCAGGACAATAAAATACACAAACAGCAGAGCACAAAAAATTTCACATTTGTCAAAGACCAGGCAAGTTATGTTAAATCAATATACAGAAATTAAAAAAAAAAAAAAGTTTATAAATAATATAAAAAGACAATCTGTACAAATCACTCTATAATATTGAGCACGTCATGAATGTTGACTCTGCTTACAGAGGAATAAATGATCAGCACCGCTTTTTAAAATACAGATGTCTTTATGCAGCTGAATACAATGATGCCATATTTTTGTTGTTGTTGTTGTTGTTGTTGTTGGAATTTTTGTTTTAAATAAAGAAAAGAATGAAAAAGTAAATGACAGAAGAATACTCACCCACATGATTTAAATAAGCTGATGTAGCATATAGTACAACCAAGGAAACCTTGAATCCGGTACAATTCTTTCTCATCGTCACGTATGTTTTAGTATATTAACCTGCAATTAAAAACAGGTGAGATAAATATTGAGACATGTCTTCCCAACTCAATAAAAGCGGCATCTGGGCTATGAATCATTTAAAGTAGAAAATGCAAAGGAAGACATGTCAGACATCTTCAGAAAAGGAACCTATAATAACTAGTAACGAAATGCCACAGAGATTTTTCGCGTCACGTCACATCTTTAGCAAAAAATATCTAAGTATGCATATGAGTCTTAGTGAGTTGTTTTTCATAATTCACAGAACCGTTTTTATTTTTTATACAAATCAACACAGAATATGGCTACAAGTCGAGGCTGATTCATTTAATGACCTTTGCACATGACTTCATAGCGAACAATACTGAATTCTTCTCGGATTCTTTTCTAACATTGTTTTGCAGGTGTTAAATATCACAGGCAATAATATAGTAATAAAAAGTAAAAAAAAAAAAACAGTATAAAAATATTTACCTAATAAAATATGAATCCAAATATAACCTTAAAATGGCAATATAATGTGATCCCTGGCGTCTCCTCAATACTTCCTCACTATTCGCTGTAACTTAAAAACAATGAGAAAAAAAAGGCTCTTTTCCAGCTCCACCCTCTAAATGCAGTTTGTCAGGCTAACCGAGAAATGACTCATAACTAATAACTAATAATTAATTACGATGCATTACAAATGCAAATGTGTTCCTTATTTCCTTGATTTTAGCAAATTAATAATAACATCTACTGACATAAAATTGTCATAAACGCGTGGATTTGACTCTCTTTTGGTGGTTAATAATAATGACCGCTAGATGGCAGCTGGACAAAACACCTTTTTTATTTTTTTTTATTTTTTTTACAACACATTGTCTCTAAAATAGTGCACATGAAGAGGTTTCCAAGATTTTTTTTTTATTATTTGTCTAATGAAATCCTCTAGTGTAAAAACAGTGTGAAAGTACACAGAAGCTCCAGCATTTCAACTTGCTTTTAGAAGGATGCACTGTAACTACTAGTTCAACAATTAAACAATAAAATAACTGGGAGTTATTTTATACAGCAACTTGTCTTTTGACAACCATATCACCCATATTACAAAAATAAGCCTTCTTCCACCTTAGAAATATTGCTAAGTTAAGAAACATGTTGTCTATATCTGATGCAGAGAAGCTCCTTCAGACTGGACTATTGTAATGCATTACTAGGTTTTTGTCCTGCATCATTAATAAACAAGCTACATTTAGTCAGAAAGCAGCAGCCAGAGTTCTCACTCGGTCAAGAAAATATGACCATTTAACCCCATTTATATCATCCCTTCACTGGCTACCAGTTTTAAATTGACTAGAAACTATTGCTACTTACTTATAAGGCCCTAAAAGGTTTGGCTCCCATGTATCTATCCAGTCTTCTAACATGCTACAATCCATCTCGCTCTTTGAGATCTTAAAACTCTGGACTAGTAGTTCCTAGAATAGCAATCATTCTTATACTTTGGAATAGCCTTCCTGACAGGCAGACACATTCTCCCAGTTTAAGCATCTTTTTAGCAAGTCCTACACATAAACTTTCTTTTGGCTTCTCCTATTAGGGGTCGCCACAGCGGACCATCCGCATGTTTGATTTGGCACGTTTTTTTACGCTGGATGCCCTTCCTAACGCAACCCTCCCCATTTATCTGGGCTTGGGACCGGCACTAAGAGTGGCTGGGGTTGGTTCCCTGACCGGGGATTGTGCTCCAGTACAGCTGATCAAACACACTATTAACTTGTGCTTGTTAATATTCTAAACAGCACTTAGGCTAATTCCTTTCCACTGCTTCTCTTTCTCTACTCATTCCAAGGCATCCCGAGGTTGCGCCAGCTCCAGTTGTGTCCCACCTCATGAAGATCATAGACCTTCAATAAAGTCGATGCTCATCCCGCAAACATCCTGAACCAACTAGAGACGTACCAGCACCATTTGGATCCCACTTCATGTAGAGTTTAGAATAGACATGGGCAAAATACAGGCCACGGGCCACACAGCCCGCGGGGTTTATTAATCCGGCCCTCCGAACGTGACCAAATTTTATTAAAATAGGTACGGGTAAACTGTTCAATTTACCTTTTCCCTGTAATGCCCACGTTTCCCCTAAAGATGTCGCACTTCAGCTCAATTGACGCTCGCGTTCGCGTGCAATACTCTCTTCTTCTCTTAAGAGAGCTTAATCTGATACTCTTTAAAAACTGCGACAGTTTCTGACAAACACCTCGGATCTATCCTGAGAATTGCCACAACAAAACTTACTCGAGACCCCAGGCTGCTTATCAGGGATAAACACACAATTCACTTATATACATTTTTTTTTGTTTTGAGATAATGTCCATTGTGAAAACAACTTGAACTTGTATTTTCCAAACCTTGCATCAATAGATTTTAGAATAAAGCAGTTTTGTAACTTTGCATGCTGTTATATGCAGCTGTTCATATTTTATTCAGTGCCAGATTTAATTTTCTTCTCTGTATCTTGTGGAAAGTTGCAGCAGGTTGTGATTTGGTTCTTGAAATATGAGACTATTAATCACAGCACTTAAAAAATGTGGGTTGTTATTTTAACCTGCCTCCTTATTTAATAATGAAGTTAGTGAAATAACTCAAAAGTAAAAGTGTTGTCCTTTTCATTGCAGGTAATTATTAAATACCTAACTTTCAAATAAACACCACAATTAAACTCTTCCCAATTGGTTAAAGGTGTTACCTCAATTTCAGTATATCTCTTATGCATCTCTAATGGATTAATCCGCTAGTAGACTTGATGTTTTTGAGTTTCAATTATATAAATACAATCTTTAAAAGATTTATGATATAGATAACTAAAACATCTGATTAACATTGATCAGAACCAAGAGTTAGTGCAGCGTCAGTGTGGCTCCTCTCTCTGCACCGGAAATAAGATTTGTTTTGAGGCTAACGTTAGCGCCATGGATTCTTTATGTCCAGCTTCAAGAATTTTTCTAAAAAAGGAGAAAAAACCTGACAATCCCTGTATCCATGGAGTGAATGAATGAAGGATGTAATAAAATAAAACATTTGCTACAGTTAATATTAAATTTTTTTAAATTTAAATTACTCAAATGTGGTCTAATAAATGTAAATTAATAAAAAAACATTTTAATTTCATTTATGCCAATTTACCTGATTACTCAAAGTGATCAATATAATTGTATTTATTCTAGAAAAAATTTTATAATCTAACCAAGCATGTATTTTTTTTTTTAAGTTTTTAAAAGGTAAACTGTTTATTTTGATGATAAACGTTATTAACAATAAACATAAGCGTAAAAAAAAAAACAAGCAATCTTATGTTTTACATTTCTTCCCTCTAACCGTACCGAAATTTAACCGAAATGTGACTTAAAAAACAAGGTTCGTACCGAATTGTGCATTTTGTGTACTGTTAGACATCAGTATATATACATAAACACACACGCCCTGTCTAACTGCCAGATGAAGTGTCACAGTTTACAATAATAATTTAAGCATCCACAAAAGACTAAACTAAGTGTAAAAGTTCTTCATACTAGCATAATGAATGCAACCAATAATGTCTTAGACTCGCACTCCAAAGTCTTTCATTATCTTATCTCCTTTAAAATATGCCTTAATCGTTATTATGCAATTTGCCACACTGATCAATTGTACAAAGACCAAAGAGCATGCAGGGATTTTTTTTTGCTGAAATTTTATGAGAAATTTAAAACGTTTATTTAAAGCGTGATCACCTCAAAATCTGCAAAACCGAGTGGAAAGGGTTGGCAAAACATTGTTGACAAATTTAATGCAAAATTGTTTCCAATGTTTTTTTTTTTTTTTTTAACTTAGTTGTTTTTCTCTCTTAAAATGAACAGGACATGGCTGCGACAGACTTTCTGCATCATCTCCTCTTATAAAGCCATGACCTAACCTGTTTCATGAAATAAACCGGCTCTAAAGCAGGTCTGAGTTTACAGACCTGTTTCTATGACATCAACAGCAGCTTTAAATAACCAAACAATACCAGTTAATTTCAAACCAACAATTAAATCCAGCAAAACAAGTGATGCATGTAGGAAAAATGCCAACCAGGAGGGATAATGTGAACTGGAATGTTTAGAAGTGAAATTCAAATAAAACATACTGTACACCAAATCAACTGCAAAATGCATGCTTTAGAATTTTTATTAGATTTAATTTCCACCACTTATATGCAAAGGGCTGTACAACATGTATGTTAAGATAAGTCAAAACACAAACATCATTTGGGCATTTATTCCATAAGTATAGAGACAACGTGTACTGCTAATTCTGAGGGAAAAATTCAATGCTAATATGGAATGCAATTCTTCTGTATACTAACATTATGAATAAAAAAGGAACACAATAAAAGCTATGCCTTTCGTGAAATACACTTCAAAACGTGTTAAATGCAGAAAATGCAACATAGAAAAAAAATTAAACCTGCTCTAATCCCTCAGAGTAATTTACCAAGGAAATTATATAATCCCAAGATCAGTCAGAGTCACTGTCTTTGTCACTGTCTGCCTCCATTACATCCACACTGAACTTGTACTCCTGGTCACAACCCATGTAAGCATCACTCATGAAATACAGGGTATAATTATGAACTCCGATAGCTGGGGCGACAAAGTCCAGTTTCACCTAGTGAAGAGAATAGAGAGAATTGAATACACTCAAGTACTCGTTCATAAAAAGCAAACAAAGAATATTTGTAAAATACTTGCATAAACTTATGTTTTACTATAGCATTTTTCAATTCATTTTCATTTGTATAGCGCTTTTAACAATGAAGACTGTCTCAAAGAAGCTTTACACAGGTATAATATTATATATATATATATATATATATATATATATATATATATATATATATATATATATATATATATATACATACACACACATATATACATACACACACACATATACACACACACACACATTTATATACCATTTTGGTATATCTTTTCAAGGGACGATACTATAGAAATGAAACCTGGATATATTTTAGTCATGTGCAGCTATAGCACATGTCATGTGTATAGCAGTACTGATTTACAGTCCTCTATAAACAACTCAACATACAGCCATTAGTGTCTAAATAGATTTCAACAAAAGTGAGCACACCCTAAGTGGTAACAGCTGTACATCATTTAACCATGCAAAGTCACATGTCCAATTCATCATGTTCATGAATTACAGCAGTTAAAATTTGGTGCTTTGAATACAATTCTCTTATACTGTCCACTGGATGTTCAACATGGTACCTCATGGCAAAGACTTTGAGGACTTGAGAATATAAATTGTTGCTCTCCACAAAGATGGCCTAGACAATAAGATCAGTAACACCCTGAAACTGAGTTATAGTACAGTGGCCAGGGTCATACAGAGGTTTTCCAAGACTGGTTCTACTCTGACCTTGCAAGGGTTCATCAAAGAAGTTGAGTTCTTATGCTGTGTGTCAGGTGCAGAAACTGGTTTAGAAAAACAGACTCATGAGTGCTGCTAGCATATCTTTAGAGGCTGCGGAAAAAGTCCTTTCGTCAGTGTTTAGACCACACGCCACACACTGCAGGTTGGTTTGCACGGCCGTCATCCCAAAAGGAAATCTCTTCTGAAGCTGGCTCACAAGAAACTCTGCAAACAGTTTGCTGAAAACAACCTGTCCAAGACCATGAATTACTGGAGCTATGTTCTTTGGTCTGATGAAAGGAAGACAAGAGAAAATTGTTCAGCTCAGATGGTGTCCAGCATGTGTGGTTCTAGCATCATGGTCTGGGGCTGCATGTGTGCTGCTGGTACTGGGAGCTGCGGTTCATTGAGGAAAAGATGGATTCTAACATGTACTGTAACATTCTGAAACAAAACGTGATGCCCTCAATTCAGAAACTGCAACAACCAGCAGTTTTCCAACATAATAATGACCTCAAACATGCCACCAAGATGACAACTGCCTTGCTGAGGAAGCTGAAGGTGATGGCGTGGCCTTCAATCCTGAACCCCATTGAGAACCTGTGGGGCATACTCAAGCAGAAGGTCAAGAAGCACCATGAGTCTAACATCTAGCAGGTTTGTGATGTCATAGAAGAAGATCCCCGCAACCTGTGTAGTTGTCAAGCAGTGCTAGATAACAATGGTGCATGCGGCTCTTTGGCTGGTTTCATGCGGCTCTTACGTTCATATCGAAGTTTGTGTTTGTTTTTTTAATGTGCGTGTGAGTTCAATACGGTATTTTAAGATTTAAATGAGCTTGCCCCTACTGGGAAACTTTGCGGTATATCAGAAGAAACACAATTGTAATGACAATAAAAAAGCGCAGCCAGCACACGGTTATCTGGATAAGAGCCAACATGTCTGCGGTGTGTGGATAGCGATTTGCAAAACATGCAATGCTGAAATTTTAAGAGGGGGTGTATCTGCAAAGAGTTTCTCCAAGTCAGGTTTAATTTATCACCTGAAATCCAAACATCCCGATTGCCATTCTAAATATGAGAAGAACACGGCGCAGAAAAGTAAAGCCAATCCGAGCATGCACACTCCGTCTGTAGAGGACGTTTTTGAAAAGGCAGGAAAGTTTTCCAGTGATGGTGCCGAGGCAAAAGGCATAACAAAAAAAAATTATGGATTTCATTGCCATTTGAATTGAATTTGAATTTCGGTGCATCCCTAAAATATTATCGTTGGTGTGGCCCTCTGACACAATTCAGGTTTCTCATGTGGCCCCTTGTAAAAAATTAATTGCCCACCCCTGCGGTATATTCATCTCACGCACATGCGCATTTGAGAAAAATACCGTATTGAACTCAAGCGAAGTGAACACGCTCAAACAAACAAACAAACAAACAAACAAAAAAAACAAACACAAAGTCTGTGTTTTCTACCCTGAAACACGTGAAATCAAAGCATCGATCTGTTCTGACTGACACCCATGTGAAAGAATTGCTTCGAGTGGCAACAACGGAATACGAGGCAGATTTGAAGGGGATTGTTTAAGGCAAGGAATGCCAAAAGTCCCACTAAGTAACATGCATAGTAAAAGAGAAACGCTATTGTAAATTATTATATTTTTGTTTGTGGACTTGGTTAAACAGAGTTTTTGTGTGTGAGACAGTGCACCATGTTCATTGTTGTGTGTGTGTGTGTGTGTGTGTAAAGGAAGGGATGGTGATGTTCATGTGTGCCCATGTGTATGATGTGGCTCTTTGCGGTAACACAGTAAAAAAATGTGGCTCTCGGTCTCTGACTGGTTGGCCACCCCTGACTTAGGGTGTACTTACACCAGTCAAAATAACTGTAAACAAAAGTATGTTAAGTTATTTTTAGAGAACAGTAAATCTGTACTGCTATACAAGCTGCACATTGACTACTATAATATATATCCAAGTTTCATTTCTATAGTATTGTCCCTTCAGAAGATAAAATGGTTGCTAAAATGTGGAGATACACAATGTAACTCTTGTGAGAGAGACACACACACACACACACACACACACACACACACACACACACACACACACACACACACACACACACACACACACACACACACACACACACTAACTCCTTTAAAATGTGAAAAAAAATTTTTTTACAGATGATTAAAAACATATGCATAATTATTTTCTTCCTGGACCGTTGAAGGCAATTGCCAGCAAAATTCATGTTACTATGTACACTCGAAAATACAACATGCACGTACATAAAAAATAAAGTTTTATGGAGAATTTTTTTTCTTGAATATCTTTTGTAATCCTCAATCTGATCTATGCAATGACCTCCTTATTTGGTTAGTTAGATATAATCCATGGGCAGGGATTATGCTAATTGTGAATGATCTTAAATAACTGCACTGTATTCACAAATGACTGGAATTCATTAACATGCACACTTAACTGTCAAAACTGAGATTTATGAAGCTTTATATAAACATTCATTTTACATAAATTACTCAGATTTTACTCAAATTTACAAAAGTTTAATGAATGTATAAAGAGTAACAAAAAAACCTTGGCTTTTTGTTGCAGAGTCAGTCTCTTGATAGAGATAAGACTGTTCGATTTGGGGTCTCCAATCACAACCCACCAACCCTCTTCACGTTTCTGTGAAAGGGGAAAAACCAACAAAGAACAAAAACACACAAACAACATGGTCATTAAACATTCAAAATATTATTTTTCAGGATATATATGTAGTAAGTAATCAAGTACAAGTCCTTATATAAGTAAAGAACACCCAGGCAAATGACATTTTTTTCTTTTGATAAGATATGTTAATTTTAATTTGAAAGTTTTGACTGTCTATCCTAAGGACCCCCTTACTCCTAACAGGAGGCTGTCGCAAAATATTTTACTAACCTGTGGAAACAGCGGCGCAATCACAGGTCCTGTAACTTCTTCCTCTCTCTCTAACTGCACCTGAACAATAACTGGACTGCCACTTTAGAAACAGAAAAAAATAGATTTATATTATTAAAGCATAGTGCTTTTAATCATTAGCATTACAATGCTATTAAAAAAAAAGAAAACTGTCTGTGGCATTTTTATATTACATTTTTATAAGCATGAAACAAAATTACAAAGTTATCAAGAGTACTGAATGTAAAATAACCCAGTCACCGTTAATAATTTTAAATCTCCCACCGGATTTGTATTAAAGAGGAACCTACTTCAAATTTTTCTGGTTTCTCGCAGACTATGTGCTTTTTTGTATATTGCATCTTTTATAAACATTTCAACCACTTAACATAAACATAGACAAACAAACCAAGCCCAACTTTGACAATGCTAATGAGATGAAAAAAAAAAAAAAAAAACAACAACCTAAAAACATACATGTGCATTATAACACACCGAAACTCTAAATATTTCTTAGAGTGACATCGATAAAATCCAGGTATGGAGACCATACTTGATGAAAAGCTTTAGTAGACATGAGTAACACAACTAAAAAATTTTAAGGGAATCACTTCCCTAACAAACTTGTGCCATCATCTCAAAGATGGGGGTTTGTCATTAATCCACGTTAACAATATATTTTTTCTGGCATTTATTTATAAATGACAAATATTGTATAAAAACATAATAAAAGAGAATATAAAGATATACTAAGATTTTATTCAGTGTATTTTCCTTGGAGTTGAGACAACTTGAGCTAACGAAAACGCCGGTGGGGTGTGTGCATGTGTGCGCGTGTGTGTACTTTTTCTTCTTTGCTTATCTTAATTTTCGTCACAATCTTCAGTTTCTGGCTTCGATTCGCCATCAAAAACTGTTTAGTTATTCTTCCGTTCATTCCAACAAACTAAAGCCATCCGTTCAATTCCTTTATTTGGCAATGAGATTGGTATAATTTGTAGTGGATAAAGAAGCCTAGGCATTATTTTCCTCTTAACTACAGCAATCCGCCGAAGCCAGGAAAGGGAAAGCTCTGACCATCTAATTAGATCATTAAGAATTTTTCCCCCAAAAATGGGATAAAATGAACTTTCACAATTGACAGATCATGGGGTAATATTAGTTCCCAAATATGTAAAACCAGATTCCGAAACCTTAACTGGAAAGGAACACTTTAATAACACGGGTGTCTCAAATGTAAAGCAACAGATTTGGGGAAATTTATTTTGAACCCTGAGAAATTCCTAAATTAATTAATAATATCTACTAAACTTGGTACTGAAGATTCAGAATTCTAAAAATAAAGCAGGATATCATCGGCATAAAGGGAGATTTTATGCTTTTTAGCTAGAGCAAAAAGCAACAGGGAAAGGGGACAACCCTGTCTAGTGAACAAAACAGAAAAATTATCCTGTTACAGTTACAGTTAGTAACAACGGCTGCAAGTGGCCAAAGTAAAGGCGGCAAACCCATTGAATAAAGTTATGACCGAGGCCAAACCTTTCTAGACTGTAAAATAAATAAGTCCACTCCACACGGTCAAAGGCCTTCTCCGCATCTAAAGATAGGAGTGTCAATATTGCCATTATGAGAAAGCTCAAGGACATTAAGCAGCCATCTTATATTGTTACTAGAACTTCTACCCTCAATGAAGCCTGTTTGGTTTAATCATTAATAGATAGGAATTTTTTTCCAATCGCAATGCGAGGATTTTGGAGAGCAGCTTTAAATCTACATTCAGCAAAGAAATCTGTCTGTAGGACCCACAATTCTCCAAATCTTTTCCTTTTTTTTTTTTAACACAAGACAGATATTGGCCTCCCTAAGTGACTGAGGTAGCTTATTTATCATAAAAGAATGGTCGTACATAGCTAACAAGGGATCTATTAACAAGTGCTCAAAATCTTTATACACTTGGCAATCTAGGCCATCTGGAACTGGAGATTTAACGGATTGTAACCTACCTAAGGCCACTAGTTTCCTCCTTTGAAATGGGGAATTGAAGACCATTCTTTGTTCATCAGATATACTAGGAAGCGTTAAGCAGTCAAAAAAAAACTTTTCATAGCAGTATCTTATTGGGGAGAATATTCAGAAGGATATAAAATCAGTAGAATTGCTTACATGCAGAATTTATAACCCCAGAATTAAATGATAGTTCTGCCGTAGAATCCCCAATAGAGGTAATGAATCGTGGACTAAATTTATTCTTTAATAAGTAAGATAAATACTTATAAGGTTTATCACCTTGTTCATACAATCTTTGCTTTGAAAATACTATTTTAGTGTTGGGCTGCTGTGATAAAGATCCCAAGGAGGCATGCATTACACGCAGTTTCTCCAAATTAACAGACGAAAGATCATTTACATGATCTTCAGTAGCTATTTTGAGTTCTAGGCATGTCTACTGGTTTCTGTTTTTTTTGGGATATAATAAGATATAACTAGTCCTTTAATGTGGGCTTTACAACGCTCCCATAACAAGGATGAATCATCGATCGATTCTGATTTAATTGACCAAAAAATCTTGAATTCAGAATTAAGATATGAAAGAAACTCCAGTGCTAAGTAGATAACTAACGTCCAGTGTTACCACAGCATGATCAGAAACAACAGTATTGCTAATGGTACATATAAATACATATTGCAGAATTGCAATAGGGACACAAAAAATCATCAACCCTAGTATACGACTTATGAGGAGGAGAGTAAAATGTAAATTCTGTTCACAATGGACTGAGTAAGCCAGACATCAGCATGGAACAGAATGCCAGACATTAACATAGCCTAGTTATTCATACAGAGCAGACAATGTTTTATATTGCTTAGAGACAGGGCAATTCTTAGAAGGGAGTCTATATAATAAAGGATTCACCAAACATTTTAAATCCCCCTCAAAATCACTGTGCTAAACGCAATATCTAACAAATCCGAAAAAGCCTTAGTGAGAAGCAGAGAAGTTTGGCAGAGAATATATATTTAAAAGGGTTCTCTCTTTCCATTTAATAACCCCCTAAGAATAACATAACAGCCTCACCTATCCTTAACACTATTAAGAGTCCTAAAGTGTACACTTCTATTCACAAGGATAACTACCCCTCTACAACTTGTCATAAAGGAAGAAAAATAGATATGAACAATCCACTTATGTATAAGATTAGAAAGCTCCAGGTCATTCAAATGGGTCTCCTGCAACAAGGCCAAATCAACCTGCCATTTACTTCCAGACCTTCCAGATTTGACCATGCAAACCCCTTACATTTCCATGTAACAACTCTTTAATTGCTATTAACTATAATACATTTTAATGTAATAAAGGCATAGAAAGGTGAATAAAAAAAACTACCGTAATTTCTGGACTATTAAGCGCATCCATATATAAGCACTGAATTTGACAAAGATTTTTATTTTGAACATAAATAAGCCGTACCTGTCTATAAGCCACAGGTGTCTACACTGAAACTAATGAACTTTACACAGGCTTTAACGAAAGACAGTGCCTGTTACATGGTGTAACGGGTGAAATATGTTGTGGCTCCTTTAAGAGCAGAGCATTTTCCCGGTATTACTGCATGTGTGCAAGACCGAGGAATATGACCTTATTATTTTCTGATGCTCATTTCTAAGTTTCTTTGACTAACCCGTAACGCTGTTGCCAAGAAAAATAAAAAAGCATGAGTTTTGGAAACCTGTCTGTGCTTATATGATTTCTGTTGCAACTGGAGTTAGTGAGTGGGCATCAGGTCAAATGTCAGAGGAACCTCATCCATATTTATGATGTGGTGAGGTCTGATTCAGTGGGAGCGCATCTGATTTAATATAAAGAGTTTCATTGGTTCATTCGTTCGCAATTTCATTGGTCTAATGTTACGGGTCTCAGTTTTTTGACTTTAGAGCTTGTGAAATCGGGAAAAACACATACAGTAAAAGAAACACAAACACACACAAAAAAAAAATTAAATACAAAACATTTCTTGGTAGTAGAACAAACAGTGGAACTCAGGAACCAAACATCTCTTCCGTTCAGAAATACAGCAGGTGTGTCGAGAGCCATGGTGGGTTTACCACCATGTTTAACTAAATCAAAATTCCAGCGCATACGAAGCACAACACAGAGAAATCTTGAGATAAAGATTCAAAACGCAGTTCTCAAAATGCAGACTTCCATCCATAGACAACTTTCTACTTGCATCCAGAATCTTTGCTTAATTCCGAAGTTATGCATGCGTACCACCATCGGTCTGGGTCTCTCCTCGATACCTGGTTAATTTGGTCACTGACTCATTCCATGACGATGCTTGAGAACTGAAGCAATGAGTCATGATATCGGTTAAATCTTTTTGAATAACCCTGTATTGTACAGCCCAATGTACTTAGTTTTTCTCATGACTGTAGCGGGCTATTTAAAAATAGCACTAGCGTTCAGTGTAGTTAAAGTCAAAGCTCTGTAAAGACCCAAATGTGTGTGTGATGGTCAGATTTTAAGAAAATTTGGGCAACATAGTGTATGCTCTTCAAAAGGACATCAACAATTCTGTACTACACTGTAAATGGAACTGAACAACCATACAACAACCTGATGCATTAGCATTACCTGAAGCTCAAAGTTTTGTGGATCAATGCAAAACCCATCGAAGGAAGAATAATAATATTTAGATCGCACTTACCTCTTGATGTTCTCTTTGTCGACCACTTCATAGGAGAGCTCAATGTTCGGGTAACGATTACAAAAACGTGCCACATCAGCCATTTGAATATCTGACAACTGTAGAAGACTAATGCGATCCTCATCCTCCATCTCCATGATGTCAAAGATGCTTTCTACACCCTATATATACACAAAAATTGCCAATGAAACCAGATTTCCCAAAATGTTCCGAATGAAATATAAATCTCCCACCTAAATCTCACCTTTTCTGTACTGCGTTTGATGTGCTCTGCTGTAAAGTGTGGCAGCTGCTTCAGATAAGAGTCCTTAGACCACATGGCCTGTGTCACCATCTGAGCTAGCTCCATTGCAGCCAGTGCTGGACTCAACCAGCCATTGCTGGATAGCACATCCACACATGCCTGAATGAGACGCACTGCCTATACAGTAAACATGCAAAATCATAATTAACACAATACTTATAGCAGGCGGCTATGCTTGCCTGTTGCATAAAATGTTAAATATTTTAAAAACTTTGTCGTATCGCAATAGTCATTGTAAGATCAAATCACAAGTGGAAGCATGATAACTCCTAGACTACCTGTGCGTGTGTGCAAGTGATAGATAAATTTGTGTATAGTACATACATTCTGCAAGTAACCCAAAAAATTGATTAATCATTTATCCTTATCTGGCCATTTAATTTATTCAACCATTTAATTCCAAGTTTTACAATAGCCTCAACTCATTTTAACAGTTCTGAAAAGGCTGTCTTAAGAATTGGATATTATTTTGCTTACCTTGCTAAGAATCTCTTCAGTGTCAGACTGAAGTTCAGCACTTAGTTGCATACGAGACAAATGGGCCTGTAAGAGCAAGTTGGTCTTCACATGGGGATCATTAAACTTCGGGTTGTTCAGTTTGTGAGGCACCTTCTGGGCTAGCTATACGAAATAAAATACAAAATATTAAACACTGAAGTCAATCAGTTCTTATAAAATGTTTGAGGGTGTGCATTTAACTGACCTGATGTAGCAGGGTGTCTTCATGGTGTCGGATTGGTATGTTCTTGTACTCAGCAGCATTGGAGATAATCTCAATCAGACCACGGATTTTTGTCTTAGCATTTAGAGACATGCTGAATAGCTCTGTAGAGACAATGAGAATTTCTGAATATTTTGAAAATAAAAAATATATCTAAAAATGCTTACATTGATCAGTTTTTTTTTGTTTTGTATGTTTTTAATAAACTGTTAAACAGCACACCCATACTGAATGAGAATTTCTGAATATTTTGTAGAAAAAAAAAAAAAATAATAATTAAAAAGCCCTGCAGTTTTATATTGTGACAGTGCTTTAAAAAAAAAAACAAAAAACACAAAAAACAAAAAAAAACTGTTTTGGTGTGTTTCAGTGACCCATTTAGCAAATGCAAAAAGACAGGGGAAACGCCCATAAGGTTTCTACACATAAGAAATTTACAAGCAAGGGTACTGTCTTCTAAATAGTTATCTCACCAATGGTGGTATAGTTAATGTAGTAGTAAGCTGCAATCATGCCCAGATTGAGAGGGGCGACATCCATCTCATCCTCTATGCTGATGCACTTGGACTGCTCAAGATCCTGCAGTGTGTTCTCTACCAATTCCGACAGGTGGTCCGACAGATGCCGATGAGACATACCTGCCATGCGTAGGGTAGCAAAAAATCAATAAAGGATGTGATTTTTGACATGACAAGTCCATTAAAAATTCTTGGGAAAACACAACACAATCTTACCCTGAAGATTATAGTAGTTGGGGTTTTGGGTCATTCTGCGGTAAAGGAAAGTCCAAGTTAGATAGTCCACCGCATCCTGCTTGTTCTCCACTGTCTTTGTGACTATCTCAGCATTGAAGTGGTCATGAAGACGATGGTCCAAATGAGATTCAACTGGCAAAGGCTCATAAAGGAACTTCTTAAAGAAGTCCTTAGACACAAAAAGAAAGTTTGTGAATATTATGTAGAAACAAAGGAGGAAAAAGTTTTATAATTTGAAACTTCTGCTATACCTTTTTAGAGCCCTGGCACATAATGACACAGCAGCCCTCATCATCCTGTAGAGGACGATTAGCCTTACCCACCATTTGCAGCACATCATAGATTGGGTAATCCACATAACTATGAAAACAAAATACATTTAATAAAGTCTTAAATAAATTAGATGCAAAAATTAAGATTCACAATGAAATAAATATTACTAAATATAATATTAAACATTGTGATACATGATTTAAACAGTACTTAAAAAAAAAAAATGTAATTCAGTAAATACATACGCATGAATTTTCCCGTTGTAATACTGTGTGTCCATGACGATGACCAAGTGAGCAGAGATGTTTGTTCCCCAGCAAAGACTACGAGAGGCAACCACAACTTGAATGGCACCTAATACAGAAGAAAACATGAAGGAAGGGGGGAAAAAACTAAATAAAACAACAATCAATAGGTTTTTGAAAATAAAACATGACCAATGTAATATGCATTGTTCAAACACTCGATCACTTTATTGATTAAATGTGCTCCAAAGTCAGCAATGTCTTTAATTACTGACAGACTAATGTCTCTTTATCCATTAATAAAAATGAGTTTTGCGATCAAAAAAAAAAAAAAAAAAAGCGAAATAAGATCAAGTCTTTCTTATATGTTATTAAAAGTCAATAGTGTTGAGGTGTAGTGCCTTCATACCAGAGTTGAAAAGCTGTTCAACGGTCCTGCGTTCAGTCACTGAGAGCCCTTCATGGAGATAACCCACACCATTAGAGAGGGTCTCTTTTAGTGCACCATCAGACAGCTTTTCCAGGAATGGAGCCAAGTCTTTCTCAGAGCAGTGTAGGAACCTACAGATCAGTAACATTTATCAGAGCTGAGGAGTGGAGATGTTCTATGTCTATTAATAAACCAAAAAATCCAAAGCACCGAACATATGAGCAAAGAGATGGCTTAGCCACAACACCTTTGTGGAACTACATCAGCAGCACAGAAGGTTAATATGTCAATGGCAGTCAGGCGAGTCTGCTTCCGAGAAGGCACAAACACCAGAGACGGTTTGGATGGAGAATGCTTCATGATGGTGTGGTACACAGGTTTAGCCATTGACAGTAGTCGAGTTTGTGTGTGACTAATATTGAAACCCTGGGGAGAGAAAGAAAAGTCTAGTAAGTAAGACAAACAATGGTGATTTACAAGAGTGGAATAGAACATAATATAAAACCACTTAATATATATTACAACATTATAATATATTATAACAACAGCTATGTTAATACCTGAAATGTAGAGAAATATTACACCTAATATGATAGACACCTTAAAACTATTTTTGTTTATGACGATAATACATAAGCTACTTATTTCTATTAAATAATAGAAAAATAAGCAAATAAACATTTTTTTTGCCTGAAAGTCATTTATTCGGTATGAAAAATGCAAGGCTACGCCTGTAGTCAAAACAGTGAAGAGATGGACCAGTGAGGCAAAGCAGGAACTACAAGACTGCTTTGACTGCATTGATTGGAGTGTCTCTAAAGTTGGAACTGACAGTCTGGATGAACTGACTGACACTGACATCTTGCATTAGTTTTTGTGAAGATGTGTGCGTGCCAACCAAAACCTTCTGCACATTCAGTAACAATAAACCATGGTTTACAGCCAAACTTAAACAACCTCAACTAACAAGGAGGATGTCTAAAGAGCTAACAGGTCAGTTGATGATGCAGTCAGCATGGTTCTGCACTACAATCTGCAACACCTTGACTGCTCAGGGACATATGCCCCGATTCTGTTTGTTGACTTCAGTTCAGCTTTTAATACAATAATTCCAGAAATTCTCCCCTCCAAACTCCTAAAGCTCACCACACCATCTGTCAGTGGATCAACAGCTTCCTGACAGGCAGGAAACAACAGGTGACACTGGGAGTGGTTACCTCCAGTATTTAGACAGTCAGTACTCAGCACTTCTCAGGGATGTGTCCTCTCCCCACTGCTATTCTCCCTCTATACTGAACAACTGCACATCCAGGGACCCAACTGTTAAACTGTTGAAATTTGCAGATGATACTACGCTTATTGGACTACCGTAATTTCCAGACTATTAAGCGCACCCAAATATAAGCCGCACCCACTGAATTTTACAAAGATTTTTATTTTGAACATAAATAAGCTGCAGGTGTCTACATTGAAACTAATGAACTTTACACAGGCTTTAATGAAAGACAGTGTTTGTTACATGGCTTGTATTTAAACAGTAGCCTACCAAGAAAGTCATTGTTCACTGTCTTCCTCCTTCCGTTCACAACTATTTCTCTCGGGAGTTTTTCTTTTGGCATCGTCGTGCGTTTAAAAATCACCATCCGTGAAGCTTTTCTCCCGAATGCCGTGCAGCTCAGAACATAGGTGAAGTGTGTTTTTTCATGCCCGGTTGTTTTCATTCGTCACGAATGATTCGCATTTCCTGTTGACAGTCCGAGTGAGCAGCAGGTCAAACGTCAGAGGAACCTCATCCATATTTATGATGCGGTGCGGCCAGATTTAATGGGAGCGCATCTGATTTAATATAAAGAGTTTCATTGGTTAACCTGAACCCGTTCGGCAATTTCATTGGTCTAATGTTATGGGGCTCAGTTTGGGGCAACAAGTCTACATATTAGCAGGAGGAGAAGTGGCTGGTGCTATGGTGCAGTCAGCACAACCTAGAGCTAAACACACTCAAAACTGTGGAGACTTTAGGAAACACCCCTTAACACTACTCCCCCTCACAATATCTGTGGAGACCTTTAAGTTTCTGGGAACTACCATTTTCCAAGACCTGAAATGGGAGTCCAACATAAACTCTATTCTCAAAAAGGCCCAGCAGAGGATGTACGTTCTATGCCAATTAAGGAAGTATAATATGCTACAGGAGCCGCTGATGAAGTCACTGAATGTCCTGTGCACATCCATCACCATCTGGCTTGGAGCAGCAACAAAACAAGACAGGAACAGACTGCAGCAAACAGCTGAAAAAAATAATTGGTGATCCCTTGCCCACTCTACAGGACTTGTACCACATAAGAACCAAAAAAAAGAAAAAAAGAAAATGGGCATGAAAAATCTAACCTTCACACTCTGAACACAACCTCTTAACTCCTCCCTTCTGGCAGGTGCTATAGAACACTGTTTGCCAAAACTGGCAGATGCATGAACAGTTTCTCTCCCCAGACAATCATTCTCATTAACAACGACTTTAATTATATGTCCTGCATCATTTTACAATTTATTTTCAAGTACTGCATTATCAGAACAGTCAGTCATCACCTCATCTGCATAAGTTACACACACTATTGCTGCTGTAAATTGTACAAACATTGTAAAGCAAACTATTTGACATGACGCACAATACTGTTTTGTGCACTACCATGCACTCTCAGACTTCATGTACATTACTGATCTGTAACATACTCTGTATTCATATTTAATACTTGTATTGTCTATAACAGGGGTGTCAAACTCAAATTCACAGTGGGCCAAAATTAAAATCTGGGATGAAGTCGCAGGCCAAACTCAATATTAATTGAAAAATTGACTGCAATTGTGCATGTTTTCCGTCTCTCCAGATATGGAATGTTGAACCTTTTCATATGGAAACAAACTTAGTTTTGCATAAACATTGAATCTGGAACAACCAAAGTTTAATATTATAAACACATGAGAAATTAAATTTGAAATAAAACACACATCATTGGTATTTGTTTCTTATTATGTCTCTCTCTCTATTTATAGCCTTTCTAATTCATTTATATTGCAAACCATTTTTAACAAGGCAACAACAAAACAACCAATAATAATAATAATTTCCTTTAATAATAATAAAAAAAAAGCAATCTTTCAACCATTAACAGTCCAGGCCTTGAAATAAAGAAAAGTGCATAAAGACAACATTCATTCAAGCTCAATTTTTACACTCTGATTTACTCTGATGCACATTGGTTTAAGCTAATGTGCATCAATATCTGGGTATAGGCTCTGAGCTGAGGAAATCCACAGGATTGCACATTTAACTGGCACATTAGTCAAATCAAAATCAGTGTCCTGAGTCCTGTACCTGAATGTGAAGCTCCAGCGGCACAGGCCTGACATTTGGATGGAAGTTGAACGTTGCTGTAGTGCTACAACCCAACCAGTGGGCCACATCCTTAGCATTGGACAGAGATGAGCTTAGTGCCACAATGCGGATAGGACGATCGATCTGAGAGGAGATGTACCTCATTCTTGAGCAGATTACTTCAAGGACAGGCTAAAACCAAACAGCAGAAAAAAAATATTACAGTTAGGTTTCACACCAAAATAAAGCATCACTTTTATAGCATCTATATTTGTCATTTATCAATAAGAATGATGCAGACACATCAAACCTAAGAAACACAACAGGCCTGTTCATGTAATGATCTTTACCCCATTCTCTCCACCAATGAGATGAGTCTCATCCACAATGAAGAGACTGACATTCTGGACATTCTTCCTCTGTTTCCACCGGCGGGACAAAATATCCCACTTCTCCGGGGTGCTGATGATGATGTCACCTTTTCCCAGTAGCTTGAGGTCAGTGCTGGTCTCTCCAGTGAGTATGACTACCTTCTTATTTAGAAGACCTTGAAACTTCTGGTGCCAATCCACAAATACCTACACATGCCAGCAGTAGAAAATGTTACTTTGTTTCTTCCTATTCTAGGGAAAATGTAACATACTTTATTAATCAATGTTTTTGTAGTGTATACATTTTAATGACAATACACAAGCAGGATATTTAAATCACAGCATCTGATTATAGATAGCAACTTGGTTGCTATCCATAAACAATGTCATATTGGCATAATATCTAGCAGTGCCTATTGCAGGTTACATTAGCAAAGCTGCCAACCATTGAGCATTTTACATAAAAGCTTCAGAAATACAACATAGTAAGCTAGCTAGAGCTACCACTCAAAAATATGTCAAATGAGCAGTCTTTTTCTCTTTTGCCATGTTTTGCCAAATGAGCCAACTAACAGGAATCTGGAATAATTTCTGCAAAACTATTATGATAAATACAGGGGTCCGGATAATACTAAAATGTTTCATGGTAATAATAGTTTTAAAAATTGCAAACTTCCCAATGACGTATTCTTAAATTTGAAAACAGTATCCTATTGTTGAAATAAACAAAATGTGGATGCTTGATCACCTTTCTTAAACTGGCTAAATTTGGAAGCTAATACCTAAAAAATACTCGCTTGCTTCAAAACTAGGATGATTGATTAGTCGACCCCAGACATAACATTGCTTGACTGTTCCAATACTATAACTTCTTGACTGTAACCAGGATACATTAACACCTGGAACAACTGTGCATTTATAAAGTTTGTGTACCTGTTCAGCCAGAGACTCCATGGGAGTAATGTAGACACAACGGCCCTCTGAGTTGTGCAGCAGCATCCTGAGAATTGCAAACTCTGCACAGATGGTCTTTCCACTCCCAGTAGGGGCTCCAACAAACACGTTATCATCACTGTTGTACACAGCATTAAACACTGAAAAGAAAAAGCAGAGAGCCACATGTACACTCACCATCCACCTTAATAGGCATATTTGTACATTTATTCAGTTATTCAACCAATCATGTATGAATTCATTGAAATACAGAGCTGTAGTTCACATCAACCACAAAAATAGGGAAACTATGATTTTTGTAACTTTAACCTCCTAAGACCTGAGCTTTGGTTTGGCTTGCATTGTAGATTTCTTCCAGTTATTTGGGGTTAGGAAGAACCAATAATTATAATAACCATATATTTTCTTTGAACATGAAGCTCTTCTTGGAAAAAAATTGTCACTTATGTGGACACTCAGTCTGTATCTACAGAAAACAATAAAGACACCATTGTGCACAATGTCCACGAAGGTGGTCATAGGAGGTTAACTGTGACATGGTCCCTGGCTTAATGTTTTAGGCATGGTCAGATGCTTTTCTGCTTTCCACTGTTGGGTAAATGCTTATTTTGAGGTACTACAGCTCAGACCAGTCATGTAATTCTTTTCTACATTAATTTCTAGTGAAACCACTTCCACTAATTTTTTATCTATATTCTACATTCCCTAGTGCAGGGGTCACCAACATCCCTTGCAAAAATAGCCACTTACCAGCAAGCTGCATCTAATTTTTTTTGTTGCTATTCTTTTTTTTAAAATCACACTTGCATTGGTATAAAGTTATATATAGTTATACAAGTTTATATAAAGTTATATAAATAAAGTTTTGCATATTGATATTTATGTTTCCTACCTTGTTAAATCATTGTTGATAATTATTGTAAGAAAGCATTAACATGATCAGTGTCTTCATATAGATGAATATCATTAATTATTAATAATAACATAATTAAAGGTAAATTGAGAAAATGTGTTATTTCAGAAGTGTGTATCGAACTGGTAGCCCTTCACATTGATCAGTACCTAAGAAGTAGCTCAGTTTCAAAAAGTTGGTGACCCCTGCACTAGTGAATGTGTGCATTTCATTTTAAGCTGGTCTTTTTATTAGAGAAAACAAAAATAATTCCTGAAGATGAATATTCCTTCAGTTGTTTTAATTCTAGATCGAGTAGGGATTTAGCAGAAAAAAACAGAACACTTTCTTAATGGTGAACACTCTTTATGACCAGGAGTGTACATATATTATGCACAAAGGGTAACTCAATGTCAATGTATATGGTACAGGGTAACTCAATGTCAATGTATATGGTAAAACCATAAAGCACACTTTCAACAGTGATTGGATACCTTGGGTCTGAATAGGGTTGAAGAAAGGGAACATGTTTTGGTAGAGGCACTCAAAGGCAGCATTTCTAAGGGCAGTCACAGGAAGAGGCTGTAGATCCAGTAGCTCTGTTGGAGGTGGATATTTCTCTGGCAAGATTAGATGGCGGAAAGAAACTGGCAGCTGGGTCTCGCATGCTACAGAAACAAAAATGTAAACATTCAAGATGTCTTCCTATTCACTCGTTCAATCAAAAATAAAGACTTTTTTCACTTACAAAGCCAACGGTCTGAAGCAACTCTGATGAAGTACTGTGGAGGCAGTGGCTCAAAGACTGGCACAAAAAATGTGACCAGGTGCTCATCCTGTGCATACTTGGCCTTGAGCAGGAAATATTCATGGTGTAGGATCACTTCACTGTCAACATCTTCCACCAAGATCCAAAATGCCTCTGATGACCCATGTATCTGGGAAGTGTTAGATAGAAGTTAACTAGGCAGTGAAATTTTTATTATAATTAAGACCTTAATATAATATTAGAAGCTGCAGTGTGAAAAGAGTGTAATCATAACCTTTGCTGACCAACTGACCTTTTCATCCCATTGGAAGTCTGGTGTGATTGTCAGCTCCACCTTTAGTGTCGAGCGGGTGATGGGTTGCAAATGCACTGCCAGGTCCAGTTTTGGAAACTGATGCACATACTTGTGTATTGTTTTTCCTATCTTGGGCATACGAATCAATTCACCTATAAAGGGCAGAGAAATGTTAAATGCAAACAAGTCAAGGGTAAAAGCAAAAAATCATTCTTGATCTGCCTTTAAGCTCCATGTATGTAGCACTAACCAACTTCATTGTGGTTGAGATCATACAAGCGTTCAAATGGAAAGCTTTTTTTCTCAATTTTCTTGATAACTTCTTCAGGAAGTTTGCGGAACTGTCGCAACGGAGACATAGACTGCCACCTGAGCAAAAGATGTGCAGGTTAAGACATGCTTGCAATGAAATTGAATGAAAATATTCAAACAATGCAATAAACCCAACCCATACAAAAAATTTATTCATAATACATTTCCAAATAAAAATACAAGAACCAATAATTATAAATGACTTACATCCTTTTGTCGATCATCTTGCAGAGGTTCATGGTCTTGTCAGTGAGCTGTGCCCAACCTCTGCTCAAAACAATCTCAAATATTGCCCGCATCAGCCGACCTGCACTCTAGACCCCAATAGAGCCAAATAAAATAATGGAATGCAGTAATGTCAGAAAAGCAAGAGCATTAAAATCCTATGGGGTGGTTTGCAATGTTAATAAAAAAATTTTTAAACTTGCCTGGGTGACGTAGACCATGTCGGCCATTAGAGCAAAGCCCTCCAGTTTGAGCTGTGAGATGTAAGCCTGGAGCAACACATTTATCTAGCAAAGAAACAACACAGAATTTTAAAAGAGAATGTGACATATCTAAAATAGGTATGACTCACCACATAATCCACCACCCTCACACCAAACCCACCTTAGCACTGGGCTCCTCAATACTCTCTTTTACTGGAATTGGCACTCTTTCCAGAAGCTTTTGGAGCTCAAGTTTTTCCTCCTGTCAGTCAGTCAACAACAATAGGTTATTTTCTATATAGAATCAAGGAATAATTTCTGTTCAGACCATCATGTTTAAACAGTGCTAAAATATTAACGAACTACAGCAGCAGACTTTGAGCACATGTACTTATTGTTACTTTACAGCCTTTTAAAATTGCCCTTTTTTTGTGAAAAGTGAGCTTTTATTAAGATTAACATTTTATACATTTTCATTCAACAATGCAAATTCTGCAAAGAAAATCTGAGGAAAAAAATAAGTTATTTTACACTGTGACATGATCATGTTTAACGTTTCAAAATAGATAAATAAACATCTAAAGTGTTACCTCTAGGTTTTAAGACTTGCATTACACTGCTTATTCATGACCAGTGTTTTTACTGACCCCTGGATTCGTTTATTCAAGTTAAGTATGATTACATTAAAGTTTTTTTTTCAGGGGTGTTAACATTTTTATGTTCAGATTTATTTATAGTTTAGCATGAATAGACACATCAGAACTTGTGTATAACTCACAATCCTGACTATTAAAAACAAATTTGCTTAAAGGTACAACAAAATAAATAGATAAAAAAAAATATGTACATGTCCCTTGTTTATAATAAACAAAAATAATAATCAATAAATGACAACATTCACTAGCTAAGAGAAGTATAGTGATGAAATTTACCTCTCTCACAGTGATGTTTCTGAATTCAGAAGAAAGGGAGAACACCCTGAAGAGCTCGATTTCACTAAGTGTAGGCTTTAGCAGCTGATTGTAAGTCATTATGGAATCATGTGTGATGTAAAAGTGACTGGCAATGCGCCCCAGGTCTGTTACCTAGAAAAAAGATTGGTTACATGATTTAACAAAATGAACAAGAACTTAGATCAAGTAGTTGTCAGAACTTGATAATCAGACAATCCTGTGTTTGTATATTTATTTTTCGTCTATGCATTTTCTTTGAAAACTGGAATGCACAAACCCCTCTGCAATTAAGACTCCAGTATTCCAGACATTCTGTACTATTAAATGCAACTATAAACATGTTAAAATTTTAACTAATAAAACATTTCTTTCTTTAATAAAAATATTTTTTTACAATTTTGTAAACTTAAAATATATCTGAAACAGAAACTCAAAAGCTACTCAAAATGCTTTGAAAAAATGGGATGTTGTGGCACAGTCTACACCACTAATTTCCTCATACTTAATAATGATGCCTACATTTATCTCTGAACTCCTGTCAAATTGACAAGTGGCAAAAAAATAAATAAATAAATATTGACACCATGGTCTTACTGTGTGTACATTAGGATAGGCAACTTCCGATGCATTAATGCAGTGAACTGTTGGATTTCCAGGTGGCACTCAAAAAACAATGTGGGCTTTCTAGATAATTTGAGTAATTTTGAGGGCAAGGCTGGTCTGTTAGGGCACTCGTAAAGGTGGAGTTCTCATTTCTTAATATGAGCAGAATCTTAAAACAGACCTAGGAACCATGACATTCCAGAGCTAATGCTTAACCAACTGTCTGCTAACTGCACTGACTCGTTATTCATTGTCCACAATAATTAGAATTTTCTGCCCCAACCCATACCTAAAACAATGTTCAGAAAGTGTGTTTTATTAACTTAATTAAAATTAAATTAGATAATAATTAATGTAGAGCGAGCACCATTGATCTAAATTTAGGACTGTTAATTATTAAATACCTTATATCTAAAGCACTGACTATAAAATAAACTATTACTGATTAGGATTTTAATGTACTGTTAAATGTTACTGACCAAAAGGTTGGTGGTTCAAGCCCCAGTATAACCAACCTCAAAGAGTAAAGACTACAGCAAGGGCCAGAGCTTTTTCTTACTAAGCCCACTTTTATGGAACAGCCTTCAAATTAATGTTTGGGACTTAGAGACAGCCTCAGTGTTTAAGTCCATGTTGAAAACATTTGTTTAGTTAAGCATTTTGTGATGTAGATGCTTAGCTAAAGAAGCATATCTGGAAAGATCATTGTTATAGAATGTTCTGGTGAACAGGGTTGCTCAAATGCTGTTATAAATAAATAACTAAATATATCTAACTGGATATATCATGATATTTTAAAAGCTTAAAACAATTGTTTATAATGTTACATAAACAACAAACAAAGTTGTGTTTGTATCCACAATGAAGCATGTAGTACAGTGGAACCCCGTTGTACGAGCAACCTATAGTACGAGCAAACGGAGATACGAGCAACCTCGTTTGCAAAATTTTACCCTGTTTCACGAGGAAACTCACGCTGCCGGTTCCCCGTTTTCGGCGGAGGGTCGCATCAGTCGCTTAGTTGATGACGTATCACTCGGTCGCTCTCGTTGTTCAGTGCAGCAAAAACGTAACTGTGGCAGCGGGGGTGTGTCCGAGCGGCGGGTTGTGAATGGAGGGCGGGTCCAGGAGCAGATAGGCAGGGGATTGCCTCACCTGAAGTTAATGTGACCTAATGATTGTTCTCTCTTTTCAAGTGATCGGAGGGTGCATTTAAGGAGGAGACCGTGTGTGTGTGTGTGTGTGTGTGTGTGTGTGTGGGGGGCACTAAACAGACCGACACAAAAAAAACTAATAAAAGTGGATGTGAAGCCTTTGCACCTGACTTGTGGCGTTCCTTATTCCCGTATTCATACGCTCTCCCACAGTAACTTTTTTTAGTTTTATATTTTTATTTCACTAGAAATCTTGAAAAATGTCTCCCAAGAAAATCAGTGATGGTGCTGTGAAAACGAAAGTAAATAGAATTACATGGAAACCGAGGAGGTTATGAGCGTTTTGTGCGTCTCACACTCGCAATCAACCACTACCACATGAGTAAGTGTTAAATTATGTTTATATTACGGTCATTTGCTGTGTATTTGTTTTTAAAAATAGGCTACAAATACTTTTGAAGTGCAGAAATAAGCGATCAGATGAGATCTCGGAACGGATTAAATCACTTTTACATTCATTTCTATGGGGAAAATCAGTTCGAACACACGAGCAATTTTCAAGAACGAATTATGCTCGTACAACAGGGTTCCACTGTATCAATAGTTTGGCTCACTACTCACCTGGAAGCTCCCAGCCCTCTTATCATATTTGACAAGGTTGCTCTTCTCAAGTATAGTGGCAGCAGTGTGCACCAGGTCCATCCTACGCTTCTCAAGCAGGGGATCAGTGTTGCGCTCATCATGGGAAACCCCATAAAGTGTTGGGTTACGCAGCATCCGCACATACAGATAAGTATAACCCATCCAATTCACTGCATCCTGAAACAAGTGGAATGCGTAAATCAAATAAATTAACCATTTCATTGCAATTCCACTAATCAGCAATCTTCCAATAATTTTTATTTTCTATGAATCACCCAAGACTCAAACTAGTCCGTGTGATTGAGATTACTAAACTTAATAATAAAAAAAAAAACAATAAATGACTGTTATTCATTGTAATATTAGTTAAAGTAAAAGTTAAAAACATCTCTGAAATTGTCAAAACCTGTCACGAAAAATTATTCCTTAGAATACCTTAGAATTCTGAACATTGCCTAGCACAATCTCGGCATTGAGCATGTCGGGGAGTTTGCCCAACATTTGACTTTCTATAGGCAGCTGTTGGTTGAGCAGAGACAGGTAATACTGCAGCTCTCCATGAGATGTAATCAGAATGCCCTCTCCTTTAGAGTCATATTGTGGACGGCCTGCACGCCCCAGCATCTGAAAAATTACACAAGGCAAAAGCAACCATTACAGTGTGTGTGTGGAGCATACCAAATTAGTCACATGAAATTAAACATGCACACAAACACTTCTGTCACAGTAACTGTTTCCAGTTTATGTACTAAATAACTGCTTCAGCCTCTACCAGAGCACCCGAAGATTTAATACTATGCAAAGCTCTTATGCACATGCAAATAAATAAAATATACTAAAACTAAACAGACAAAATGTTTGGGAATATTTTTATCCATTAAGCAGAGGTTTCATGTTGCCATGTGTATGGTGTACTTTAAACATTATTTACAATGAAATTATTGTCCTTCTGTTATGCAAACCTACCAAGACAAGTGCAAAATAAAAGTACAAAAATGTAATTCAAAAAGCAGCAAAATTAACAACTGAACAGAGACAAATGATGATGCAAAGTTGTTATTGAGCTCTAAAAAAGTAAAAAATAGTAACTTTTTTTTTTTTTTACATTTTAACCAGTAACAGGAAATGAGTCCCTCTAGCCCACTGATCAATTAAATCTATAAAATCAATTAAATTAAATCTATAAACAACTTACCTGTAAAATGTCCAGAGCTCCTAGCTCTGTCCACCTGCCTTTCTCAGGGCTGTACACCTGTGTGCCTTTGATGATGACAGTGTGTGCTGGCAAATTAACTCCCCAGGCCAGAGTAGCAGTTGACACCAGTACCTGAAATTAGAAAGCAGTGTTGTATAAGCATTGAACCCCAAGCTGAATCTGACTAATTTCTGACCAGTAAATGGTAGGTAACTGAGGTTAATCCAAAATTGTATTTAAAGCAAATTAATAATTATTTAAAAATTATTTATTTTCTAATTAAAGATAATATGTATACAGTCATTTGACTGCAAGCCATTAGTGTAGCCATTACAAATCATGTTATTCTTCTAAAAGAGTGCACATACTGTTACTCCGATTGCTGAAAAACACCATTTAACACCAAACAGCAATAGTTTCTTTCAATAGGACATAAAAGTACAGGCAATACTCACTTATTTTTAGATTATTTAAAAAGTCTTAGAATAAACAATATAAGCTATAACTAAATGGTTTGTAAACCATTTTTGTAACATGTTCTGAGACACGTTCAGCAATTTGAAAACCATAAAAGTCTGCAAAACTATTTAATGTGCATACCTGTATATGTCTGTCAGCAAAAAGATCCTCAACCAATGTTCTGTCCACTCTTGTCATGCCAGCATGGTGAATGGCAAAGCCATATGGCAACAGGTCCTTTAGCTCCAAATTCTACATAATTGATCACATCAAAGGTGCCTTATTCAAAATAATGCATTTCATATTATATTCCACAAATCTCATTTTATCCTTCTTTTACTGGAAAGCTGACCTTGCATTGCTCTGCCTCAGTTCTTAGGACCTCTGTGGAGGCAGAACCTTCTCGGAGAAAAAGCCCCAATGTGTCTTTCTCTAGACACATGTCTCTGATTGCTCTTGCAGTCTTCCCTGTCTCCTTCCGTGAATGGACAAATACTAAGACCTGGGTTGGGAAAGTAATTCTATTATTTTGTATTAAAATCACTAAAACATTAATTCACATGGGTACAATGCAATTTTGTGACGGCACTGGTTAAACTTGTAAATTACCATTACATGACTTCATAGGCACTGTACATCAATACACTCCGCTTAGACCAGAATACACTAACCTAACTAGAATCGGACAGTTTGATAACATTACCATTTAGCCCCCAGTAAACTTCTGCACTGTTTTAACACTACTGCATATATTTTATTAATAAAATGAAATGAATGCTAAATCAAAAAATTATGCCAAATAAGTAATATTTTGTAATCTTTCAGCCAAGTTTAAAATGTATTTAGTTGGCCTATTTTAGAACCATTTCCTTCTTAGGTAATTGCACACCTGGGAGTTTCATGAACTTGGGAACATGTGGTTAACTGGGATGTTACTGTCACTGCAATCCTTTGGTACTGTTATACTTTTGCAACTGTATACAGTAATGGCATACAATTGCTCTTCCCAGAGTTTCCCAGATGATGATGCATTTACTTTAACCCCCATCATTTATTTTTCTTCCTAATGTAGGAAAATCAACATGTATAGTTGTAATATCAGATTTACCTGATTTTTTCCTGCATGTTCCATTATCTTCTCATAGACAATTTCATTCATGATCTGAAACCGCTTGATCGCCTTCTTCTCCGTGATTCCCACATATGTCTGTTCTAGTGGCACAGGCCGGAAACTGTTCAAACACAAATTTAAACAAATATTGATCTTTCACCCAGTACACTATTTCTGCAAATTTTTTATAACAGTTTTTGGTATGGTCACATAAGCTTAGTATGTATGGATTTGGATGGTCTCCTCTCATTACTCATGGAAAATCCTCTCATGCTCCATCCGATGACACTGGGAGCACATCTTCAGACACAGAGTGTCCAGGGCTACCTTTGACTACCTCAGAGTCCATATTTGATCAAAATAGTATGAAAAATTGAGAGTATTACAAAGAAAAAGGTTGTTAAAGTATACTCATATCTCCATGCTACTGCAGTGTGATGATGTTTTGGCGAAAAAAAAATCACTTAAGATGATTTGGGACAACATCACAGAAAATATGTTGATCGTTCCTAAAAAGATGACGTTTATTTTGTCAACAAAATGAAGAAATATGGTTCCAGAACCTTTTTGCAATGCAGTGGGTTGTACTTTGTGATATGGAAGTGGTAGCTCAGTGATTAAGACTTTGTACTTCTGATCAGAAGGAGTTGAAATTCCAGCGCCACCAAAGCTGGGCCCTTGAGCAAGCCACTTAACCCTCAACTGCTCAACATTTTAAATAAGACAATTGTAAGTCACTCGGGATATGGGCATCTGCCAAAAAGCCATAAATGTAAATGTTCGATATTTTTGCTCTAATCTCTGCTTTAAACAGTAAAACATATCTTCATCCATTCGTTACTGATGTTATTGGCTGTTTTGAGTTAATGTCTTGGCTTAGCCATAAAAAGCTTTCAGGACTTTGGGTTGGTTTAACTTTAACAAAAAAAAAAAAAAAAAAAAAAATGTTCAAGGTGTGAAATAAGGTAATTTCATTCAACATTTCAGAATTTACACAACACACTCACCTGTTGTCAAAGTAGAACAAACCCTTGGAAGAGTCTACACGAAGACATGTGGCCACATCCTCATAATTTGGCAGTGTGGCACTAAGACCAATGAGGCGCACGTCCTCCTGAGTCAGTTCCACATTTCGGATAGTCCGAGCAATAAGAGACTCCAGCACTGGACCGCGGTCATCATGAAGCAAATGGATCTCATCCTAAGGACACAAGGAAATAATTCAAGAAAATATTTAGCAGGTATATCTTCACTGTAAATATAAGCATTTCATGATCTACTTACAATGATTATGAGGCGGACTAGCTGGGTGTACGTGCGCTCCCCTCCCTTGCGGGTAATGATGTCCCACTTCTCAGGTGTACACACGATGATCTGTGTAGCATTGATCTCCTCCTTACACAGCTGGTGATCGCCAGTCAACTCTGACACCGTGATGCCATAACTAGCCAAACGCTACAGCAGAAACAATGATGAAAAGTGTGTTCTATACCATGCATAAGCGAACTGCAATGTATAAAATTTTGTTTTGCTTAATGTAATAGCTTGATGTACAGGGGGGAAAATAAATATTTGATCCCCTGCTGATTTTGTAAATTTACCCCATTACAAAGAAATAAACAGTGTAGAATTTTTTTTTAATGGTAGGTTCATTTTAACAGAAATAAAAATAAATCCAGAAACAAATTATATTAATATTAGATATAAATTATTTTGTATCTGATCCCTACCATCCAGCAAGAATTTTAATTTTGACACACCCTGTACCTATAAGAAAGAACTCTTAATACCAACTCATTATGTGTATAAAAGACACCCGTCATCAACCTCTTCCATTCAAACCTCTCGACCACCATGGGCAAGACCAAAGAGCTGTCAAAGGACGTCAGGGACAAGTTTGTAGACCTGCACAAGACTTAAATTGGCTTGGTGCAGGAAAGAGAAAGAGGTGAGAAAGAGACCACTGTTGGCATGATAATTAAAAAAATAAATAAATAAATAAATAATAATAATAATAATAATAATAATAATAAGTCAATCACCCTCGCTGTGGAGCTCCATGCAAAATCTCACCTAATGGAGTAAGGATGATTCTGAGAAAGGTATGGGATCAGCCAAGAATAACACAAGAGGAGCTTGTTAATGTTCCCAAGGGAGCTGGGACCACAGTCACCAAGAAAAGAAATTGGTAACAAAGCAAGATCCCTCTGCTCAATAATGTACATGAACAGGCCTGTCTAAAGTTTACCAATGAACACCTGAATGATATACAGAAGGCTTGGGAGAATGCGATGTCAGATCAGACCAAAATTGAGCTCTTTGGCTCAACTCAGTTAGCTCGCCATGTTTGGTGGCAGGGAAATGCAGTCTGTCAAACATGGAGGAGGAAACATTCTGCTTTGGGGTCGTTCCTCTGCTAAGGGTACAAGAAGACTTAAATAATAATGCTGCACATTGGTGGTGGTTGAGGAGAATCCCCCGTTTCATATGTAAAGCGCTTTGAGTGCTGCAGAAAAGCGCTATATAAATGTAATGTGTAATGTGTAATGTAATGTACGTGAATGGGCAATGTACTGTAGAATCTTGGATGAGAACCTTCTGGCCTCAGCCAGAACACTGAAGATGGGTCGTGGATGGGTCTTCCAGCATATCAATAACCAAAAACATACCTCCAAGGCAACAATCTGATAGTCTTGTTGCTCATTCCAGCCATATGCAGGTCTACAATCCTGTCCCTGATGTCCTTTGACTGCTTTTTGGTCTTTCCCATTATGTCATGGTGGTGGAAAGGTTTGGAAAGGTTGGTGCTGTGACATTATGTGCATCAAAGACACCAGAGTTAATATTAGGAGTACTTTCCTAAAGGGACAGGACTAATTTAGGTCTGAGGGAGTTAGAATTCTTGCTAATTTGTTACAATATCAAATACTTATTCCACTCAATCAAATACAAATGAATTTATAATCTTACTTAACCTTATAATGTTTTATATTATTTTTCTCCCTGTTAAAATAAACCTGCCATAAAAATTCTAGACTGTTCATTTCTTTGTAAGGGGAGATCAGCAGGGGGTCAAATAATAATTTCCCCCACTGTAAAACATTAAATCTCATTAATAAAAACCCCTAAAGGTTGAGTAAATGTTTACCAGCTACTGAGAGATCAACACACTCTTATTTCAGTAACCCTTTCCAGTTTCAAATGTTGCCAAATCTTGCTTCTGAACATTAACGCAAGTTGTTAAATATGACAGTTTAGTGTCAATGTACAAAAGCACTATGATTGATGTGGCCCTGTTATTCACTTGGCCATGGCATTCATTTGTAAAATCTGTAAAATATGTTGCATGAGTATCTGAAACTATTTAGTAAGACCATTTTAGTACAACTTTTTATCACAGCACTCTACATTCCATTATAATAGGACCCCAAGCTAACATAGATCTTTTAAGTATACTATTTAAAGTGCCATTTAAGTGCCATTATGTCAGCTATGTGAAAATGCTTTATACAAAACAAAAAATGAAAAGAGCTAAGAAATGCTTAGATCTATGAAGCATCATAACCACCATATATTTAGTCCAACATACTTTTTAAATAAAAAAAATAATAATAATAGCAATAATACTAATCATATGTTCATATGGATAAACCAGTGCTGGGTAATTTTCAGAGATATTTGGATAATTTGAATTGTGAAATTGACAGTTTAATGACTCAATGTATTCTGAAGTTACAGCGTAAAACAAAAACAATTGGACAAAGAA
This sequence comes from Silurus meridionalis, assembly GCF_014805685.1. Lineage (NCBI taxonomy): Eukaryota > Metazoa > Chordata > Actinopteri > Siluriformes > Siluridae > Silurus > Silurus meridionalis. Next base: position 11,062,825 of record NC_060900.1, read on the forward strand.
ATCTTAGAATCTTTTTGTTGAACAAAATGTAATTTTATATTTTGAGGGCTATTTACCAGTTTTTTTGCATTGTTAAAACCTAGACGGATATTGGTGAGCCACCTTTGAGAAAGAAATGTGGTTTAGGGAACGGAGACCATTTGAATGTTTGTTGAAAAATGTTATTAATTAAACAGGAATGGAAACAAGTAACATGGGACCAAAACAGAACTAACTGCATCCCTTATTTCTCTATTTGCATAACTTCACCCTTTGCTCAACTGAAGCAGCTGAACCGATGTAAAGACAACAGAAAGCTAATCACACCAAAGAAGCAATCATACTTTAAAGTAGCTTAAATTGTAATAGGTAGTCCTACCTTCCCAAAGCTGCCAACCATTTCCTGTACCAGTGAACGCATTGGAGCAATATAAATGATTTTGAAGTCATCTACGTTGATGGTGCCATCCATGTTGATGTGCTTGCCAATTTCTCTGAGCATGGCCATCAGTGCAACATTAGTTTTACCAGCTCCCTGGGAAAGAGAGAACATAAGTAAGCAATAATATGGTTAAAAGTCACAGGTCAAACCAAAACACCAGATAAGGATGGGTTCACTTTTGAGTTTGGAAGGTTTTCCCCCCATACCATCTCCGGGAGTTTTTTCTTGCCACTGTCACCACTGGCTTGCTCATTAGGGATAGACTTGGGGACAAACAAACATACATTCCAATTTCTTAACCTTTATTGCTGTAAAGCAGTTTTGGGACATTGTTAAAAGTGCTATACAAATAAAATTGGATTGAACTGAAATTACATACTGACTTAAAGGATTTAAAGTAAAGTGTATGTACCTTCAAAGAAAATGTAGAAAGCTACATGTCATCAGTGGGACCATGGGGAAAAAGAGATTTTGACCCATTCCTTTACCAACACAGTGTTCATTTTTAAACTATTATAAGGGCCTTGTTGTGAATATTGAACTTCATTTCAATGTACAACTTTCTTTTGGGCTCTGGGCCATTCAAAATACCTTTACACTACTTATATGGATACAATTGAGATGTAAAAATTGTCCTGTTGAAAAATCCATACCCTGTCTCCCCTATCCTGGGAGATAGCAAAAAACTATTCAAGAATCTTTCCATGTGCATGGCTCCATTCATCTTCCATTCAATAATCTATAAAATCTAAAATTGATTATGACTGAACAGGCAGCACCTTTGATCTGAAGATAGGACTGTTAAATATTAACTATCTTACATAAAAAGCATTGATTATAAATTAAACTATTACTGATCAGAATTCTGATTTATTGTCTTTAACGAAAAACATGGATTGAGCCAAACAAATATTTAGCATTAAGTGAAGCTGGTCCTCCTGGGTATAGTTGCATACACAAGCCCCGTCTGAGTGGCAGAAATGGAGCGGTCACAGTTATTTATTATTTTAGTGTCACAAATTAAATACACATAACACAAATGTAATTGCAATTCCATTCATAATTTTTTAGAAACCCACAAATCCAGCCATTAGGGTTGCACAAACCGGTGCACTTCTAATGCCGGTCCCAAAGCCTGGATAAATGGGGAGGGTTGCATTAGGTAGGGCATCCAGTATAAAACGTGCCAAATGATCCAGAAGGAAAAGTACAGTAAGTGTGTAGTGGAGGTGAAGAAAGTTTCTGATAGGGTGATGAACGTAAAGCTGGAGGTTAAAGGGGTGATAATAAAGGTCATCTGTGCCTATGCTTCACAAGTGGGTTGTGAGATGGAGGAGAAGGAAAAAGTCTGGAGTGAGTTAGATGAAGTGGTGGAGAGTACACCTAGGAAAGAAAGATTAGTGATTGGGGCAGACTTTAATGGGCATGTTAGTGAAGGGAACAGAGGTGATGAGGTGCTGATGGGTAGGTATGGCTTTAAGAAGAGGAATGTAGAAGGGCAGGTGGTGGTATATTTTGCTAAAAGGATGAAAATGGGAGTGGTAAACATATTTTAAGAAGAAAGAGGAGCACTGGGTGACATAAGAGCGGAGGAAGGTGCACACAGGTGGACAATATTCTATGCAGGAGATTGGACACTAAGGTGTTGGCAGGGGACAGTATAGGTAGACAGCATCGGATAGTGGTCTGGAAAATGGCTTTGGAGGTGAAGAAGATGATGAGGAGAGTAAGGACAAAGAAGAATAAGATGGTGGAAACTAAAGGAGGAAGACTATATTGTGAGATTCAGGGAGATGTACAGACCTCCAGTAACTACAGGGGAATAAAGTTGATCAGTCACACCATTAAGTTATGGGAAAAAGTAGTGGAAGTCAGGCTGAGAGAAGAGGTGACCATCTGTGAACAACAGTATGGTTTCATGCCGAAGAAGAACACTACAGGCGCAATACATGGGTGGAAATAGTTATCTTTTAAGTATACTATTTAAAGTGCCATTAAGTCAGATATATGGAAATGCTTTATACAAAACAAGAAATGAGAAGAGCTAAGAAATGCTTAGTTATTTTTTTGCCTTTTCAGTATTCTGTAGTACTTTTCCCTGGTCTTCAGCTATGTTGCCTATGTACAGTAGGATACCCCATTTTATAGAAAGTGTAGCTTTCGATACCAATCATCCTTTTCACACACACTCATTATTCTCCCTAAAATTAGTTTTAGCCACAGCCGCCAGTCTTCTTTCTTTCCTGTTCACTGTGCTGTCGGTCTTATTGCTATATTGCAGGCAGTAGAGTTAGGATTATTAAAGAGAAATCATAGTTGGCCATGATATAGAATATGACAGAAATATACACCTAAAATCTTCTAGCATGATAATTAAGAACATTTAAACTTACGGTGGGAGCGCACAGCAACAAGTTTCCATCAGTCTCCATGGTGGTCTTAAACAATTTACTTTGGATGCGGTTTAAAGTTTTGAACCCCTCAAATGCTGCTTGGGAGTACTTTGGCATCTTCTCAATGGCCACAAGAACCTGAAAATTAATCACATTGAAATATTAAACACAACCATGTAATGGGCACAAGATAAAAGAAAAATTATAATAACAAAGCACCCATTGTTTTATATGTGTATAATACACAAAATAGTGCATAAACCAAAAGCTATTTGTTACTTTTTTAAATACTAAAATCACAAGCCCTTCTGCTTGTTGTTCTTCCAATGTTATAGTTTGTTTGCCACAATTCAACCATAAAGGCCTGACTCGCACAGTCTCCGCTAAACAGTGAATGTTTAAATATGTCTCCCACTTGATGTCCGAGAATCATTTATGTAAATCAGTGATGTCTGACTAATAAACGTTTTCTCTACAGCAGAGGTAGCTCTTAGTCTTCCTTCTCTGGGACAGTCCTAATGACACTGATTTACATAATCACTGATTTACATAAATGATTCTCGGACATCAAGTGGGAGACATATTTAAACATTCACTGTTTAGCAGAGACTGTGCGAGTCAGGCCTTTATGGTTGAATTGTGGCAAAGAAACTATTACATTGGAAGAACAACAAGCAGAAGGGCTTGTGATTTTAGTATTTCATCAGCGTTTGATAATTTTTGTGATTGCGCTTGGGAATACATTCAAAGTTCTTGAAATTGAACATTTTTACTGATCTTCATTTCTTAAAGTAATTATGGACTTTTTTCTCTTTACTTAACTAAGTGTTTCCTGGATATGGATTTGTACAGTATTTGCAGTAGCACTAATATGGCTATGTATTCACCATTTACTCTGCACAAGACAACTGATGATGTAAAGCACATTAGGAAGGCAAGAAATGTCACAAATTAACCATTGACAAGGCACAGCTTTGAATTAAACTATTCCAGGTGACTACCTTATGAATCTGATGAAAGAATGCCACGAGTTTGCCAAGCGGTCATCAAAGCAAAATGTAGTTATTTTAACATTTTTAAATATAAAACATTCTGGATTGTTCAACGCCATTCCACTGAAAAACACTGAAGGAGAAGGTGTGTCCAAACTTTTTTCTGGTACTGTACCCACCCACCAAGACACACATTCATTTGCTAAATACTGCGGACATAAATAATTAACCTAAACCTATTTAATAAACTCACCTCATCATCAGAGAAAGGCTTAGGTTTAAGTGCAGGTACATGAACTTCCTCATAACCTTTTCTCTGTTTGCGGAAGGAACCATCAGGCAGCTGGCATCGCTTGTTGGCCATAAAGTGACTGCCCTGGGTAAAGGCAAGGTCCTCTAGATCTAGCAGATGCCGAGCCGACATTGTCTGCAGAAAAATAGGACAACTTCGGAATACAAACATTTTAGCTGGCAAGTAAAAAATAAATAAATTAATTAATTAAAAAAAAAAAAAAAGCAGCACATTATGGGTTTAAAGAAAAGAAAAAAACAGAAACACTAGTTTTAAACTACCTGTCCATGTTCAATGTCCATTGACTCCAGATCACTGTCTACTCGAGACTTCCTAACTCTTTCTCTTCGTGATCTCTCCTCCTACACGGGGAAAAAGAAAAATAATAAATAAATAAATAAAATAACATTTTCTTTTACCACTGAAATAAAAACAAATGGGAAAAAAGGTCTAGACATTTAGGTTGAAATTTCAGTGTGCAAAAAAAAGTTATTTAGTCGGGGGAAAACGCTTCTGCCATTACGCTTATTTCAACACCTGCAAAACCAAATTTAATGGTGATAGACAATGAAGTAATTAAGTCACTCACTCGAATGATGTCTTCTTTTTCAGTCTCCTGCAACTGATAAAGAACTTTGGACAAATCCTGATCTGCTTCCATTTTGCTTCTAATCTTCTCCTTCTCCAAGTCACTCTGAGCACTTGCCAACATGGTACAGTATAGGACTGCAAAAGAAAAAAGATAAATGAACCATTGTGGAAAGAGCAGTCCAATTTTAAATATCCTATCATCAGTTTGCTTACTCATGCGTCTGTGCTGGCGTAGGACTTTGATGAAGTCAAAGGTATTAAAACCCAGCAAAAGTACCAACTGATTTTCACATTCTCTATCATCGCCGGCAGTCTAAAAACAGAAAAAGACATGGGTATGCAGATCATTATTTGTTACACTGCAATATGAATTTCAGGACCAGAGCAGCAGTCCTAAAAGTTATTCAATAAAACAAGTTAACTGCTAAAAGAAGGGAAGAAAGTTTTGAAGGTTCTTTCACCTTGAGAATCTCCAGGACTTCATCAGCTTTCTTCTGAGAAACAATAGCATCATCATAGAAACGACTAAGCTGTCGCTGAAGCCAAAAAGCATCAATATCTCTTGGATGAAGGTCTTTCTTTTTATTTGTCATCACATCTGCACTTCCAAGCTAGAGATAAAAGATAAAACAATTAATCAATAAAATTACAAGTAGGTGTGGATAATGCAGTCATTTACTGCAAAAGGCCCACTCCCATCTGGACTACAACACGACCACAGTGAGAATAAGTTTCTCTCATTATTCAAGTGCTTTCAATACTATCCAACCTCTCATGTTAAGAAAGAAAATGGAAAGCATGTGGAAGGTCAAATCAAAGGCTGTATACAGAAAGGAGATGAGCAGATTCTCCTTTTTAAAGAACTTCAGGTACTTTAATGTTATGGCTCTTCTACAACCTACTACTTGACCTACACATCAAACAGCCAAGCTCCTATAGCAGGAGAACTACAGGATTTTTTTTTCCAACAGCAATCATGCTGTTCATGTACACTGAGCTAGTCTTAGGATTCACTTATTGAGCAACAGCTGAACTTGACCAACATCCAGTATTTAATACCATTTGCACTGCCACATTAATACTATGCACAGGTCTGCTGCTACACTGCTTGCAGTGACCACTGTGATAATGTTTGCACTGGACAGTTTAATTCACCTCAAGCCTGCTAATGTATCAGCAATGCTCACACAAAACAATATGCTGGATTTCCCACAGCATAGCTGTTTCTTCTTCACATGCATATACTTCTTTATATAAATGTAGATCAGTTTATTCTTTTGCAGTGTTTGATCTATAATGTAAATTGCTTTTGCATACTTTATACTGTCTGTGTTGCTGTAATAGATAACATTCCCTCTGGGATAAATAAAGTAATCTATCCATCACAGCAGCCTGCAACCACTAGTCAGAATATTAAGGTGCATGAACATAGTCATTATTCAACTCAAACATTTGGAAAGATGTAAACATTTCAATGACATAAAATCAGGAGAAGAAATTTTTCATAATGTCAAAATTATATTTTTCTACAATTGATCACTGCAATAAAAAAAGACTACAGGTGGCTTGATTACTTACATTAGCTGTCAGTGTACAGCCCACATCTGCTTCCTCACCATCACTGCCATCAGAGCTTTCATCACGCACTTCTCCAAACTGGTCTTCATCACCTTGCTAAATATACATACAGTGAGAAAAATAAGTATTTGAGCACCCTGCTATTTTGCAAGTCCATTGAGGGGTCTGAAATTGTCATCGTAGGTGCATGTCCACTGTGAGAGACAAAAACCAAAAAAAAAAAACCAAAAAAAAATTCCAGAAATCACAATATATGATTTTTAAACTATTTATTTGTATGATACAGCTGCAAATAAGTATTTGAACACCTGTCTATCAGCTAGAATTCTGACCCTCAAAGACCTGTTAGTCTGCCTTTAAAATGTCCACCTCCACTACATTTATTATCCTAAATTAGATGCACCTGTTTGAGGTCGTTAGCTGCATAAAGACACCTGTCCACCCCATACAATCAGTAAGAATCCAACTACTAACATGGCCAAGACCAAAGAGCTGTCCAAAGACACTAGAGACAAAATTGTACACCTCCACAAGGCTGGAAAGGGCTACGGGGAAATTGCCAAGCAGCTTGGTGGAAAAAGGTCCACTGTTGGAGCAATCATTAGAAAATGGAAGAAGCTAAACATGACTGTCAATCTCCCTCGGACTGGGGCTCCATGCAAGATCTCACCTCGTGGGGTCTCAATGATCCTAAGGAAGGTGAGAAATCAGCCCAGAACTACACGGAGGGGCTGGTCAATGACCTGAAAAGAGCTGGGACCACCGTTTCCAAGGTTACTGTTGGTAATACACTAAGGCGTCATGGTTTGAAATCATGCATGGCACGGAAGGTTCCCCTGCTTAAACCAGCACATGTCCAGGCACGTCTTAAGTTTGCCAATGACCATTTGGATGATCCAGAGGAGTCATGGGAGAAAGTCATGTGGTCAAATGAGACCAAAATAGAACTTTTGGGTCATAATTCCACTAAGCGTGTTTGGAGGAAGAAGAATGATGAGTACCATCCAAGAACACCATCCCTACTGTGAAGCATGGGGTGGTAGCATCATCTTTGGGGTGTTTTTCTGCACATGGGACAGGCGACTGCACTGTATTAAGGAGAGGATGACCGGGGCCATGTATTGCGAGATTTTGGGAACAACCTCCTTCCCTCAGTTAGAGCATTGAAGATGGGTCGAGGCTGGGTCTTCCAACATGACAATGACCCGAAGCACACAGCCAGGATAACCAAGGAGTGGCTCTGTAAGCAGCATATCAAGGTTCTGGCGTGGCCTAGCCAGTCTCCAGACCTAAACCCAATAGAGAATCTTTGGAGGAGCTCAAACTCTGTGTTTCTCAGCGACAGGCCAGAAACCTGACTGATCTAGAGAAGATCTGTGTGGAGGTGGGCCAAAATCCCTCCTGCAGTGTGTGCAAACCTGGTGAAAAACTACAGGAAACGTTTGAGCTCTGTAATTGCAAACAAAGGCTCCTGTACCAAATATTAACATTGACTTTCTCAGGTGTTCAAATACTTTTTTGCAGCTGTATCATACAAATAAATAGTTAAAAAAAAATCATACATTGTGATTTGTGGATTTTTTTTTTTTTTTTAGATTGTCTCTCACAGTGGACATGCACCTACAATGACAATTTCAGACCCCTCTATGATTTCTAAGTGGGAAAACTTGCAAAATAGCACAGTTGCACAGTATTGCATCATTTCATCACAGAATTTATCTGGCTAGAAGATACAGGCCAGAAAGACTCCACAGTTGGGGACCATTTCAAACATGAAAAATAAAGAAACCACCACACATTACTGTTGTCGTTTTTAAAGTAATTAGGGGTCCAAGCACACAGTGCAGAAACCCTATTGTAATTCCTGGGATATTTATTATTAGGGGTTGAAGCACACACTAAACTGTAAGGCCTAGAGACAAAGTATCAATACAATTGGCCAATGGGTTTTTATATCCTTGCAATCCTTTGGTCAAAGACCAAAGTGCCATTTGACGTCCAGCAAAAATGAGTTATGTCCAAAATCTACTTTTGGGAACTAGTCCTAGGTTTCTTGCCCGATTGGAACCAACCCAGTGCAGAAATGTTCCCTGGGCAGTGATTATCAATAATTATTTTTAACAGTTTCACTTTCGACTCATCGCTGCAAAGTGTCACCAAAACGTTAGTAATAGGCAGGGACACTTACTAAAATGGCTATAACTCATGAAGGCATGAGATATTATCACAAACCTTGGCACATGTGTGTATGAGCTCCATCTTTGCTCAAATAAAAAAAAAAAAAAAAAAAAAACAATTGCGTAGATTTGCCACTAGATGCCGCAAAACAAGCTGCAAGCAGCAATTAGTGGGTTTCAAGCACCTAAGGCATTGGAGCTCACAAGGAAAAAGACATTAAGCCCACTAAGCTTCGATCCAATTGGCCTCTGTTAGCCTTGTGTACTATACAATAGTGGCCATGGTTTTTGAGATGCACAAAAGTTAACTCATGCTTTTGTTTTTTATGACAAATTTATGAGTACTTTAGAATTTACTTACATAGCTTTTACTGTGGTTCTGTGAGAGCTGATCTAATAACCATGAGAGCTTATAATTAAGTATTGGCTAAGTAAAGTATACAGGGTGGATATGCCGGACAGGGCGATAATTAAAGTCCCAGATGGGAGCACATAAGATTCCATCATGATACTCAAAAACAGCAAACTATTGAAATTATGAATGTTTACTCTGTTCCAGAGTTTTTAATTATTATTATTATTATTTAGACTGCAGACACACATCAATTGTTTTAAAAATGACACTTGAGAAACAATGTAAATGCCCCAAAGAAAAGCACAGTAACAGGAAACTTATATAATTGTGGATAATTGAGATTGAAAGTCATTGTTTATTTAAAATTGGCTACAACTTTACAACTGTTTTAATGAACTGAAGAAAAAGGCATCAACATCATGTCATATTGTCATTGAAATCAAATAGCACCAAAATAGCACATAAACTCACCTCCTCATCAGATTCAAATTGCACATTTACTCCATATGTTTCATCTATGTTGTCATCTGTATTAGGAGAAGAATGATAAGGTTTAAGTATTTAGAATACTAAGTCAATCTAAGCATTTTAAACATTCCACATGAAAGTAACAAAAGACAAAGCAAATAAAATGTCAAAATTCAAAACAATGCTATCACAAACAATTGACCAAATAAATCAAAGCAATAATAAAAACTAATTATATTATCACTTTGTATATTATTAATTACATTTAATGGGAAAAAGCCCTGCATGGGAACTCTTTAATGGTCTTATTATATTAGGGGAGTCATTTCTTTACCGTGTTATCATTTATATGTGGGAATGCAAAAACGATGGAAACAGAGTCCCCGATAATTTAAAAGCTTGTTAACTATTCTGTGGATCATGTACAGTGCAGCGAAATAATATTTCCCTCTTCCATATTTTTTTTCCCCTGCATATTTGTCAGACTTAAATGATTCAGATCATCTAACATTAAAATTACAGATAATTTTAATATTACATGAAGATAACCAGAGTAAATATACAAGTTTTTAAATTATCATTTAATCGTTTTCAATTATCGTTATCGTTTTTTTTTTCATTAAGAGAAAGAAAAAAAAGCAAATGCAGACATTTTTAAATAGCTATTATAACAGCTATGCCAAAAAGCATGCAAGACTGATCTTTAAAAAACAAAACACACACACACACACACACACACACACACACACACTAGTGTGATTGTGCAGGGGAAAAAAAGGATGACGATGGAGAGAGTGGGCCAGTTTTTACACCCAGGATCTAAAAACTGGCCCACTCTCTCCATCATCATCCTTTTTTCCCTGCACAATCACACTTTTCGTCTTCTGACACATTATACACTGGACTTGCACAGCACAGTGCACTTTACTTTCATATTTTCATTTTCTTTTCATATTTATTTCATATTTCTTATATTCTTTTCTTATACCACACCATTCCGCACAAGGACACTTTACACCACACCTTACTGCACACGGACACTTATGGACAATCAAAAACATGCCTAACTTGTTTACTGTTTACTGTTGTTTACTGGTTAACTGCACACTGCCATAAACATTTTCTGTGTATGTGTATATATATGTATATGTATGTATATATACATATATATTTAGATATCTTTATATCTTTATTTATCTGCCTTCTTTTTCTTACTATATTTTTCTTTAAATTTTGTTATTATATTTATATTTTTATTCCCCTTTTTATCCTATTTTATTCCCTCATGCCGGACCGTCGTTAAAAGCATTTCACTGCATGTCGTACCCTGTATGTATGTGTATGTGACAAATAAAATTTGATTTGATACACTAGGTGTCTCTATGTGTTAATATGTGATTTACCCATATTTTGGAGTTCCTTGTCTCCTCCATAGTCTGAGATCTTTTTCCCCAGGTTGACCAGGACATGATACCGTGTGTCATCTGCAGGGCCAAGCAGCTGCTCAACTTCTCTCCGCCTTTCCTTGTCTCTCATCTTGTCATTCTTTAACACAGCCAAGACTTCATCAGCAGCCCCACACAGGATGTCTCTCGGCTGAAGAAGGAAAAGGTAAGTTAAAATGCAATCTCTATACTAAAACTATTGCTTATGCTAATAAAACAGGTATAGTGAAACTGTTGTCTCAACAAAAAATAAAAAAACTTAGCAAGTGATCTATTAAATCACGAGTTATTACCTGATCTCCAAGAGCAGCCTGGATAAAGCTCAAAAGGATTTCATACGTTTCTCTGGTCTCTTTGGTCTTGGGCTTGTAAACGATACCAACCATATCATCAATGCCCTCAGACAGGAGAGTAAATCCTTTCATTTTATTGATGTCATGTCTGTCCTCATCACGCTTTCTTCTCCTACATAACACACAACCATATACATTCACTTCTCACCATATACATATACACATGCATGTACAGTATAGCAAAGCATAGTCTAGATGGACTCTTGTGTAAACACTTAACAATTAGTGAAAATACCGCCCCTCTGATGAAGTTCTATAACAGTACCGAAAAAAGTACAGGTAGTCGTCGACTTACGACCTACTTACGACCATTCATCTTTACGACCACACTCGCTAGCCGCGGCGTACGACAGTGCGTACCAGCTTCCGGCATAATTTCACAGTACTTTACATATAGCCTACTCTACTTACGACCAAATCGTGTTACGATCAGTTTGTCGGTCCCAATCGTGGTCGTAAGTCGACTACTACCTGTAGTAACAAAACACATACTTTGCCCTCCTTTCCTCCAACATCTGGGGCTTTGTTCTCTGACTTTTATCTCCCATTTTTGTTCCCTCCAGTTTTCCAACCAGTGACAAAACCTCGCCGGTCGGTTCATCTCTCCGTGTGCGGTCAATCAGAGAGCGATCCGCTTGCAGCACCAAGTTTGAGTTCTACAGAACCAACACAGTACAGACATCACAACTGCAACACGCAGAACTGCACGAGGTTTCATGAACCGTCTCTAACTACAAAAATTAATGGCCTAAAAGAATCACAAAAAAGATAAATAAGAAGTAAATTGTATCATACTTACTGCTTTATATTCGTACTGCAAGCTACGCGCTGTAACATCCGCCATGATTTAATTTAATCCTTCTCAAAACCACAAGCTAACAAAAAGGCAGACCGGTATTTTTAATATCTTTTACAGAATTTTTGTAAAAAAAAATAAAAAGAAATGGTAGAGTCGAGCCACAGGCTAATTATACTATATCAAATCTCTATATTTTGACTACTTAGCTTTTGCAAGACAATAAAGCACATTAAAGGTACAACGCGCGCAATACGACATGGCTCGTATGTAGAGTACAGCCTTCCTGCTTCCAGTACTTCCTGCTACTTCCTAAACTGTGTAATTAAATACTGCCCCCGTGTGGCTTGGAGGCGTAGCAAAAGAGTATTTTGGTGTTTTATAACGAACCGCTATATTTCTTATAATGTTTTGAGGAAAACCAAAAATTAAGTATTAGTAAATATATACAGTACAGACCAAAAGTTTGGACACACCTTCTCATTCAAAGAGTTTTCTTTATTTTCATGACTATGAAAATTGTAGAGTCACACTGAAGGCATCAAGGGCTATTTGACTAAGAAGGAGAGTGATGGGGTGCTGCGCCAGATGACCTGGCCTCCACAGTCACCGAGCCTGAACCCAATCGAGATGGTTTGGGGTGAGCTGGACCGCAGAGTGAAGGCAAAAGGGCTAACAAGTGCCAAGCATCTCTCGGGGAACTCCTTCAAGAATTTAGGAAGACCATTTCAGGTGACTGCCTCTTGAAGCTCATCAAGAGAATGCCAAGAGTGTGCAAAGCAGTAATCAAAGCAAAAGGTGGCTACTTTGAAGAACCTAGAATATGATATTTTTCAGTTGTTTCACACTTTTTTGTTATGTATATAATTCCATATATAATTCCACGTGTTAATTCATAGTTTTGATGCCTTCGGTGTGAATCTACAATTTTCATAGTCATGAAAATAAAGAAAACTCTTATTCAGAAATCTAAATAAAAAAAAATAAATTACATTATTTGGGCTGTTTACATTTATTTATTCATTTATTTATTTATTTGTTTGTTTGTTTATGCATTTCCATATTTCTTTCTTTCTTTCTTTCTTTCTTTCTTTCTTTGTGAATATATTGAGAAGGTCAGGTTATAAAGTAATATGCTATCCTACTTTTAACTGCATTTATGTTTCCACCAGATAAAAATATGCCTTTGTCAACACAGGACTAAAAAATGATGTGAATGAATGTCAACATCTTATCACAGCAACCTCATGGATTCTTAGGCTGTTCATGTGGAACTATCCTTAGCTGCAGCAACTGGCCTTCAGAGAACTCACTGTAGAAGTAGGGTATCAGAATAAATCAGCGAGGGCCAGAGAGCGGAAGAGTACAGGGCCACTGTTATGTCAAACACAACATAGTTCAACACACACACACACACACACACACACACACACACACACACACACACACACACACAAACGGGGGCAGCTGCTCAGGATGCTCTCTATACTTTGTAGAACTTGGTGAGGATGAGTAGTGGAAGCTCAGATTTACTCAGCGTACAATGTTTTGTTTCACTGTGTACTGTACCAACAGCATATAGTTGAAATAAAAACAAGAGCCAATTGACTTGAGCTATAAGCCACTTCGCTTAGCTAATTTATGTATTCCTATGTTACTGATGGCATTTTTATCTGCCAGCATGCCTAACCAGTTAAAAGAAGGTTAACATAGCTGTCTTGTGCCACTAGGAACTGGTTGCTTCTGTCTGGATTGCTCAGTCAACCAATTCTGCATTAGATTGAGGTTTGAACAGTATACCTTATAATAAACAGTCACAGAAATACAGAAGTAAATAAATAAACAATTGTCTATATAAAATATTCACAGAAACAGCCCAAATAATGGAAATGTGGCAATAAATTAAAGGCATTCATTTATTTATGCCCAATTAATTGACCAAAATGTATATATTTATCTATGTATTTATTTATTTATCCAATGATTTGTTTGTTTGTTTATACCTAAGTAAATCTTTGTCTTCCATAATATTGCATTTGGAAGCAGCCAGTAACTTCTTACAGAGGTTCTTTCTGTTTTAAGCTCAAGAAAAGTGATTTGAGAGTTGAGCTCGTTTCTGTTTCATATATTTTCATATATATTTTCGGTGTAAATGCATACAAAGATGTGAGCCCTAGTGAATTGCTTATGCACATATACAGACAGTTTTTCCTTGTTACAATTTTAGTCCTTAGTTATAACGGATTTTATTAAAAGTTATATGTATCTGCCTTATCATTTTATTGCTGTTACAAGTTGCTAAACTATTCAAAACTAATTTTTTAGAAACATTTCCGTCATTAATTATTATTACTTTAAATTCTTTGATTTATTTTTGTCACTAATTAAAAAATATATATATATATAAAAAAAACAACATCAATATTAAAATATTTTCTTAAATGTTACTGTTTTCAATATAATTAGTCATCATTTATAATAACTAATAATTATATATAATAATAATTATTATAATGATTATATTATATCATTATATTATTATTGCATAAATAATATTTTTATTTAATATTTAGTCTAATAAAATCACTCTGTACTATTTAAGAGAGGTAAAATGCAGGGCAAGCAAAGCAGTGGTAAAACCTCAAATTTGACTAATTTGAGTATATCCAAAAAAATTTTTTGCAGGATTCAGGGCTTTGTGTGAAAGTGAATTTTGTATTTATCGAATGAAGAGCATATGTTGTTGAAATTACTAAAACAAACATATTCAAAAATATATTATTGAGAAAAGCATGTTTTATGTCATTTTTCACTGTTGTATGCAAAATATTACTAAACTGCATGAAAATCAGAAGCTATACAAATTAATTCCCATAGACATTGGGTTTAAGGTTTTAAAATTTGAAGGGTTTTACATTCTCATATTTAAATGAAGTTGGATTTAGGGACCTATGCATGTGAGTGGATGAGTTTTTATGTTTAGATAAGATGCCGAATAAAGGCATTTAAATGTCAGGTGAATTGCCACACCACAAAATCTGAAGGTGGTTAATCATGCAAATGCATTATTTGCCCACAGTTTATTAAAATTACTGGATACTTCTCTGCCATGGTATAAATGTAAGACAGGTTATGCTTTGCACTTTACATCCAAGCAAATGGAATAATATAATAACTCATTCTACTTGCAAAATCTTCGGAACAAGTGACTAAAATAAAGGCAGCCACTGAGGTAATGTAATCATTTTTCATATAAAATATTTTTGTATAAGAATAAAATTATAAATAGTACTCATTATGAATTGTTTTTAGGAGTATTTGGCCATTTGTATTATTTTAAAAACTTTAAAAACATATTTTACTTATCCAACAGGTGCCTACACATCAGGCATGCTGAGCACAGTGGAGCAGATTGGAATCTGGCTTTTAACTGGCTTTTTAGCCATTCTTACAATCTTTTTCAATATTTATATCATACTGGTTAACCAGCGAAACTGCAGAAAGAACCACTTACATCTATGCCCAGGTGATACTATTATGACTGGTATATCCATTGCTAGTATTGGTCATCAAGTCCTCTCTTACTTGTGGATGACAATGGTTCAGGTGGACATAGAGTGTATATATGACACTGTGGAATCCATTCTGTTAGTGTTAGTTTTTTCCCTGAAGTTCTCAATAATGTGGACCACTGCCTTCCTTACCTTCTTTTATAGCACCAAGCTGGTAATAAAGCCTATCCACTGCTATACACGCATTCAGGATGCTATTCTAAAGCATGTTCTCACTGTGGTGATTGTAATTTTTGTGTGTAGCTTTACCAATTGTGTACCACTTTTAACTATTATGACAGCTCACAACAGTAGTATAGAAACCACAGATTGTGGTACAATCGTACCAGAAGGGGCTGCTGGACTTGGCTACATTATTTATCTTGTAGTTAGTGCAGACATTGTTCCAGGAATATTGATGATCAAATGCAGCATCTCCATATCATATCACCTGTCTATCCATCTACGCCACATGAAGGAAAGCACAAATGGAGCCCATGCACCCAAGCTGGGTACACAAATGAGGGTGATCAGGATGAACCTTACCTTGGTGGCTGTGTTTCTTTGCTTTCTAGTTGTAGATCTTTATACTCAGTCCAGTGTAGTATTAAAAGGTGAAAACACAATGGGTTTATCCATTCTCTTTTCCACACTTTATACTACAGTCAGTGGATTTGTACTGATCTATGGAAAGAAGAGCTTTTGGAAAGAGTTTCTTCACTGGTTTAACCTGTTTTTAGATGAGTACTCTTGTTTAAGCTACATGAAAGTACCAGAGAGTAAGACTGTAACGCACACTGCTTCCAAGCACTAATTGAAATGTAACACTATATCTTTAGCACTGTATCCGGGTTGTGTAGCGTGGTCTTATTTAGTAATTAAGAAGCAAACTCAGTGTCATAGAATTCCCAATATGTACATGTTTGTGCTATAATTTGCAGATTTTTGCATAATAAACATTTATTGATGTACGTTGCAGATATTAGTCTTTGAATAGTTCAGTTGATTGCAATATGGTAAAACTTGGTTTGAGAATACCAAGGATCGATGTTTTTATTTGTTACATAATGAGTGATATGTCCTAATTATAAGCAGAAATGTGTATTGCAAAATTAAACAAGATGCATTTAAACTAAAAACCAGGACTTACAGTATATGTGTCTTGATGTAGCTGCAGGTTAATTTGCTATAGATGGAGATTAGAGTTTTAGAAAACGACAAGCTAAATACATGTATATAAAAATCAACAAATACATCAGAATCTGAATAATTTATTGATCTATTAAGAATTTGTTTGGTTGCAGTTGCTCACAAAATGGTTGCAATGTAATATTATGGGTGAATGTAATATTAATTGTAAGGATGTTTATAGTAAAATGGCACAAATTAAAAACCTGTTCATGCTCTTGCAACACTTGAAAAAATTTTCAAATCAACATAACAGAGAAAGAGAAGTGAATATAAATTATTACTATTCTTATTATTGCTATTGTGATTATTATTTTATTTCATTATTTTAAATAATTAAAAAATAACTGCAAATAAATGAGTCCAACTGGTTTCATACCAGTATAAGAGCATAAATAAGAAATAAAAAATATTGTTGTTTTTTTAATTATTATTATTACTTAATTAATAATTGTATTTTAACAATATATTTAAATGTATGTTAACTATATGTAAATATAAATAATAAATTGTAACTTATAACTAACAACTAAACTGTTACTATTTTGTTGTTCAGTACTTTTTAAATAAAGTAAAATCTCTGACCCCACGCTCCTGTGCTGATCACGTAGATGCAGTATTTTAGGTCTTCTTCTTCTTTCGGCTGCTCCCATTAGGGGTCGCCACAGCAGATCATCCTTCTCCATATCCCCCTGTCCTGTAAATCTCCCTCTTGCACCCCAACCACCCGCCTGTCTTTCCTCACCACAACCATAAACCTCCTCTTTGGCCTTCCTCTTTTCCTCCTTCCTGGTGGCTCCATCCTCAGCATTCTCCTACCGATATACCCCATGTCCCTCCTCTGCACATGTACAAACTATCTCAATCGATCAATCACCTTGTCTCCAAAATGTCCTTCATGCACTGTCCCTCTAATAAACTCGTTTCTAATCCTGTCCATCTTTATCACTCCCAACGAAAACCTTAACAACTTCAGTTCTGCTACCTCCAGCTCCACCTCCTGTCTTTTACTCAATGCCACTGTCTTTAAACCAAACATCACCGGTCTTACCACAGTCCTATAAACTTTGCCTTTCACTCTTGCAGATAACTTTCTATCACAAATCACTCCTGCCACTGTTCTCTACCATGCTAAAAATATTTTCTTCACTTCCCTAACACACTCTCCATTTCTTTGCACTGTTGACCCAAGTTACTTGAACTCCTCCACCTTCTCCACCTCTTCTCCCTGCAACTGCACCACTCCACTTCCCTTCCTCTCATTCACACACATGTACTCTGTCTTACTCCTACTGACTTTCATTCCTCTTCTCTCCAGCACATACCTCCACCTCTCCAGGCTCTTCTCAACCTGCTCCCTACTCTCACCACAAATAACAATATCGTCCGCAAACATCATGGTCCACGGAGACTCCTGTCTTCACACACACACACACACACACACACACACACACACACACACACACACACACACACACACACACATAAATATATGAATTGCACAGAAAGGAATGGATGTGTGCATGTCAGATATTGACAGAAGTACAGATTAGAGTAATCCACTGTGATTTGTCCTTAAAGTGACCATGTGCTGGTATAAGGTGACATAAAGTGACACTGTGCTGTGAGGTCCCTAGTTAAAGTGACAGTCCACGGTTAAAGTGACATATACAATAGTGCAAAAATAATTAGGCAGTGAAGGAAAAGTGAGACGGAGAGAGAGGTCCAGGCACTAGTTGCTGGGTGTGTACTGGTTTAGACACAGAATGGCCTGCAGGAAACATTCATCCTAAATTTTTCTATGTTTGCTTTCAAGAAGCGGAAGCAACGGAATAAGGAGTGCATTGTTCTTCCTGGCCCTGGTCCGGCACCGCGTGCTGTATATGTCTCGCAAGTCAGGGAGCTCGGTGCGGATGGTACGTTCAGCTGACCGCACCACCCTTTGGAGGGCTCGCCTGTCCTGCATGGTGCTGTTCCAGAACCAGGAAGTGATGCTTGTCATTGAGTCAGTGTTGCTGATGCAAAGTAAGCCATTCGTTTCCAAACACCAAGTAACTAAATTAGGATCAGAGGTGGAAAGTAATGAAGTACAAATACTTTAATATTTACTAAGTACATTTTTCTGTTATCAGTACTTTACTTCACTATTTATTTTTTTATACAACATTTTACTTTTTATACAATTAATTTACTCATTACATTTTTACACAAATATCTGTACTTTCTACTTCTTACATTTTCAAACCAGTCTTGTTACTTTAGTCAGTTGTGAATGAAGTACACAAATCATGTAGTTGAGTTAAAATATTACTCCAGTATAACAAATCACTTGAGTAAAAATACAAAAGTACTTGCCTGCAAATGTACTTAAGTGTCCAAAGTACTATGATTTATTATGGCTATAATGTCTTATTGTAATTTTTTTATCACAAAACACTAGCTTAATCAACTCAGTTTATGTAAAAAGATTCTAATGTTACTTTTAGCACACCGATCTATTAATAGAATGATATTCATTATTTAAACATTGATATCTAATAAATTGTCATGAGCTCAAAACCATAAAAAATCATGCAAATGAGGCCACAGGTGTTGTGGCAGGTTCAGGTCAGGAGATTCTTCCATAATTTATTCCTCTCCTCTGCTCTGTTTGATGTTGAACTGACACTGACACAGAGCTGTACAGTATGTTAGTGAAAAGTAGATACCACCAACCAGTAATGGTGGTTCTAGCTTGAATGATGCCCTGGGTGAACCATGCCATGACCCAACATCTCCCCCATTGAGAAGTTTGAGCTTTGAAAAGCTTCTCTTTGCTTCAGCTACCGCCACTGGATGGGTAAGACATATTCTCAGAGCAGTTCACAAATTTGGGTACATTTCTGAGAGCTTGCTTTAATGTATAAATATCACCCTTATTGCATTTATTGCACAATTAAATACACGTCATTGTGCACAATTTGTCAAACACTCAAAACCAAGAACCATACAACTCTTTGGATAATTGTAGCCATTAGATACATGCAACATCTATCCTTATAATATATGTCTTTTAAGCTGCACTGGGGATTCCCCTCACTGAACTCAGTTCAGGACCTATTCTGTACAATCACAGAAAACCTTTATGGCATCACCTCAATTAAAGCTAACGAAATAAATAAGTGCTAGTTTAACTACAATCCAACTAGACTAGTTAGGCTTTAATTGTTTTGTTGCAGGCTACACACATTATGATAATGTACATGCTATAAATTATAATGTTATGCAAGCTAAAATAAATATTTTTGCTATATTCATAAAAGCATAGAAGGCAACACAGCATAGTGTTATACTGTACAGTTTTTAGCCTCTTTCATGAAATGCATTATCTTTTCCTATTCTAATAACAAGTGATAAAGCTGCATACACACAATCTTTTGCACATTTTCCCTCTACATCTTTCCTCTTTTTTCTGAATTGTCTTTTGACTTTTTTTTTGTCATCCATAATTTTAATTTGGATTCAGCGCTCCTTACTGTCACCCAACCCCCGCCACTCCTTTCTGAGTGTGTGTGTGAGGGATCTTCTCAGGGTGGTAAAAAACTACTCAAGTACAGTAACAAAGTACATTTACTTCGTTACTCTCCACCATTGACTTTAGTTTTAGTTTATTTGGTGACATGATCAATATTTCTTTTCTAATTTAATATTTTTCAACCTACCACTTGTGTATAATTTCCTAGCTATCACGCACCACAGACGTAGGCTACAAAAACAAAGCTAACAACAAGCAATGCCTAAGGCAACAAGAACTTTGGCTAACGTGAATGAGACAGAGTGGGTCAGTGAGTCACATGACTGAGAATAGAGGAAATTCTGATCACCATCATCTTTTCCTTGCTTGTGTTCTATATGGTGGTGGTTCAGCCTGGATACATTCATTAGGTAACAAAATTTGAAATTATTTTGTATGCATATATTATTAAGGTGTGAGGTCCAGTTACCAGTGTGACACCTAATGGCTACTTCTTTTTTTTACTTAAGTACATGTCAGAGCCCAAACTTCTAACTTTGTTGTAAATGTATTCAGTACTTGTTTTTTTCTTGTTTTTTTTTTTTTTTTACTAAAGTCTATGGAAACATGAGTATCTGTACCATTTAAAATGATTTAAACACATTTGTGATCGTACATTTTAAAATCTTTTTAAAATTGTACATTTGAAAAACATCACATACTGGTAATTGTCTTCTGTCAAGTCATCACACACACACACACACACACACACACACACACACACACACACACACACACACACACACACGTTATATCGTTTTTATTTAAAGATTTTATGCTGAGGAACACTTTTGTTGGTTAGTGTGTTGTCTATGAAGCTTGCAGCTGCTGGGGTTGTCTGTCAGTCAGTGCTGTGTGAGATGCTAGTTTGTAGTTTAGCTAGCAGATAGCAGATGTAGCTGGTCTAGGAGTGCAGAGCTGTGCTCTGTATAACTATTTGCTATTGTGAAATTTATGTTTCAATACAAACAGGAACTAAGTAAAGGTCCATATGGTATTCAAACTGGACATGCCTCAAGCAAGGAATTTCTTTTAACACATAAGTAGAAACAATGAGGCCTGTTTATGTTACTGCTTTTAATGTAAAAACATTGTGGACTGAGATGTTTGGAAATACAAAACAGCAAAATGGATTCAATTATGTTTTCTTTATTAGTCAATGTCACAATCTCTGTTCAGGGCAATTTTAAAAAGGCCAGAAAATATACCTTTGAAAAGCTACAGAAATATGCTTTTAATGCAAACAAAAAAATAATGAACCACTTAGAACATTCACAGATTTAACACAGAAATAAATGTTTACTTGAATGGTAAATGTACCAAAGCTAATACACAAGATATTTGTATAGAAATAGGATGACAAAAAAAATTATTTATTGCTAAAGAATACAGTTACAGTAGATAAATAGTAATAAACATAATATGATAAATATAATATGTTTAAATTAACTGGCAAATAATAAAGACTAAATCTTATACCAATGGTGTGGACTAAAATTAATGAATAACAATAAAATAATAATAATAATAATTCATAGCCTGATTAAATATCTAGGATTAGCCTACATAAAAACAAGTGTGCAATCATCTGAGCCAGCAGATAGTAATAAAATTAGCAAGGAATTAATAAATGGTAAATTAAAATCATTTTGTATTTGTAACATTTATCCAGCCCCCTGCAAAAGTATTATAAGACAATGCCAATTCAGTTTCTTTTTTTTTTTTTTTTGCTTTACACTCAATACATTCAAAATGAAGGAGAGAGTAGATCAGAATTTAAAGTTCAATTTACTGTTCAATTTTGACTCAAACTAGGTATAGAATTTTAAGCTATTATTTGTTTAACAGTCAACGGCAACAGGTTCTATTATTTTTATTCTAAATAAACAATGAAATATAGAAATATAAGAAGGGTTCTAATTTCTAATCTATAATTTCTAATGGGTTCTAAATTCCAATTTTATACCTCTATGTATAAATGACAGTAAATTGAATATATATATATATATTATATGAATATGAATATATATATATACTTTGTTTTATTTTTTTAGATGTATTCTTTTTCACACAAATTGTTATCTACTGTCTATCTACTGTTTATTTGCTTTCATACCTAAATGTTTTCAAGTGTATAGCAACATAGTATAGAATTGGCTTTCTGTTCAAATACTTTTGGATGGGACCGCATGTACAAGAAAGTTACTACAATACTTGTATACAAAAAGTATTTTTCTTCTACAATATAAAGACAAATACTTTAAAATAGTATTTTTATATGGGAAATATATTTAAAATTTATGTACTCTTCACCCAACATTGTAACCACATTAACCTAATATTATGTAAGTATGAAACAAGACCCAAGAACAGCCTCTATTTTACAATCTGCAAAATAGTAAGAGGATAAAGACAAAGGCAGCTAGGCACTTTTGGTTACACTCACATTAGGCTATTGATATATTTAACGTAATACTTGAATATAGTTTTAATGTATACAGTGCATTCAAAAAGTATTCAGAACCCTTCACTTATTTAAATTTTATGTTGCTGCCTCATACAACAATTGTTCAAATAGATGTTTTTTTAATAATCTACTTTTAGTACCCCATAATGACAAAGAGAAAACATAATTTTTGAAATCTCTGTAAAAAAAAAGAAATATCACATGCACTGTACATAGATACATATATACATACACACATATCTATCTATCTATCTATCTCTCTCTCTCTCTCTCTCTCTCTCTCTCTCTCTATATATATATATATATATATATATATATATGTGTGTGTGTGTGTGTGTGTGTGTGTGTGTGTGTGTGTGTGTGTGTACATTTTTAAACACCAATTACCTTACATGACTGTACTGAGGTTGTCTTGTAAAAATAAATGCAAACAGTAAACTTATAAAATCATAGTAATTGATAATAATAATTGATTTTCTCTACAACCATTCCATCAACTTCCCTTAGAGAATATATTAAGAGCCAGCTTTTACATGCAAAATGTCTGTGCAGTAGTACTAATGTCAGCATAAGGAGATGATTTCAAATTATTCATTTTAATCAGTGTATCTGGGGTTTTGTGAATTAGTTTGATTGCATCTTTCCGAAAATCCAGGTTGTGTACTTTGTAACACGTGTATAAACACCTGGCATGTCTTTCTTTCCACATCCATCCCCCCAGCTAATCAGACCTATCAGGGTCATCTCTCTATCCTTTTCACAAACCAGAGGACCACCTGAGTCACCCTAAAAGTAAAGAGAAAAATAACAGCCAATGATCAGTTAATGAAAACATGGGTTAATCATGGCACCGAAAAGTAAAGACATTTTAATTGAGTTGCAGTGTATGGAACATCAAGACATTTTCTTTTTTACAACACATACATGTGTAGTTCAACAAAACAATATTATTAATCTTTTAGTGGGGAATGTGTTCATCACCTTACAAGCATCGTCCAGGCCACGTGTGTCTCCAGCACAAAGCATGTTTGGAGTTATTTCACGCCCACTGAATTTCTCTGGTACACACTGGTCCTGGGGCCAGAGGCGCACATGACCCTGTTTTACTTGCTCAGAATAAAAGGGAGAGACTGAGAAGGAGACATGCCTTTAACATCAAGTAGATATTGTTTTATTTTTATGTTTTAGAGGTAAAACAAACCTTACATTCTCTTTCTTTGCCGTAACCAGAAATCTCACACTCCATCCAATCTGGGAAAACCATTCCAGGTTTAGGTAAACAGACAGGTAGCACCTCTGGAGAATTTATAGCACAGATGCCAATTGTACTCTTTAGCTTTAACAGGGCTGTTAGACAAAGAGTGAAAGTTAGCATTCAGTCAAATAATGACCATACCACCAAACTGATCAAATAAGAGGTGCATGTAAGGCTACATGGTATTTTATAAATACATCTTCCTTTCTTTAACAACACAAGTAATATAATATTAACTGAAAAGTAGTATATGAGTTAAATGTTTCTTTTTTTTTTATATTTACTTCTACTAGTAATATTTTATACAGTGCTGTGCAAATGTTTTAGACAGTTTCAAACATAAAACTGTTAACCAATTATTGTAAGCAGATGCTAATGATCATCAATTTTATATGTTGGTTGAAACACTTTCATTAACTGAAACAGGAACAGCTGTGTAGGAGCTTCAAAATGGGTGAGAAACAGCCAAACATTTCATATAGCATGGCAAGACTGAGCACAGCAAGACCCTGCAACAAGACACTGCATCAGCAAGGTTTTTCCCAGACAAAGATTTAAAAGCAGACTGGAGTTTTAAGATGTTTAGCTGTTCAAGCTATTTTAAAGAAGCAAAAAATATGGGCAATGTTGAGGCCTGTAAACACAGTGGTCGGCCAAGGAAACTTAATGTAGCAGATGAAAGACATCACAAGGTTAAGTGAATCAACTCTGCACAAAAACATAGGAAATGGGTTGCAGAAAAATGGCAGTAAATCTCTGTACCAATAAGTAAAAATATGTTTGGCTGTAGCAAAAAAAAAAAAAAAAAAAAAAGTATCTGCAGGCAACAGTAAAGCATGGTGTCTAAAATGGTTTAATTTTGTTAATTGATAATCAGAAACAATTTTAAGTAACTATAAATCAGAAAGATTTCTGAAAGCATTCATAATTTACAGTATTTTTTCACAAATGCCTACAACTTTTGAACAGTACTGTATATGCAGTTCCAGTTTTGGACATAAATCTTAGTGTATTTTCTTTTGTTATATTATTTTTAACATTATACCGAAGACATCCAAGATATCATGAAAGGTTCATGAATCGTAAAAGTCTCTAAAACTACAACCAAATGTCATCTACACCACCTCAAGGGGTTTGAAAGGGTTTTAAAGAAATCTTCTACTCATCCTAAAACAAACTCAAACAAGACCACGGTCCTGCCACTGCTATTTCAGTCCTCTGATTAGAAACACATAAAAAAAAAAAAAAAAAAAAAAAAAACATGTGGTGTGCACTAAATTCAACCTAGATATTTTAAGGATCTGAAAAGATGTGTCTATGAGTAATTGTCTCAGATCACTTAACATGTGTTCCCCAACCTAATCAGTCATTATAAGAAAATAACTGTTATGTTGGTAAACGGAGGAAGCACAAAGTATTGACTAAGAGGGGGCAATAATTGTGGAACACATATTTTATAAAGATTTTTTCCTGATAAATCTGTGTTGTTTGCAATTGTTTGATATCGATGACAGTAGAGTTTTTTTTAACAAAAGAACAAAATGCAATTTTTCACAGCCTTCTTTTAGAGGGCACTGTACAATAGACAGACAGACAGACAGACAGACAGACAGACAGACAGACAGACAGACAGATAGATAGATAGATAGATAGATAGATAGATAGATAGATAGATGGATGAATGGATGGATGGAAAGATAGATAGACAGACAGATAGACACACAGAAAGATGGACAGACAGCTCAAAATTACCTATGTCATTATCATAATTTGCATCGTTGTATTGTTCGTAGATAAAATACTTCTCCACATCAAATATCTGCTCACTGCTGGAGTTCTGTTGCCTAAAGGTTCGACCAAGGATCACGGTCAGGCGATTTTCTGCAAATCTAAATATGCAGTCAAGCATTATGAGTATTAATACAGAAAAATCTATTGTATACCAGATATAAAAGGTTTACATACTTCTGTAAAATTGGCAGGTTTTCATTGTGTAAAAGATAAACAAGATAAACAAAGTTATTCCTTTCATTTAGAGTGCTACTTGTGGGAGCTTGTAGATTGCATCATGGCTTGCAGTGCTACAGCACACTTTCACATTTTTTTGTGTTTATGTAGCCATGTGTTTTTGCATTGGTTTATGTAATTTTTCCACCTGTCTTGTCAGTTGTTAATTCCATCATGTGTCCCCAACTGTTTTGAATTGAAACTTTCAGTTGGTCTTTTTTTTTACGCTTACACTGTTTTTCCCACATGTAGATAGATGCTGCCTCTGAAATGGTTAACTGAATTTCATGAATTCAGGCACTGATGTAAATATCATGTGCCAGAGTGAAAAGGCTGTCCTGGTCAATTTGGTCATAAATGTTGCATCTACCCTGTATTAACATCTGTGGGGTTTAATAAAAACTAAATAATAATAAACAAAAATTTCGTAAAATTTTTTATTATTTTTGTGATGTTTATTTCACCATTATGTTTATTATACACTGGCCATAAAAAAAAAAGTCATACTAATATTTCGTTGTATCGCTTTTAGCTTTAATTACGGCACGCATTTGCCGTTGAATCATTTCGATAAGCTTCTGCGATGTCACAACAAGATCTTGTATTGATGATGGGAGAGTCAGACAAGATGATGGTTCCCCACTATCCTTCCAGTTTTTTAATAATGCGTTGGACAATTCTGAACCCAATTTTATTAGTTTCAGCAATCTCCTTGGATGTTTTCTTAGTTTGATGCATGCCAATAATTTGACCCTTCTAAAACAGATTAATATCTTTTCCACGACCACAGAATGTGTCTTCTGACATGGTTGTTTAAGAAATGCGAAGCTACTCACTGGATCAGTAAGGGTTAAAGAATGTGTTGCCAGATGAAACATAATCATCCATGAAATAATTATCAAATGGGAGGCTCTTTCCTATTTGCCTACTTAAATCCAGGTGGTGACTTTTTTTTTGACGGGCAGTGTATGAAAACACATTAAATAAAAAAATACAAACTATTAAAAAACTACTGTCAGTCACATTTACATTTCAGGCACGTCATGCATTTGTACACCAACCACAAGCTGATCATGTAGGTTAATAATTGTTTTTATAGACATCACTTGTACAGTGAGATACCTTTTGGGTACCCCTGGTCAAAAATTCTGTTAATGTGTAAGGTTAAGCAAGTGAAAGATGAAATGATCCCCAAAGAGCATAGGGCAAGTTAAACATAATTTGCAATATTTTAAGCAGTATCAGTGTATCTTTTTTGTTTTCTACAATTTTAAAAGGAAAAAGGAAAAACAGCACCCTGAAGAATGGGAAGGAGACTTGAACTCTCAGATAACTTTGACCAAATGCAAATTGCAACACTTTATAAATACCCAGACTCCTCTAACCTTGTCCCAACAATCAGCAACCATGGGTTCCTCTAAGCAGTTGCCTAGCACTCAGAAAAGGAAAATGATTGATTTTTAGGAGTAGGCAATAAGAGGATAGCAAATGATCTGAGTGTTTTTACAGTAAAACCCTATTGTACGAACAACTAATAGTATGAGCAAACAAAGATATGAGCGACCTTGCTCGCAAAATTTTACCCCATGCTGCCGGTTCCCCGCTTTCGGCCGAGGGTAGCATCAGTCACTTAGTTCATCTCGTGTCGCTCGGTCGCTCTCATTGTTCAGTGCAGCAAAAACTTTTTTAGTGTTATATTTTTATTTCACTATAAATCTTGAAAAATGTCTCCCAAGAAAATCAGTGATGGTGCTGGGAAAACGAAAGTAAATAGAACTACGAGCTATATTCACAAACGAATTATGCTCTCCCAACGGGGTTTTACTGTACCAATTTCCTCCATTCAGAATGTAATTAAGAAATGGCAATTAACAAAGACAGTGGAGGTCACGATAAGGTCTGGAAGGCCAAGAAAAATAAAATAAAAGTGCTTGCATGGTTGCTAGAAAAGCAAGTCAGAACCACAATTTGACTGCAAAAGACCTCCAGGAATATTTGCCAGACTCTGGGGTTGTGGTACACTGTTCAGCGACACCTGCACAAATGTGGCCTTTATGGAAGAGTCATCAGAAAAACCTCTCCAGCGTTCTCAACAAAATTCAGTGTCTGAATTTTGCAAAAGAACATTTACACAGGCCTGATGCATTTTGGAAAAAAGTTCTGTGGACCAATGCGGTTAAAGTAGAATTCTTTGGCTGCAATGAGCAAAGGTGTCTTTGAAGAACAAAGGGCACATAATTTTATGAAAAGAACAACAGTTCAACTGTTGGAGGCATGAGGGTGGATTGATCATGCTTAAGGTTGTACAGCAGCCAATGGCATGAGGGAACATTTCATGGGTAGAGGGAAGAATGGATTTAATTAAATTCCAACAATTTCTGTAAGGAAACATTTGTAAAAAAAATAAATAAAAGCTGAATTTGAAAAAAGGATGGCTTTGACAAATGCACACCTCAAAATCGATGGACTACCTCAAGAGGCAAAAGCTGAAGGTTTTGCCATGGCCCTTACAGTCTCCTGACCAAACATCATTGAAAATCTGTGGAAAGACCTCAAAACAGCAGTGCTTGTGAGATGGCCAAGGAATCTCATAGAACTGGAAGACTGTTTAACAGAAAATGGGTGAAAATATCTTAAACAATAAATGAAAGACTTTTTGTTTCTGTTATTTTGAAAATGTAAAACATGAAAAAAAAAAGATTTTGAACAATGTGAAGGGATGTGTCATTTGTAACTTTACGCCTTTTGGAGATCATTGCATCTACCACTTGCTTAACTGTTCACATTAAATGCAATTTCTATAGTATTGTAATTTAAGAATATACACTAAATAGGTTGCTGAAAGGTGTGGGGTGTACTCACTTTTGTAAGATACTGTACATGGTTTGTGTGTGATCGGATCAATAGCAAGCTATTTGTGCAAAGAAATTTTAAATAATGCAGGTCAAGAGGTAAGCTGCATAGCTAAATCATGATTTAGTCATGATAAGAGCTTCTGTAAAAGAAGTCTTAGCACTGAGTGTCAATGTACACAAAATGTTAAAGAGATCAATTCATTCTTTGTACCTAAGCTAAAATAAAAATAAATATGATAACTATGAATTCATGTTTCAGATTTGTGCTATATCTGTACCGAACCACGAGAGTGTGGGTGAGTCCTTCCATGAGTACTGGAAAGGAAACTCAAGTAAATAAAGAAAGTTTTGCTTGGTGAACTTTTGCCTGTCTCTCTTTCCAACACGATTTATCTTGTTTTCATTTTTTTTACATTACAAAACTTTAGACAAAGTTTTGAATCACAAAGTCCCTGTAACTTGGAAAAAGGAGAATGCTCACCCCTCCTGAAAACAGTGTGCTGCAGAGAGGACCCAACAGGAGTCAATCAAGACTCCCCCACACAGAAAGTTGTGTGATTTTGTACGTGGAGAGTACACAGTAATTGCTGCTTGCCATGGGTGCTGCCTGATGTCACTAACCTGACCACCAAATATTCTGAATACTGGCAGAGAATTAGAGGGCCTTTCAGAGCGATGGCCACAGGAGGCTGAAAGGAAAACCAATTTTTGTCAATCAAAATATTCTAAAATGTCAATTAAGGCATATAAACAGGCTATTTGCACCAGAAATGTTCGAGTTCTCTCACCCCCTCTGGTGGATGTAGGGGCTCTTGGACCAAGAGTTGTGATGGTAGATGGTGTCTTTGCTATATAGGAAAGGCATCATTAGTCAAGTCAAAAGTCATTTTAACAATATAAAGTTGATACAGTACACAGTGACATGAAACAAAGTTCCTCCATGACCAAAGTATATAACATACGTTTTCTTAGACAGAAAAAGAGCTTTATAAAATAAGACAACCCCAATTATGAAAATTATGGGTCAATTTTTTTATATAAATAAACAGAATGCAGTGATTTGCAATTTCATAAACAGATTTTATTCAAAACATGGAAAGCATATCCAATGTCCAAACTGCGGAAATGTACCAATTTAAGGAAATAAACAAGGTACTTTTGGATTTCCTGGCTGCAACATTAAAAATGTTGGGATGGGACAGAAAAAAGACTGCATTTACATTTACATTTGCGGCATTTAGCAGATGCCCTTGTCCAGAGCGACGTACAAAAGTGCTGTGAGTCTCATTTGGCTATAAAGCCAAATGATGGTTTTACAGTAGCATTCTCAAAGTATTGCCGTATTACAGATTCGCCTTCAAGTTGTTCACTGAATACGTGGCAAAATTCAAATAAATCTTTAAAATGTTCTGTGCTTGTGTTAGAATCTCATATCTAGATTTGATCATAAAATCGACTTACATTTTGACTGCAAAAGACTACAACTAATTACCGTATTTTCCGGACTATAAGCCGCTACTTTTTTCCCACGCTTTGAACCCCGCGGCTTATACAATGAAGAGGCTAATTTATGGATTTTTCCTGCTTCAAGCCAAAAATTCATTAATTAAATAATTTCATTAGACCAATGAATTTGGTCTAATGAAATTAACGAACCGGTTCAGGTGAACCAATGAAACTCTTTATCGCCCTAAAGAGTTTATCGCTCCCACTGAATCGGGCTGCACCACATCATAAATATGGATGAGGTTCCTCTGATGTTTGACCTGCCGCTCACTCGGACTGTCTACAGGAAAGGAGAATCATTCGTCACGCTGAAAACAACCAGGCATGGAAAAACGCACTTCACCTGTGATCTGAGCTGCACAACATCGGGAGAAAAGCTTCAACGATGGTGATTTTTAAACGCACAACGATGCCAAAAGATAAACTCCCGAGGGAAATTGTTGTGAAAGGAAGGAGGAAGACAGTGAACAATGACTTTCTTGGTAGGCTACTGTTTAGATACAAGCCGTGTAACAGACACTATCTTTCGTTTAGGCCTGTGTAAAGTTCATTAGTTT
Source organism: Silurus meridionalis (assembly GCF_014805685.1). Taxonomy (NCBI): domain Eukaryota; kingdom Metazoa; phylum Chordata; class Actinopteri; order Siluriformes; family Siluridae; genus Silurus; species Silurus meridionalis. Next base: position 11,093,625 of record NC_060900.1, read on the forward strand.
CAATGTAGGCATATATACACAGGTGCGGCTTATTTATGTTCAAAATAAAAATCTTTGGCAAATTCAGTGGGTGCGGCTTATATTTGGGTGCGCTTAATAGTCTGGAAATTAAGGTAGGTTAATTGGCACAGGTCAGAATTATAATTGGGTGAATAAAGGAGTATCTTATTTGTATATACAGCCTTTTGTGAATAGGTTATTTGGTAAAGGAGCAGATCTGGAGGGGGATCATGATTATAGAGTGTTTTGGTGAACTGGAATGTATGGATTATTTTGCTCCCCCAACATCCAACATCCAACAGCCTGAGGTACCAGTGATCTTGTCCCTTTCTTCTTTCTAGACTTTCCTAATTAATCCCCCATGCTCTAGCATGTAATTGATGGAGTTCGTTTCAAATGGAGACCATTTGCTGCTGCTAAAGATTGTTCCCCTATATTTAGCAATCTAAAGATTCGTTAAGTTACTGATACAGTAGGTAAATGAAAGTCTCTAATAGATCCTTTTCCGCTTGCACTCTACTGTGCTCTTGCTCAGCCAGCTCAACCTCATACTCTTCTGAGGAGAAAGCAGATTGATGCACACTGTCAAGCTGGGTGGTGCCTTGAGTGACGTCTCTGAGCAAGTAGCCTTGACCAGACAATCTTTGTTGTCCTGCTGAACCTCTAGCTGTAACTGTTTCACCAGAAAGCATACCTTTGATACAAAGATTATTTAGATTTTTGGAGATCAGTGCCTGTAATGTCGATGGTAAAATGTGTCTGCTGATTGATCCTCCAGTTTTACAAGGTAAGAGATGTCTTTCTCCTGCTGTGAAGTTGCTTTCAGCTCTTGCATGAGTTTACTAAGCACTCGCCTGTTGAGTCATAAACCTATACAATTTATTATAGTTTTCTTGCACTTGGGTAGTAAGGTGTTCGATTTCCCTTCCAGGTGTAAGGAGAGTTCTAGGCAAATCATGTCGTGACCGTGAAGATGGAGCTGATAATTCAGAGGACTTGCTGAATTATTGCATGACATCCTGGTGTTGCTCCCATGGAAAGGCTTGAATTGGAGGGCTGCCAGTTCATGCATTGGGTGCAAACTGCACAGAACTTCTTAAAGGAATAGCGTTGTGTGTACATGCCCTACTTGATAATTACTGTTGTCCTGAAAGGCAGATTAAATAGTGACTATAATCTTATAAAAGAATGTATACTTACAGCATTTGGGGATATCACAGAGTTCCCATGTCAGCTGGGCTCCTTTATAAATGTGACACCAGGGGCCAATATCACCGTCTGGGTTCCTAACAAGATTAAAAATAAATTTAAAAAATCATGTACATATGGTCCTGTATTTTATTATGTAATTTCAGTTTCGCAGATATGGGGTGAATTCAAGTATAATGCCAACAGAATATGTTCACCATGTTATTTATCGTCTTGTACCACAACATAAAATGTAAACATATTGTAATGGGGTTTTCGTTTTGCTTCTTTTGAAATGGTTCTCTACATTAAAAGGTAAGTTCCCTTTCAGGAACTCGAGCTGCGTCGAAACGCTTTGGGAACGCGCCTGAGTGTTCACGCTCTGAAATAATGTGTGTAATCAGTCAAAAATTGGACGCTGGCCGTCACCGGTGAGGTGACGTCACGACCAGGAGTATAAAGCGCATATGAGAGAGGACAGCGGCAGCTTCTGTTGTTCAGGAAGCGCTCTGTGTGTTGTGTTGTCTGTCAGATTGTTTGTCGGAAAAAGAAAAAAAAAAAAAAAAGGAAGGGAGATCTATGTATTTCCCGGGAGCGGAGCACGCACGTCGGTTCTCGAGAGATCCGGCTGCGTGTCTATGACTTCACTCCGCTCCCGAGCGGCTCGCCTCGGTTCTGCCCGCTCACAGTTCCTGTGCTCGCATGGACCTCGCAGAGGGTTTCGAGGCGGCTTGTCCCTTTCTTCTTTCTAGACTTTCCTAATTAATCCCCATGCTCTAGCATGTAATTGATGGAGTTCGTTTCAAATGGAGACCATTTGCTGCTGCTAAAGATTGTTCCCCTATATTTAGCAATCTAAAGATTCGTTAAGTTACTGATACAGTAGGTAAATGAAAGTCTCTAATAGATCCTTTTCCGCTTGCACTCTACTGTGCTCTTGCTCAGCCAGCTCAACCTCATACTCTTCTGAGGAGAAAGCAGATTGATGCACACTGTCAAGCTGGGTGGTGCCTTGAGTGACGTCTCTGAGCAAGTAGCCTTGACCAGACAATCTTTGTTGTCCTGCTGAACCTCTAGCTGTAACTGTTTCACCAGAAAGCATACCTTTGATACAAAGATTATTTAGATTTTTGGAGATCAGTGCCTGTAATGTCGATGGTAAAATGTGTCTGCTGATTGATCCTCCAGTTTTACGCAAGGTAAGAGATGTCTTTCTCCTGCTGTGAAGTTGCTTTCAGCTCTTGCATGAGTTTACTAAGCACTCGCCTGTTGAGTCATAAACCTATACAATTTATTATAGTTTTCTTGCACTTGGGTAGTAAGGTGTTCGATTTCCCTTCCAGGTGTAAGGAGAGTTCTAGGCAAATCATGTCGTGACCGTGAAGATGGAGCTGATAATTCAGAGGACTTGCTGAATTATTGCATGACATCCTGGTGTTGCTCCCATGGAAAGGCTTGAATTGGAGGGCTGCCAGTTCATGCATTGGGTGCAAACTGCACAGAACTTCTTAAAGGAATAGCGTTGTGTGTACATGCCCTACTTGATAATTACTGTTGTCCTGAAAGGCAGATTAAATAGTGACTATAATCTTATAAAAGAATGTATACTTACAGCATTTGGGGATATCACAGAGTTCCCATGTCAGCTGGGCTCCTTTATAAATGTGACACCAGGGGCCAATATCACCGTCTGGGTTCCTAACAAGATTAAAAATAAATTTAAAAAATCATGTACATATGGTCCTGTATTTTATTATGTAATTTCAGTTTCGCAGATATGGGGTGAATTCAAGTATAATGCCAACAGAATATGTTCACCATGTTATTTATCGTCTTGTACCACAACATAAAATGTAAACATATTGTAATGGGGTTTTCGTTTTGCTTCTTTTGAAATGGTTCTCTACATTAAAAGGTAAGTTCCTTTCAGGAACTCGAGCTGCGCCGAACGCTTTGGGAACGCGCCTGAGTGTTCACGCCTGAAATAATGTGTGTAATCAGTCAAAATTGACGCTGGCCGTCACCGGTGAGGTGACGTCACGACCAGGAGTATAAAGCGCATATGAGAGAGGACAGCGGCAGCTTCTGTTGTTCAGGAAGCGCTCTGTGTGTTGTGTTGTCTGTCAGATTGTTTGTCGGAAAAAGAAAAAAAAAAAAAAAAGGAAGGAGATCTATGTATTTCCGGAGCGGAGCACGCACGCCGGTTCTCGAGAGATCCGGCTGCGTGTCTATGACTTCACTCCGCTCCCGAGCGGCTCGCCTCGGTTCTGCCCGCTCACAGTTCCTGTGCTCGCATGGACCTCGCAGAGGGTTTCGAGGCGGGCTTGTCCCTTTCTCCAACCTCACCTGCTTGGTCCAGCACTCTTTGCAGGCTCAAGCACGCCTTTCGCGGATTCTTCCTCTGCGGCGAGAGCGTAGCTCCGCCTCTCTTCTTTGAAAAGGGGCGGCGCTTTGCGAGCTAGGCTCATAGAGCTTTGGAGTTGGGGCGGAGCTATGTCGCCCTGAGGGATGCGGCTGCGCACATTCTGCGCATTTTTCGCTCAGTTTTTCTGCGCATTCTGTGCATGATCTGCGATATTTCGCCGCTCATGGTGACGCCGCACATTCTGCTCTCACTCCTCGTAGCATTGTAAATAATAATAATAATAATAATAATACATTTTATGTATATATAGCCTTTTTCTGACACCAGGTCGCAACCTTCATGTCGGGATTTTCCGTCCTTTCCAGACCTGTACACTAAGTGTCATGGTCATGGGCATGGCCCCTCCGGCCCTTCGACATTGTGTTGAAAACAACCAAAAAAAAAAAAAGGAAGGAGATCTATGTATTTCCGGAGCGGAGCACGCACGTCGGTTCTCGAGAGATCCGGCTGCGTGTCTATGACTTCACTCCGCTCCCGAGCGGCTCGCCTCGGTTCTGCCCGCTCACAGTTCCTGTGCTCGCATGGACCTCGCAGAGGGTTTCGAGGCGGGCTTGTCCCTTTCTCCAACCTCACCTGCTTGGTCCAGCACTCTTTTGCAGGCTCGAAGCACGCCTTTCGCGGATTCTTCCTCTGCGGCGAGAGCGTAGCTCCGCCTCTCTTCTTTGAAAAGGGGCGGCGCTTTGCGAGCTACGCTCATAGAGCTTTGGAGTTGGGGGCGGAGCTATGTCGCTTCCTGAGGGATGCGGCTGCGCACATTCTGCGCATTTTTCGGCTCAGTTTTTCTGCGCATTCTGTGCATGATCTGCGATATTTCGCCGCTCATGGTGACGCCGCACATTCTGCTCTCACCCTCGTATTAAGATTAAATGATTAAAGTAAATGACGCTGGGCACGCCGGCGGATTCTTCCTCTGCGGCGAGAGCGTAGCTCCGCCTCTCTTTCTTTGAAAAGGGGCGGCGCTTTGCGAGCTAGGCTCATAGAGCTTTGGAGTGGTGGGCGGAGCTATGTCGCTTCGAGGATGCGGCTGCACATTCTGCGCATTTTTCGGCTCAGTTTTTCTGCGCATTCTGTGCATGATCTGCGCATATTTCGCCGCGCTCATGGTGACGCGCACATTCTGCTCTCACTCCTCGTATTAAGATTAAATGATTAAAGTAAATGACGCTCGGGGGCACGCCTTTCGGCGGATTCTTCCTCTGCGGCGAGAGCGTAAGCTCCGCCTCTCTTTCTTTGAAAAGGGGGCGGCGCTTTGCGAGCTAGGCTCATAGAGCTTTGGAGTGGTGGGCGGAGCTATGTCGCTTCCCGAGGGATGCGGCTGCGCACATTCTGCGCATTTTTCGGCTCAGCTTCTCTGCACATTCTGTACATGATCTGCGCATATTGCGCCGTGCTAATTGTGCCGCGCACATTCTGCTCGCATTTTTTGTGCGATCGCTCCACTCCCGTAGAGCACTCCTCGAGTGGGGTTCTCTCACTCCTCGTAGCATTGTAAATAATAATAATAATAATAATAATAATAATAATACATTTTTATGTATATATAGCCTTTTTCTGACACCAGGTCGCAACCTTCATGTCGGGATTTTCCCGTCCTTTCCAGACCTGTACACTAAGTGTCATGGTCATGGGCATGGCCCCTCCGGCCCCTTTCGACATTGTGTTGAAAAACAACCAAAAAAAAAAAAAAACAAAGACCGCACTGCCCCGACCGCAGCCCTCGTCTCCCATCGGGAGGTGCAAAAACGCAGTGTCGCGACTCGCTCTTCCCTTGTGAGGGATCCTGCGCGGCGCTCGCATCGAGCCCACGTGAGGTGACAGGTCTGAGGACTGTCATCTTCAACAGGATGACTTCAATGAAGAGATCCTGACACAGACCTTTCTGGGGATCTGGCCGTGAAGGGGCGTGCCACACCGCTTTATCCGGTGCCTGCCTTGTTCTGGCCCCCTCAGGGACCTGGTCCGTTAACCCTGCCACCCTCGGTGCTTCAGGGCACGGCCAGCTCCGGCGAGCTCTCTCCGTGGTCTCCACCCGGCATCGTTGTGGTCCCGGAGATCTCGCCTCCCCTAGAGCCGTCTCAGGGTGCTCCCTTGGCTCTGGACCGGAGGTCAGTCTCAAGAGACTGGTACCCCTGAGGCGCTTTCTGGCAGCTTGGCAAGCTCTTCCAGATGTGTCCTGGTGGGTCCTGCGTACTGTAGAGCGAGGCTATTCGATTCAGTTCGGGTCTCCTCCGCCCCATTTTTACGGGGTTCTTCTCACCCTGGTGGGAAGCCGGCAGGCTCTGGTCATGGAACAGGAAGTAAACACTCTCCTGAGGAGGGGGGCCATCAAGGTGGTCCCTCCATCAGTATGGGAGTCCAGGTTATACACCTGGAACTTCATAGTTCCTAGGGTACACGGAGGGTTACGTCCTATCTTAGATCTACGTCAGCTGGACCGCTCTCTCATGAGACTCAGGTTCAAGATGCTGACCCTCAAGCAGGTCGTGCTTCAAATCAGATCCGAGGACTGGTTTGTCACGGTAGGTCTGAAGGATGCGTACTTTCATGTATCCATCCTACCTTCTCGCAGGAAGTTCTTGAGGTTCGCTTCGGGGCCGAAGCTTACCAATCCAGGTTCTTCCGTTTGACCTTGCCCGTTCACCCCGTACCTTCATGAAATATGTGGATGCGGCTCTGGTTCCCCTGAGGTCTCAGGGCATCCGCATCCCCAACTACTTCAACGAAAGGTTGATCCAAGCTCATTCTGTGCTGTTGGCGGTCCGGCATTGAGGTGTCGTTCTTGCCCACATGAAGGCGTTGGGGTTTTCGGCTACATGCCGGGAAGAGTGTGCTTTCTCCATTACTGAGAACCACCTATCTCGGTGTCGTTCGGGATTCGACTACTTTGTGTGCGCAGCTTTCCCCTGCCCACATTGTAGCCATCCTTATGGCCCTCAGGAAGGTCAGAGAAGGGCGGCCTCTCACTGTTGAGCAGTTCCAGACACTGCTAGGGCTTATGGCAGCTGCGTCCAGTGCGATTCCACTTGGCCCGCTGTACATGAGACCCCTTCAGTGGTGGCTCAGGACCCGTGGGTTTTTAATGGAGGGGTAACCCCCTCCGCACTATCAAGGTCACGCGGCGATGCCTACGTGCCTTAGATGTTTGGAGAGATCCCCGGCTCCTATCTCCAGGCCCTGTGCTGGGAGTCCCCGGTCATTGCTTAATGCTAACGGCGGATGCGTCCCTCACGGGGCGGGGGGCGATCATGGCTATGTCAACCATCTAGGAGATCTGCGTTCGCGCCCCCTGTGCAGGCTGGCGCACCAGATCCTCCTTTGGGCCCAGGAGAAGCTCCTCTCATTGAGGGCGGTGTACATCCCGGGCTGGTTGAACGAGGCAGCAGACACCCTGTCGAGGCGGGTGTTGAGACCCGGGGAATGGCAAGCATATCTCAGGCTTGGCTGAGGCTGCGTCTGTACGCTTCCCCTGTCGCGCTGCTTCCGGGAGTTCTGGAGAGGGTTCGCCGGGACGGAGTCAGTCTCCTCCTGGTAGCGCCATGGTGGCCGCGCAAACTATGTTTCGCAGACATGGTGGCTCTCCTCGAGCATCCTCCGTAGAGGATTCCTCTGAGGAGGGGTCTCCTTTACCGGTTAGGGGGTGCCATATTTCACCCCCGCCCAGAGCTGTGGAGGATGTGGCCCCTGAGGGGGCACAGCTCCGAGGTTCTGGTCTCTCCTCCGAGGTGGTAGAGACCATGCTCCGCTCCAGAGCTCCCTCCACGAGGAGGTCGTATGCTGCCAGGTGGCAGCTGTTCTGCTCGTGGTGTGAGAACCACCAGCTGGATCCAGTCCACTGCCCGGTTGGTTCAGTGCTGGAATTCCTCCAGGGACAGTTGCCAGGGGTTGGCTCTGTCCACCCTAAAAGTCTACGCATCTGCCATTTCGGTCTATCGTGCCCCCGTGGCCTGGGCCATCTCTGGGCGAGGCCCGATGGTAACGCGTTTTCTCCGCGGCACCCGGAGGCTGAGGCCCCCGGTGCAACATGGAGTGCCTAGGTGGGACCTGGCCGTCGTTTGGGGGCTCTTTCTGAACCCCCCTTTGAGCCTTAGCCGAGGTTGTACAGGGGATTACATCCCCAAGGTGCCATCGGTTGTCCCATGACCCATAAGATTACGGGCATTCTATCCTCCTCTGTTCCAGGCCCCAGACCAGGAGAAACTGAACCGGCCTTGTCCGGTGCGCGCACTGGACACCTACGTCCACGGGACGGGCCCTTGGAGAAGGACCTATTAGCTGCTCGTCTGCTACAGCCCTCCCAAGAGAGCCCTTTCTTGCTGTTAAGCAGGCTCTGAGCAGGTGCACTGTTGATGCGATCACATCTTATGGGTCCTCTGGTCTCCCCGCTCCATTCGGGGGTCAGAGCTCTCTCCACCCGGAGTGTGGCTGCCTCAGAGTCTCGGTCCTCTGGAGTTCCCCCGAGACCTGTGTAACGCTGCAGGTTGGTCCACCCCACTGGCCTTTTGTGCGGTTCTATAACCTAGACCGCAGTGCCACTCTTGGCCCCTCATTCCTTCTCTAGCTGTCATGACAGACACACACTAGGCAGGGACTGGTCAGTCTGGCGTGATTGGACACTCATTCCCAAAGCGTTTCGACGCAGCTCGAGTTCCTGAAAGGGAACGTCTCTAGGTTACGTATGTAACCCTAGTTCCCTGAGGGAACGAGACGCTGCGTCTCTATGCCACACCGCCGGCGTCCCTGCAGCGCTTCCTTCTCCCTTGCAAAAGCTGCCGCTGTCCTCTCTCATATGCGCTTTATACTCCTGGTCGTGACGTCACGTCACCGTGAGCGTCTCGTTCCCTCAGGGAACTAGGGTTACATACGTAACCTAGAGACGTTTTTAAGTTAACCATATTTGAATAAAAAAAAATCTAAAAACTGTGTAATTTATGATCATTCATCCCATCAGTGTAAATTCTCCTTTTAATGTTTCTTTGGTGTTTTCTGGTTGGAGGTTGTGAATTAAACGAATTAGAAACATTGCATAAATGTAAATGTCTGGCTGACTATAAATGATTCTTCTCAACAATTTCTAATCTATATTTTCTCCATCTATATGTTCTGTTGCATGAGATAAGCTGCCTCTTGGACACTCATATCAATTGGCCATTTTGCCCTAATACTTAATTTGGCTCAATAGGTTCCCTGGTGATCTAGTGGTTAGGATTCGGCGCTCTCACCGTCGTGGCCCAGGTTCGATTCCCGGTCAGGGAACCGAACCCAGCCATTAGGGTTGCAAAAGCCAGTGCACTCTTAGTGCTGGTCCCAAGCCCGTATAAATAGGGAGGGTTGCGTTAGGAAGGGCATCCAGCGTAAAAACGTGCCAAAATCTAACATGCGGATCATGAATACGGATGATCCGCTGTGGGAGAAGCCGAAAGAAAGTACTTAATTTGGCCTAATCTTATGTAGTGTCTTCATGATGACATTTTTATGTCATCTTATAATTACTTAACTTACTTAATCTCAAATCTTAATAAATTGACAGGGATTCACTCTCACCATCATTTACATTAACTTTCAAATCCTCAGTATAATATTTTATAAAGTCTTTTCAATTGTGGAGTTTAGTTAATTCAGCAAAAGACTTAATAGAAATGTCAGGCTATTACTGTTATTTGAATGAATAGGTTCACTAAGAAATTATAGAACTAATTAAAATTTGCTGTTTCAAGAACCAGCAGGAAAGGAGCAGCAACAATATCTCCAAAAACTCAGTTTAAAATGCAATATTCAAATTGGCAATGCAATATTTAAAATGGAAATGTATTTCTGTATTTCTGTTTACATTTTCTATTACCATATGTGCAAAGTTTGGTGCAAAAGGAAAATTAAATTATATAATTTACATTTGCCATATCCAACAGTAGTTTTTATATGTAAATTACATACTAATTTTAATGCTTTATAAGTTGCCCACATCAATTTATGTCAGAAATGGAAGCAAAATGATCATTTAAATGTTAGTCCTTAATGCAATTAGAATCATGGCTAGGACACTTTGGATTGCATTTTCATTATAATACTGTGTGATATTTGTAGCAAAATTCCGTGTGTATTTCAAAATGCATTCTGAGCCAAAGTTAGATCTAAAAGTTAGCAAAATTGTGATTTAAATGCATTTAATGCATTGACACTTAGGACATTTAAAAATGCATTTTCATTTACCAGCCAGTCGATGTAAAGTTGATGTGTATTTGAAAATGCATTACAAGCTGACCACGGCCACTCTCCGTCATAGCAAACCCTGTAGCAGTTTCTCCAAAAATCTGCCCAAGCACTGAAGCACCAAATGTGGTCAGTTCAGAAAGCATTTTCAAATCTACATCCATTTATAAGGGGTGTTAAATAAAAATGCATTTTCAAACGTCAATGCATTAAAAAGACATTTAAATCAGTATTTTGATACCTTTTTATCTATACCTTTGGCTTAGAATGGATTTTGAAATACACATTGAATTTAGCTACAAATATCACACAGTGATTTAGGACAAATAAGATTTAAATTATAATTTTGCTACTGCTTGGACAATTTACACATATAAAATCAATCTGGGTAATACATTTTAATTTTGCAACTTGTAAAATGTTGGGTACATACAATTACCATAATTTCCGGACTATAAAGCACACCCATATATAAGCTGCACCCACTGAATTTGACAAAGATTTTTATTTTTAACATAAATAAGCCGCACCTGTCTACACTGAACTAATAACCTTTACACAGGCTTTAACAAAAGACACTAAATGCAATATGTTGCGCTTGTATTAGGAGCATAGCGGTATTTTGGGAATAGCCTGCCACTGCATTTTACCGGTATTACTGCGTGTGTGGAGACCGAGGATTATGTCCTTTTTATTTTCTGATGCTTATTTCTACGTTTCTTTGACTAACCCATAACGCTGTTGCCAAGAAAAATAAAAAAGCACGAGTTTTGGAAACCTGTCTGTGCTTATATGATTTCTGTTGCAACTGGAGTTTTAGTGAGCTCTCCCTTCACCCAGACTCAACGCGTTACAACGGCTTGTATCTAAACAGTAGCCGACCGAGAAAGTCATTGTTCACTGTCTTCCTCCTTCCTTTCACAACTACAGTGGTACCTTGACCTACGAGTGCGTTATTGTACGAGCTTTCCGAGGTACGAGCGGTCACTCGGTCGAATTTTTTGCTTTGTTACTCAAGCAAAAAATTGAGGTAAGAGCTCAAGGCACCGCTGCTAGATGGCGAAGTGAAGATTGTGACGAAAATTAAGGTAAGCAAATAAGAAAAAGTAAAAAAATTTTAAAGTTTAGGGATAACTTTGCACATGTAGTGAAATACAGAATTACATTTCCATATAAATATTGCATTGTCGTTTTGTCATTTGTCAAAGCATTGTTGCATTGTCATTTTGCATATTGCATTTTTAAAAAATAAATAAATAAATAAAAAGTTTTTCGCTACCTATATGCTTCCATTCTCCATGATCATCATGAGAAACATTAGGTATCTTGGCAATAGAATAGACAAGCTTAGTCTATTGCAGCATGACCCAGAGAGTGGAAATGCAGCACGCTTTGTTACACTGAGACATGGCTGCAACAGGGTATTATACTACTTCAAGCCCCAACATTAACAAAATAACGGTGAACAGAGATGCTGGACTGAGTAGTAAGAAAAAAGGCGTGGTGGGTGTTGCACTGTTTGTAAACAACAGATGTGTAAATTGTTGCATGCTACCGTGAAGGAGCATCACTGTTACCCAAATGTTGAACTGTTGTCTTTTAGTTTATGCTAATATTATCTTCCAAGGGGAGATCCCACTATAGATAACCGGAAAGTGGTATGTGACGTAATATACTCAGCTTTTGCGATACTCCAAACTCCAAAGTTTGTTAACCATGTTACCAAAGAGAACAGAAGACTGGATCTCCTGTACAGAAATGTGAAGAGCGCATACACCTTTTACTTTGCCACCACTGGGAAGGTTTGACCATAACCTAGTTCTACTGTCACCCACATACTGACCTGTTGTCCTAAAGCATTCTGTGGCAAAGAAAACATTAAAAAGATTATCAAAAGAGGAGGAAGGAGCTCTGAAGACCTGCTTTTTTGTTGTTGTTGATAACCTTTCTTGATAACCTTGAACAACCAAGGACCTTATGAACAAAAACAACTTAGACGAAAGGACAAAAAAGAAAAATGAGGGGTGTGCAGAAAGAGCTGAAAGGACTAAGGAAGAAAAAAGAAGCCTATAGAAGGAAGCTGGAAGGAAAGCTTAAAAAAAACAATGCTAGGAGGTGTGGGCTGGTATAAAGCTGATCACTGACTTCATAGGAAAATAACAGCCTGTGGAAGGCAGTCTAGAAATTGCAAACAAACTGGATATTTTTTTCAAAAGGTATAGCACAATACCCTTGCACCCTATTTCCTCCACTTCCTCATCATCATTACTATAACTGTTCTTCTCCCACTCCCCAAAGATCAAGACCAAACAACTTTTCTCACCCAGACATCTGCACCACTTCTCACCAGCTGACCTCACAACAGATCACCCACCCTCATCCTACAGACCAAAGATAATCACAACTTCCACCTCATCTAGCTGTCATGCCTGGATAGGTCAAAAGACTTGGAAACTTGTAAAAAGCTTTCTGTTCCGATGGAATCAGTCCAAGGGTACAGAAAGCCTGCACTAACCAGCTGTGTGGCATTCTCCAGCAACTCTTCAATCTAAGCCTTCAACAAAGGAAAGCACCATGGCTGTAGAAAACATTATGCTCGGTTCCTGTTTTAAAGAAAATATCGTCCTCATCTCTGAATGACTACAGTCCCATGTCCCTCACACATCACAAGCCATAAAGGTCTTTAAGAGTCTAGTGCTGCTCCATCTTAGGCCGCAGGTTAGCGCTTTTATATTTTTCAGGGCTCACTCCCATCTGGACTACAACACAACCACCAATACAATGAGAAGAACTTTTAACACAATCCAACCTCTCATTCTAATAAAGAAAATTGAAAGTGTGCATGTGGGCATGTCCATGATCTCCTGGATCAATGATTGCCTGCTGGACAGACCCCAGGTTGTATCGTTGAGATACTGCTTGTCTGAGCACCTACTGAGCAGCATTGCTGCACCACATCTACTTTTTTTAAGGTCCACAATCTTCATGAGGTGGTACACGACTAGAGCTGGTGCAACCTCAGGATGCCTCGGGATGGATAGAGAAAGAGAATCAGTGGTGAGGAATTATTGTAGCTGCTGTTCATAATATTAACAAGCACAAGTTGATAATGTGCATGTGATCAGATGTACTAGAGCACAAGGTTATGATATGTGTAGGCCTTGCTAAAAAGATACATCTTTAATCTGCACTTAAACTGGGAGAGTGTGTCTGAGCCCCGAACTACAGTGGCCGAGAAGTGCAAAACACATTAACAAATCTGAAAACAAAATAACAAATGCAAAAACAAAACAACAAATCCGAAAACAAATGAACAAATCCGAAAACACAACGACAAAATTCAGACAAACCGGAAAAGGTAGGTATAGTTGGACACCTGTGATTCAAAATATACAGGAAGTATGGAATCTCATAACTTTGTTTCTTGTACATGTGTAAAGTTTACTTTAAACATTTTTATTTTAATATTTCGATTAGTGTGCCTTTAAATATAGAAAAAAACAGAAGTAAAAACAAACACTGGCAAGGAGAAGATAGAAATAATTCAAAGCAACTTTGAGGAAGGACATTCATATGCAGTGATGTTGGAGATACTGCAGTATATCATGACATAAAGATTAGTTTCTACACTTTTACACATACAGTATGTTTTCCCTTCCGCAGACTGTTACTTTAGACGCTTTATGGTCTGATATCCATAACTGGCTTTACCCAAAGGTTCCCCATCTAAGTAAAATTACTGTGAAGGACATTATGTTTGGACTCGTAATGAACAATAACAAAGACGACTTTCTTGTTAATAATATACTTCCGATGGGAAGATTTTATATACAAAATTGAAATACTTAAAAGTGAAACCACCATTTTTTTTTATAATGAGTTTATTTCTTTCACGAAAGCCCTAAAAGTGATTAAAAAGAAAAATGCAATGAATCTTTTGTCCTTTATAGAAAAATATGATTTACAGAATATCCATAGCCCTGTTTATTTTTTTACTTAAATGTTATTATTATTATTATTATAATAAATTGAATGTTTTTATCTATTTTTTCCCTCTTTCCCATAAATATATGTGTATATATTTGTATTTTTATGCACCTGTTCTGTGTATTGTAATGTAAATTGTACCTGTTGTTGCCATGTTATTTGTATATGGTTAATTACTTAAAAAAACATAAATAAATAAATAAATAAATAAATAAATAAACTGTTGTACTTCCTGTATATTTTAAATGACAGGTGTCTCGTCCAATGATCGGTAAGTTTCCATTCACCAACTATACCTACTAGTGATGGGAAGTCCGATTCTTTTTTGCGAATCAGTTCTTTCGGACAGTTCGTTTCAAAGAACCGGTTCAAAAAAACGGTTCACCAGTTCTTTTACGTCATGACGTCATGACGTCATGCATATCCAAATATCACCTCGGCGGATGAACATACACACTAAACACATTTAAATAAAGTCATGTCTATTGCATGAGGGCATATAGCTTATCTGTTTAAATTAAATCATCATTATCATCCTAGAAATGTTCCTTACATTTATGCTTTGCACTAAATCACCCAATACAGGCAATGATGTGCAAAACGTTGATGTTTTAATTTGTTAGTAAATAAACTTACTTTTCATTTAAGTCCTTACCTGTGCTCATATATCAGCAGCGCAGCACCAGTCTTTACAGTATGTCGAACGCATCTGATTCTGAGTCCAAAAAGTGTGAGTGTGTGTGTATTAATGTCAGACAGCACACTTACTGCTCGGTAGGTCGCGCATGCTCAGTATCAACAATTCGTTGGTATCAGTAGTATGTCGGACGTGTCGGAAAGAAACGGTTCTTGATACAGTACTGGTGACTCGAGAACAGCAGTATGTGTGCTGCTCGGAATCAGCAGGTATGCGCATGCTCAGTGATGATCACTTGTTCAGCAGCATGTTTCAGTTTAATGTGTGTACTGTTGGAGAAACTAGAGAAGAACCCCATTCTCAGCGATATTGATTTATTTTGACTCGGATAGACGGTCATACACATTCAAAAGTGAGTAACCTCAGTAATTTTGTTGATTAGTGCTGATTTGAGACGCGAACTGTTTTGAACGATTCAGTCCGATTTGGTGAACTGGTTCGACCGGTTCACTAAAAAGAACCAGTTCAAATGAACGATTCGTTCACGAACCGGACATCACTAATACCTACCTTTTTCGGTTTGTCTGAATTTTGTTGTTGTGTTTTCGTATTTGTTAATTTCTTTTCGGATGTGTTAATTTGTTTTTGGATTTGTACATTTATTTTCAGATTTGTTGTTTTGTTTTTGAATTTGTTAATTTGTTTTTGGATTTGTTATTTCGTTTTCGGATTTGTTAATGTGTTTTGCACTTCTCGGCCACCGTACCGAACAATGTTAGGAAGACTATTCCACAGTTTAGGAGCTAAATGTGGCGTACAGACGCTGCCTCGGCCATGCCTGTGCCTTGGCATCCAGACCTAGAGGTGCTGGGTGAGCCAGGGACAACCATAGGGGACAGTGCAACGCTTCTTACGACACAAACAGGTCCACCTGGGCTTCGCAAAATTTCTCCCAGATTTAAGCCAGCACACGAGGATGGAGCCGCCATTCTCCGGGTCTCAACTGGCCCAGTATATATGCTGCTCTCAAGGAAATGATGTGCCATAGTAGATAGGGCCCTTCCCATAGACCTTGGGTGGAGCGGCCACTCATAACCACTACCCACCCCGTAAGGGACGCATCTGTCATAAGCATTATGCAACAAATGGGGACTACTAACATGGGGCCTAGAGATAGGAGCCTGGGATCCATCCAAACATCTAAGGCACGTAGGGCTCACCACGTGACCTTGATCGTACAGAAGGGATTCACCTTCCATGAGAACCCTTGAAGGGGTCTCATGAACAGGAGGCCAATTGGAATCACAATGGATGCTGCTACCATAAGTCATAGCAGTCTTTTAAACTGCTTGACAGTGAGTCTCTGACCTTCCTGACGGTCATAAAGATGGACGCAATGTGGGCAGGAGAAAGCTGTGCGCGCATAGCAGTCGAATCCCTTATGACACCTAGATAAGTGGTTCTCTGTAATGGAGAAAGTAAACTCTTCTTAGGGTTCGGCCAAAACCTTCATGTGAATGAGAACGACATCTCAACGACATCTCAATTAACTGATCTGATCGACACACTTCTTGATGGTGCAGAGTGATAGGGCAAGGCCAAAAGGAAGAACCCAATATTGTTTTTTTACGTTTTCTTAACAGTTTATTTATTTATCTCTCTGTCAACCTAGCTCACAAGGCCCCTTTGAGGTTCTAAATAGGTTAAATGAGTGCTCCCTTTCTAAAGCCCCTACCATATTATATATACAATTTTCATATTTTTTGTATTACAGGGTTTTTTCAAAATGACAGTATCATGTGCACTATTTCAAAAGAGGATGATGTTAACACTAGGGGTCTTCACTACAAAATTAATCAAGAAGGGTTCAGATTTGTGTGAGTGTGTTTGAGTGTGTGCTTAGAAGTGTATGTACACTTTGGGTGTTTACTTACCTACAGTAGCTGTGGCTGCCAAGACCAAGCTCTCTGGCATCTGACCTCCAGGCTGTGTAAAACTTGGGGTAGACTGCAGGTGAATCCCATGGCAGACACTTAAAGTTGCTTTTACTGACTGATTGAGTTCCTCTATATGTCTGACCTGATCCCCGTACACACTTCAGTTCAGGGTCTAAAAAAATAACAATACTGTATTATGCAAGCATACCAGATACTCACTTTTGTTTATGGTTTCTGTTGCCACTGTCTTTGAGCCAATTTTGATTTGGCATACACATTTTTATTTAGATAAAATTCTGTATTTGGATCCTTACTCTGGTTATGTGTCTCTTTATAGCAGGGTCACCAACCTTTTTGACACTGAGAGCTACTTCTACCAGTTTGATACACAATTCTGAAATAACAAATTTGCTCATTTTACCTTTAATTATATGTTATTATTAATAATTAATGATATTTATTTATGTCAATCTCAATTGCACAGGGGGCCAAAATATTATAAATATAAATAAATACAGACAGGAATATTATTCCAGAATAAATAAACCTAAACTTTAAATAACTTAAAATATTTTTCTCTCCATAACTATATCTCCTGTCAAAATTATACAAGTTAGAAATATGAACATGCTGCAAAAAACCCCCCTGAAAAAAATAAATAAATAATTGTGCTTTTTAAGTAAACGTTAAAATAACAACAAATCAAAACAATCAGATTTCTTTGCTCTTATGATATATTATAATAAATAAACTTAAACTTGAAGTAACTTAAAATTTTTTGCTCTCCATAAAAATATCTCCTGTCAATCACCAGACGTCTCACAGCTTCATCATGCAGCTCTTCAGAAACTCTCCCTCAGTAAATAACCGGCTGATGTGACTCTGATTATTCCTCTGTTTTCACACCAGCTTCACTTGGTGATTTTGCTCTGGTGAAAAACGTCTGCTAAAATGTCAGATTCTTCTTTAACTCTTCTACTTTCTGTATCTTCTGCTCTGCATTCAGGTTTTTTAGCTTCTCCTGATGTTTTGTCTCGTAGTTCCGTCTTAGATTAAATTCCTTAATTACCGCCACATTCGCTCCACAAATAAGACACACGTGTTTACCGCCAGTGTCAGTAAACATACACTCCCATCAGTTTTGAAACACTCTGTTTTCAGGTAGTCTAGCGTTCGGTAAGACAGCTGAAGCGCTGCATTATGGGATCTGTAGTTTGTGTTTATCAGCGCTTTATATCGCCGGGACATTAATAACAATAATAATAGATCTTTATAAAATCATCTCGCGGGCCGGATATAATTGTACGTCGGGCCGGATTTGGCCCGCGGGCCTTGAGTTTGACACCCCTGATCTATGTGAAGACACTGATCATGTTAATGATTTTTCACAATAATTATCAACAATGATTTAACAGGGTAAAAAACGCTATTTTTAGGCACCACGTTGGTGACCCCTGCTTTATATTCTTTGTCTATAGTAACTAATACATTATCTCAAACATTGTAAGTAGTAATCATTCTGATCATTTTTAATGATGAACTCTCAATTGATCTCATCGTAACTGCAACTTCATATAACTTTAGCAATATAATTTATTGATTATCGATGTTTTGCTAACAATTAACTATTATTGCACTATTTCAGACCTTCCCTAGAAATCTTCTAACTTATAGAATTACAGAACTGGCAGAAATGTTTACATTTAGACATAATATCCCAATTTAGCTATGTCTTTTGCAAAATAAGCCTAACATGAAAGCAAATGCAATATAATTTAAACAAGATTTTTTATTTCATCATGGCCAAATAGCTAAAGTTTGGTCAGCTAGACTGTATTAGCTTGCATTATTATGATTATATTATAACAATAAAGTAATGGTATATGGTTTGGGACATGACCAAAACTCAAATTATCCAAGCTGTAATTATCCAAGCTAATCTAAATCTATTTTGTGAATGAAAACATATGTCTATATGTCCCATACCATATACCATTACTATATTATTATAATATTATTATATTATATACCACAGCACACGATTTGTACCATTTTTATTTTAGCCTTTTGCATAAAGTGGGGTTTGAGACATCTCTGAATGTTTTATTAATATTCTTTGCTTTTACAATGTAAAATAATTTTATGTTGGATTTAACGCACTTTTGTGACGCTTGCTCTAGAAAGGTGCTATAGAAATAAAGTACTTACCTACTTTTAATGGCACAACGTTCTAATTAATGATTTATTGGACACATAGACAAAACAAATGTGTGTACATTGTATTAAAAGTCTACACACTGATGCTAACTTAGCATTTTTTTTCTCTGTAAAAACATTTAAAGCAAAAAGTGGCTGATTTTTTTTTTTTTTTTACCTGTAATGTGATATAGCAACCAACAATTCAAATGAAGAACAACATTTGTTAAAAAGTGCAAACCCTTCTGCAATTTGTCATGTGGTTGTGCTCCAAATTAAGCAATTAATTGAACTAATGTTTAAAAATAATTTTCATACTATGGTGTTTTAATCAACAAAAACCTGCTTGAATAAGGGCTTGTACACTTTTTATATCCAATGTGTGTGTTTTTGTCCCACCTGCTGTACAGTTCGGCATAGAACAGAATTCCCACTCAATCTGAGACTTTTTAAAAATATAGCACCATGGTCTGGAGTCCCCATCTGGATTTCTAAAGAAACACATTTTTTATTTTTATTTTTTGGAAAAAACTGTAACAGGATTTTTTTGTTTGTTTGTTTTTTTGTCTGAGTACCTGCAGTAGTTATGATTACCCAGTCCATGGATTCTTGTGTCTGGTTTCCTGGCTGTGAATTTTTTCCCTTTGAGTAATGTTGAGTTCCAATTGATACACCCAGCACTAGAGCTGGAGATGCTCCAAGTACCACGATAATCAGATCCTTGCCCACTAACACATTTTTCATTCAAATCTAAAACAAAAAGAATAATGCGTTTTTGTGTGACAGTCATGTTACAGTGTTTTTGGCTCAAACTGGGATATGTTCTGTTCTTGTTTCTGTTTGTACTCAACTGATCTCACATTGTTGTCCAGTAAAACCTGGAGGACACAGGCATATGAAGTCATTGGAGTACACAGCCTCCTTACATGTGCCACCATTGTAGCATCTGGATACATAGCAACCTGAGGGAGAGAGAGAGAGAGAGAGAGAGAGAGAGAGAGAGAGACAGACTATTAAAATAGAGAAAGAACAAATTACTAAACACTCAATTTAACGAGTGGGATATGGGCAGATACCCTTGACTCCAATGTCTTATTAAAAAAACAGCCTTTTCCACTCCGTTTGCCACACTTCTGAGTGGGTTGTTTGAGCCCCAACAACGTTTTAACATCTCATGGACTGAATCGTCCGCCCTCACAATGCATATGCGACTGCCTACTTAGATAACAATCAGTTATAGTAATAACTGGCAGCAGCATTTACAACACCTAGGAGCGCTCCTGAGAACATTGAGGTGAGGGTGACTAACAGCAAAACTAAAAGTGTGCAACTGGGTGGGTGGAGATAAGATATCTTTTCCATTTGTGTGACTGGCAGTGGTGTCCCCAAATTGATAAGACAACTGAGGCCTGTCTAGGACTAATGGAGGTGAGGAGTTTCTGGGGCTGGCTTGCTATTATCGTAGGTTTCTTCCGAATTATTTTGATGTCACCAGCCCTCTGTCAGATCTTTCTTAAAAGGGAGCAGCAGATCTGATCTAATGCACAATTCATGCCATCAGGCTTCCACACAGAAAACAGCTGCACTCTGTGGCAGACCAATGTTGTATTACCCTGAATTTTCTCTCATATTTTTTTACAGAGTGATGCATCGAACAAGAGGCTGGAGGGCATGTTGTCCCAGGTGGTGGAGGGGAGGAGTACCTCATGCTGTAAATTGTTGTAAAGCTGATACAGCAATATCAAAAATGATTTAATGGCAATCAAATTGGCAGTCCTCACCCTCTATTACTATGTGTTGGGACAGGCCTTTACTCTCTCTTTGAACTGCACCCCACAATAGTGGCTCACTCGTTGGTGTCCTGGCACTTCAACCATTTAAGTTTGAGGTGGTTCTTGGACCTTGGGGCAGAAATGGCTGTGGCCAATTTTCTTTCACACCAGCGGGAGTCGGCTGCCGACCAGTTGACTCCCTGGAGTGAGCCGGGTGGTGGGGCATGTAGCAGCAGGTGCGTGGCTGAGCGCTGGTTTGTGAATGAAGCAGGTGGTTTGTTCATTAGTTTAATCACAATTATGTGATTAAACTAATGAATATCCTTTATTACAGTTCACAAGAAAGATGACAAAATAAGAGAAAAGAGCCCTGAGAGATATAGCGAGAGATTCAGAGCTGATTGTGTGTATTTAACACTGAAAAGTGAAAGTAAATGTGTGGCTATGGCAAAATAAATGTTTTGTTGTTGGTTACACAGTTGCCTATCTCTTCTTTCTTTCTCGTGAGCCAGCAAACTCTCCACAAGGTGAAATAGAGATACATTTTTGTGTTTAATAATTTACATTCTCAATCTATTTTCTCTGTAAGTTTGCTTTGAGTCAATGCCTATTTCTAAAAGCAATATGCACTATAAAACTCTATAAAAATCTATATGTAATAACATGTGTGTGTTTGTATGTGTTTCACTCACTAGTTATAGGTATGTAGTGACAGCGTGCTCTTGCTCTTGAGGCACAGCGGCAATACTCAACTTTCTGGCCTCGCCATCGTAGCCAAGTTTCCCCTATCTCTCTGACTGCAGCTGAATCTGAGTCTACACAGCGGTCTGGGACAAAGAAAAATAGCAACATTATTTTATATATATATATCCACACACACAAACACATACACACAAACAGAAGACAAAACTGTGTATGAACTACATAGATGATAATAACTTCAACAACAAAAAGACATAATATATAACATGACAGATGTAGTGTCATAATCAGAAACATCATACATTGGTAAGATGCAATATTAGCAATAAATACCACCATTATACCCAGTAGTGGCTGGTTGTCACTATTTAATATTGAAAATTTACAGTTAAACTTTCAAAGAAGAGCAATGCTTTATTATATCTTGATAAGTCATTGATGACATAATAAGAATAATATATGGGGCAAACTATCACTCTCAAACTGCATTCTGTACATATTTTTCTGTACATGTTCATGCTATTATTCTCTGAGTGATATGGAACACAGAAAAAGTGTAACCATTGAAACCAAAAAGTAAATAAAAAATAAATAAATAATGAGTAATTAAAAATAAATAAAAAATTAGAGTTCTGTTTACTATCATTTGTGTAACTTAATTGCTTAACTTTTGCTAAATAATCAGCACCAGTAGTTCATTGCTGGAACTATCAGCTAATAGCAAAAATTCATTTCTGGGTCTGAGGAGGTCTGCTATAGAGACCTGCATGGGATGGATTTTTCAGTCCTGCTCCTGCAAGGTTCTGGCATGCTCCTGCCCGCTCCCGCAAAATTATGTTATTTTCTCCCGTTCCCACCTGCAATATTTAAGGTTTGTCTGGCTCCCGCCCGCAAAAGCACACAGGTAAAACATATAAGCAGTTTTACTTAAAATGCACTGCTTCTTGTCACTACTCTGCTTTTTAGTTTCACTTGATTCTCTATTGAATATGAAAAAGAAACGTAGAACAACGTTAGTTAAATTAGCCCTGTAGTCCTGACCTCAATAGTGATGAAGTGCTTCGAAAGACTGGTCAGAGACTTTATCACTGCATCACTACCAGACACACTGGATCTACTACAGTTCGCATACTGGCAGAACCACTCTACTGAGGATGCCATTGCTCATTTTCTCCACACTACGATGAGCCACCTGGACTGCAGAAAAGGGAATTATACAAAATTGCTGTTTGTGGACTACAGTTCAGCATTTAACACTATAATTCCCTCCACGCTTACCTCTAAGTTGGAGGTCCTGGGACTCAGCCTGCTGCTGTGTCAATGGATCTCTAACTTCCTGACAGACAGACCACAAGCCGTACGGGTGGGCAAACACACCTCATCCACCCTCACCCTCAGCACTGGAGCTCCCCAGGGTTGTGTTCTGAGCACCCTGCTGTACTGTACACATATGACTGTGTGGCTCACTTACAACTCCACCACCATCATCAAGTTTGCTGACAACACTGTTGTGGTGGGCCTGATCTCCAACAAAGACGAGACGGTCTACCTACAGGAGACTAAAAACCTGGAGAGATGGTGCCAGGAGAACAATCTTCTCCTGAACGTTAGCAAGACTAAGGAGTTGATAGTGGACTTTAGCACAAAGCAGAAGCCCTCATACCAACCGCTAAACATCAACTGGACCCCAGTGGAAAGAGTGGACGGTTTCTGGTACCTCGGTGTTTACTATTCCTTTTTATGCCTAAATGCCGGACAGACATAAAAATCATTTCACTGCATGTCGTACTCTGTATGTATGTGTGACAAATAAAATTTGCTTTGATTTGAAATTAATAAACGTTTAGTTTTATTTGAGTTTGACTGTTTTGTGTAAATGATGAACATGGACAAGAACAAGGAACTTTTCAGAACATAGAACATCAATGGACACGCGCTTTAGACATTTTACCTTAGTGTGCTCTAGTAGTCTACCACGTATGAACCACGCGAGAGTTCGCTTTCGATCTTGTGCCTGTAAATTGTTTTATTCTATTTGGCATTTTGCTTTTGTGCAGTAGATACATAACAGATTTATATTTTTCTAATAAATTCTTTTATATTTTATAGGCAATTTTGCGGGAGTCCCACAAATGATTTTATTCTCCCGCAACCCGCACACACGAGTATTTTACCGCACACACCCGCATTCAGTTGAAAAAATAATAATAATTTGGTCTTTTTGCACTCTTCAGCATATTTGAATTAGTGTGTCTCTGGCCACTATAGCCTCTTCGTGTTTGTGTTGTTGGCTGACAAATGTGGAACCTGGTGTAGTCTTCTGCTGTTATACCCCATCCACCTCTCCGAAGAGGATGTTTTATTTTCACATCAATAATCTCTAGAGACTAGAGACTAGAGCTAGTTTTTATGGATAATTGCCTGAAAGAGCAGTTGTTCTCTTGCCTTTTCTGGAGAATGATACTGAACTCTGTTAGTCTGCTAGTATCAATGTGATTTTCCTCTTTAGCACTGCTAAAGTTTTTTAGCTTTCATTTTCATGCGGTTGGCAGGTAAACTCTATAATAGCTCAGTAGATGAATTTACCTCTAACCCTTCAGCCAATGTTTCATTTGGCACCATCTGCTCTAAGAATTTATCTGGTCTATTTTGTGAGTGCCCCTATTCATCCATGCCACCCATATTCCCCCACTACACAACAAATATGACAAGTTTCGTATAATAATACATTTGATAAAATTGCTGGAAAATCTCATTACCTGTGCATATGTATTCAAAATGGTATGCAGGTAACTCAGTATCCTGGCAATTATACATGACTTAATAAACCAAAATTATTAGTGTTTCTTCTGATGACCTACCAACATTTAAATAATCTAATTGAACAAAAAAGGTCTAATATAAGACCATTAGCAAGAATATTGTCTCAGTCCCAATTGATTAAGATGTAAATGGAGAGGCAGTGTAAGCATACATGGTAAATGCAAAATTTAGCAAACGGTGTAGATAGTTCATAGTTCATAAAATTGCAAATCACCTCTATAGATGCGTGTTCCTCTTCTCTCCCTGTAAAGTAGACCCTGAGAACAATATGTGCTACCATGGTTACTCTTGTATTATAGTATTATACTGAGGTCTAAAGTAGATAGGTAAACTGTGTTATACTGAACAGAACCAGACATGTACTTACAGTGTCGGCTAAAGTACAAAAGTGGAGAGGCAGCAGTAGCAACAACAATCTTGGAATTGTATTCATGATTTTACAAGGTCTTGCAATTAACTGAAAAGCAAACAAACAAACAAAAAAAAAATACACAATTAATTATGTATTTATTCAGTACAAAAGCACACATTATCTACACAGTCCCAGACACCAATTTTAAACTTAAGAGGAAAGTTTGCAGTTCAGTTTCTCCTTCACAAAATACCCCTAATTATTTTGCTTTTTTTGCTATACACTAAAGATATTTGCATTCAAGATAGAAAGTTAGATTATAATTCCAGCTTTAAATAATAGTTCTAGGTTTTATTTCCGGATGTTTACCATGATATGTGTTATAACAATTATTCATGCTCAATTGGATTATGATTTAGTTTACTTTAAAAGTCAATCTTAGTGACTGGTTAAAATCTGGATGAATTCATGTTGTTGTGTTGACAGTGTCTAATTAGATTGCATGCATTTTGCTGTAAAATTGCAGATAGAATGTTTCTGTATACTATTGCTTATTATATCGGCATTAAAGATTAATTAAACCCAATTCAGAAGCAGCTATGCAATCCAAGCCATGACACCACCTCCACCCAGCTGGCCAGTGAGCTCATTTACAGTACTGTATTTGGACCATAAGTAAAGAGTTTGTTTTTATATACTCTGGCCTATTTATCATTTTGGTAAAGGTTAATATTGTTTTCTCAGTCTGTGTTTCTTTGCTAAATGCAATCTGAGCTTCCAATAATTTTACTAACCGTTTATTCTATGGGTTTTATTTAGCTCCACAATGTTTCTGTCATCAACTACTTAGGGCCCAATCTGTTCAATGTCTTGTTGTTAGTACACAAGTAGCTACTTTTTCAGGACATTCCAAGTTGTACTGAAATGGCTTGGATCGAATTTCTCAGATTCAAAATGGCTTGCTTTTATCCAATCAAAAACCCTGTGTTGGTTTCATGTTAGCGCCTCATGTTTGTTTATCCTTTTACATAACAAATACAGTCTTTACAGGCAAAACCCAGAGTTCAAACCAATAGATGACATTCAGAGGCCACCCCTTGTCTATACATTTTATATATATATATATATATATATATATATATATATATATATATATATATATATATATATATATATATATATATATATATATATACACACACACACACACACACACACACACACACACGAACAAAGTAAATGTAACAAAGTAAATGTAATTTACATACGTATCTGTACTTTATTAAGTATTTCCATTTGGGGTGACTTTTACTTTACCTTATCTACATTTCAAAGTCAAATATCTTACTTTTTACTTAACTACATTTTGTAAAACTAGTCATTCCTTTTTATTTATCAGTGGATAAAACATAAACGAAACGTAGCAAGCCACGAATCAGGGTAGAACACATACTGTTTTATACTTGTTTTGATTGCCACTTGGCAGTGGCAGATTTAGGCAGAGGCGACGTGGGCAGAAGAGGGGCCTGCACAGGGCATCCACACACACACAAAAAATAGATTTTTTTTATGCTCATTTGCACTGGTTGCGTTAATTATAATATCAGGTCACGGTCACACCTACAGTGTCCACCCACCGCCCTTAGAAGTTCCCTTACTCATACACACAGAAAGGACAGGCGGGGGTTGGGTGACGTCACAACAGCCTTCAGGGTTTCCTGTGGGAGAACTGTCAACAGCTGGAGTGACGTCACGTCGGTAAGGCGAGCTGAATCCAAAAAATAAATTATGGATGACAAAAAAAGGCTTTCTGTGATTGTACTAAATAGGTCCTGAACTGAGTTCAGCAAGGGGAATCTCCAGTGCAGCTTAAAAGGCTACCTCTCATACAAAGGCACTTGCTGTGGTGTATACAAATACTGTAAATACGGTAATTATAATTTATATTACTGGTATTATATTAATATTATATTACTATATTATATATATATATATATATATATATATATATATATATATATATATATATATATATATATATATATAAAATGTATAGACAAGGGGTGGCCTCTGAATGTCATCTATTGGTTTGAACTCTGGGTTTTGCCTGTAAAGACTGTATTTGTTATGTAAAAGGATAAACAAACATGAGGCGCTAACATGAAGCCAACACAGGGTTTTTGATTGGATAAAAGCAAGCCATTTTGAATCTGAGAAATTCGATCCAAGCCATTTCAGTACAACTTGGAATGTCCTGAAAAAGTAGCTACTTGTGTACTAACAACAAGACATTGAACAGATTGGGCCCTGAATAGTTGATGACAGAAACATTGTGGAGCTAAATAAAACCCATAGAATAAACGGTTAGTGACATCAACAAAAACTTGCACAGGACAAATGTCAGCATCATGTTTACCATACCATGTTTATGTATAATTTCACCAAGAGGCAGCATATATAAAGATTATATATATATCTAGGCAGCATATATAAAGATTATATATATATATATATATATATATATATATATATATATATATATATATATATATATATATATATATATATAAAATCTTTATATATGCTGCCTATATATATATATATATATATATATATATATATATATATATATATATATATAATTTATTTATTTATTTTTTCATTCTTCACAGTAGCCACCTTTTCTTTGATGACAGTTTTGTACACTTTTGCCAGCCTCATTTAGTAGCCCCCTGAAATAGTTTTCCAACAACCTTGAAAGAAATCCTAGAGGGGTTGATTGTGTTTTGTATGCCTTTGCTTCATTCTCCAACTTATCCTAAACCATCTCAACTGGTGATTGCACACATCTGACAATTAAAACTGTCCGTGTGGAAACCTATCAAAAGTTTTGTTTGGTGTCCTGAAAAGTATGTAATTTAAAACACCATAATCACTTATAACATTTACAATAATATTTTGCCTTGATGCTCAATGTTGGGCATGGTTTCAATAATAATAAACAAACATTTGCATAAAGCATCCATATTTGTCTATGCCCATGATGATTAGATTATTAATTGAAGATACATTTATAACAGAAGAAATATGCAAGTTGCAATTAAATATTTGAATCGATTGACAGCCCTAACATATAATCTGCAAATTTTTTTTGTTCTCTCTTATTAAAAAAAGAGATTCTCTCTTTACATTCATCTGAAATGAAGTTTTGTCATTAAATGTTTCTATATATTGAAGAAGACGCACCTATGAAAAGACAAACTTGTAACACATAAAATCAGCTGTATTTATAGTATGCATAAGGACAAACCTAAACCAAACAGGAAGAGACTGTTTGCCTGTCACGCTAAACATATCTAATCTAAACAGGCATACACACAAACGCACGCCCACTTTAAAATCACTATCTCAACACGCTTGGTGACTGACCTTATAACATTCACATGAATCATTTCAGTTTCAGTTCAATACACATTAAAGAGCTTTTAAACAAACTAGTAAAAGCCATTCTGATCACATTTAAATACAAAACAATACATGTACAATATGTTAAACACTAATTGCTATTTAAACCCTTCGATTAGCTATGCATTTTTAAGTGACCTATTTGCACAACACAGCACATGTGAAAAAGAAAATACACACTTGTTAAATTCTATGGTTTTACATATCAGGGAAATAATAATTTTCCTCAGGTCTTAAAAATAGGTACAACTGCAGATACACAATTGCAGGTACAACACACATTACAAAAATGCATTCTTAGAAAAATTTAAAAAATGGAGAAACCTTCTGTACATTCTGTACAGTACAATTTATTCAGTAGCAATAAAATCAACTGCAATAGCAATAACCTAAAGTAATAAAAATTTGTTATAAATTTATTAGTGTCTCACATCATTGTGGATGAATTTCTTACTCTTCTTTTTATGTGCATCTTTCTATTTATGAGCAGGTCCAACCACAGCATTTCAATTGCAACACCTTGATTCTTTTCTTTTTTAGCCATTCTGTTTTAGATTTGTTGGTGTGTTTGGGATAATTGCCCTTTAAATAACAGATTTTTGGCTTGTCAGATTGTCAGAAGGCCTCACATTTGACTACTTTGGTATACAGAAGAGTTTATAGTAGGGCTGCACAATTTGGGAAAAATGTCATGTTGCGATTATTGTGGTTAATATTGCCATATGCGATACACATATTTAGCAAAATTATCTAAAGTTGACAAACAAGATTTGAATTACCTGGGAGAGCTGCAGAAAACAAAAGAGTAAGAAAATATGTCACCAGTGGCTAGATGTTTCCTCTTTGGAATGAGGAAAGTGCATATTTTCCAATAGCTTCAGCAACTGCTTACAATACAATACAAATATTTTAGTTTTTGTATTCTGCTGTATTAACTTTGTTCAAATTCATCCAGTGACCAGACAAAACTAATTTCAAACAAAATGTATTTCCCTATTATACTCAATCCCCAGTCTCACCTCTTCACCTGTGTTTTACTTTGTGTCTTGTCATACTACAGTACATGAAATACCAATGAAATATTTTTCAATTTATTTTGGGCTGTATGTTCTTCAAATAAAATAGTGAAAATTTTCTAATAATAGACCTAATAACCTGTGATAAACAAAATAAAACATTACTACCTCCTGCTTACCTAATCAGCCATACACAATAATACTGAAAACGTGGTCATTAGGGGTGTAACGGTACACAAAATTCACAAAAATTTACATATAGAAAAATAGAATAAATCAAATTATTGCAATAAAAATTGTATTATATTGCTAAAATTAAGTAATCAATTAAACTAGCATCGATGAAATAAATTAAATAAATGGAAAAAAATTTAATTAAATAGTTAACATTTGTTAGACCCCACTAACCAGGAAGTGTCTAGCAGATAACTTTTCCATTTCACTGCAAGCTGCATTCCGCATATAATCTGCTTTCTGTTAAACAAAAAAATCTTGATGAGCAAAACTAATTTTGTGAAGATTAAATATATATATATATATATATATATATATATATATATATATATATATATTTTTTTTAAATGTTTAAAGTGCGAGGGGGAGACTAAACAAACTTACTAAACAAACAGTCCACCACTTAATATGTTCCTCGGGAAACTCAGATTTGAACTATGTTCTATGCGTAAAAAGGATTGCATTCGGTACTAGTGTGCACCGAACCGAAAGCCCTGTATCGAAAAATTTCGGTATGAATACATGTACCGTTACACCCCTAGCGGTCACACAAATTAAATAATCTTCTTAACGTTTGTTAATAGCTAACGGTCAATTTAACGGTGAAATGGCTGGCGGCTTTATATCCAATGGGCTCTCTCGTGTCTATGTTACATACAGGCTCTCCCTTTTAGTTATGTTGCCATAGCTTTTCTTGCCAAAATTCCTGTGCGCTCTGCTTAAAATTTACATTTGCCTAATCCATTAAATGACATTAAAATACCCCACACCCCACCTCTCCAGACCTGCCTGATCCATTCTCAGGCACTATTTCTTGTTTGAGTTCTTATCTCCTGGAAACCACTTGGTGTCTGTTTAATCATCACATTGTGCCATCAATGTAGTGTTAACACCAACCCTAAACCGAACCTTGATTTTACCCAATAAGAGAATAAATGTTGACATTTGGGGCAGATTCACTTGTACAGTTTAACAATCCACAAAGATGAGGGTTACGTTTCTCCTATTAGTTTTATAGAAGGGAGGGAGTTGATTAAGTCTGGAGGTAAGGTAGAGCGAGATACATAGAGACAGAGCGAGAGCGGGGGAGAGAGAGAGAGTGGGGGATAAATACCAGAAGACAATGGAGAGGAAGACATTTGTTGAGGTATTCGTTCTAATTATTATTAACTTTGTAGTGTTACATTTTCAAGTTAATACATTTCTATAAGTCTATACACCGGCAATTCTGGATATTTAAGGTGGAATCGATCGCTGTTTTCTAAACTCTTACAGGAGGGTTAGTCCGTTAAACTTGTACAAGCTGTACGGTAACAGAACACACCTTATTCGTCACTTAGCGATACGGACACTTTATAATCAACTCTTAAAAGACAAACCTAAATAAGATCATAATAAATCTTACACAGTGGCACGATGTAATGAATCGAGGCATCTTACCATCTCTGTTCTAAGTTTTTCGCCCTTGCACCCTGTAAACAGCGGTATACATCCGCAGATCACCACGCTCTTTCTTCCAGTCTGTCCGCATTGACCGAAGCCCAGGGTATTTATGCGAATCCACGTCTTGCTCGAAAAAAGGGAGAAGGCTTTAATAATGATGCAGCGTCCTGGGAGGAGCTTAGCATTGACCCATTCAACTCTTACGTACGGACCATTGTAACAAATTCTAACTAGAATTATGTTTGGGATGTTTTAACAACAGGTTTAACCATAGTTTGAAATATGCCTGATTTTAAACAAGGTTCGCATCAGTTCAGGACAAATTTTAACAGGACAGAGGTTTCTCTCAATCTTGGTCACAATCCAAAATATGCTGGGTCATATACTGCTGTAGCCTGTCAGGTTGTCTTATACTACAGTCCTTTATGTATTTATATAATCTCTGACCATTAGGACTATATAAAGAGAAGGCCAGGTCTTTTTAGTCTGTAGTTATGGTGTCCGTAAAGAGCAGCACAGACAATCCAGTCTATTCAGTCTACACAGTCTCAATTGTATATACAGATGTTCGATCAAGAGGATCCCAACTGTGCAAAATGTATCTGTTTATTATTGTTAGTAATTATTGGCTGAATATTAATATTCATTAAGAAATTATAACATTCTTATTTTATTGTCAGTTATTATTATTGGCTGAATATTAATATTCATGAAGAAATGATTAAATATTCTTAACTTTAATATTAACTTTTTAAGAAGCATTCAACACAGGAAATGACAAAGATGGAATTAATATCAGCTGTGTACATGGACACTTTAAAAAGATGTGTTACATGGGGATGATGATAATATAAGGCCATATCCTGGTACTACAAGATGATACTAACTGGATTTGGACTGTAATTAATATAAATTATATATTATAAAGTCTGCTACTGTGGTTAGAGCTGTAACTGAAATGAACAGTTTTGCATTTAAGTGCACATCAGTGAACATTTGATAACCTCAGTAATGATAAAACTATAATGAATTAACATTCTGTGTCACCTAGAAGAGGATTGTTCGCTTTTTTGAGTTTGGTTCCTCTTAAGATTTGTTCCAAACACCATCTCGTTTTTTTCCTTACCACTGTCTCTACTGACATGCTCATTAAGGATACACATATAGGGACTGATTTATAAATTAAGAATGTATATTCATAATAAATTTATTTATGTAACACTTTTGGAGAATTTCCATTATTAGAAGTGCTATACAAATAAAATGGAATCGAATAATTCACAAATAACACATTTCTTTAGTTTGTCTTGTGCAACAAGTGTACACCACAGTGATATATTTAAATTCCACTCTTTCACTTTCTATACACTGCAAAAGGATATTTATGATGAGGTCATATCAAGGAGTTTTAATAGTAATAGCAACCAGGTGTAGTTGTGCAGAGCAGTGAAAATATTTTTACTGCCCTGCTGTACTCATGTTTTTCAAGTTTCAATAATTACCTGTGGTCTAGGTCTGTGTAGATGGCTTGGTTGATAATTGCAATTTCTTCAAAACAAAAACCTTCAGATTACTGGCCAGAAACTAAAAAGTTGCCAGTAGATTTTATTTCCCTATTCCAACCTTAGTGACTACAAATATTTTATAATCTTTTTTCTTTTGAGCCCCACTCGAACCCTGAAATGACCCAAATGATTGTGTATTATTTTGTGTATAAGTACTAGCTATTCATTGTATGTTTAAGACATTTATGAAATAAACAGAGCAAAAGCAGATGGGAGGCATTTAAGCAAAACACTATGTAACGTGTCATCAAGCTATGACTAAACTGATAGGGGTTACATAAACAGAGAAATTTCCAACTGTGGGACGAATAAAGGTATACCTTATCTTAAACTAATATATGATTTACAGAAGATGTATCCCTATATTCTTAATAATATAAATATTTAATTTACTTATAAAACATAAAATTAACAATAAAAAGGATAAAATCTGTTAGATAGACCTTGAACCAGAGTTCAGAAATTTTTTATTGAAATGTTGTGTAAGATAGAGGGTTCAATAACAAAAATGCAGAAACATCTTATTACTGAGCAAACATGACATTGTAAATGTACTGAAGCAGAAACGTGCATGTTAGATTTGTGTATATCTGTCAACTCCTCGGGTGTAACACCAGGAAACATGCACACTAGACAGGAAATGAACACATGGGCATGTGTGAAAGAGAAGGCAGAGAGGGGAATTGTAAAAATTGCATTCAATGTAGTAGAACTACAGATTGTAAAGCTCTCTGATTATTTCATATTAATAACTTTCTTCGTCCTACACTTTTAACCTTTTTGTGAAGTTCTTCAAACAATTCCTGGAACATTTTTTGCAGTGTGGCAGGGCATTTTAATCTGCCATTCAGGGAATGTTGAAGGGGCATACTTGGATGTTGAAGGGAAGTTTAGTCACATTCACATAAAGGCAGGATGTGGTATTTTCAGCAGTGGACAGGGGCCAACATAAGTACTTTGACTGGTCAGTGGCGACAAAGCCACATACATGTCAAGCAAGCTGCGATGCACCTGGTTCTTTGTACCATCATGGCCATCATATTTGTTAATCTTGCCAATTTTTCCTGCTTCCAGAGGATCAATTTAAACATTTAAACTTAAACAACTTACAAAAATGTATAACATAAATGCTGCCTAAAAATGAATATCTTACTCCTTGAGCCATGGTAACGAGATAATCAGTGTTGTTCACTTCACCAGTTGTTAAAGTTATGGCTGATCTTCAAAAGGCAGTTTACTACTAAAAATATACAGTTTTTTGCTAAAACTGTTGGATATTTTACATTGCCAAGTCGTCAAATTTTATTTAATTGCCTTGTGTGTCCAAACTTTTGGTCTGTACTGTATATATATTATATATACAGTACAGACCAAAAGTTTATATATATTATATATACAGCACAGACCAAAAGTTTGGACACACCTGCTCATTCAAAGAGTTTTCTTTATTTTCATGACTATGAAAATTGTAGATTCACACTGAAGGCATCAAAACTATGAATTAACACATGTGGAATTATATACATAACCAAAAATTGAACTGAAAATATGTCATATTGTAGGTTCTTCAAAGAATGCCAAGAGTGTGCAAAGCAGTAATCTAAGCAAAAGGTGGCTACTTTAAAGAACCTACAATATGACATATTTTCAGTTGTTTCACACTTTTTTGTTATGTATCAATCTGGTTTTAGGAAAAAACACAGCACTACCACTGCTGCTATAAAAGTAATTAATGATATAGTTAAAGCACTTGATGATAAGAAACACTGTGTGTCTATGTTCATTGATTTGTCCAAAGCATTTGATACTGTTGACCATAGTATATTAGTGCAGAGACTGATCAGTATAGGTATATCTCGGCACTCTGTGGGCTGGTTTATTAACTACCTCGCTGATAGGACTCAAGGGGAAAATGTTCAACATGCATCTTTCCATTTTTATGCAGATGATACGGTAATTTACTGTTGTGCAGCTACCATTAGGAAGGCGTATAAATGCTTGCAAACTGCTGTTGATAGAGTGCAAGCACAGCTTTATCATTTAAAGTTTGTGCTTAATGCAGAGAAGACCAAAGTAATGGTCTTTTCAAATTCAAGGAAAAAAGAGTTAGACCTGAATATTGTTACCGACCAGGGTAAAACAATTGAGGTAGTTTCATCTTATAAATATTTAGGATTTTTAATTGATGAGCACCTTTCTTTTGAGCTTCATATACAGAATCTGGTAAAAAAGTTGAAATTGAAGCTAGTTTTTTTCTTTAGAAACAAATCTTGTTTTACTTTTTCTGCTAGAAAAAGGCTAGTTGATGCCACATTTCTTTCTATTATTGATTTTGGTGATCTGTTGTATATGAATGCCCCATCAAAGTGTCTTCAGATGTTGGATGCTGTGTTTCATGGAGCTTGCAGACCTCTCATTCATCATTGTACACTTTATTCCAAAGTGAATTTGCCCTCTCTGTCAAATCGCCGGCTTACTCACCTTTATATATTTATATATAAGGGTATTATAGGCAGGCTGCCATGCTACATATCCGAATTTCTTTTTTTTTGTACAGAGTACTTATGGTTTACGGTCCCAGAAAATGATCTCATTAAATGTTCCTCAAGCTAGGACAGAGATGTTTAAAAAGGCTTTTATGTTTTTTGCACCTTCATCTTGGAATGATCTACAGAAATCACTACAACTACAGTGTCTAATTTCCTTAAATGATTTTAAACATTATGTTAAATCTATAGAACATGAGTCCATCCATTCCTGCAAATGTTTTAATTAATGGCACTTTTGTTTAATTTGAAATGCACTTGAGTTGTCTTTTGCCTTTTTGTTTGTTTTGTGATTGTGTGATTTGGTTTGTTCTGCTATTTTGGCCAGGTCTCTATTGAAAAAAGATTCTATATCTCATTGAGACTAACCTGGTTAAATAAAGGTTAAATAAAAAATATATATAATATAGACAAATAAATATACACTATAAAAAATATACATGTATAAAATCGTGAAATGTATTCATGTATGTAGTGTCCTGTTTTGCGTTGTAGTTATAATATAAAGTTTTATATATAGTATATTCTCCAAGAACAGCTTCCGTAATGTCTCTTTCTATCTGGTAAACTACAAAGGCGTTCTTCACTTACGGGAAGTGACTTTTCAGTTTTCTCAGTATCAGGAAGTGCAGCGAAACACGGTGTTTGTTTTGTTTTGTTTTTCTCGACGAAAGCTTACAAATAAAAAAAAGTAACTCGCAAACAGTAACGCTTAAAATATAAGTGTCTTTATTGGCAGGTGTGTACAAAAACCTTGCGAAGGGAAGCGATTCAGTTGTAAAGGTAAAAATCCGATTTTTACGATATTTAAATAAGTTACTTAAACATGCTGGTGAGGTTTTGTCGGTTACACATTCTATCTCACTAAAAATACATTTTAAACAAATTGATTACCGTGTTCAGGCGTTTCCTTACTTTAATCCCTAGTTCTATCTTGATACTGTTGGATCAGTTTAAAAAAACTTTACAGTAGAAAATCTAGTTTACTGTGGCAAAGTAGGCTAGTGATGACAGACGAACTCAAGCTCTAACACTCTAACACTTTTAATAAGAGTCCCCGTGCGTTCGCCATTTTGTTTATTTGTTGAGGTTGTTTCTTCTGCCGACAGAAAATATGAATTACAGTGAAGCTACAATAGCATTAAACATGTATACAAAATCACCTAACAAAAATGACCTGTAATGTGTTTAAAAAGAAAAGCCATATAAACAACGATAATTGTATTCTTCTTCTTCTTCTTCTTCTTCTTAATATTATTATTAGTAGTAGTAATAGTATGTCAGGAGAAATTGGCTGGGCAAGTTACTAAGCAGTCATTTATATGACAATAGTCTATAGTAGCTCCATTAAGCATAGCAGTGGGGAACAGAAAAGCATTTCAGAATGCACAACACTTGAGGTATTACAAGAGCAGAAGATCATGTCAGGTTTTACACAATATGTTTCACAATATGTACACAATAATTTGAAGCTATCATGAGCATAAGCAGACTGAA
The DNA here is from genome assembly GCF_014805685.1 of Silurus meridionalis. NCBI lineage: Eukaryota > Metazoa > Chordata > Actinopteri > Siluriformes > Siluridae > Silurus > Silurus meridionalis. The sequence goes on from NC_060900.1 coordinate 11,129,617, forward strand.
ACTGAAATTTCCAGGGGTTTTGTTTCTAATATTCACCAGTCCAGTATTAAGTTAGTCTGCACTCGTGATAGCTTCAGATTTGTTGAACCTAATATGGTTTGTATCCATCTCAAGATATGGGTTTTACACCTGATGGAGCTACAATAGCATAAAACATGTATACAAAATCACCTAACAAAAATGACCTGTAATGTGTTTAAAAAGAAAAGCCATATAAACAACGATAATGTTCTTAGTGTTTAAAATAGCATGTGAGTTCATGTTTTTATCAGAGACAAAATTTACCTGTTTGTGTAACTCAATAACTTTAGGCCTACGTTGTTTCTTACTGTCTATTTATGCTTTCTGTAAAGTGTAAATAGAGTGAAGCACAATGCAGACAATTCTGTAATAACAATACTGAAGATATAATAAAATTAATATTCAGTTAATCAGCCGTAGTTAAGTTTTTTACCCTGGTTCAGACCTGCACAACATCTAGACACATAAATCCAAAAAAAAGAAAAAGTAACTAAAAAAGTTTCATCATTAATGGGCACTAAAGCGACATGCTGTAGAAATTAGTTTAACAGGGTCCACAAAGAGGTTAAAATTCATGCATTGTACTTGGTCAAAGACATTGATCAGGAGAGAGTCTAAAAACATTTGCTGTCATGGAACATAAAGATCATCATGAACACACAAAAAAAACCCATTGAGCTTTACAGTGACATCACCAAAAAACTAGACAATGAGCTTAAATAGATGAAAGGACAAGCCAAAAATTTGCCATTAAGGCTGTCAAGAGACCTACAGAAACATAAATGTAGCTGCGGGACAGGTACTGATTAAATTCAGCCTCTCATATGTTTAACAAGTCAAGTCAAGAAGTGTTTATTGTCATTTAAACCATATATATATATATATATATATATATATATATATATATATATATATATATATATATATATATATATATATACACTGATACAGCACACAGTGAAATTAAAACGTTTCTCTGGTGCTATATCACACAACATAGAGCTAAATACAACACACAGAGCTAAGGACTAAAGTAAGTGGTCCTGGCCACATAAAGTGCATTGTGTGCAACCTAATGCAAACAGTGCAAGACAAAAAATAGTACAAACAGATAACACAAGACAGTGTGAGACAGATACACAAAACACAAAATAATTAAACCTACTGTATGTATAAAGTACAATGTGCAAAAGAGAACTGTATACAGGAGTTTACTGTAAATAAACACAAACTGTAAACACAAATGGTTGTGCAAAAACAGAAACAGCAGCAGTGAAGTAGAAGTGCATGTAAACAGTTATATAGTTATAATAAAATAATAATATAAAATGGGTTGTGCTGAAGACATGAATGTGTGTGAATTGAAATGAGTGTGTATTTGAGTGTGTTTGAGTTCAGATTTGTAACACACAGTTGTAATGCTCAGTAACACACAATTGAGTTAGTGTGTGCATGTGAGTTTCAGTTCCAGTTAAGTGTTTTTTTATTGAGTAGCCTGATTGAGCAAAAAAGCTGTTTCACATTCTGGATGTGAGGCCTGAATGCTTCAGAACCGCTTCCCTAATGGTAGGAGAGTGACAAGTGTGTGTGAGGGGTGTGTGGTGTAAATGTCTGTGATAGAGGAGAGACAGACTCTGATGATCTTCTCGGCTATCCTCACCATCCTCTGTAAGGTCTTGCGATCCAAGATGGTGCAGTTCATAACCAGGCAGTGATGCAGCTCTTCAGGATGCTCTCAATGGTCTATCTGTAGAAAGTGGTCAGGATGGGGGTAGGTAGATGGGCTTTCCTCAGCCTTCATAGGAAGTAGAGATGCTGCTGGGCTTTCTTTCTGATGAAGCTGGTGTTGAGTGACCAGGTGAGGTTCTCTGCCAGATGAACACCAAGGAATTGGGTGTTCTTGACGATCTCAATGTAGGATCCATCAATGATAAGTGGAGAATGACCGCTCTGTGCTCTCTTATTCAACAACCATATCTTTAGTTTATTCAGTGTTCAGAGACAGGTGGTTGGCTCTACACCAGACTGTTAGTTGTTCCACCTTTGCTCTGTATGCTGACTCTTCGTTCCTGCTAATGAGACCCACCACGCTTGTGTCATCGTCAAACTTCATAATGTGGTTCAATGTGCATTGCTACACGGTCATGAGTCAGCAGAGTGAACAGCAGCGGGCTGAGCACACAGCGCTGAGGGCTAGTGGTGTTGGAGATGCTTTTCCCGATCCGAACTGACTGAGGTCTCCCAGTCAGAAAGTCATGGGTCCAGTTGCAGAGGGAGGTATTCAGGCCCAGTATATCTATGAACAGCATTCATACATATGTGTCCTTATTGTCCAGGTGGGTGTGGGCCAGATGGAGGGTCATGGCATCGTCTGTTGAACGTTTTGGACTATACACGAACTGCATGGTGTCCGGTGAAGGTGGTAGCTGTGTCTAGATGTACCTCATGACGATCCTCTCAAAGCACTTCATTACGATGGGTGTGAGTGTGACGGGAGGATAATCATTAAGGCAGGAGACTGTAGACTTCTTTGGAACAGGGAAATGTTAAAGATGTCAGTGAAGACATCCACTAGCTGTTCAGCACATTCCCTGAGCACTTTGCCAGGAATGTTGTCTGGTCAAGCAGACATCTGTGGGTTAACTCTGCATTGAGTTATCCTAAATTCAGAGCAAATTAGAGCATGCACCTTTGTGGTCAGCCACGACTTCTGGTTGGAGCGTGTGGTGATGGACTTAGAGATGGTCACATCACAATGTACATGCCGATGTAGCTGTCACTGATGATGTGTACTCCTCCAAGTCAGTGAAGTCGCTGTTGTTGCAATTAAAGCAGTCCTGAAGATCAGAGATGGCTCCTGCTGGCCAGGTTTGCATGACCTAAATAAAGGCCATACATAAATTCATCTGTGAGGTGACCTATAGTGCATAGGAAATGCCTTTGCAATTGATGTATATACAGTGTTTTTGCAAGAAAGTATCTTTTAATTATGTGCACACTAATGCAACTTGGTAATTGTAAGGCCTTTCTTTCTGATAAAAATAAAAGTTTTCTATTGTTTTTCGTCTATATTTTTTTACCTTAGAAAGTTCTGACATATTTTGTCTTGGTTTCAATTTTGTTTAAATCACAGCAACCTACCATTTTTAGAGGACTTTTTATATTTATTGTGCTTCATTTACATGTATCTGAATATTATTTAAACCATTTTTTAAACTATTCTAACTTCCCAGCCAAAAAAAAGTTATATTCTTGTCTATTCACTATGTTGTACATCTGTTACTTTAACACATGTAAGTGTAAACTTTTATTAAATATAAATAGTGATTTAAGACTCAGTTTGTTCAGTGTTTACAAAGTGTAATATGGTACAGCATACTGGTTTTATTGCATTGTTGTATTTGAAAATAGTTTATTTGTGTGCATTAAGTACAGCATCACAATGAGCCGTGCCCCCCCAATGCAACACCAGAACTGTGGACCCTGGGAACTGAAGGAGAGACTTGGGACCGGTGGCTTTGGCAATGTTACCCGCTGGCAGAACAAGGTATAGCGCACTTTCTTTCTCTTCCATTTGCATAAGCCAATAGTAGTGACCCCTTTTCTATAGCAGCACCCATTTTTGTGTTTTGCAGACATAGGGGTGTGAGAAAATAGCTATACATAAGAGTATCACAATATTTTGTTTTGCGATACTGTATCGATTCTCAAAAAACACAATATCGATATAAAAAAAAAAAATCATACAAGGTTCATGGCATTTTTTAGTTCATTAGACAGATAGCAGTCTTCTTATTTCTGAACTAAGACAGTGACATGAAGTACTAGCATAAGGGCACACCACTAATGTTAGCGTTAAAATCCACCTGTTTCCAGAGGGCGCTGCATTGCTCGACTTGCGCCGGCGACAATATGTGTTGTTTATGTGCGGTTTGTTTTTCAGTCAGGAATATATTAAAATGGCAATAAAAGCTCAGGGACAACATGTGCTGTTCGTGTTTGCACTTTGTGGCAGCGTGTGCACCGGCGCTCGTCCATGCACGTGCTGCCACACACTTATAACCAGACAATGCTTAATTTGTGGCTTAAAGAACAGTGCTATATACACAAGCAAAGTTTGAGTGTACAGCACTTGTGAGAGTGCAGGGCATGCCTGTTTTTCCTTGCCTGACTGCATTTTCTAAATTTATAAATGTAATAGTAGTCCTTCTTATTATTTATTTTCTTGCCTTTCTAGGATTGTAGCTTTTTGATGAAAAACACTAGTTAGCGTGTGTCATTATCCTTCTACTACTAGCATAATACTATAGGTAATAATACAATAAACTAATAATATAATAGTCATTATCATAATCAATCCCACTTCATATTAGGTGTCTCTAACGACTGCGGTAAGAGGCGAGATCTGTATCGACTTGTGATTTCAAAACATAATAGTTATGACACAATGACATAATAGTTTAGAACACTGTGCAGTGTGATCAGAGTGCAAGTATGGACGGGGTAACACAGACAGGAGAGAGCTCTGGGATATAAGACGGCTTGCCAGACATTGATACTGTATCAAACACTAATTGAATGGCTTTTCAATAACTGTGGGACTTTGTAAAGAGAAAGCTCTGCCCTCTTCTATAGTCTTCACTGTTTGAGGTGCCAACAAATAGCCTGTCCCTTTTGATCAATGTGGGCATGGGAACCATAATGGACCAAACATTTGTTCAGGTATTGCTCTGTCAACATTCAGTGGTTTATACATCAGTAGTAGTATTTTATAATCAGTGCTGCATATGGTCCTAGTAAAAGTACTTACATATTATCAGAATTTAGCAGAAGGAAGTAAACAAGCATATTCTGTCTAATGCCCTTTAAACATTCCTCAATATTATTAAGCTGATGTCTCGCATCTGGCTTGCAGAAACAACAACTGTGTATCATCCACGTAACAGTGGAAGCTAATACCATGTTTCTAATAACTTCACCCAGGTAGCATATACAGTGGTGTGAAAAAGTGTTTGCCCCATTCCTGATTTCTATTTTTTGCATGTTTGTCACACTTTATGTTTCAGATCATCAAACTAATTAAAATATCAGTAAAAAATAACACAAGTGAACACATGCATTTTTTAAATCAAGGTTTATTTTTATTATTGTGGGAAAACAAAATCCAAAACTACATGACCCTGTGTAAAGAAAAAGTGTTTGCCACACCTGTTCACAATCAAGAAATCTCTTAAATAGGACCTGCCTGACAAAGTGAAGTAGACCAAAAGATCCTCAAGCTAGACATCATGCCGAGATCCAAAGAAATTCAGAAACAAATGAGAAAGAAAGTAATTGAGATCTATCAGTCTGGAAAAGGTTATAAAGCCATTTCTAAAGCTTTTGGACTCCAGTGAACCACAGTGAGAGCCATTATTCACAAATGGCAAAAACATGGAACAGTGGAGAACCTTCCCAGGAGTGGCCGGCTTACCAAAATTACCCCAAGAGCAGAGCAACGACTCATCCAAGTGGTCACAAAAGACCCCACAACAACATTCAAAGAACTGCAGACCTCACTTGCCTCAGTTAAAGTTAGTCAGTGTTCAGTCAGTGTCCATGACTCCACCATAAGAAAGAGACTGTGCAAAAATGGTCTGCATGGCAGCGTTCCAAGACGAAAACCGCTGCTGAGCAAAATGAAAACATAAAGGTTTGTTTCAGTTTTGCCAGAAAACATCTTGATGATCCCCAAGACTTTTGGGAAAATACTCTGTGGACTGATGAGACAAAAGTTGAACTTTTTTGGAAGGTGTGTGTCCCATTACCTTTGGCGTAAAAGTAGCACCACATTTCAGAAAAATAACATCATACCAACAGAAAATTTGGTAGTGGTAGTGTGATGGTCTGGGGCTGTTTTGCTGCTTCAGGACCTGGAAGGCTTGCTGTGATAAATGGAACCATGAATTCAGCAGTTTACCAAAAAAATCCTGAAGGAGAATGTCCTTCATTTAAAGCCTTCATTTAAAAACAGCATGTTGTGCTCACTTGTGTTATCTTTTACTAATATTTAAATTAGTTTGATGACCTGAAACATTAAAGTGTGACAAACATGCAAAAAAATAAGTAATCAGGAATTGGGCAAACATTTTTTCACACCACTGTATAAAGGAAAAAGCAGAGGGCCTATGACAGGTCCTTGCAGAGTGCCAAACCTTACCTCAGTGTCAGTAAGGATGAGAGAAATGGATAGCACCTGAGTTAAATATATGAGTGTCACAGCAAAGGGTCCGAATACTTAGGACCATGTTACATTTAAGTTTTTCTTTTTTAATAAATCTGCAAAAATGTCAACAATTCTGTGTTTTTCTGTTAATATGGGGTGCTATGTGTACATTAATGAGGAAAAGAAATGAACTTAAATTATTTTAGCAAATGGCTGCAATATAACAAAGAGTAAAAATTTAAGGGGGTCTGAATACTTTCCGTACCCACTGTGTGTGTGTGTGTGTGTGTGTGTGTGTGTGTGTGTGTGTGTGTATATATATATATATATATATATATATATATATATATATATATATATATATATATATAATATATACAGTACAGACCAAAAGTTTATATATATTATAAATACAGTACAGACCAAAAGTTTGGACACACCTGCTCATTCAAAGAGTTTTCTTTATTTTCATGACTATGAAAATTGTAGATTCACACTGAAGGCATCAAAACTATGAATTAACACGTGGAATTATATATATAACCAAAAATTGAACTTAAAATATGTCATATTGTAGGTTCTTCAAAGAATGCCAAGAGTGTGCAAAGCAGTAATCTAAGCAAAAGGTGGCTACTTTGAAGAACCTACAATATGACATATTTTTGAAAGTTGTTTTACACTGAAAATAAAGAAAACTCTTTGAATGAGAAGGTGTGTCCAAACCTTTGGTCTGTACTGTGTATATATATATATATATATATATATATATATATATATATATATATATATATATATACATACACAGTGGAACCCGGTTATGTCGATGTCCTAGGGGGTTGCCAAAAAGCATCGAGATAACCGAAAATCAATATGGCGGCAATATATTAACGTGCTTGAAATTTCTTTATGTACATGATGTGCGTTAATAAATGAGAATGTGCATGCAAATGTTTTTGGAGTTTTTTTTTACACAACAGCGTTGTTTGATGAAGGCATGCTATAAAAATGTACATACATGTTTGTTAACTGTCAGGAATCCACCTGCCACGCCCCCTTCGGCGTGGCAGGTGCTTTCTTGGCTGCTTTCTCTGAAGTTCCCAAAGCGCATCGCGGATTCCCCCGATCCTGCTGTTGTTCATTCTATGCTTTTGCTGTTTATCCCACGTTCCGGGCCGCGCTCTTACCAAGCACGGCTTTCGCCTCGCGTTCATTGCATAACATTTAACAACAAAAGGCATATGTGCACTAACTAACAGCAGAGATTCACCAGTATACAGTACAACACCTGTAGCATCTGTAAGGCTTGATTTTTCCGCCACTTTTGCGAGTTCTTCTGCGGCTGCACAGCGCCGATCGAGATAACTGACGTTAAATGGCAAATTTTTCCCCCCTTGTGCTCGAGATATTAGGGTTCGGCGACATAACCGATTAAAAAATGCTTAGACAAAGCAAGAATTTGGCGGTTCCATAGTAAATTTTGCAACAAATTTGTCTGAATTATTCTGTTTCTTTCTGTGTATGTGTGTCTGTTTATGAATGTGTAGGACACATGTGAACAGATTGCTATAAAGCAGTGTCGTCAAGAACTGAGTGCTAAGAATAAGGAAAGATGGTGTTTGGAGATCCAGATTATGAAGCGGTGAGAATATTTGATAATTTGATAATTAAGATAATAATGTTGTTACCTGACACAGCAGAAGGTTTTTAAAATATACTCATTAATTAACTACAACTGTGATTTTTGTTTATTTGTAAATTTATGATTCTTTTATCAAGGCCCATTAACATGCCGTGTAAATCTTACTTTAAGGTTTTGTAGACAGATTTCACAATGATTTTATTTTGTATTGTATAAGCAGTAATTATTTCTATAATTACCTTGCATATAAAATGTCATTAATAAATAAATTCTACTTTTGTGAAAACTTTAGAAAAGGAATATATGAAAAGAAATAAAATTAACAGGGCACACCACTATTGGTTGTGAATGTTGGAAGACATCATATTCAATATTGTATAAGGCCAACATTTTATAATCATTCCATCTACATATAGATGGAAGAAAACTAACTGAAAATGGTTCACGCACCTGTCATTTTTTTATGTTTTAATTTATGTTAGTAATTTTATAGTAAAATTGGAAAATTATTGAAAAGAAAAATATTAAATTTTCATCTTTGAAATTTTCATCACATTCATGCAGTTGCATTAAATAGCTATCAACAATACCATTATACTGTAACATGTTCATGTTTGTTTCTTTTGTTACAATATAGTTATTTGCCCAAAGACTTGTTTGAAAACCACAGACTCAAAGTTACACCCACATAAACAAAAAATAGAAGCACCAGTAAAACCACTTGCTATTCCACAGCATATAAATTCACACTCTAGGTCTAAACATTTTTCCACACCCAGTCCACTCATTTTAAAACACACATAGACTAACTTTTTTCTGTGTTTTGTTCTCAGGAAAAAAACACTTGAATTCAAAGAAACAAGTTTCCTAAGCAAAGAGCCTAAGAAAGGCATTTAAAAAAATATGAAAATATTGTTTACATCAAAGTTTTATTAAACGATATTATTAAGGCTCCTTAATAAGTCTGTAAGATTAAACAGTTGAATTTGCCAGTGACATTAAAAATAAAAGTTGCTGTAATTATTTACTTACATTTGAATGTCTTAATTAAAGATTATTATTACATGGTTGTGCATGTAATGGTCTTAATCACTGACCTCGTTATTTATGGTCAAATTAGCTATTAACAATTAAGTTACTTCTTCCTCAGGTTGAATCATGTGAATGTTGTGGCAGCAAGAGAAGTCCCTGAGGAGTTACTGAAATTAGCCACTAATGACCTGCCTCTACTGGCCATGGAGTACTGCCAAGGTGGAGACCTTCGCAAGGTGCAATAATGTGAAGTGTGATGCAATATGTATAAATTTCTAATTCTGCTAGTAAAACCTCTTTTTATGCCTATATAGTATCTTAACCTACTGGAGAACTGCTGTGGGATGAGAGAAGGCTCCATTTTGATCCTGTTGCGAGATATATGTGGGTATACAAACAGAAAAAAATACATGTAATGAAACTGATTATAAGTGACATTGTAACAATGGCTAATTAGAACTACACTATAGCTCTTCCTTTGCACTAGGCTGACCTCATGTCATCAACATAGGTCCCATTTCAGCATGGAGTGAGTCACACATTACAGAAAGTCGGAGCCATCATCCTGGACCCAGAGCAACCAATGTTAATACCAGTAAATCTATTTTGTACAATTTTGACCTGAATCCACATTGGAAGGCATGAGAAGGCATATCAGCAAATATTATCTATAACTACAAGAAATTACTGCAGCTAAGCAGACTGCTCTTTCTAAGATACAGTTGCTGCCTTACTTTTGTAAGCAAGCAGCCTCTTTTGTGGTTCATGGGCCAAACCCTACCTGAACTCTAGAAATTTGATAAGATCCAGGGTGCTCATTTACATAAAAAAAGCATTCCTTTTATATATAAAGGGATAGAAGCAGACAAGGTTATAAGGAGGGCTCAGTCTCATATCTCCTTCTCCGTATCCAATGGAGGTATACCAATGAGGGATTCTCTGATTGTTTCCTCAAGGGATGAAGATGGGTCATAAGAGGCTTGTGTCCCAGTGGAATGCTGTCATTATTGCAGCTAAATTCCAGACACAGCAGCTAGTGTGCATAACTCAATGGCATAGTCAACTACTGGTATCTTCCATTGCATAAGTGAAGAAGTCAAAGACTAATCTTCTTTCTGCCATACGAAAGTAGAAACCTAGTGCATAATGTTCAGAAAAGATTCCATTGAGTGGATAGGGGGGTAACCTGGGCAACCTGAGCAAATGTCCCCTCATTCATGTGGGTCCCTGGGAGTGCTGTTTATTGCATAGGTAATTGAAGATGACTGCAGCAATCTCTGATGTCTGTAGCTTCTAAGCATTGCAGTATTAGCGGTGGAACTTGAACATGGAACACTGGCTTGCGCAAAGCTGATGTGGAGAACAATGCTTTCCGCAAGGCACAAGACCCAGACGGAAGCAGTACATGCTCATTAGGGCAGATTCTCATTAGCAAAACCCTTGTCGGGGTACAGACTTGTGAGTAAATTCCTTTTCAGAGCACAGAGGCTAAACGAATTCCTTTTAGGGCACATAGACTGAAAGATTTCTTCATTGTGGCACAACTATTGGCTATATGCAAAAATCCATATAGAGAGTTTTTCCGCTGTAATTATACAGTACGAGGGCGGCCTCTGGAGGCGAATCACTGACATCATGTGCTGTTTGTGAGCATGTTTTGTGATGCCAAGAGGAGCCGACTCATCGGACACCGTGCACACCATCTCTGCTTTCTCCATTGTTATTTAAGGCTTCTAAACTATGAATAATAAAATTAAACTAGAACTAGTTTTTGTTTCAGTTTAGCATGTTTTATTACCCTCAATATTTTTCATGATTCAGTACTTTTTTTTTATAGTACTTCTTTACATGGAGTGTTGTTTTTTTATTCCAGTATTCATTTTAAAAATGTTTGGATGATTAATTGGTTATCATCCAATATATGATCCAAATTAGCTATTGGTATCTGTAAAATCCACTATCAGTCAAACTCTAATTTGACTGTATTATGGCAGTTCAATATACAGTTTTGGAACAGATTGTGGGTGAGTACATGTGCATGTTAGGATTGAAACGGCCTGTTTTTTTATTGTTATTTTCAGCCTCTGCCCTTACGTATCTTCATAACAAGAGGATAATTCACAGAGATCTCAAACCAGAGAACATTGTGCTCCAGCAAGGAGAGAAAAGGGTAATTTTGTGTGTGTGTGTGTGTGTGTGTGTGTGTGTGTGTGTGTGTGTGTTTGTGTGTGTGTGTGTGTGAGTGCATGTACATATTACATAGAAATAAAATATTAGGATTCTTTTCTTTTTTTTGCCATATTAATACACCTACCAGACATAACATTATAACATTATGACTGGTGAATAAATAACACTGATTATACATTCACCATAGCACCTGCTGGGCTATGATGAATTCCCTCAAATCAGGAAATTGGGCAAGCGTAAGGTTATGAGCGCGTTTGACAAATTGTGATGGCTAGACGACTTGGTCGGAGCATCTCCAAAACTTCAGCTCTTGTGGGCTGCAGTGGTCAGCATTTATCGAATGTGGTGCAAGTAAGGAACAGTGGTGAACCGGCGACAGGGTTGTGGCATTACTGATGTATGTGGGAAGCAAAGGCTGGTCTGTGTGGTCCGATCCAACACATACACTAGCTCAAATTGCTTAATAAGTTAATACATAATGCATAATGGGTCAGGACTATTTTGTTAAGTCAAGTCAAGTTAATTTCTATAGCGCTTTTCATAACAGACATTGTCTCAAAGCAGCTTTACAAAATTTAACAGTTAAGGTGAACGATGTGTATTTACCACTGATGAGCAAGCCATGGCGACTGTGGCAAGGAAAAACGTCTCTAGGTTACGTATGTAACCCTAGTTCCCTGAGGGAACAAGATGCTGCGTCGAAATGCTTTGGGAACGCGCCTGAGTGTTCACGCTCTGAAATAACGTGTGTAATCAGTCAAAAATTGGACGCTGGCCGTCACCGGCGGGGTGACGTCACGACCAGGAAGTATAAAACACATACGGAGAGAGGCAGCCTCAGCTTCTGTAAAGGAGAAGGTAGCGCTACAGGGACGCTGGAGGTGTGGCATAGAGACACAGCGTCTCACTCCCTCAGGGAACTAGGATTACATACCAGACTGACCAGTCCCTGCCTAATGTGTATTGTAGGATTAAAAAGTAGCTTATTTATGCTTAAGTAAACATAAATGTAAACGTAAACTAGGAAAGTCCCATAACACTCACTAACAACATGTGACAAGGGCAGAACAACACACAAACACAGAATGAATCATGAATTAGGAAGTTTATTAAAAATGCCATAAAATGTGATAACATATCTTCTGTAGAGCTCGCCCCAAGCGCAGGCCAAAAAAGTGAAATCTACCCCTCCTTGCAGCCGGAGGGGGCCTTGACAGCTCCTCTCCTGCATCCTCACTATCATTACTATCATTAATAGTAGTAGCACAATCTGAGGGAGTGGAAGGTGAGGACAGACAAAGGCCTGTCTGGGTAGAAGCATTGAAAACTTGGGGCATACGCACAAGACGATAGTATGGACACATTCTTGGATCAGGAGCAGGTGTTGTTGACACCAAAGTCTCCAGAAAAAATGAATAATCAGTAGCAATTTGGGATAGCATAAAAGAACGGTATCTTTGCTTCAAGGTGGAGACACCAGAAGAAGACGCAAGAAGCCGGGGAGTCTGGCGCAGTGCAGAGATACGTCATTTAGCTAAAAGAAATGAAGAGTATACTTAGAACTAACGAAGGCCTGAGCTGCCTACTAAAACTATAAACAGCTCTAAGAAATTAAGTTAAGAATTCATTAAAAAATACTAATAAGCGCACGCAAAAGTACTAAAACCAATAACACATTAATAATGTATGCAAAAGTACGAAAATCATTAGCAAACTAATAATATAGTATAATCTATGAAATAAAAAAAAAGAGCGAAGTACTTACACATGATCAAACTGCTGTCCACCAAGCGGAGTAAAATAAGGAAGTGAAATAGTGGGATATGTCCCCACCTTTGGGGACCTGTTCAACCCTTTCAAAAATACTTGAAGACAATAAAACTTTTTGAATGTTTGAATATTTGAATGTTAACGATAGTTAAAAATAATTGGGGGAAGGTCTAACGTCCAAAGATTTCCAATAATGGTAATAACTGATGGTAACTGAGGAGAGATCTGGGGAGTGTTCAATGTTAAGGGTCAAAATGTATAAAAACAGGAGGAAATGCCAGGTGTGGTCAGACCATCGATGTCATGACATGCGGATGCTCTCGGGTTGATTGTGGTTTGCCGCATAAACTCTACCTTTGCTTCACACATCCAAGTGTCTTGGCTTCTTTTGAAGAGACTATTTTACATTTATTTTGAAAGTCCCAACTAAAGTCGGTAGCAGCTTGGTCTGAGAGACAAGAAATTTCCGACAGTGTATGTCAAACACAGCTAGAGGAGGACTGAGGTGTCAGGAGTGGCACTGTGGTCTAGGTTATAGAACCACACAAAGGTCAGTGGGGTGGACTAACCCACAGGGTTACATATATATGTTTTGGAGGGGAACTCCAATGGACCAAGATTTTAAGCCACACTCTGGGTGCAGTGAGCTCTGATCCCGAAGGGAGCGGGGAGACCAGAGGACTCATAAGATGATGTGATGGCATCAACAGTGCACCTGCTTAGAGTCTGCTTTTTTACCAGGGAGGCCTCTCTTGGGAGGGCTGTAGCAGATGAGCAGCTGATCAGTCTTTCTCCAAAGACTCGTCCTGTGGATGTAGATGTCCAATGCGTGCACCGAGCAGCTGTTAATTTTTTCCTGGTCTGGGGCCTGGAACGGAGGGAGGATACAATGGCTGTAATTTTACGGCTCGTGGGACGACTGAGGGCACCTTGGGGATGTAAGCCCTACGGGGTACAGGAAGACACTAGCCATACCTGGGGTAAACTTCATGAAGGATGGGGCCACAGAAAGGGCCTGCAAGTCCTCTACTCTCTTGATAGAGCAGATGGCCAACAAGAATGTGGCCTTGATGGAAAGGTGCCTCGGCTAGAGGCTCGAAGTGGGGCTCAGACAGAGCCCCCAAACGTTGGCCAGGTCCCACCCAAGCACTCTAGGTCTTATCAGGAGCCTCAGCCTCCGGGTGCCCTGAGATAGCTGAAATGGCGGACTTTTAGGGTGGACGGAGCCAACCCCTTGGTAAACTGTCCCTAGAGGAAACCAACCAGGCAGTAGACTGGATCCAACATATAACAGATGCCACCTGGCAGCATACAACGTCCTCGTGGAGGATGCGTGTGAAGGTACAGGGTGAAACGGCAAGGCCAAACGGAAGAACCCGGTATTGGTAAGCTTCGGCCCGAAAGCAAACCTCAGGAATTTCCTGTGAGAAGGTAGGATGGATACATGAAAGTACGCATCGGCCAGCACGGCCCCATCCCTGTCGGAAATTTCCAAGAGAGTGAGCCAGACGTGCCTCTCTGTCGAGACGAGGGCGACCATGGACCGCCTTAGCGGTCTCTTTAGTGGTTCTGAGGGCCAGCTCCACCATTCGGCGGAGCTAGGAACTAGCCGCCCGGGGCACCTCCCACATCCAGTTAATGCAGCAGTTCAGCCTGATACGCCTGACCGCCATGGTTTGGAGGTATGGCTTGCCGAGGCGTAAGCCTTTCCTATGAGCGCCGATGCATTACGCTGGGTTTTTGTGGGTAACCTGTCACCTGCAGAAGTTCTCTGATGACTCTGCCATCGTCGGTCTGATCACGGATGATGATGACAGGGAGTACAGAGGACTTATACAGAACTTTGTGGACTGGTGCCAACGGAGCTGCCTCCAGATAAATGCAGGGAAAACGAAAGAACTGGTGGTGGATTTCCGTAGGCACAAACAAACTTTATCACCAGTGAATATTGTGAGAGTGGACTCTTACAAATACCTGGGTGTTCACCTAAACAACAAACTGGTCTGGACAGACAACACTGAGGCAATTTACAAGAAAGGGCAGAGCAGACTCTTTCTGCTGAGGAGATTAAGGTCTTTTGGAGTGCAAGGAAAGCTACTGAAGACCTTTTTTGACTCTGTGGTGGCCTCAGCCATATTCTATTGAGTGGTCTGCTGGGGCAGCAGGATCTCTACTGCAGACAGAAAGAGACTAGACAAGCTGATCAGGAAGGCTAGCTCAGTCCTGGGGATTCCCCTGGACACTGTACAGGAGGTGGGAGAAAGGAGGATGGTAGCAAAACTATCATCATTGCTGCAGAACGCTTCTCACCCCCTTTATGTAACCGTTACATCGCTGAGCAGCTCCTTCAGTGACAGACTGATACATCCCAAGTGTCTGAAGGAGCGTTACAGAAGGTCTTTTCTCCCTGCTGCTATTAGACTTTACAACCAAAGCTGTTCCCAGTAAAACCAGTCACCAAAATACAACACTGTTATTACTTTTTAGCTGTGCAATAACATTACCTGTGTGCAATATTACATGATTCATGTGCAATATTATGTGCAGTATTACCTGCAATTACGTGCAATACCACCTTGAAATATTACCTAAAATGCATACTTTTTTCTCCCCTTATTTGTATTTATACATTGTACTGTGTATATACTGTTATTATAGTATGTGTATATTCTTTTTTATATATTTGCATTTATTTTTATTCCTTTGTTTATTATTATTATTTGTTTTTATTTCTTTGTTTTTATTATATATTTGCATTTATTTTTATTTCTTAATTTTGCTGCTGTAAAATAAAAATTTCCCCACTGTGGGATGAATAAAGGTTTATCTTATCTTGTCAGAGAGCGCTCATCCAGCTTACTGGATGGAGAAACTTTTTGTTCATGAGCCGGCCAATTTATGTAGCTTGGCTACGGCGCAGGTCACAACTCAAAAAAGCTTACTGCTTATATCTTCATTAATTTTATTTTATTATTATTATTGTTTACTATTTTTTACTACGAGGAGTGAGAGCCTCGCAAAGCATGCCCCCCCCCCTCAGAGGAAGAGAGGCGGAGCTAATGCTCTCATTGAAGGGGAAAGAAACCGTATGCGTTTTATATTACCTGGCGGTGACGTCAACCCCGCCAATGACGGCCAGCATCCAAATTTTGACTGATTACACACATTATTTCAGAGCGTGAACACTCGGGTGCGTTTCGACGCAACTCGAGTTACTTAAAGGGAAATCCCTTAGATGTTATGAGGAAGAAACCTTGAGAGGAACCAGACTCAAAAAGGAAACCCATCCTCATTTGGGTGATTTCAATAGTGTGATCAAAAATCACACTAGAGTGAGAGCTTATTTCATGAGAACTGGAATGTGTTATTATGAGTAATGTCCTTCCTACAGTCTTATCCTTAGCCTTAGTCATTTGAGATTATGGTACCAGGAGCTACTTAGCAACTCATAAAATTGCTCAACAGTTGTGATCATCATAGATCCAACACCAGCTTTTCCATGCCTGAGCCTTTAAAAAAAAGAGATCCAATATCCAAACTCCACATGAAGTGGGATCCAAATTTTTGCCAGTAAAAGGGGGACCAGCACAAAATTATGCAGGTGGTCATAATGTTATTCCTGACCAGTGATCATAAAGTTATGCTTGGTTGTTGCACAATCTAAATATATTTTTGTTATCCCCAAATGTATTCTCTACAGTTAATTCATAAGATCATTGACCTGGGCTACGCTAAGGAGCTAGATCAGAGCAGTCTATGCACTTCATTTGTAGGGACTCTGCAGTATCTGGTATGTATTTTTCTTTTTCATTCAATTTTATTTTAAGATTTGATCTGAGTTAGAATTGAATGGAACACAAATAAATTATTTGTTAAAGCAATTTTTAAATAGATATTGTCTTAAAGCAGATTTACAAGCATCAATGCCTTATCTTTTCGCAAGCAAGCAAAGTGCTCCATCATGCTTTGAATTCACAATAGAGGAAGTGGATGCAAGCGCATGCTATCAGCATTTATTGCTAGTATGTGAGCCCAAGAACCAATAACAGGACATGAATGAAGCAAGAAATGTACACAAATAAAGAAATGAATACATTACAATCCATTAAGAAGTTTATTTGATAAAATGGAATGACATTCCACTAATTGTACTACATACTATCAGTGCAAATTAGAATCAGTGTGGTTAATGCTTGTTGATATGATAGAAAAAGTTTTTCCAACCTCGGAATGCATGGTCATCTCTGGATTTATACAAGTACAGTCAAAGAGAAAACAATAGGCAATTTACTCCATCACCACTGCCTCCATGCATGTGTGGTCCTTGGCTCTTGGGCTACTCTTCTGACTAACCTTCTGACCTTCTGATAAGAAATCTTGTGAAAAGCTCCCGTCTGTTGCAGGTTTATGGTGCAGTGATGTTTCCCATTTATGGCCCCAATGAAGCTTACAGAAACATTTAGGAGATCTGTAACCAGTGCTATTTTAATGTACTGCTAATGGCAGAGCTCTGTGCCACTACACATTAGGTTGTTTTTGTACTTGCAGAGGTTTATATTTCCTTCTCATTCTTTCTAATTTCCTTCTTTTTCTAACCTATCATCATGCATTAAACCCGCTTCAAGTACAGTAGACCTAAATAGAGAAATAAGATCTTTCCTTACCATGACTAGCTTGAAGATTCTCACTTTTCTCTCTCTCCTTAGGCACCTGAGTTGTTGGAACAGCAGAAGTACACAGTAACAGTGGATTATTGGAGTTTTGGGACTCTGGTGTTTGAGTGCATCACTGGTTTCAGACCCTTTCTGCCAAATTGGCAGCCTGTTCCATGGTACTCTTTATTCTGGAATGATTCTGGAACTTGTTTTATTAGATTTTTTTGCCAATTTTTATCAGAGTCTAAGGAGGTCTGTGAACAGTACTTTTAACACCTTATTTAAAAAGAACGATATGTTCTGCATTGCGCATAAAGGTCTCACTCAATTAACCATCCACAAGTACTGGTACCTATTGACACCTATTAGAAGCACTGAGCACTTCACTCAGCTCAAATATTTACTTAACAAAATTTCAGAAGCCTCTCCTTCAGATTGCATTAGACATCCTTCAGATTACATTAACACCAAGTTAACACCACAGACTAGAGCAGGAGAAGGGTCACAAATGAAACTGAGTGAATGGGTGAGGGAGAGCACACATAAATGCCTTGGACAAGTGGCATTCACCTACAAAGAGAATGACATTACGAAAAAACCTTACATATTTAACCTGGATGTCTGGCTAACAATCAAAGGCTAAAGCAGTCTGTAATAGTGATCACATATAAATATGACTTACTGCCTAATAGCACTCTCAATTCATGTTTCACTCCTGACACCCATAGTATTTGGACCACTGGTCACTGACATCCTACTAACATCTCTACCAGCACCACACAATGTCAAATGTGAACTATACCACAAGAATATACTCCTATACTTCTTACCCTCTAGAACATGGAACACCATGATCATTAGCCCTTTGTCCTTTTTATCTGTTTGTAAGTCAAAAGGAACAGAGATGTCAGAGGAATTTACAAGTGATCTGCCTCAAAGTTATTATCTAATATAAAACAAAAAACATTAAGGGGTCTAACTAAAACAAAATGTGTTTGCTGTCTAGGCACAATAAACTGAAGCAGAAGCATGAAGATGATGTTGTGGTTTATGAGGATTTGGCCGGTGAGGTGCACTTCTCCAAACACCTGCCACGGCCACACAACCTTAATAAGTGAGTGTGTGTGTGTGTGTGTGTGTGTGTGTGTGTGTGTGTGTGTTAGGGCTGATCGATAAATCGATTTTATCAATTAACTGTAATGTGTAGTTTACATCGATCTGTTTTAATAAAAATCGGGTTTCTCTTTAATGTCTGCCGACGCGCCCCCCCGCGCGTTTGCCATAGAGATACACAAACAATATGGCAGCGAGCAGAAGAACTCGTTCCCAAGAAAGGCACAGTGTCATCTGTAATTTGGAATTGGTTCGGTTTTGCTGCGTCAGACGCAGCACAAACACCACCCCGCTGCAAAGTGTGTTTTAAGGCTGTTGCAAGCAAAGGTAGCAGTACCACCAATTTACTGCAGCACCTTAAACAGAGGCATGCTGTCGAGTGGGAGAGATGTAGGGCCCTACGAAATGAACAAGACAACGGCAGCACAAGACTGCGTTTAAGCCAGCCGGTTCTTGAAAATATATGGTATGCAGCCGCACTTTGTTTAGTGTTGCACGTCTAATCGTACACGTACGTATGGGTGGTGGGAGCAGTCAAAATACATGTAAAGACGCTTCAGAAAACAGAAAAATCAGAGCATTTGAATCACCATATTCAAACACTCATAAAACATTTTTTTGAGGTTTGCTCAATTTTTCAAATAATTCTTATTTAGAATCTCCCTGTGTATTATATTCTTATTTCAAATTTCAAGTCATTTTACTGTGGAGTTTTTAAGAAAAGTAGAGATAGTAAAGATAAAAAGTAAAGATAAAGAAAATCACTCCAAACATCAGTGCATTTTTAACCATGTCCCACATTCAAACACTCATAAAACATTTTTATTTATAGGTTTGCTCAATCTTTCAAATACTTCTTATTTACAGTGTCCCTGTCTATTACTCTGTTAAATTTTATCTTATTTTACTGTGGAGTTTTGGAGAAAAGTAAAGGCAAAATCACTCAAAACCTCAGGTTTTTTTTTTTATCATGTTCCACATTTAAACACTCATAAAACATTTTTCTTTGTAGGTTTGCTCATTTTATGTTGTTACGTTGTATTTTCACAATTTACAATGGCAGGGCCTGCCGTCTTGTATTTTTGGCTTGTTGTTTCTGTTTGCACTTTAACCCAAAGTGGGTTATAATCCCAGAAGTGTAAATAAACTTTATTTAATAAAGTTAAAACTTTTTTTTGTTTTTAAAAGTTAAAAAATTGATTTAAATCGCATATCGGATTTTTACGAAAAAAATCTGGGATTTCTTTTTTATTTAGGCCATATCACCCAGCCCTAGTGTGTGTGTGTGTGTGTGTGTGTGTGTGTGTGTGTGTGTGTGTGTGTGTGTGTGTGTGTGTGTGTGTGTGTGTGTGTTGGGGGGTTAGGGGTAGCTGCATTTAGCAAACAATATTGTTTGTTTTATTTTCAATAAACTTTTAATATGAACTTTTTATACTTTTAATATGAAGATCTATAGTATTGACATTGATATCAGTAAACTACAATTTTATACTGAGAATATACTGAACTACAGCTGTCTATTTACAATGAATGATGTTCTTATTTAATTTGAATTAAAAATGCTATTTTTTGTAACAAGTAGTTATTGATTTGTTTTCCTCTGTGTTTTAGTCTGTTAGCTGGCAGGCTAGAGCGTTGGCTACAGTTAATGCTAAGGTGGTCTCCTCAAGCCAGAGGCAAAGACACTAAGCAGATCCCTAAAGAGAATCTGGATGGGACAGAGTCTGTGGAGAAGACCAAGCAATCTGAGGAAGGAGGCAGAGAGCCACATATAGGATCAACTACTTGTTTTGAAGAATTAGAGCAAATACTAAACCTGAAGGTTGTGTTAACTTCTTGTCTTTGTCATGACTTAGACAACTTTTCTGTTTGCTAGTTTATATAATTTAATGTGACAACTAAAAAGCTGTATTTTTTTCACTTCTAGCTAGTCCATGTGCTGAATATGACCTCAGCAGAGATTTTTACATACTCCGTGCACTATGGGGAGACTGTTGCATCCTTGCAGAAACGAATTGCACAAGAAACCAACATTCTCCCTGTCTCTCAGGAGCTGCTGTTGGAGGCTGGCCTTGCTCTTGAGGCTCATAATGAGATCATGCAGTGTGCTGTCGATTATACTGTGAGTAAGGTGTCATGAAATTTAAATAAATAAGCAAAGAAATACTTTTTAATTTATTTTATTTTTTATTTATGTGTTTATTAGCAAGTTGACGGTCGTCGATCTGATATGCCACTAGTCTTTCTGTTTAACCGCTCATGCTGCAGCTACGAACCTCAGTTCACCCCTAGAATCCTTCCTGAAAACATTCGATTTGTTCGTGAGTCTTCGTGTCTTTTTTTTTGTTTGTTTGTGTGCATTTGCTTTCCAATTGCTAAGTCAATTATGAAATGCATAGCTTACTGTGGGTTTATTTGTATGTTTGTTAAGTAGAGACAGAGCCCAAGCGCATGTTGCCCTACAGTGCTCAAAGACGCACATATGGGCAAGCATGGCACACCATAAGAGCATTAAAAGAGGACTGGCTGAAGTTGCAGCAGGGCCAAAAGGCAGCCATGTAAGATGCATATTAAAAATCATTTTAACAAAACTAGAGGATTAAACATTATTGTATTAATTCTATAAAAGCAAATACACCTCTGATTATTTTAATAGGAACACCTATACACTTGCAAATTTTTATTTTTCATATCAGCAAATAATGTGTAAGCAGCACAATGCACAAAATCATGCAGCTACAGAAATGCAGAATAATGATGACTGGCTAATAAGTAGATTTAGATTTCCTAGAGTTGTACTCCTGGATTTGTTTACTGAATTGAGTTTAGTACCAGAGAGGGCAACATACCGGAACTGTGCCATCCCGATTCAAACAGAGGTCCTCACTAATCTGGTGGTTAGTGGAAACCGGTTGTTTCCAATGGGAATTGGGAAAGACAGAGAAATGTTTTTTATAAATATAAAAAATAACTTTTTATATAATATAATATAATATAATATAATATAATATAATATAATATAATATAATATAGTATAGTATAGTATAGTATAATATAGTTCTATTAAATCTCATTCTATAGTTCTAGTATATGACAGCCATGAGCCTGAGTGCCATAATGCCCTGCCATATTGGATGGTATTATTAATATGGGTAGTCAATACATCAGGTTAAAATACATCAAAATATAATTTGCAGCAAGGTCCGTTTTCCCAAACGTAATCGGCGCAATTGCCTGCACTTATTACAGCTTAAGAGCTCCTTATGAAAATATGAATTCATTTATGCTAACAGAGACTAGAGGAAACATAGTTTACCTTAAGACCGGACCTCTTTTTCTTTAGTTTTGCAACTGTCCATTCTGTCCCACTGACACAGTTGACAGAAGCAGCAACATGTTGCCACACGCATTGCTTTTTTATTAGTGATCCCGCTGCTGTGGCCACCAAATAACATTGTTTTCCAGGCCTCCCCTTTACTAGAATTGTGTGCATCTTGGTGTCTAAGAAGTTACATTTCTTAGCTCTTTTCCCACCTGTCAACAATATTTACCATAAAGAAAAAACAAATGCATGCTAGGCTCATTAATATAGATCAGCATTCATGAGGTGTTTTGCATTGACTATTTGTTGTTAAAGGTTGGCATGTAAAGGGTGGGACACTAGGCTGAGTCACAAACGCACACTTGCCGATGATCTGTGATTTATAATGGGAACATTGCTTACAGTTGTGCATGCGCACGGTTTTGAATATTGTCTGAATATTGTTTGCCGTACACAAGTTGGCTTTTGGGTAAACGTACACTTTTAGTAAGGATCCTACACACAGTTTTATAAATGCGACATCTGATTATTAAATGTCCAGTTTTAGTGAGTCTGTGTCCATGATACCCTCAAATTCTTGTTCTTGGCTGACAGGAGTAACATTTTAAGGTTTGATGTTGCACATTCTAAGATGCTTTTCTGCTCACCAGATTGCTTAATAAGTTATTAAAGACTTTAGTTCAGCCCAGACCAAACTGGTCTGTCATGTGAAGATGATGCAGCCTGCATATAGGATGTTCCTGTTTTTTACATCATTCTCTGTCATTCATACATTTTACATCATATCTAGAGACTGTTGTGCGCAAAAACTTCAGGTGATCAGCAGATTCTCAAATTCTCAATTTAGGCAATATGATAACTATGGCACGTTTTTTTATGAGGACCTTTCGTAAAGCTTTTAATGTGTAGGTGTATTATTGTATGCATTGTGCTGTCACATGATTGACTGGAAAATTTCATAAATGGGCAGATAAGTACTATAAGTACTAGCTTACAAAATTCCAAAATAATTACCATATTTACACTTTTGCTCAATGGAAAAATATATGTATGTATATACATTATCTTATTTATTTTGTATTTTTTTTACTTTTGCCTGTGTAAAATACTGCTATTTGTGTTAGTGTACTTTCTTCTGGAATCTCTTTCTAATATGCACATATTTTTTCTATCTGAATGCTTCAGTATGAGCCTTTTGAGGCATAATGGCTTGTTGTCTAAGCAGAAGAATGAGATGGTCTCGGTCCACCAGAGACTTAAAGCTACTCTTGAATTCTTCACTACCAGTCTGCACATTGACATGGACAAATACCAGGAGCAGAGAGCCACTGGCATTGGTAAAACATATATGCAGATACATACACGTTTGTGATACACGGGTAAAAATACAGCAATTTTTCAAAAACAAAGTAACTACCAAAACACCAGCATCACCAGGGCTCAAAATGAAAAATTAACATGAATACCATAGGACACATTAAGTAAAAGAAGCGAATGCCATATAGTCTCACTGACAGATTACTGGCACAAACTGACAAACTTAAGCGTACCTCAAGTCAATTTAAGAAGACACGTAAAATTGTCACAATGTAAATCCATGAGACCAGGCAGCCTATGCAAATGCAGTACTGGAGAAAAAAGTATCCAAGATGTCAATGACACCCCCCATTAGGTGTGTCAAGCTAGTGTGGAGTGATGTCCTCAGCTGAGGAATAGGGAAGAGCAACATCCTCAACCTGGCAGGCTAGTCAGGAAAAGGCCTCTGCTGTTTGGGAGGTAGAGCATCATCCCCAGTGAAGGAGTTATTAGGAGCAGCATCCTCAGCAAGGCAGGAAGGGGGAGCAGCACCCTCAACAAGGCAGAGAGGGTTGGTTGGGGAAAAGCTGAATGGGAAGGTGGAGTGGCATCCTTAACAGGACTTGGGAGCTCTCCTGCTGCTGTCTGATATAATTGTTCAGTAGATCTATGAACTATTTAGAGCCTTATTTTTTTTTGCAATGCAGAAATTGCAGAATCCTATTCTAATTTACTTTATTCATAATTTGGTATAATTTAATTTAATGTATAAAGCGTAATTAGCTAAAAGTTGTTTTTTTTCGCACATTTTTACAAATCAGTTTAACTTAATCATAACATCTTCTTCTTCTTCTTTCGGCTGCTCCCATTAGGGGTCGCCACAGCGGATCATCCGTCTCCATACCACCCTGTCCTCTACATCTGCCTCTTTCACACCAACTACCTGCATGTCTTCCCTCACCACATCCATGAACCTCCTCCTTGGCCTTCCTCTTTTCCTCCTACCTGGTGGCTCCATCCTCAGCATCCTTCTACCAATATAATTCATGTTCCTCCTCTGCACATGTCCAAACCATCTCAATCTCTCCTCCCTCACCTTGTCACCAAAACGTCTAACATGCGCTGTCCCTCTATTAAAATCATTTCTAATCTTGTCCATCCTCGTCACTCCCAACGAAAACCTTAACATCTTCAGCTCTGCTACCTCCAGCTCCACCTCCTGTCTTTTACTCAGTGCCACTGTCTCTAATCCATACAACATCGCAGGTCTCACCACAGTCCTATAAACTTTTCCTTTCATTCTTGCAGATACGCTACTATCACAAATCACTCCTGTCACTCTTCTCCACGCACTCCACCCTGCCTGCACTCTTTTCTTTACTTCTCTATTGCTTTGCACTGTTGGCCCCAGGTACCTGAACTCCTCCACATTCTCCACCCCTTCTCCCTGCAACCGCACAACTCCACTTCCCTCCCTCTCATGCACACATGTACTCTGTCTTACTCTTACTGACTTTCATTCCCCTTCTCTCCAGCGCATATCTCCACCTCTCCAGGCTCTTCTCAACCTGCTCTACTCTCACCACAAATCACAATATCATCCGCAAACATCATAGTCCAGGGAGACTCCTGTCTGACCTCGTCCGTCAACCTCTCCATCACCACTGCAAACAGGAAAGGGCTCAGGGCCGATCCTTGATGCAGTCCAACCTTCACCCTGAACCAGTCTGTCGTTCCTACTGCACACTTCACTGCTGTCACACTGTCCTCATACATGTCCTGCACCACCCTCACATACTTCTCTGACACACCTGACTTAGTCATACAATACTACAACTCCTCTCTTGGCACTCTGTCATACGCTTTCTCTAAATCCACAAATACACAATGCAATTCCTTCTGTCCTTCTCTAAATTTCTCCATCAACATTCTCAAAGCAAATAAGGCATCTGTGGTGCTCTTCCTCGGCATGAAACTATACTGTTGCTCACAGATGTCACCTCTTCTCTCAGCCTGGCTTCCACTACTCTTTCCCATAACTTCATGGTGTGACTGATCAACTTAATTCCCCTGTAGTTACTGCAGGTCTGCACATCTCACTTATGCTTAAAGATCGGTACCAGCACACTCCTTCTTCATTCCTCAGGCATCCTCTCACCTTCTAGAATCTTGTTAAACAATCTGGTTAAAAACTCCACTGCCATCTCTCCTAAACATCTCCACGCTTCTACCGGTATGTCATCTGGTCCAACCGACTTTCCACTATTCATCCTCCTAATCGCTGCTTTCCCTTCCTCCTTTCTAACCCTATCTACATCCTGCTCCACCAACTCCACATCATCCAACCTTCTCTCTCTCTGATTTTCCTCATTCATCAGCTGCTCAAAATACTCCCTCCACCTTCTCAACACACTCTCCTCACTAGTCAACACATTTCCCTCTCCATCCTTTATTGCTCTAACTTGCAGTACATCCTTTCCAGCTCGGTCCCTCTGCCTGGCCAATCTGTATAAATCCTTTTCTCCTTCCTTAGTGTCCAACCTCTCATACAGCTCCTCATATGCCTTTTCCTTGGCTTTTGCCACATCCCTCTTTACCTGCTGCCGCATCTCCTTGTACTCCTGCCTACTGCCATCAATCACTCAACACCTCTTCACCACCACCGAGCCCCTGTCTGACCTCTTCCCTGAACCTCACACTACACTTTTTTCCTCCTTCAGTTTCCACCATCTTATTCTTCTTTCAGTCCTCACTCTCCTCCTCTTCTTCTTCGCCTCCAAAACCATCCTACAGACCACCATCCGATGCTGTCTAGCTACACTGTCCCCTGCCAACACCCTACAGTCTCCAATCTCCTTCAGGTTGCATCTCCTGCATAGAACATAGTCCACCTGTGTGCACCTTCCTCCACTCTTATATGTCACCCTATGCTCCTCCTTCTTCTTAAAATAAGTGTTCACCACTGCCATTTCCATTCTTTTAGCAAAATCTACCACCATCTGCCCTTCCACATTCCTCTCCTTAAAACCATACCTACCCATCACCTCCTCATCACCTCTGTTCCCTTCATCTACATGCCCATTAAAGTCTGCCCCAATCACCAATCATTCTTACTTAGGTACACCATCTACCACTTCATCTAATTCACTCCAGAATCTTTCCTTCTCCTCCATCTCACAGCCAACTTGTGGAGCATAGGCACTGATGACATTTATCATCATCCCTTCAACTTCCAGCTTCACGTACATCACCCTATCAGAAACTCTCTTCACCTCCACTACACTCTTACTGTACTCTTCCTTCAGGATCACCCCTAAACCATTTCTCTTTCCATCCACACCATAATAGAACAGTTTAAACCCACCTCCAATGTTCCTGGCCTTACTCCCTTTCCACTTGGTCTCCTGAACACACAACATATCTACCTTTCTCCTCTCCATCATATCAGCTACCTCTCTCCCTTTACCTGTCATAGTACCAACATTTAAAGTACCAACCCTAACCTCCTTTCTCCTACACTGCTCCTTTCCCTGCCGTCTCTGTAGATGTCTCCCTCCTATCCTTCTCCTCCTTCGGCCAACAGTAGCCCAATTTCCACGGGTACCCTGTCGGCTAACGATACCTGTGGCGGTCGTTGTTAACCCGGGCCTCGACCGATCCGGTATGAAATTCTCCTTTGTGATCCGCATATTTGATTTGGCACGTTTTACGCCGGATGTCCTTCCTAACGCAACCCTCCCCATTGGGACCGGCACTAAGAGTGCACTGGCTTGTGCATCCATAATGGCTGGGTTAACTTAATAATAACATAAATATTGTAATATTCTACAGCCGATATTCTCAAAGTAGCTGTAGTAGTAGCAGTACACAATCACATAGTACAGTGTAAAAATAATTTGTTTTAGTAATTTTATTTAATAACTATATTGTTTTGTTTTAATCACAATTTTTCTTTAATGTTTTAATTTTAACAGAATTATTATTATTTATTTTTTTAAGATTACATTGTTGTTATTTAAAAGGTGTATTTTAAAAAGATTTTAAAGTTGACACACTTAATGTAACCTTAAATAATTCTAATTTTAATTAAAAGAGATTGTTCAGAATCTATGTCTTTTGTGCTGAACACAAAAAAAGATGTTTTAAAAATTTTGGGTAATCAAGCAGTTTCTGATATTTTTTTAACCATATCATGAAAGTAAAAGGGGGCCTGCTTGCTTGCCTACATGATTTTAAATACTTTTGTTTGTGTTCCACAATAGTAAGGAACTTGGGCATGTAAATGATTAAAGAAGTAAATTTTTTTTGGGATCACTTTAATGTTAATTTTAATTGAAATTGGAAAATGTTTGGTTTTATTAGACCTATACCAGTCTTACTACTGTTTATTTTAAGAACCGTTTTATTAAATTCTTGAATAAATTAAATACATTTAAATAAAAAAATTTTGTTGAGTCCAAATGCAATTTGAATAAAATGACTCTCTAAAAGTAGGTAATTGGTATTTCCATGATTTAGACTTAAATATAATATATATTTATATATATAGATGTATATACCTGTTCGTACAGCGGAATATCCCTGAATATCTTCAAGCACGATTGAAGACCTACCTCTCCCTGAAACACTTAAATTAGCATTTCCAAGTTTGCTTTGTATAATTCAAGAGTTATATTTATATTACGTTTGTAATCTGGTGTACCAGTGTAGATTTATTAATTGCTAGAGACTTAAAGCACTTTTGTACGTCGCTCTGGATAAGGGCGTCTGCTAAATGCCGCAAATGTAAATGTAAATGTAGTATAAGTATTTAGGCTGATTTCAATGCCATCTAATATCGCAAATTGTAGTAAGCCTATGCTTAATCATTGTTGTAATTATAATAGGGGTCCTTGGTCCTGTAAGGGGGGAAATAATTTTAACGATTTAATAATTTGTTATATTGTTACAGCTTCGGAGAAGCTACTAAGTGTCTGGCGTGATATGGAGCAAACTGCATTCAGCCATGGCCAGGTGAGTGTGTCTGTCATGCTAGTGTATTACACAGGAGTACAAGTAAGCATGCTAGATATTTGCTTACTTTGTGTGCATGTGTGCATACATTTTTTTGTATATCAGACAGATGATGTGACTATGTTGGAGGAAGAGATGATGAAATTACAAACTGATATAGTAGACCTCCAGAGACACCCGTGGAGGAGTGGAGAAGCCCTGGAATCTCTGTGAGAACAGATACATAGACAACATTTTGTACACTCATTTTCCACTTTATTAGGAACACCTGTACACATTCATGCAGTTATCCAAACAACCAATCATTAAGAGCCAACACGGTGCATAAAATCATGCAGATACAGTACGAAAACTTTACTTATTGTTCACTTTAAACATTAAAAGGAAAAAAGCTATTTTAGTATGTGTGTTGGTAACAGATGGGCTGTTTTTTGTTTAAGAAAATGATCACCTATCTACAGTTTACTAACAAAGATGCAAACAAAAACAAATAGAAAAAAAACAGCAACAGTTTAAGAAATTATGACCAAAATGGTATCAGGTCCCACTCCTGTCAGCCATGAACAAGAATCTGGCTTAGCACAGGCTTATTTCTAGTTTTGCCCAGTTTTGATGAGTCTATGCTAAAGATTCTGTCCTTGGCTGACTGGATTGAAACCTGGTTGTTGTAGCCCATCTAGGGTTAGTAAAGAACTATAGAAATTAAGATACTGTAGAAATAATATAGTTACTATAGTAGTCATTGTGCAGCTTTCCTGTCCTCTGAAAAACAACCCAACATCCAGCCATTTTTGTCAACCTTGATAACAGTTGTATGTCATTTAACCATGTCCTATTCACTCAAATTTGTGTATCTTGAATTAGAGCAGTTAAAATTTAGTGCTTTGAGTACAATTCTCTCATACTGACCACTAGATATTCAACATAGCACCTCATGGTAAAGAACTGAGGATTTAAGAATTTGAATTGTTGCTCTCCACAAAGAAGGCAGAGGCTATAAGAAGATCAGTAACACCCTGAAACTTAGTTGCAGTACAGGATCCTGATGGGGATCCTGGGCAGCTGGAGAAGAAATACCCACCTCCATGAGAATCTGTAGGTGTAATGTTTACTGTGAGATTCACTGGGGTGCAGGGCCTGAGGGGAAGAACTCTTATTCATGAGGACAAAGGGAGGCACAGTAGCCAAACATGAAAGAGTGATGCGCTGGAGGTCTCCGTGGTAGCAAAGAGGTGGAGGGATAACCACATCTCAGTATGAAGGCCTCATCTGAGCAGGAAGGCAAACCAAGAGTGTAATAAAGGTGCAAATATAAACATGTGACTTGTGGCTGATTGGTTTACTGACTGGCTTACTGGATAACTGCATAAATGAGCAGGTTTACAGGTAATCCAATTAAAAAGTGTACATTGTCACCTATTAGTCATTAATACTTTAATACTCTTACAGGTTGGTTTTGTTTGTTTTTTTTTTCAGTGAGGGGAAGGCAATGGACTTATTTCGCAAGCTCAGAGAAAAACCTAGGGGTAAGAAACTATGCTGCCATAAATAGCATACAATGGCAGGTGCCTGGCAGGCATCTGAATATATTTAATAATAGTGATGTTCTAAAATAAAGCTGTTTATTTAAAATAAGACAATACACTGCAGTATATTAAATGTGGCCAGATTATGAAAGCACAACCTGCTGCTTGTGTTTTGGTTGAAAGACAACTGTCTTTCAACCAAAACACAAGCAGCAGGTTGGACGGTTTATTTCTTGATGAGCCAAATCCAAAATTTTTGTCAGAAATAACTTTCTGCTCATCAATTATTTGGCTCATCAAGAAATAAACTGTCTCTATGCATACCCCTTAAGTTCTTCCACACTAGCCCTAAAAAACTCTCAAAATATGGCTTATTTTGTGTGGTGGGCATTGGAACAGGTTTAGGCTAATGGAACAGGTTTAGGCTAGGCCCCTTTAATTTCACTGAGGGCAAATCTTTATTCAGTAGCATGCCAAGCCATTCTAGACAATTATGTGCATTCTGAAAATTTGAAGAAAGCTCGCGTTTTTTTTTTTTATTTCTGCAAAGCTGTTTTAAAACTATTCTTCAGTTCTTTTACAATAGATGCCCATTGTTAAAAAAAAATAGCTATTAAAAGTAAATTGACCTGAATTAAACATGGCTGTGATGATCAGGTGTTTATTTACATTGTTATAGAGTTTATATGCAAAATGTGCCACAATTTTTTTGTATTTATCTTCAGATCAGAGGGGAATGGGTGATGGCCATCAAGTTTGCCATTTGCAAGCTATATCTATCTTTTTATTTTTGTCTGAATTATAATTGTGTTTTCTCAGTTATTTTTATTTTTTTATGTTATTGTTGTTTTAATTTTTTGTTTTTGGATTAATTTTGTTTTTGGTATTGTATTCTTTTTTTTTTTATTTGTTATCGTGATAGGGTTTTCGTTCTAATTAAATAATGAACAATGGAATTGAACCTCTATGTACAGTGAATGTAGTTATATTGGTGGTTTTATGTAATTTTCATGGTTTACTGTATGGTTTTGTGACATAGAAAGTCCTGAGTTGATCTGCTGAGTTTTGTAGAAATTCAGCACAACTGGAGGTTGGGGCCTTTTTAGCTGGGTCCCTTTTTTGTATCTGCAAATTCCTTTTTGCAGGATAGGGAAATCTGCTGTGTTTACTGTATCTCTATGTTTAATATCTTGATCTGAAAAGGTTAATTATTTGTGATAATCCCAGAGGAAGGCAGAGCATAGTTTATATGCAAAATGTGCCTCAATTCCTTTGTATCTCTCTACAGATCAGAGGGGAATGGGCGATTGCCAGGAGGTGGTGAAGTTGGTGGTCCAGGCCATTCAGTTCTATGAGAAAAAGCTTAGAGAGTTTTACACACACCTCAGGTCTGTTTAAGCTGTGCTCATGCAATAGTGTTTTTAGCTTTAGTAATTTTGATTTCAGGTTTGATTACAACGCTCTTGTTTTTTGCTTGTTTGTAGCAAGACAGTGGTGTGCCGGCAAAGAGTAATGGAGTTGCTGCCGCGAGTTGAGGACATGGTGAGCAGCATGGCTCAGTGTGAGCAGGAACTGCGTCGTATGCAAGAAAAAAGACAGAAGGAGTTGTGGAACTTGCTTAAAGTGGCCTGTGTGAGTCACAAATGCTAATACACAATACTGAAATTATATGTAAAAAAAAATGAATTGATTTTCTAAAAAAAGAAAATTAAACAAGTGGACATTTCATCCGCTGTGGCGACCCCTAATGGGAGTACCCGAAATAATACTAATAAGAAACAACTGCACATTTTGGTATTGTAATGTTTAAATAGTTTGTGGTTTATAACCAGTGTACATTTACATTTGTTAATTCATTAAGCAGACAGTAAAAAAATCTATGGGATTTTCAGAGCAAGGTTCGGAGTCCTGTCAGTGGGAGTCCTGATGGAGGTCAAACCTCACCTTCCTCTGGTCCTCCACTGCTACAGCACAGACCCGCTCATCCAAACAGCCTTGTTATCCTCCATCAACCGTGAGTATGCCATAAATACATACATATATACATATAATACAAGAGGGATTTATTGGAAACTATTTGTTTTTGATTAAAAGGAATATTTTTAAAACACAACATTTGAAACATTTAGGGCAGTGGTTCTTAACCTGGGTTCGATCGAACCCCAGGGATCGTGAGTCAGTCTCAGGGGTTTGGCGGAGGTCAAGACACACACCTGACTCATATGATTCGTGATGACACGCCCCGCTTAAGAAGGGTTTGGTGGATACGCACATGAAACTGGTGGGGGGTCAGTACCTCCAACAAGGTTAAGAACCAATGATTTAGGGAGATCTAATGCACCAGTTTATTGACCATTCCATAAAAAAATACAACTATTAAAGGTTGCATAAATAGTGGATTCTATAAAGCATGCTTTTCTTCACCAACAACCAGCAACAATCTTACTGGAAATCTTTAAAACAAAATGAATCAAGAGCAGAAATATACTGCTAAGCACAGTAAGGGAAAAACAGCAACAAAAAGCACATTATATTATAAAATTATAAAAGCACATTATATACAAATAAATATATCCTCTTAAAATAAGTCTCACTTGTTGCTGAGTTTTTGTCCTTGTGCTTAGCAGCATATCTCTCTGGTTCTGCCCCTGCTCTGCACTCGGCTTCAAACTGGAAGAGTGCTGAGCACTGTCTACTAAGGCTAATATATTGGATGAATTTTAGAAAACTTTTTTGTCTAAAAACTTTTGATTCATTTTCAGTTTTGTGCAATATATAATTTTGTTTAAAATTCATTTTTATTTTTTCTATCTGATCCCCAATATTTTAGGCATAAAAAAATCCCATTGTTCTACTTCTGGTAATACACTGACTAGGCATAACCCTCAACTATCAGTTTAACATTAACACAGCTGTTTATTTTGTGACAGTACATTCCCTATTTACTGTACATTCAAACGGGTGACAATTTTAATAGGACATCATTAGCATTAGCATAATTAATAACTAGTTAATAGCAAGTTGCTAGCACCAACCAACCAATGTCATGCACCGATATCTTTTTGACTAATTTGAGCAAATCCTCTTACTAAACTATGAAAACTTATTTTTTCAATTCAATTCAGTTCAATTCATTTTTATTTGTATAGCGCGTTTAACAATGAACAAAGCAGCTTTACACAGATAATGTGGTGAATAAAAGTGAATATGTTCTTTATAAGTAAGTTTGTCCCTGATGAGCAAGCCGGTGGCGACTGTGGCAAGGAAAAACTCCCCGAGATGGCATAAGGAAGAAACCTTGAGAGGAACCAGACTCAAGAGGGAACCCATCCTCATCTGGGTTGCACCGAATGTCCATTTATAGCAGAGATAAGATGTTGCAGGGTACAGTGATGATGATTAGAAGCAAAAAGTAGTCCTAAGTCGATGTAGCAGACTGTTAAGCAGACATTAACTACAGTCCAATCCATCCTCAAAAGCGCCCGTTCTTACTCCGGAATTTCATGGAACCACCCAAGGCGTTGATGAGAAACCGTCCCAAGCTGCACAGAGTGACCTCCAATCGAAGAGAACACTATCCAGAGGGCAGGCCTGGACGAATTGGGAAGATCCACGGAGCGGAGAGGGGCAGGGACAGTGGTCACTGGAGCCTCAGGAGCATGTTTAACTTGACAAAGAGAGAGTGTGAGAGAGAGAGAGAGAGAGAGAGAGAGAGAAGAGAGGTGACAGGAAGAGAAGGATATGGATTATTAAATGTCTTTATTGTTGTATGAAAGTTAATATCACTGTGCAGTTATGGCACGCATATGGCAGCATAACTGAAAGGGAGAACCAAAAGGTAACGCCAACATGAGGGATCTCTGGGATAAAAGAGGACCACCACACCACCGTCAACAAACCTGAGTGAACATGTGAGAGTGAGGGGACGACAGCATACAAATATCCCAGTTCACCCTATATCCATGCTCCCTCCAGATCTGCGCCTTTACCTAAGAAAGAATTTACTGATAAAAGGCTTGACTAAATAAATATGTTTTCAACTTCGACTTGAACACTGAGACTGTGTCTGAATCCCGAAAACTGATTGGAAGGTTGTTCCATAACTGTGGGGCTTTATAAGAGAAAGGTCTGCCCCCTGCTGTAGTCTTCATTATTTGAGGAACAAACAGATAGCCTGCACCTTTTGATCTAAGTATGCGTGGAGGATCATACTGGTACAGAAGGTCACTCAGATACTGCGGTGCAAGAACTGTTAAGTGCTTTATACGTCAGTAGTAGTATTTTATAATCAATGCGAGATTTGATTGGGAGCCAGTGTAGACTGATTAAAACAGGAGTGATGTGGTCATATTTCCTAGATCTAGTGAGGACTCTTACTGCTACATTCTGAACTGACTGAAGCTTATTTATGCACTTACTCGCACACCCAGTAAGTAAAGCGTTACAGTAGTCTAATCTAGATGTAACAAAAGCATGAAGTAATTTTTCTGCATCCTGTAACGACATCATATTTCTAATTTTAGCAATATTTCTAAGGTGAAAGAAGGCGATCCTGGAAATATTATTCACATGAGCCTCAAAGGAAAGACTAGTCAATAATAACACCAAGGTCTTTGACAGCCGTACACGCTGAAACAGAAACACCATCCAGAGATGCTACATAATCGGAAAGTTTGCTTCCAGCTGCAAGTGGTCCTAGTAAAAGTACTTCCGTCTTATCTGAGTTGAGCAGAAGAAAGTTATCAAGCATCCACTGTCTAATGTCCTTTACACACTCCTCAACATTGTTAAACTGATCTCTCTCTTCTGGCTTTGCTGAAATTTACAACTGTGTATCATCAGCATAGCAATGGAGGTGAATACCATGTTTATGTATAATTTCACCAAGAGGCAGCATATATAAAGATTATATATATATCTAGGCAGCATATATAAAGATTATATATATATATATATAATCTTTATATATGCTATATATATATATATATATATATATATATATATATATATATATATATATATATATATATATATAAGCTATATTAAAAGCAGTGGGTCTAAGACAGATCCTTGAGGAACACCAAACTTTACCTCAGAGAGTGTGGAGAACTCACCATTTACATCAACAAACTGATAGCGATCAGTCAAATAAGACCTGATCCAAGAGAGAGCTGTTTCCTTTATTCCAACAACGTTCTTAATTCTAGCAAGCAGTATAGTGTGATCAGTGGTGTCAAAAGCTGCACTAAGGTCGAGCGAAACAAGTAAAGAGACGTCTCTGTGCTATGATGAGGCCTAAATCCTGACTGAAACATTTCAAAAATGTTATTCATAAGTAGATGTGAGCATAACTGCTGTGCTACAACCTTTTTAAAAAAATTTTATATAAAAGGGGAGATTTGATATTGGCCTGTAGTTGGACAGCTGACTTGGGTCAAGTTCAGGTTTCTTAATTAGGGGTGTGATAACTGCCAGTTTGAAGGATCTAGGTACATAACCAGTGCTAATGGAAGAGTTTATTATTTTTAAAGCAGGTTCAATTACCTCTGGAATTATCTGTTTAAAGAAACTTCTAGGCAAGGGATCGAGAATGCAGGTTGATGATTTTGATGAGGAAATTAATGAAATTAAGTCATTCTCATGAATAGGAGTGAAGCATTGTAATTGATTGTCTGTTATAATTACACTGCTGTCTACAGGGTTACTTTTAAAATAATTTGGATTTATATTAACCGTCTGGATTTCTTGCGTGATGTTTTCAACTTTATTATCAAAAACGTTCATGAAATCATTACTACCTATTGATGGTGTGTATGTTAGTGCAGTGCTTTTATTTCCTGTTAATTTTGCTACTGTGCTTGAATAAAAATCTAGGATTATGCTTGTTATTTTCTATGAGGGTGGAGAAATATGCTGATTTAGCAGCACTAAGAGATTTTCTATAATTTAGGAGGCTCTCCTTCCATGCTATTTGAAATACTGTTAATTTTGTTTGACGTCATTTACGTTCTAATTTCCGAGTGGTCTGTTTTAAGGTGCGCATATGATCATTATACCACTGTGCTCATTTTTTCTCCCTGATCATTTTAGTCTTAAGGGGAGCTACATCATCTAGAGTATAACGTAACGTTGATTCTAGGTATGCAGTGGCCCAGTCAAGCTCTGCGGGGACAGACGGAGATCTATTTTCTGGAAGATTATTGATAAAACGTGCTGCTGTAACTGACATGAAAGTACGCTTAAGACGGTAACGTGGTGAGGTAGTAATGCAATGACTGAGGCAGATTTTAAAAGAGATGAGATAATGGTCTGAAATAGCTTTAGACTGTGGACTTATGACTAAGTTTTTTATTTTTAATCCAGATGTTACCAACAAATCAAGAGTGTGTCCACCACTATGAGTCTGTCCTATAAAATTCTGATTAATTCCAACTGAATCTAGAATGGACACAACTGCTGCTCTTAAGGAGTCTTCCTGATTATCAAAATGAATATTAAAGTCACCAACAATTAATGCTTTGTCTAAAGACGTAGCTAAATTCATGAGTAATTCTGCAAATTCTATTCTGGACAGTCACTTGTTAACTAGTGCTGTTCTGGGACTATGACCTATACTACAAGAAATGAGAGCAGCACCTTATCGAGTGGGATGGATACCGTCCTGCCCTAACAGGCCAGCCTTGCAATCAAAATTGCTCCAATTATTTATGAAGCCCACATTGTTTTTGGAGTACCACTCGGACATTCAGCAGTTCAGCGACCATAACCTGCTGTAGGCTACATCACCATGTCACATTGGGATGGGGCATGTTACTGCATCGGACATTGCCGTCGCTAATTTACACACCTCTATAATATTACTCTAAGTAACCTCTGACTGTCGAAGGTGTATATCATTAGCTCCTATGTAAAAAACTATCTTAGAGAACCTGTGCTTTCCTAAGAACCTAAGCTGACCTGCTATGTCCGGCACCCTGGCTCCTGGTATACACATAACCTGTGCTGCTGGTGCCCCTGAAGGTCTAGCTAATTTCACGTGCTTCAAAATAGAGTCTCCTAAAACCAGAGCTCTTTCAGGTTTCTTAGCAGGTGCTTCACTGAGGAGAGCAAACCTGTTGGACACATGAAGCGGAGAGGAATGGCGCTCCCGTTGGCGAGCCTTAGCGTTAGCTTTGGCTTTGCGAGTATGCCGCCGAGCCGTCACCTATTTGCCCCGCTGCGAGGGCTCTAATGCCGGAGAAGGGGGAATGCATCCAGACTTTCCCCTGCAGAACCTGGACTGCTCTCGCACTCACTACTTCT
Source organism: Silurus meridionalis (assembly GCF_014805685.1). Taxonomy (NCBI): domain Eukaryota; kingdom Metazoa; phylum Chordata; class Actinopteri; order Siluriformes; family Siluridae; genus Silurus; species Silurus meridionalis. The sequence goes on from NC_060900.1 coordinate 11,166,701, forward strand.
CTCTAGACTCTGGATGCACTCCTCTAATGCTAAAATCTTCTCCATCAAAAAGCAAACTAGCTTACACTTCTCACAGATAAAATTATCGCTAACAACGGAGAAAGACTGACTAAACATGTCACACTTCACACACTGAATAAACGCCATAGCAGAGAAATTACGTACCTTAATGTGGTTACTGTAGTGTGTGTTCGTAGTTCTAATGGGAATGGTCTCCACTCACTGCTTTCGAACCCTCAAACAGGAAATAAAACGTGCTTCCTAAAGCAAAAAGAGACAAAACAGAGCCAACGGAAAGTAAAGGATGCAGGAAATCAAGACGATAATTTGATATTTTAAAGCGATGAGAGAGAGAAAAAACTAACTGTAAAAATTTAAATGCCGATACAAACAAAATTCGCGGTAAACAATCAACAACAGGAACTGGCGTCAAACCAAAAAGAATTAGACTACATAACTACATTGGTACAGGTAATATATAACTGATCACTATTTGCTTGTGCAGGATGGACGTAGAGTTTTTTAAGCTGCTAGTTCAGTCCCTGGGCCAAACTGGTTGCTTAAATATGGCCAGGGTTCATAGCTGGGTCTGTACCAATGCTGCCTAACTCCTCTGTTTTCTTCTTTCTTGTAATTTCAGTTTGTTTTAATCAAAAATGGATGTTATTTAAAATGTAATGAAGTACAATACTTTAAACAAAACATTTAAGTAAAAGTAAAATACAAATTTAACCTGAGCAAAGGTAGTTCATTACTTTTCTCCTCTGATGACGAGTAGTGTAAATAAAATAAGATTGCTTCTCATTCTTATTTATTGCCATCTTAAATATGCAGGATAACCATTTACATATATGTAAATGAAAAATCATTTTAGTTTTAAAACTGCAAGCTGTTTTTAGAGATTTATTGTCATTACACAAATTGCCTGCTTTACTGACATTGGTACCAATTAATGTATTTGTGATTTAGATATACAGTGGTGTGAAAGTGTTTGCCCCTTCCTGACTAACAGTGCTGTAGAGAGATTTTGGTCACTCATCTATGTAGAATTGTTGTAGTTCAGCCACATTGGAGGGTTTTTGAGCATGAACCGCTTTTTTTAAAGTCATGCTACAGCATCTCAATAGGATTCAGGTCAGGCCACTAGGCCACTCCAAAGTCTTCATTTTGTTTTTCTTCAGCCATTCAGAGGTAGATTTGCTGGTGTGTTTTGTAGAACCCAAGTTAGCAGCAGGACAAGTCTCTGCAAATTCCTTTGTTCTTGACAGGATAGGGAGATCTGCTGTGTTTACTTTATCTTTATACCTTGGTATGAAAAGGTTCATTATTTGTAATAATCCCAGAGAATGGAAGAGCATTTAGTGATCATAAATATGGTATTCACTTTGTTCTGCGGTTGACTGAGTTCAGTTGTCTGTTTGGTGTTTCAAAGTCCAGTTTTAGCTTATGTTTGTCTCCTTTTTATTTGCACCACCGGACACTGAAACAGAGCACACTGATTAGTTACTCGATCAGCTACAAGTTATGCATTTTACCGCTTGTTTCGTTTGGCTCCTCCCTCTCCACTCACAAACCGGCACTCATCCACGTGGCCGCACTGGCACTCTTCTACCTGCCCACTGCCACATACATATATACTGTAAAGTTTATACATAACGGTACTAACAATGGCTCTGTTTTGCTTAATTATGTAATGTAATTTGTTAGTTATTTACTACTCCATACTGCTCACCATTCTTTAAGACTTCTGGGTAGGTTAGGCCATGTCTCAACAATATAAGTTACAATGGGCTCATCTGAAAGCATCTTGATAAAAAATTGGGCACAATGTGTATTATGTAGTGTAGCAAAAATTTTATACACAGGATAAATGAAACATGAAAAAAAAAAACATTGTTGCCTAATTAAGTGCACTGTGGCTGTAAACAGTCTTGTACTTGCATTTTATATTCTCTTCATTCATTGTTCCCTATACAATTTAAATATTTTAAATATTTGAATGTAGCATTCCGTTGACATTTTTGTAATATTCTTTTGCACTTATTTTAAAATTCACATTGTTAAAAGGTTGAATTTAGGGAAAAACTGTACAAAACTCTTTTCTCTTGCAAGAAGTAAAGACGAATTTGGACAGTGTTTTTTCCTCTTTTTCTCTTCTTTTTCGTTATTCTTCTTTTTCTTTATTTTTTTGTTGACAGGCCAGTAATTGGTGCATTACAGCCACAAATTGAACTGGAGAAGAATTGGAAATGAGAAATATATATATATATATATATATATATATATATATATATATATATATATATATATATATATATATACAGTGGTACCTCGACATACGAGTTTAATTCGTTCCGTAAACTTGCTCGTATGTCAAATTGCTCGTATTTCAAAGCAAATTTCCCCATTAAAATTAATTGAAATGCCATTAATCCGTTCCAGCCCCCAAAATGCCTCCCCAGTTGTTTTTGTTACGTGTTTTTGAATAACAAAAATTAATTTATAAATGACAAATATTGTATAAAAACATTATAAAAGAGAATGTAAAGATATAATAAGGTTTTATTGAGTGTATTTTCCTTGGAGATGAGACGACTTGAGCTAACGAAAACGCAGGTGGGGGGTGTGTGTGTGTGTGTGTGTGTGTGTGTGTGTGTGAGAGTTTGCGAAGGGGGGGTAGAGGCGATAAGCGGAGGCAGAGGGAAAACTTGTTTTTTACTAATCACTCCTGTACACTACGTATCCCTAAACTTTACATTTTTTACTTTTTCTTCTTTGCTTATTGTTACTTATCCGCTTGAACTTTTCCCGGCGGCAGCGTAACAACTCATTAGTTCATGCTCGTGGAATGATGAGATGGACAACATTAGCCGATGCATACCACTTTACTTGTTTTTATGAAGATAGATTCGCAGGGTTACAGTATAATATAACTCCCAGGTGGATAAACTTGGATTAACCGACCGCACTGCAGAACACAAATCATATAAATCGCACACAGGAAAAACATCCAGCCCGCACACGTCTTTCCCGCACTACACTACCTATATGTAAAATCATGCAACTGACACAGAGCTTCGGTAACGAGATATACTCAGCTCTTTTACTCGGTACAGCAGTGCATACACAAAGTGGGAGGAGTCGAAACATCAACTACGGAGACCTGAGTGGCATTTAAAGAAACACTGCCATAATGACAATACATTACATCTCCCCTCCTAAGCATTAAACAAAAACCATGCTAAAATAATCACTTGTATATATACAGACATTACAAGTATTATACATTGCAGTGTTTGTTCTTTAACTCTGTAATTTGCATAAACTTGCATGTTCACATATACAAGGGATTTTAACACATCATGCACGTAACCTATTCAAAACACAATTTATCAAACAATGCACTGTTGAACAAAAACAGGTGTAACTAGGAAGGAGAGGTTGCTAGCACATCACTTCCACAGGGCGTCTTTACCACGCCTTTCCCTGACTACAAGCATAGCCTGTCTGGAGGCTTCACCACTCTGCCTCGTCTGGTAGTATATTGCCCAGTTGACAATGTCTGCTTAGCAGTCCTGAGTTCTGCAGGTGATGCTTGGAAAAAAATTAGGATGATCCACAAACTTTGGCTCCTCGACACTCACTGGCTCTGGTGTCTCTGTCCACTGATCATCGTTAAGCCTGTGACGGGACTCGTTAGCAGCTGCTGTGCTCTTGCGAAGATGCTGAATGTTGCGACGATACTCTCTGCTTCCACAGTCTACAACATAAGATCTTGGGGCACAGTGTGTTCTCACAACAAAAAAGTATGTGGATGCATCCTTACTTCATCTCCAGGCTTCAGCGCAGCACGAGGGCTGCTTGCCCTTTTGCGGTCGTAGTAGAACTTCTGAACACTTTTGTCTTTGTCTAGATGGCGTTTAACTTTAAGGGGGTCGTAAGCTGCTGGTGAGAGCAGCTGACGGGCAGCAGGCAGGTTGCTGCGGGGACGCCTGGCCATCAGCAGCTGAGCTGGTGAGAGGCCTACTGATTCCAACGGCGTTGTTCTGTAATCAAGCAGTGCAAGATGCTTGTCTGGAGCCTTACACTAAAGTTTTTTAACAGTCTGGACTGCGCGCTCTGCCTCACCATTGGAATGTGGCGTATGTGGGGATGATGTTTTGTGAATGATTCCATAACTTTGACAGAAATCCTTAAACTCATCTGCTGAATATTGTGGACCATTGTCTGTTCGAAGGATAATTGGGATTCCATGTCTGCTGAATTGGGCCTTGAGCTTTTCTATTACAGCATGACAATGTAAGCCCTTCAGCCTCTCCACTTCAATGAATTTTAAATGGTAATCCACTAGCAGAACATAATGGTTTCCTTCAAACTCAAACAGGTCAGAAGCTACTTCTTCGAATGGAAGATCAGGCGTGTCTGTTGGTTTGAGTGGCTGTCTAGGTAACCGGTTCTGAAAGTGTGTACACTTGCCGCAATTCTTCACCGTTTGCTCAATTTCAGAACTCATGCCCGGCTAGTATAGGACCTCGCGAGCTCTCTGCTTGCTCTTTACTATTCCTAAGTGAGACTGATGTATAAGCTTCAGCATATGTTCTCGCATGGAAAGGGGTACGACTATACGAAGACCTTTATAGACAATACCATCAGCAACGACAAGTTGGCTTCGTGAGTCCCAAAATGGTTGAACTGCATTAGGTACATCACGCCTGTGGTCTGGCCAACCCTGTCGGATTATTTGTTGAAGACAGCTGAGCTCCTTCTTTGTGCAGTCCTGGAGCGCTGAATATTTCTGCTCACTCACTGAGACAAGGTTGAGCATGGAGACACACTCGAAGCCTTCCATCTCTGGCTTGTTTTCCGGTAACTGAGCTCTAGACAGTGTGTCAGGCAGTTTCATATCCTTTCCTCGTCTGTACTTCACAGTCAGATCATACCACTGCAGGCGGAGCCGCATTCTCTGTATTCGCATGGGGTAGAGAGCAGTGGCTTTTTGAAAATATCTTCTAGGGGCTTATGGTCATTGTACACTGTGACGTGATTTCCAAATATATAATTGTGGAACTTGACACAAGCATGAACTATTGAGAGCATCTCCTTCTCAATTTGCGCATAGCGCGTTTCTGTATCTGTCAGAGACCTGGATGAGAAAGCCACTGGATGACTGTCCTGAAGTAAGACAGCACCGAGGCCATTGCTGCTGGCATCACAGAATATTTCAACAGGCTCGGATGGATCAAAAAAATGCAGCACAGGAGACTTTGTGCACAAGTCCTTAAGTTTGTCAAACGCTTGCTGTTGTGCTGGTTGCCATGCAAATTCAACATCTGCTTTCAAGAGCTGCCTTAGAGGTGCATCGACTTCGCTGAGGTTTGGCAGGAATTTTGACAGATAGGTGACAAAACCTAGAAAACGACGAACACCATCCTTGTCCGTCGGTGTAGGCATGGACTTGACAGCCTTTATTTTCGCTGGGTCTGCTTTCAGACCTTCTGATGTTATTAGGTGTCCTACGTAGGGCACAGAAGATTGCTTGATATGGCATTTGTCGAAATTGAGGCTCAGATTATAGCTTTTTGATCTCTGAATGACTTTGAGGAGGGTATCATCATGTTCCTTTACTGAGGGTGCTGCGATTAGAATGTCGTCCATGACACTTATTGCTCCACTGATGCCCTCAAGCATCTCATCCATAATACGCTGAAAGATTTCTGGTGCGCATTTTAGGCCAAAAAGTAACCTAAGCCACCTAAATCTACCAATGGACGTGTTAAAGGTTGTCAAAAATGACGACGCTTCATCTAGCTCTATTTGTAGAAAACCAGATTTTGCATCCAAGACTGAGAAGACTTTAGCACCAGGCATTGCGGAGACTACCTCTTCGATGGTTCGCATCGGATAATGTTCCCTCTTTATAACCTTATTCAAGTCGCTTGGGTCAATGCAGATCCTTATCTTGCCATTACGGACAGCTGCTACCATTGAACTCACCCACTCGGTCGGTTGGCTAACTTTTGTGATGTATCCATCTTTAACCTTCTCATGAAGTTTCTCTATTATTTTCTTTTTCAGTGCAGCTGGTTGACGGCGTACAGGATGGACCACACCTTTTGCATCAGGATCAATTTTATTTGTGTATTTGCCTGGTAAAGTTCCAGTAGTGCGAGTCAGCTCTGGGTAATCGTCTAGTCCAGCTGGCACCTTTTGTTCTGTTGTCGTGTGACCGTAATGTGTATTATTTTCCTTGTTAGTAGGCTGCAATGCATCAAGTCGCATAACTAAGCCTAAAGCTTCTGCTGTTGCACCACTGAGCACATTTTCTTGAGAGATGTCCACAATCTCAAATTCTGCTAAAATCTCAGCATCCTTATATTTAGCTAGAAGATCAACCGCAGCTATAGGCTTCAGCTTGTGGTTAGAGTAGGACTTCAGCACTCAATTAGAGCATTTGAGCTCACCATCATGCAGGAGTGCCTGATAACTACTTAAAGTCAATGTGTTACATCTTGCACCAGTATCAAATCTGAATGGCACCTTCTGAGACAGAATTTCAATGTCTGCTGTCCATTTATCATCACTGTGCTCATGTGTTTGTGTGATATTTATGCTCAGCATCTCATCATCTTCTGATTCTGATTGCAGCTGCACACTGACTGTGTTTATTGAACTTTTTCGGCATACTGCCACCCAGTGGTTCGGTTTGTGACAGTATGAGCATACAGAGCCTTTTGCTGGACATTTTCCTTGGTTCCACTTATGCTGTGGGTCTTTACCGCAACTTGGACAGTTTTTTGGTCGATTTGCATGTATTTCCTTCTGCACAAATTTTGTCTGATTTTTCTGAAAGGTTTTCTTGTTTGCTGGTTGGTATTTTGTTTTCACCTTCACTGCTTGCACCTGAGATTCTTCTTCTCTGACTATTTTTATTTGTTTTTGTGACAGTTCAAACTGCTGGGCGATTTCAATTGCTTTTGGTAGCGTCAAATCTTCCCCTTTGTCTAACAGTCTCTCGCTTTTCTCTGACACCCGCGATTATTGCATTGATTAGCATATCATCTGGATCACCAAACTCGCAATCCATGAGCAGGAGTCTCAAATCCTTCACAAAGTGATCAAAACCTTCAGTGACTCCTTGTTTTCTTTGTTTAAAACGGTGTCTGGCTATTCTCTTATTTTTCCTCGGCCTTATATAGGTGCCGAACTTGTCCAGGACTTTAGACGGGTCATCTTTCTCACCTTCGCCCCAGTGCAGCGTCTTATATATCTCTCTGCCCTGCTCACCGATCCACGTGCCCAGCCAGCCTGCACGCTGCTTAGCTGTTTGCTCTGATAGCGGGCCGTCGAAGACGAATGTGACGTGGCTCCGAAATCTTTCAAACTCTTGGAACAGATCTGGAGCATCCCAGTCAATCTTAGGGTGATCAAACTGTGATGATGTCATACTTCGTTTATCATCTGTTCCTGACAGACTTCTGACACCATGTAAAATCATGCAACTGACACAGAGCTTCGGTAACGAGATATACTCGGCTCTTTTACTCGGTACAGCAGTGCATACACAAAGTGGGAGGAATGGAAACATCAACTACGGAGACCTGAGTGGCATTTAAAGAAACACTGCCATAATGACAATACATTACACCATAATGCATTTTACTCTGGACTTCAATACCCAGAGATAGTAGCCTTAAAGAAACAGCTCTCATTTTCACTCTAATGCAACACTATCTTAATTTTCGTCACAATCTTCGCTTTCTGGCTTCGATTCGGCATCTTGCAGCGGCGTCTCGAGCTTGTATCTCAAGTTTTTGCTCGCGTATCAAAGCAAAAAAATCGACCGAGTGACCGTTCGTATCTCAAAAAACTCGTATGTAAGGGCACTCGTATGTCGAGGTACCACTGTGTATTTTTATATATATATATATATATATATATATATATATATATATATATATATATATATATTTTGCAAGGGTATTTTATTTAGTATATAGGTGACTTAATTCCTGATTCTTTAAAAAAAATCAATACTTCTTCAAGTTCTGAGTTTATGAAATGTCTGAATATAAAAATGTAAACAAATAATAAACTGATAAGCGACTTTTGACAGGTACTAAACATCTACATCTCATCTTACCCCACACATATAATTCCATGCCATGACATTACATTGAACAAAACACACATACCAATGAGTTGTTGCTTTTTGGGTAGATTTTATTTGTTTGTTGTTTATTTATTTTCACTTATGTTTTTGGTTATGATAGTGTTCCCATGTTGGTATCTTCGGTCAGCAAACTGAGTGCTAGGCAACAGCCTGACCATTTTTATGTTTGTATTGAAATGTACGCAGTTCAAGTGAAGTGAATAATTGTAAATGTTTCAAATATAACCAGTAAACTGCCAGAGGTGAAAAAAGTTTAGGTTAATAAAAACTAAAAAGTTATGTACAGTGCATCCGGAAAGTCTTCACAGCATTTAACTTTTTCCACATTTTGTTATGTTATAGCCTTATTTCAAAATAGATTAGATTTATTATTTTCCTCAACATTCTACAAACAATACCCCATAAGGGCAGAGTGAAAGAAGATTGTTTTAAAATCATTGCAAATTTATTAAAAATAAAATGTACATACATACATACATACATACAGCCTTTGAGCAATACTTTGTTGAAGCACCTTTGGCACCAATTATAGCCTCGAGTCTTTTTGAGTATGATGCTACAAGCTTGGCACACCTATTTTTGAGAGAACCTCTCAAGCTATATCCGGTTGGATGGGGTGCATCGAAGTAGAGACCTGCACAGGACGGACTTTTTAGTCCCCACTCCCGCAAAGTACTGTCCCTTTCCTGCCCGCTTTCACAAAAACATCTAATTTTCTCCTGCTCCTGCCCACAGGTTTTTTCAGTCTCGGTCTTGCCCGCTCCTGCAAAAAAATTATTTTGTCCCTCCCGCAATATTTAAGATTTGTCCCAACATTTCGTTTGGGGCGGATCGGATTCCCCATTCATTGTTTATGGGGGCCTGTTTGCCGCGGAATTCCAGGAATTCCGAGCGGATCCGGAATTCCTGGGCCATGTCGACCGGCTCCGGATCCCCTACGAGTGGATATGCCGTATGCGCGTGTCAGACGATCGAGGGCCGAGCCGCGGTTCGATATTTAAATTCCCCATTCATTTTCTATGGGGCACTTATTGCACAGGGGGCCTGAAAAAGGCAAAAAACGGAATTGATTTAGTGTAATCTAGAATTTTTGGGCGTTTTTGCCCTTTTGCCCCACCTTCCCGGGGGTATTTAACGAGTGGGGTTAACCAAAGGACTGCCATGTGCGTATGTGCGCGTGTGTGTGCGTGTGTGTATCTCTCTCTCACGCATGCCATTAAAACCCAAGCGAGCTGTACTTCGGCTTCTGCCTTTTGTTTCGCTCACACCCTGACAGAATAATGAACCCCCTGAAAAGGATTAAAAAAGGAAAAAAAAATAATAATAATAATAGGGTTGCTGCCCAGCTCGATCCAAACCTCGGATGGAGGATTCGCCTCTGGAAACACCCGGAAGCACGCAGCCGATTCATCCTCGCCGGCTCGGGAACGTGCAAGCACGGCCGCGCCACGCCCCCCTGCGAGTCTTATGGAATTCCCGGCTCGCTTTTCCGGCGATAGGGCGGAGTGGAGCGTTTTTAGATGGACCGTGGGTGAATATATGAGTTTCTATCCCTCCTCTTACACCACAGAAACAGCTAAAATCAGGCTTCATATCTCCCTCTTGTCTGGAGACTCTCTCTCTCGCCAGTAAGCTGTGGAGCGCATTCGGAGGGGATTTCCGCTCGTGTACTCATTTCATTGAGCTTCTCACGGGGATGTTCGGGATGAATCCTGCGTAGCTGCTTTGCAACCCTCTCGATTCTGAGCAGGCTCCACCCCAGGGTTTTCAGGAGGACTTCTTGCCGCTCCAGAGTCCTGAACAGAGCTCCGTTCCGCTCCAGAGTCCTGAAGAGAGCGCTGTTCCGCTCCAGAGTCCTGAAAAGAGCTCCGTTCCGCTCCAGAGTCCTGAAGAGAGCTCCGATCCGCTCCAGAGTCTTGAAGAGAGCTCGGCTTCATCCCAGGACCTCCAGGAGAGCTCAGCTTCGTCCCAGGACCTCCAGGAGAGCTCGGCTTCGCTCCAGGTCTCCACAGAAAGCTTCTCTCTGTCACAGAGCATCTCCAAAAGCTTCTCTCCGCTCCAGAGAGTCCCCGAGAGCTCCTCTCAGCTCCAGCATATCCCCAAGAGCTCCTCTCAGCTCCAGCATGCCCCCGAGAGCTCCTCTCCACTCCAGCATGTCCCCGAGAGCTCCTTTCCGCTCCACAGCGTCCTCGAGGGCTCCTCTCCGCTCCACAGCGTCCCCGAGGGCTCCTCTCCACTCCACAGCTTCCCCGAGGGCTCCTCTGCGCTCCACAGCGTCCCCGAGAGCTTCTCTCCGCTCCAAGGTCTCCAGGCGAGCTCAGTTCCGCTCCCGGATCTCCAGGACAGCTCTGTTCCGCCCTGAAGCTCCCCAGAGCACTTAGCGCAGCCCCAAGGCCGCAAAAGGGACGTCGTGCCGCCGCCCGGCCACGAGAAGGACTCCGTGCCACCGCCCGGCTGTGAAAGGGACGTCGCCCCAGCGTCCCTCTCCAGGAGACGTCTCACCTCTGGGCTCCTCTCCGGGCGAAGCCTCACTCCAAATACCTCTGAAGGTGTCGTCATGGCTCACAGACCCACCAAAGGTGTCACTGCGTCCCTCATCTCCGCCGTGGTCGTCGCACGGCCTCTGGACTCTGCCATGGGTGACGTGCGGCCTCTGGACTCCGCCGTGGGCGTTGCTCGGCCTCTGGACACCACCGTGGACGTTCTTCTGCTCCTGGTCTCCACCGAGTGCGTCACTCAGCCTCCGATCTTCGTGCTGGACATCACTCCGCTCCAGACCTCCCTGGTGGGCGTCAATCCGCCCCTGATCACCGCTGAGGGCATCACTCGTTTTCTGGTCTCCGCTGTGAAGGACGCTTAGCCCCTGGATTCTGCTGCGGGCACAGCTTGGTCCCTGTCCTACACCGGAGACGTCTTTCCGCCTCCGGCCTCCGCGATGAGCTACGCGCCGTTTCGGACCTCCGCTGGGAGCATGGTTCCAGCCCATGTCTTCAGGTGGGGCATCGTCCGGTTCCTGCGCTCCGCCTGGGCTGTCGCCCCGCCTCAGGTCCTTCCCGGCCTTCTCCGGTTCCGCGGCGGTTCTGACCAGGTCCCTTTCGACCCTGGACGGACACCAGGATCCTCCTCCGAGTGCCCTGGCTCTCCGAGCGTCTGTGGTTTTGGGGCGTCAGGTGCCGTCCCCTCAGGGGGGGGTAATGTCAGGGAACCACCTGCCACGCTCCCTTTAGTGGCTCTCTATGCCTCTGCTCTCCCTAGAGCTCCAGGTTTAACCACCCACACCTGGAGCTCATCATCACTCATGCCTCCACTCTCTCTGGAGCGCCAGGCATAATCACGCTCACCTGGGTCTCATCATCACTCCACCCCGCTTCTATATAAGCTCCTCTTTCACTCCCACTCCCCGTTCGTTATTGTTTATGTTGGACTTTCCGTGCTGCATGTTTTCGCGTTCCGGTTGTCATACAGGACTCCTCTCATCCGTTCCATTCGGACTCCAGAATCCCATACCGGCTGCGCTTCCCCTCCCTGTGCATCTCGGGTCAGCTACGCTTCTCCCAATGCGCAACTCGGACTCTCTCTCAACCGAAGGACTGCCGTGTGCGTATGTGCGCGTGTGTATCTCTCTCTCACGCATGCCAATAAAACCCAAGCGAGCTGTACTCCAGCTTCTGCCTTTTGTTTCGCTCACACCCTGACAATAGTATTTCTCTTGGCTGCACTGCTTCCAGCACATCAGTGGTCCCCAACCTTTTTTGCGCCACAGACTGGTTTGATGTCAGACAATATTTTCACGGACCGGTTTAATATCTGACAATATTTTCATGGACTGGCCTTTAAGGTCTTAAATGCAACAAAATAAAATGATACGACCTGCATAAAAACTGGTATTTTTTAATATAATAATAGACGTGAATCCACTGTCTTTTTTTTGTTTTGTTCGGTGGCCTGGGGGTTGGGGACCACTGCAATACATGTATGTGGATGTTGGATTTTTGTCCAATCAGATTTCAGCCTTTATTTGCTGTCATGTCAATCAAATCAGCCCAGGGCGTTCCGAATCAGTAGTACTGACCGATGTACCTTAGACTATATTAGCAATGGGTCTATTTCTTTAACCAATCAGATTTCATATTCGCCTCACATGGCCAGCTAGCTTGCCCAGAATAGCGTCAGCATTTTTCTGTCCCCGATTGGTTGGTCAGAGGGAACCTGTTACAGCCAAGTTCGACTAGCAAAACATGTCTGTAAAATGCTGCACACATTAATACATCTGAGTTAGACTTTTTAATGACTTTTTTTTTTTACAGAGGAAGAGACATTGATTTGGTCTTTGACATACTTAAAAATCCATTACATCCATTCCATCTTCACCTACAGACCACTATCTGATGCTGTCTAGCTACACTGTCTGTCCCCTGCCAATACCTTACATTCTTTAATCTCCTTCAGGTTGCATCTCCTACATAGATCATAGTCCACCTGTGTGCACCTTCGTCCACCCTTGTACGTCACCATATGCTTCTCCTTCTTTTTAAAATATTCACCACTGCCATTCCCATCTTTTTTAGCAAAATCTACCACCATCTGCCCGTTTTAAGGCTATACCTACCCATCACCTCCTCATCACCTCTGTTTCCTTCACCAACATGCCCATTAAAGTCTGCCCCAATCACTAATCTTTCTTTCCTAGGTACACTCTCCACCACTTAATCTAACTCACTCCAGAATTTTTTTTTATCTCCATCTCACAAACCACTTGTGGAGAATAGGAACGAATGACATTTATTATCACCCTTTCAACTTCCAGCTTCACGTTCATCACCCTTTCAGAAACTCTCTTCACCTGCACTACACTCTTACTATACTCTTCCTTCAGAATCACCCCTACACCATTCTCTTTCTATCCACACTATGATAGGACCAGATCAGCTAAATCTCTCCCTTTACCAGTCATAGTACCAACATTTAAAGTGCCCACCCTCACCTCCACCCTCCTACAATTCTCCTATAATGCACGTCTCTGTATACATCTTCCTCCTCTCCTTCTCCTCCAACAGAAGCCCAATTTCCACTGGTACTCTGTTAACTAACAATACTTGTAGTGGTCGTTGGTGTCTGGGGCCTCGACCGATCCGGGATGAAATTCTGGTTTGTGATCCGCATATTTGATTTGACACATTTTATGATGGATGCATTTCCCCCTTTTTTTATCTTGGGACCAGCTTGGGACCAGCACTAAGAGTGGGACCGGCACTAAGAGTGGACTGGCATGTGCAACCCTAATGGCTGGGTTAAAAAAACAGACAAGTAAATAATGCATATTGTTTAAATAAATGTACAGACCTGTTATTTACAAGTGTGCAGTTTACAATTGTACTATTCAGATTCTATGTATAAATACATCAGTTATGATGGACCATGTATAGTTATGAATATTAAAATTTTTAATTTAATAGGTTAATAGTTCTGGTAGATAGTGCTCTGTAGCACCGACCAGAAGGCAACAGTTCAAAGAGAGAGTAGGCTGGGTGTGTGGGTCCCAAGAAGTGATTTTCTTAGCTCTTTTGCTCACTCTGGAGGTGTGTAAATCTTGGAGGTTGAGCAGGGGGGCACCAATAATTCTCTCAGCAGTCCTAAATTTCCACTGCAGTCTCTTGATGTCTGATTTGGTAGCTGAACCATTCCAGACAGTTATGGATGTACACAGAACAGGCTCAATGATGGCAGAGTAGAATGGTTTTAGCAGCTCCTGTGGCAGATTGAATTTCCTCAATTGGCAAAGATAGTACAACATCTGCTGGGCCTTTTTAGCAATGGAGTCAATGTAATTGTCCCACTTCAGGTCCTGAGAAATGGAGGTACCCAGAAACTTGAATGACTCCACTTTCGTTGATAAGGCCGATGACTGTAGTGTCTTGCGCAAACTCCAGGAGCTTGAAACAAGTTTTACAAACAAGATCCTTGTGTAGGTCCCAGGTCTATCCAAATGTTGCAGAATATAATGCAGTATCATGTTGACTGGATCATCTGCAGACCTGTTTGCTCTGTAGGCAAAATGAAGAGGATCCAGCAAGGGTCCAGTGATGTCCTCCAGGTAGGCCAGGAGCAATCTTTGAAATTACTTCCTGACCACAGACGTTAGAGCGTCAGGTCTGTAATCATTAAGTCCAGTGATATGTGTTTTTTTTGGGGGGGTCGGAATGATAGTGGAACGTTTGAACGTCTCCAATGCACATAGGTAAACCAATAAATAAACATAAAATTCTGCACTAATAAATAAATGCACATTAAAATTTTTACTTACTAAAAACAATGCTCAAAAAAGTGATTGTAAATCAGTTTCTCCTGGTTTCTCCCACACCGGAGAGGCAACAGCAAGACAGAGGCTGCAGGTAATTTCTCTCAAATGTCTCAAAGGACAGCATCTAACATCTCATCAGGATCATGCCCAGACATGCATACAGGCACATGGTGGCCATACACAGTACGGATTTAAATTATGAGTTGCTGTGATATATATGTTAGATCAGCGGAGGTTGGAAGCAGCAAATTACATTTACGCACATTACTGTAAATGAAATTAAAGGAATGAAAGATTGGTGATTGGGGCAGATTTCAAAATGGTGGAAACTGAACGCGGAAGACTGTAGTGTGAGATTCAGGAAAGAGGTCAGACAGGTGCTCGGTGGTGTTGAGAAGGTGCTGGATGATTGGGCAACTACTGCAGAAGTGATAAGGGAGACAGCTAGAAAGGTACTTGGTGTGACATCTGGAAATAGAAAGGAAGACAAAGAGACGTGGTGGTGGAATGAGGAAGTGCAGGAGAGCATAAGGAGAGATAGGTTGGCAAAACAGAATTTGGATCGACAGAATGATGAGAAAAGTAGACAGGGGTACAAGGAGATGGGGCAGCAGATGAAGAGGGATGTTGCGAAAGCCAAGGAAAAGGCAGCAAAAAGGAGCTGTAGCAGAAAAGGAGCTGTATGAGAAGTTGGACACTAAGAAAGGAGAAAAGGATTTGTACCGATTGGCCAGGCAGAGACCCCTTTCCTGTTTGCAGTGTTGATGGACAGGTTGATGGACGAGGTCAGACAGGAGTCTCCATTGACTATGATGTTTGCAGATGATATTGTTATTTGTGGTGAAAGTAAGGAGCAGGTTGAGAAGAGCCTAGAGAGGTGGAGGTACAAGCTAGAGTATAGAGGAATGAAAGTCAGTAGAAGTAAGAGAGTACGTGTGTGTGAATGAAAGGGAGGGCAGTGGAGCAGTTGCAGGGAGAAGAGGTGGAGAAGGTTAAGGAGTTTAGGTACCTGGGGTCAACAGTGTAAAGTAATGGAGAGTGTGTTAGAGAAGTGAAGAAAAGAGTGCAGGCAGGGTGGAGTGGGTGAAGAAGAGTGAAAGGAGTGATTTGTGATAGAAGGGTATCTGCAAGAGTGAAAGGGAAAGTTTATAGGACGACATAAATACAACAAATTAAAATGATATGACTGGCATAAAAACTGATATTTACTAAATATAATAATAATCGTGAATCCACTGTGCTGTTGTTTGTTCATTTTGTTAGCTTGGGGGTTTGAATTTAGAGGTAATGTATTACCCGCCGGAGCAGCACCTTTAAGAAGGTAGCGGATGTGGGTAAGACATGTGACTGAGGCATCCTAACATGCATCAAGAGTGAGTCATAGACAGATGTTGCGGAGAGAATCCTGTAATTTTCTAAAATAAAACATTCAGAATCAGATAATAAATAAACTGGAAATATTGTAAATTATGTATTCTTTCTGTGCGGCCCGGTACGAATTGACCCACGGACCGGTGCCGGTCCACGGCCTGGGGGTTGGGGACCACTGTTCTACATGATGTGCACTGGATTAGGGCGAATTAATTATTTTTAAGTACCTTTTTTTTTTTTTTTTTTTAATTTTTCTTATGTTTTTATTACTTGATACAAAATATTGTACATAGTATTCTGATTATTTTTATTTGTTTTAGTATATTTAATTGTTTATTTAATAGTATTTATAGATCTTACATTATTAGGAGATATGCGTAGTCAATAACGAACACATTAACAACTTCCAAACAAATGCATGATGTGAACGGTTGTTCGGAACGTAACTCTTTCATAAGGTGGGGAGCGTCTGTATTATACTTTGCAACATTTTAACACATTAAGCTGTGTAAAATAGAAAATAAAAGAAGAAACGTAAGGAAAATATTGCGCCCCAGAAACCAGCATTAAAATCACAAGAAGGATAGAGATGGTCAGTCAACAGTTGTGCGGACTCAGCTGAAAGCCAAACCCTGTCAAAGTCTGGTGAAGTTGAACATGAAGAAAATGAAGCCATGCTTGGGCCCGATGCAGCTTCTGAAGGCCTGTCTGAGTTTGATGCAGCCTCTGAAGACCTGTCTGAGGCCTACGCAGAATCCCAAGTCCATTTTGAGCCAATGCCGGCTTTCCAACACCTGTCTGAGCTTGAGGGCAACTGTGTGGCCTCCCAAGAGTCAACTGAGTTTAAGGGTGATAGTGTAGCCTCCTACACTATCTCATGACCCGACCATGACAAGGAGCAATGTCGAGGCCTCTACTCATGGCCTGACCAAGCTGGACAACATTGAGACTTCTTCTCACGGCCAGCTCATGCCAGGGGGTAAACTTTTCTACCCATGATCTGCTCATGGAGAGGGCAAACTTGCGGCATTCACCCTCGACCTGCTTATGCCAGGTGCAAGCTTGTGGCCTTTACAAATTACATGCTCATGCCAGAGGCGAACCTGCAGCCTTACCCCACTAAAACTTTGTGAGCCTCCACAACCTACTCATGCCAAAGGGCAACACTGCAGACTCTCAAACCAAACTTCTCAAAAGTTCTCAAACTTTTATGCATAAGTTCAGAACCAGGCCCTAGTATGGAAATGTTTAGTTTAGTCAATACTGAGACATTTTTATGTTCTATATTTCATAATTTTTGCACATTTTATTTTATATATATATATATATATATATATATATATATATATATATATATATATATATATATATATATATATAAATCTTTCTTTTTGTGTGTTTATAGGGAAGAATCCATGATAGTAATTGAAGAAAGCAAGACATTTGAGAGTAGATTGCAGAGTTTGGTGCAGGAGACGATTAAGGAAACAGAAATCAGCATGCAGGTAAACCCACAATTCATGGTTGTGAACAAATTATATGCTGTTAATTGATATCATCTAATTTGTTGTTGCAGGTGCTTCAGGAATGGACATGGCTGTATGGAAGCCAGGATCTCTCCTGATAGCTTCTGTCCCAGCAGTGTAAATGAACGTGTGTGTGTAGTACGAGGTTGTTATTCAATGCAGATAATAGCAGATGTAACTATGCATTATATTACGCATGATTATTATGTATAAAGCACAGACTAATTAATGTACATTTGCTATTAAACATCAGCTATTGAATGTGGTACCTTTGCTTTTTGTTGAACAATATTATTGCTGATATTTTTTAGCTATTCATAATTTTACCTAGCCATGATAAAAACAACAAAAAAATAATAAAAAATTTGAAAAATTATATAAATAATGTCCTCTACATCTGCCTCTTTCAAACCAACCATCTGCATGTCTTTCCTCACCACATCCATAAACCTCCTTGGCCTCTCCTGCCTGGTCGCTCCATTTTTAGCATTCTTATACCAGTACACCCCATGTTCCTCCTATGCACAAGATCAAACCATCTCAATCGTGCACCTCTAACCTTGTCTCCAAAATGTCCCACCTGTGCGGTCCCTCTAATAAACTCTGTAACAAATTCGCTGGTACCACACTGAAAGAAAGATAGACAGGCAATAGTTCACCAAGCAGAGCTTTCTTTATTTTCTTTAGTTTTCACCCTGACACTTTCATTTCCAGTACTCATGCCAGGGCTCACCCACACACTCACACCTTTCCTTATTGACGTTCCCCGGCATTCCCTTCCAAATCGGCCCGCACTTCTTCGGCGTATACCTGTCTTACTTGTGGATTGGCGCGCCTTTTCTTTGCATCCACCGAGGTCACTTGCTGGCCGACACGTCTTTCACCGGCGCCCGCCTTTGCTTGATCACCTTTCGGCAACTCCTCCACTAGTCTCTCTGCTTGGTGTCTCTCTTTAGGAGGTTGCAGAAACCCTTCTATCACAGATCACTTCTGCCACTCTTTTCCACCCTGCCTACACTATTTTCTTCACTTCTGTAACACACTCTTCATTACTTTGCACTGTTGATTCCAGGTATTTAAACTCATCCACATTCACTACATCTACTCCCTGCAACTGCACCACTCCACTTCCCTCCCTTTTATTCACACATTTACTCTGTCTTACTCCTTCCCATTTGATCCAGCTCATCACCTCCACCTCTCTAGACTCATTTCAACCTGCTCTCTTCTCTCACCACAAACCACAAAATAATTTGCAAACATCGTAGTCCATTAAGACTCCTGTCTGACCTCGTCCATCAACTTGTCTATCACCTCTGCAAACAGGAAAGGGTTTAGAGCAAAACCTTGATGCAATTCCACCTCCACCTCCACCTTTAACCAGTCTGTTGTTCCTACTGTACACTTCACTGCTGTCACACTGTCCTCATACTTGTCCTGCGACACCCTGATATATTTCTCTGCCACACCTGACATTATACAATACCACAACTCCTTTCTCGGCACGCTGTAATACGCTTACTCTAGCTCCACAAACACACAATGCAACTCCTTCTGACCTTCTCTATACTTCTCCTCCATCAATATTCTCAAACGTTTTTACGGAGACGTGGCTGAGCAACAGAGTTCCGGAAGCCACTATTTAGATGGACAGGCTGGCTGCATTTTGTGCCAACAGAAATGCAGCTCTGTGAAGTAAGGCTCATGGTGGCAGGTGTGTTTACATCAACACAGAATGGTGTAAGAACTCCTTGTTTCCACCTACTGGTGCAGTTTATGGTTGTGAGATGTAGACCTTTTTATATACCCTGGGAATTTACCACCGATATTGTGCTTGAAGTGTGCTTGTGCTTGAAGTGTACATACACAGTCCGTCAGGGTGTGTGTTCTGCAGTTTACTAATGGCCCCATAGAGTGCCATTAGTAAACTGCAGAACACACCCTGACGGACTGTGTATTGTCGCCAGAGATTTCAATCATCCAAATCTCTGGATTCCCTAAATTTCATCAGAATGTGGACTCTGCAACCAGAGGGGAAAACAAACTGGATGTTGTTTACACAAACATCATGGGTGCATGCCTGGTTAAGCCCCGCCCCCATCTTGGCTACTCAGATCTCTGTCATGCTAATAACAGCATACAGACCACTCAACAGGCATTCAAGATCAGTTCGTAAGCAGGTGAGAACCTGGCCAGCAGGAGACATTGCTGCTCTTCAGGACTGCTTTAAATGTACTAACTGGGACATGTTTAGGGAGGCTGCAACCAACGCGACTTCACTGACTTGGAGAAGTACACATTGCCAGTGACCATTTACATCAGCAAGTGCATTGATAATGCCATTGTCTCCAAGAACATCATCTTATGCCCCCACCTGAAACTGTGGTTAACTGGAGAGGTGCATGCACTGCTGAAAACCCAAAACTCTGCATTAAGGGCAGGTGACGAGGTGGCCTTAAGAACAGAAAGGGCCAAACTGTCCCAGAGCATCAGAGAGGCAAAGCATGCACATGCCCAGAGTATCCACAAACACATCACAGACAGCAGTGACACAAGGCACATGTGGCAGGGCAACCAAACCATCACTAACTACAGGACATCATCACCTGCCTGTAACAGTGATGGCTCCCTCCCAGATGCACTCCCAGATGCGCTTCTATGTGACAGCGGGGATGACCACCCATCCTTCCAACGACTTTCTGAGAAAGCTGAAGAAGGCACAGCTTTCACCACACATCCTTACAACCTTCTACAGAGGGAACATCAAAAGCATCAAGAGCAGCTACATTACTTCCTGGTTTGGGAACTTCACAGTCTCAGGTTGCAAGACAGCAGATAGTGAGGATGGCTGAGAAGATCATCAGGGTCTCTTTTTCTTCCATCATGGACAGTTACAACACACGCTTCATCCATAAAGGCTGACAAAACACACCACTTACACGCACTCTTCACTCTCCTGCCATCTGGAAAGAAGGAAAGAAGCTTTTGGGCCCTCACATACAGACTGTGTAACAGTTTTTTCCCACAAGCCATTAGACTCCTCAACATGAAGGAACTGGACTGATACACACAAATTCAACAGAGGGAAAAAAAACAACTTACCACTTGCACACTTCTGTTAAAACAATAGTTTACTACAACCAAATGATTTCATGTACATTATTTATTTTTTTTATTTGTATTTGGACAATGCTTTTTGCACAACCTTCTGTACTGTATGTGTGCACAACATTTTTGCACACAACCTTTATACTGTATATGGACAACCCTTCTTGCACAGGCTGCTGTACTGGTCGGCTCTACCATGTTACTGTTTTTCACTTGTCTCATGTTGTCTCTATTTTTTCTTCTCCTCCTCTATTTTTTTTTTGCACTAAGTGTTGCACATGTGCACTTTATGTTGTTAGTTTAGAGTTATGTGTACTTCTGTGTTCCTTGTGTTCCTTTTGTTAATTTATGTTGTTTGCTGTATCACCTTAATCATGGGGAAACGTTTCGTTTTACTGTATACTGCACTGTATATGGTTGAAATGACTTCCAGTTAAGCATGTGAGTGAGAGGACACAGGTGAAGTGCAGAGCATTTTATCATATAGCTGAATTCTTTTCAGGCAACCCAAGGCACCCGCCACCTTCATTTTCATTAGCTAAAGTTTTCATCATTCCTGACTTCAGGAAAGATGAAGAGCGGCTTTCACGGCCATGAGGAATAGCTTGTGTGGGAGGAATGTGCGATTCCCTCTAAGATTTTCCACCCGTCTTCTGATAGATCTTGGCTATGATAAGATTCAATTTGATTGCTCTCAAATAGCACAACAATGGTTTCACAAAAGGTATTCTGCATCTTAAAATGACAGTAGGATTATATGCATATTTCACCAATTTATAAATATCTATAAGGTAACTGTAAACCAAGTGGTTTCTGTTTTTAAGTAGCGTTATTGATTGCTTCATACATCAAGAGGATATTGCTTAAAGGCATAGGATTTACGAATGTTGTGGTGCTCTGCCTCTATTGTTTGGGAATGGAAAAAATAAGTTTTATGGTGTTCAGAGGTGGGTGGGAGGGATGTTTATTTATTTTATGTATTTATTTATTTATTTGTATAGTTTATTTATAAAAAATAATAAAAATTCCCCCACTGTCAATCTTTCTTGGTGGTCGGTGGTCTCGTACATCAACCGCCAGGGGGGGTCTCTGATCTCGTCCCCTGTACAGGCTGAAATGTCGGATCCTCTTGTGGTCCCAGGGGAAACTCCTCTCACTGAGAGCAGTTTACATCCCGGGCCCGTTGAATTGGAGAGCAGATGCCCTTTCGAGGCAAGGGCCGAGGCGGTGGAGCATATATGGCAGAGATATTACAGAGCCCAGATAGATCTGTTTGTGACTCGGGAGACCTCGCACTGTCCCGTCTAGTTCTTTTTTTCACACCCAGACCCGCTGGGGCTGGATGCCATGGTTTCCTCTGGTTATGAGTCATCAGGTCTTTTCACTCCTATTGGAGTCAAGGCTCATTCAACCCGGAGTATGGCAGCCTCTACATCTGGTCCGCAGGGGTGCCCCTGCAGGACATATATAAAGCTGCGGGTTGGTCCACCCCTTCGACCTTTGTCAGGTTTTACGACCTCGACGTCAGAGCCACTCCCGGCTCCTCTGATGCTGGTGATGCCCAGACACACTAGGCAGGGAATGGTCAGTATAGTGTGATTGAATACTCGTGTTTTCGATGCAGCTCAATTCCTGAAAGGGAACGTCTCTAGGTTATGTATGTAACCATAATTCCCTGAGGGACTGAGACGCTGCGATACTTCGGGCCATACTCCCTGCATCCCTGCTGTAGCATTTAGGTCCCAGGCATTCCTTTTAACCCTTGACATCTGCATTTATATCAAAGGATGAGCACCACGGCTTACACTTTTATTGGGGGTTTGTATACCACAGTGTCATACTCCCACCCCGGAAGACACGAAGCAGGACAAACCCTGACCTCTCCAGCTGACTTCAAATCAGCATTCAACTGATAACACAAGCCAGTCTCCATACCTTACACAGTACACACACACACACACACACACACACACACACACACACACACACACGCACACACACACACCACCCCAAAAGCCCCGAAAAAATTAACTCTCAAAACTTGGCCCCAGTACGTCTGTTTGTGACACACACACACAAATATACACACACACACACACACACACACACACACACACACACACACACACACACACACACACACACACACCACAAGGGAGCATTCTTTTATTAAATTAATAATAAATAAAGTGTCCCACATTACATAACACAAACATACATCTTGTATGTATCTTCTCCTGTAAATAAAACATTTAACTTCGTCTCAACAATAGTTACACTCTAAAGGTTTATTAATGTACCTCCAATTTTCCTTTCAAGGCCTGATGTCAAAGTTGCTAAAAATTATTTGCTCTTTGCTTTCCGAACAAGGGTGCATTTAATATACCAGAATATAACATTGTATTAACAAAGTTATACCTTAAATACTGGTATGTTAATGGTATGTTAATGTACCTTTGTTTTAATGCTGTCCTTGTTTTTCATGTTTAATATCAAAATGATCACAAAATTATCTGTTCCTAATTTTGCAAACAATGGTGCATTTTACTTGATCATGAAATGTACCATACCGTCTTAATACTCTTTGGAAAAAAACTATAAGTTCTCCAAAGCAAGGATAACCTGGAAACCATGCCCACAAATGCATGAACAAAGGAAGTTTCTCCCTCCAAAATTTAAGCCCATAGCATTGGCCAATCCCCCAAAGCTGGGTGGGATTCAGGACCTTTAAAACATCTTGAACCCAACTAATCAATAATCAGTAAGTCAAGTCAAGTTTGCTTGTTTACTCAGCTCGATTGGAAAGGCTCGGAGGCCTTTTTGGGATCTTCTGGCAAGCCTTACCCTTAAGAACAACAATTCTTCTGATCTTTAGGAGAACCTGGAAGAACATCTGACTCTCTCCTAACCGACTCTTCTAAGATTTCTTTGTCTACCGCATCCGGACTCTTGTGCTCCAAGCCAATGCAAGTAACCGTTTTATCCCAACCAATTGAAATGCGTGTTTAAGTTTGAGCCTCTTAATTTTAAGGTAAATTTGAATTCTTTGCTGATTTTTGTTAGGGTGTGGTTAATTTTGAAGTTTAAGCTTGCCATTCCTTTTCTTTTATTCTCTCTTTCCTTCTTTTCACTTCTCTTCCTCCTTTTTCCTAATTTTAACTTTTTGTTTATTTTTATTTTCTTTATTTCTTTTGTATGTTTGTGTAGTTAGTTTTATGTTGTGTTTTGTCTCATTCAACATTCGATCTGAACTACATGCTCTATTAATTGTACAGTATAAAGTAAAGGGGGGGTCACGTTTTTCTTGGCCAGGGAGATACCTCTTTTTGGGATTTAATAAAATATTATACTGTCTGTTTGGTGAAGAACAGACCAAATAATTATAACGTTAATTCCATTACCGTCAATTTAACAACTTAATTTAAATATTTAGGAGTACTTATAACCCCTTATAATTACTCACAAATAGATTTGGAAGCTACTGGGGGTGCAGCAAAACTTCACATCAGTCACCACCCTATCTCGTCAGGTCAAGTGGAACAAACAATTTGGACGGTGGTCAGCATGTTATGGAAATATGTGTCGGCCAATCAAAAGGACTGGGATATGAAACTTCCTCTGGTGCTCATGGCCATCAGGGCAACAGCACAGGAGTCAACCGGCATCATGCCTTTCGAACTAACGACTGGACGACGGATGACATTGCCACTGCACCTGCTATACCCACCCGGAGACTCCAACCTTATCACAGCTTATACCACCGATCAAATACCTCTAAGAACTGCACAAGCACCTGAGATCCACCTTTTTATTTGCCCAACAACACCTCCAAAAGATTGCTGAAGGTCAAAAGGCATATTACAACCGTAAAGCATCACACGAGGAACTGAACGTGGGCGATAAGGTCTGGTACTACTGCTTCACCCAGCCGACTCAAACTGCCTCTTATCGGCGATCAAAGAAATTCCTGCCGCATTGGATATGACCGCACGAGATTGTAGACAAACTCTCCCCAGTTGCTTACCGAATCAGGCTAAACCAGGGACAGAAAGAACCAGTTCTCAAATGGGTCCATCACAATCAGATCAAGAGACACATGGCCATAAGCTTGGAAAGACCGGCTTGGACTATTGCAAACTAGGCCTCGCCCTACTTCTGTTAAAAAAAAAATCAATGGAGTACAAAGATCCATGAGCAGGTGCACAGCTGCTCTTCCCCGCGCCTTCAACCGCAACCACTGGAGGAGCGAGACTCAGCCAGAGTCAACAATAAGTCTCACCAAACTTACCCTATGCCTGAGGAACCCAGGGCTGAGGGAAGCTAAGAGTCAACATTACCCGACCACCACGATTCACCTGTTTTTGTTTTTTTCCTGACCATCATAATCTACCTACCAGCCGACCTTCATAACTGTTGGATGACGAAGTCTCCCTTCATCAGAAACTTCACATCCGAAAGGGGGATATGTAGCGCCTGGCATGTCCCAGGCATTCCTTTTAACCTATGACATCTTCACCTTAATCAAAAGTTGAAACTTTTATTGGGGGTGGTATATCCATAAAGTGTCACACTCCCCCTTCCAAAGACACGAAACAGGACCAAACTCTGAACTCTTGTGGAGTTCACAAAGACCCTCTAATCCTAAAACACACACCCACACACAACTGGCTCCAGAAGGGCTGGATCCTACCACAAGACGAGATAACCCCATGCAGGTTCTCTGTTTGACCTCATAGGGACCCTCGACCATAAAACACCCACACATCAGAGGTGGCAAAAGTACACACATCCTTTACTTAAGTAGAAGTACAGATACTCATGTTTTAAAATACTCGGGTACAAGTTGAAGTACTGATTATACCTTTTTACTTAAGTGAAAGTAAAGAAGTCTTGTCTCTGACATGTACTTAAGTAAAAAGTAGTTATTACTTCTACCTGTTTTAGCTGTTAACTAGACCTCACATCATATTAACCCTCTGGAGTCTAAATTGCCACCGGCGCCCAAACGTGCTTTTTTTTTCAGATGCCAGCAAAAAGAGCTGAAACTGCTCGGTCATATTTGATCAAAAATGTCAAAGTAATACATCATTTAAATCTGTAATGGGTCTACTTTCATTTGTGTATGCTCACTATATAAACAAAACGTTGTATTTTTTTAAAATAAATAAAATAGTCAGGGTGCGCCATCTGTCGCCTTTGTCTGCGTAAACTTTGTTTAGAAACACGTCATCAAAAAGCGCTGAAACTCGGCCAATAGCTGACACACGGAAATAAAAAATATATCTTTAGACAGCTTAAAGTGTGTAGTTTTAGAATAAGTCGGTGAAATAAAAAACATATGTTTCCAATGAATATAAATCATGTGAAACCAAGTAGAGGCACAGATTTTCCACCGCAGCTCATTATCTGATAATGAGCTGCGAGCGGACACGCCCCCCCGCTATTCACAGGTAAAACAGTTCACACGTTGAGTCACACACACACACACACACACGCCCCCAGACAGTGGCATAAAACAATGCCAGAGAATTTACCTTTTCATCCAAAGAAGATTGCGATTCCGACGAGGAGCGTTTGCATTTTGAAGAGCGAGGACTTTCCAGGAGGTTGCTAAGATGAGTAATTTATTTAGTCTTACATTCTGATCATATACACGTTGCATGGTCGCGCGATCTTACGCGGATCGGGTGGGACTTTTTCCTCACGTTGAGGTTTTTCCGCCGCGTCCTGAGGTGTTATTCACCCCTGCTGAGATTTTCACAGTTCTTCAGCTCGATTCTCCTCCTGCTTTTGTTGTGAAAACCACCCAACACCTGTGAGGCCTGGCACATTTGCATTTGTTTACTGAGAGTGAGAGAGCCTAGTGAGTTCAGGAGACCCACGAGAGCTTGAATTTGGAGCTTGGACTAGCAGAGTTGTCCTCAGCTTTACTGTTAAATTCTGCATATCCTTGTAAAGGACCCTAAGTTGTCGGAGTTCCTCCAGAATGGCTGCCTTATCTTCACGGAGTTGCCAAATCTCCTGTGATGTCCTAGGCAGCTTGTCATTGCTTGGTAAACTGTGTGTCTGCCTCTAGTGTAGCCTGGAGATACAGCCAGTTTTGATCTGTTCTCCCTCGAAATTCAAGCTCTCGTGGGTCTCCTGAACTCATTAGACTCTGAGGGAGATGGTGAACTACAGTGTGAACTACCAGTGGCCATTCGACATCGTGCAACCTGTCACTCAGCACTGACCATTCAGCAGAGTCACTCAGCACTGACCATTCAGCAGTGGTCACTCAGCAGTGGCCTTTCAGCATGCATTCTGCATCACGCAACCTACCGAACAGCAGCTAACAGAAGATAGCAAGAATCACCTCATATACGATCAGTTCTATACCCAGTAAAGTTGAGTGTTCTGAATCTTGTACCGTGTTTTGACTGACACGCTGGGGCGAGTACAATCCCCTGATCAGTGCACACCAGATAGTGAAAATCCTAACATTTTGTCCTTCAAGCTGGATAGGAAACCTTCCTAACAATTGGTCGTGATTCTGTCTATTGTGACTGTGTATGTAAGGGAGTGGCATTGCATGACTACAGCACACAGAGTCTGCTTAGGTTTGTCATTGCCATAGTACATATGATATTTATATAAACCCATTAAGAGTGAGGATCATATAAATTTACCATTCTCTATTTGTTTATCTTCCGACAGCGTAAAATTACAAGCGTGCGCCAAAGCTTCATTTGCCTGTTAGACGTAGGAATGCTGCAGACCATCAGGGAGTCCATCAAGCCCGCAGAACAGAGCCGGACTGGAATTTGGCAATTCATGAACTGATGGCATTCATTTCAATTCTGTTTGTAAGAACAATCATGTGTCCTGTTGGTGCCATTGTGGATTGCTGGTCATAAAGCTTTCTGGTGCCAGTAATCAAAGAGACAATGCCCCGAGATAGATTCATTTCAATTATGCAACACCTTCGATTTGATGACAAGGACACGAGGGCAGAATGGGTGAAAACAGACACAATTGCTGCGATCTCCGAAATCTGGACACACTTCAACAAGAACTGTGCTGAGAGTTTCACTTCAGGAGAACACATGACCATAGATGAACAGCTGTTCCCTACCAAGGTTCGTTGTCCATTCACACAGTATATCGCAACCAAGCCAGACAAATTTGGGATCAAGTTCTGGATGGCCACAGATTTGGAGACCAAATATGTTTGCAATGCATCTCCTTACTTGGGAAAGGACCCCAGTCGTCAGAAGGGACAGAGGCTGACAGAGAACGTGGTCATGAATCTGACTGAGCCATTTTTGGATGATGGGAGAAATGTCACTACGGACAATTTCTTTACTTCACTGTCACTGTCGCACAGACTGCTGCAGTGCAAAACAACACTACTGGGCACGGCGAATAAAGTCCGGTTGTGAACTTTCTCAACTTGCAAAAGACACTGCACAGCGAGAGGTATTCTCCACTTCAGTGCTTAGAAGTGGCAGTGTCTGCTTGACAATTTATATACCTAAAAAACAAGACTGTGTGTGTTCTAAGTTCCATGCACCAAGACGTCACGTGACGATCGGTGACGGCAGAAAGAGGAAACCCAACACGATAACAGACCATAACCACATGAACGTATGTGAATGTGTGTATAATTTTACACCAGTGCTACAATGTTTTCTGATGTGTACTATATAGGCCAATAGAAAAAAAGCACATACACTCATGACACTCTCTCTCTCTCTCTCTCTGCAAATGTGCCAGGCCTCACAGGTAATTGGTGTGTTTGCACAACAAAAGCAGGAGAACAATGGCGCTGCAGGCCTGTGAAAATCTCAGCAGGGGTGCTACTAGGTGTGAGGTCCAGGGAATTTACGCAATTTTGCTTTCGCGTCATGTTCTCCAGCCTGACATCTACCTTCCTTTCCATATTGCTTTCTCATCTTCTGTAAATCTGCCTTTACCTTCTTATAACAATCTAAACATCTACATGTTTTTCTACCCCTACATCTAAATCAACATTTCCTTCCATCTGGATTTCTCCTAAAACCTCCTTTGAGTAAGGGGAATTGACCCTCAGGAGGCACATATGCTGTCTTTTTATTTCTCTCTGCAAACTCGTTTCATTTATCAATGTAGTCTTGTAAATCTTTATCAAAGTTTCCATTTCCTTTCACAATGCTACGTCAAACGTCCCTTCCTTTGGCCATTTCTTCACCATGCTCTAAGTTCTCTTTTGCCATTTATTTGAGATCCTATTTATGTTTTTACACAACGGATGTTTTAACACTAAGGTTTCCACAGGAGAGGCTGCCATTATGTCCTCTAGACGCTATATCGCTACAACCCTAACCTTACTGTTCTACTCACACGTATGCAGCTGTTTTATCATTAAACTTATTAACAATGGTATATAGTCTTATACAATCATATAACTTCACCTACAATGCCGAACAATAATAGTCACATTCTCTATTAATATTTGCCAGCCACTCAAATCATTTAAATAATACTTTCTAAAACATGCATCAGCACGATTTCTATTTTAATATAAGCATGGGTTTAAACAAAATTATATATTTAAGATACACCACTCCACTCAGTCCCTTTATGTACATAGCTCATACACACGGAACTCAGACAGACATAGAGTGCTCATTATCACTTTTTTCACTTATCCTACTCCATTTATGTTATACTCATACAATAACACAATGCTTCAACATACAAAAAGTATGTTCCTCATAAAAATGGTATCTATAAACCACTGGGCGCTCATCTCAACCAATGGCTTAATAGTGAGTATGTTTCCCATTTTATATATTTATATATATATATATATATATATATATATATATATATATATATATATATATATATATATATATACACACACACACACACACACACACACACACACACACAGTCGAACCCACTTATCTCGACCTCGGTTAACTCGCCAACCCTATTAAGTCGACGTTTTTGAAGTGGAACTGCCGAATTCTCGCTTTGTCTTAGCATTTTCTCATCGGTTATGTCGATTCTTATATGTCGCTGAACCCTAATATCTTGAGCACAAGGGGGGGCAAATTTGCCACTTAACGTCGGTTATCTCGATCTCCATGACCAATCGCCGGCTTTTGTCACGTCACCATCTCACTACCGTATTTTCGCGTATATAAGATGCGTCTTATAGAAAGTTTTACATAACCCTCATCCAGAGTGCATCTTATATACGCGAAAATACGGTAGCGAGACGGCACTGTGCAGCCGCAGAAGAACTCGTGAAAGTGGCGGAAAAAAATCAAGCCTTACAGAATGCTACAGGTGTAGGATACTTTTCAAAGCTGTGTCAAAATGAAATGACTCAAGAATTTAATTTTGACACTGGTTAGCTTTTTGTAAAACGAACTACACCCCGCACATTTTTTGTGATTTTGTGAGCGATCTTTGTGTTTATAATGTTGGAGAATATAATAAAGGTTTGTTTTGAGAATCGACGGTGGTTTGTATTGTATACTGGTAAATCTCTGCTGTTAGTTGGTGCACATATTCCTTTTGTTGTTAATGTTATGTGATGAACGGACGGCGAAAGCCGATGTGAAAGCAAATGAGCAGATGAGCATCAAAAGCATAGAATTAACAACGGCAGGATCGGGGGAATCCGGGATGCGCTCTGGGAAAAAAGGCGCAGCCGTTAAGAGAGTGCGGAGTCCAAATGGGAAGGCACGTACCAGGATACGCATGAACGATAACAACCACTGCCGTGAACCAACATATACCAACAATAACGGACGGTGAGAGTGTGGAAGTGAGGGGTTTAAAATAGGAGATGGTGATAAGTGCTAAACGTGCACGATTGAAGCAGGGAGCTTCAGAGAAAGCGGAGGTTTGACAGCCGCCAAAGGGGGCGTGGTAGGTGGTTTCCTGACAGTTAACAAACATGTATGCACATTTTTATAGCATGCCTTCATCAAACAAATCGCGGCAACGCTGTTGTGTAAAAAAAACTCCAAAAACATGTGCATGTACATTCTCATTTAATAATGCACATCATGTACATAAAGAAATTTCAAGCACGTTAATATATTGCCGCCATATTGGTTTTCGTTTGTCTCGATCATCGGTTATCTGGATGCTTTTTGGCGTCCCCTTACGCCCTCGACATAACCGGGTTCCATTGTATATATAACCACTGGAAGCTCTCTCGACCATCAGTACTTATAATTATGCGCACCTATGCCCATTACACCGCTTTTTACAAACACAGACTAATGCATAACCTATGCACATTCCTATACCAGTCTATGCTTATGTAGCCAGTTTGCTGCTAACCGCTGCGACTCCTGTCTGCATTGTTTTCAAGGAAGGCTCAGGTCCCACTTATCTGCTAATTTTCTCTTCCTCCTTTCTCCTTTATTTGCTACCAGCTCACGGCCTCCGATATGTCTGCATTGTGTTCAAGGAAGGCTCAGGTCCCACTTATCCGCTAATTTCCTCTTCCCCCTTTCTCCTTTATTTGCCACCAGCACACGGCTTTCGATATACAGGCACGTCCCTCTGACCTTCTACTTGTATCCTTTTGCCTGTTTCCTCTGCTCCCCTTCGGAATGTTGTTGTCCGATCTTATCTGCCTCGTGGAGGTATGACATCAATGATTTTAGGTAAGTACCATGATCAACAACTACAGGATCATGCAGCACCTGTGTGAACATAACATCTACCAGCAGTCTTGGTATATGCCCAAACATAAGCTGGAATGTTCAGGTGGCACATGTCAATAAGGTCTGAAAGGACGCTCATCCATCAGTCAAATGCGGTGAAAGAACCCTTTAACTTCTCCACAGTCAATGTGTGCTTGGAAAACACATCATGGTACCTTTTCAGTAAACATGTCTTTTGTCTCATGGCTGATGAGCAAGACTTGACGTTAAGATCGGAGAGGCCAACAGTTTCCATCCTCTGTTTGAAGTCAACAGATGAATTAGGTACACTCTGACACTCTTCTACAACCGCTTCAGCACGACTCAGCCCTTTGAGAAGTTCAAAATCCTCCACTGCAACACATGGTTAAACATCAGCTTATTTGCTATTTCTATTTAGAGTGACTGGATTGTCAGAGATGGTGACTTTTACAGGAACCCTGTGATCACCCCAAAATGGCGTGACAACTTGTCCAACCATTATGTCTTTGCACCCAGACCTCAAAGTCGTTGGTTCAAATACAACTGCAATCTTCCCCAGACGAGGTGCTCTTGCCATGCTAAGAGAGTAACACATTGCTGTAGCTTAACAAACTTATCTGTTCCAAACTTATCTGGTGGCTCTGAAACTTTTCAGTGATGTGTTGGCCAAGACATCCAGGAAATGCTCACATTTTGCCTTTGGCTCCACTGTTTGATTAGAAACAATTCTCCAGTAGTCACTGATACCTTTCATGCAATGTGCAAGGAATTTGTGCCAATGATCAGATCATCCTGCTGGCCGAGTACAACGAAAATGGGTACTAGGCAGCGTTCTCCATTAATTTTCAATTCAACTTCAAACATATATTTTGCTCTCGTAACCTTACCGCCACATCCTACTA
Source organism: Silurus meridionalis (assembly GCF_014805685.1). Lineage (NCBI taxonomy): Eukaryota > Metazoa > Chordata > Actinopteri > Siluriformes > Siluridae > Silurus > Silurus meridionalis. Next base: position 11,198,755 of record NC_060900.1, read on the forward strand.
AGATGACTTCCTCCTGAAGCGGTGTGGGTGTAGACAACACATTATCACATAACATCCTCTTCTCTGCTTCCTCACTAAAAGTGCAGGCCATGGAACCCGTATCAAGCATTCCCTTCAACGAAAACTGACACTTTAAAAAACGTAGAAAACTTTACACTGACTGGTGCATAAAACAACTCGTCGAAGGCCTCAACTGCCTGGACATTTTGTGCTATCACCTTGGTCCCAATAGGAGCCTGTGTGCATGGGAAAGATTAACACTCTCTAGGGGTTCTTCGCTTGCGTTCACCTATCACCCTTTCAAACGTTACCCATCTAGTTTAAAGTTGATGGACCACGGAATGGTGATGGGCCAGGCCTGCACCTGTCAATTATACAGTCTCTCTTACTATGCCCAGGTTGAAAGCATGCAAAACACAGGTGCTCTCATCGACAATGTGTCACAGTAGAGTGATCGTGAGATCTGCACACTCTACAGAACTTGCTCTGTGGCTGCCGAGTAGGCATTTGTACATTTTAAGACAAAGCACGGTCAAGAAGACTAATCAAAGTTCTTATGCAATTGTCATCACTCTGTGCAATACTGACTCTATAGGAGAGCTAACATCCACTTCATCACTCTCATAGGACATCTCAATGTGGCATGTCTGGGAGCATTATGACGTTTTGGTTTGGTTGACATCTGCTCTTTTAAATCTGTCTGGTACCGGTCAAGGTGCTCCTGGATCTCCTCTGCCGTCCATTTTTCTGGTGATTTAAAATGGAATACCGCAGCAAGAGTGGAATTGGGGCAGTACTTCACAAACATATAATAGCCACTTCTTGACATGGGTCCTCCATCCATCGTCCAAGTCTCTTTAAAGCTTCCTCTGCCAGATCCACAGCTTAATTCAGCCGCACCCAGTACTTCTCCTGCTAATGGAACAGTGCCATAAAAGTCGGTCAAGGGCATGCATGAATAGTTGGCATCAACTGGATTTAAAGCTAAATTACAATGAAGGGTAACTTTGACTAAATCTTTAACTTTACCCATCAATCTGCTCAAAATCTCTTGATGTTGTTTTGCTAATGGTATGCCTCTCTTTCGCAAATATGTATCTATCAGCTCCTCCCACTCACACACTCCCAGCTTGTCTGATGAATCACCAAACTGGGGTCTTTTGCATCTGACTGCATGACCCTTACTCCAGTCAAGTTAAATGAAGGTATGTCTGAGCATGTATTACTGGTACTCAACCCTTGCGTTTGTGCACCTCTACTCTGATCTACCCCGTTACTAGCCTCTTTTTGAGAATCTAACATTGTCTGTCTTACTTGTTAAGCGATATGTGCTATCAAACCTTGCCAAATTGGATCATTTATATCTGAGACACCTAAAGGCAAAGTATCAGCTGCTTAATTGGAACTATGATCAGTTACATGTGTGGAGCATATTACAGGAGGTGCTCCATTAACTCTACTCTCCCTGACAATTGGAACTTCACCAAAAAGCTTACCTCTTCCAAAACCAGGATTCCAAGATTCATCTCCTTTTAAACTAAATGCCATGCTCAGACTCACACCAAAAAAACATTATAACTTGATACATTTGTAAATGCAATGATCACGTTAGAAAAATTTATCACTTTGAGAAAAAGTATCACTAATGTGAGAAAATGCGTCAGTCAATATTGTCACAGTTCTCCACTAATAAACAAGTAACCCTTAATGCAGCATCCCTTGGTGACCCAGCTGGCGTAGATCCTGAAGCAAATCTTCATCTGGGTCATGGCACCAATGTAGCCGGTCTGCTGCTAACCGCTGCTACTCTTGTCTGCGTTGTGTTCTAAAGGAGATAAATCACTTGTGGGCACCATGTGACAATGCATTCCTGTATAATACAACACTTGAACCACATTAACAATGAATACCAGTGGCGGCTACTGGTCTGTCAGAGAGGGGAAGCTCATTTTCGGCCTACATCATAAAATTGTCTATTTATTTAAAAGTAAATTCTGCCCTACGTTCCTTTTCAAGAAAATGGTCTGTGACCCTGTCGTACCAACTAGGAGTCTTTTCAAGTGACTTGACCAGTGTCCTCTCAATGGCCAGCAGAGCTAGGCTGCTTAAACGGCCTTGGCCCATTGTGTTTCGGGTGTAGGACTTGAGTCGCTTTAAACAGGAGAAGCTCCTTTCTACACCTGCAGATGTAGCTCCAATTGTTGCCACTAATGAGAACAGTTTGTAAAGCTGAGGCATTGCACTGTCCAACTCCATGTCTTTAAGGAACACCAAGTAATCACACAGCTTTCCCCTGTTACCCTGCAAGTCCTGATCTGAATACAGGACTTGAAGTTCTGACCTCAGTCTTCCTGAATCAAAGTGATGGCCATAACTTTTCAGGACACTTTGGAAATATTAAACTCTGTAAAACTGAAACAAGGAATGTGGTGTATAATTGTGTGAAATGTATGATGAAAATCAAGCAATTTTGCCAAGCAAATATTAAAGAAATAGGTTGCAGCAGTTTTTATTTCGACTGAACTTGAGAAATCTGCGATGGGACTGAGCGCGAATAGCTTCAGTGATTCCTTATAGTACAGAAATTCTGTACTATAAGGAATTTCTCAAGTTCAGTCGAAATAAAAACTGCTGCAACGCAGTTTTTATTTCGACTGAACTTGAGAAATCCGCGATGGGACTGAGCGCGAATAGCTTCAGTGATTCCTTATAGTACAGAATCGCTGTCAGTCAAAAGGAGATGCAGTCTTTCGACAGACCCTCCAATCATCACGCAGAAGCTCGGAGTCCGGGCCAGCCCACTCCCATTCACCCCCAGAGACGCTGAGCGTCCGTGGGCGGGACATAATCGCAGCGTTTATCCAATGACCGTCTAGTTTCGAAGCGCTGAAAAAAACCGTTCAAAGCAGCCCCATTGAAGTCAATGGACGCTGGGCTTCAATAGGGAAATGCACTGTGACGCTGCGGGAATGTATGAGAAGGAAATCGAGTCAGCCGACCTGCTATATGTAACTGATTCTGAACGAACTCGTCTTTGAGATGAACGTTTTCTAACGCATTTTTAGTCAATAAAATGTTAATACAATAGTACATATTTGACCATTAATTTTGTGACATTATAAGGGAAGCCGAGCTTCCCTTGCAGTCTTAAAGAAATCGCCTCTGCTGCATACATATGGCCCACTCGATAAATCCTTACATTCTAAATCCACTTGCACATAAAACATACAACAGAACATCTCATAGTCTCAGAACTGTTTACAAAGTGGAATCAAGTTGATTTATACACTTAATAAGCTTAATTATATCATTAACTGAAGAGCTCTCACAAACACCAGCATCTGCAATGCAAACTGACGAGAGGTATGCGCTCACTTGAAAATGCTGTCCGCATAACACCAAGAGCGAATCTTAACAGCAAACAGCAAAATAAACACTTAATACCCAAAGAAAGAAAACTGAAATAATACAGCCATACAATAGGGATTTTTGTGAAAAAGCAAATTATGTATATTTATATTGCACTCATTGCTCGTTAAATGCTTATTAGCAGCTACTTTTAGATAATTTTTTACATACCTTAAAACCCATTTAACAGTACACTAGTCCAGTGCATGCATTCATTCTGTCTGGAATCAGAACCCTCACAATGTTCTTTATTTAGAGGGGTCTTTCTTAGGTGTCCTTACCACCATGGGTCATCCCCAGGCAACAAAACAAACGAAATATATATTAATCAAAACTGCTTACCTTTTTAGGTGAATACATGTTTGTGCTGCTCACCAAGAACGCCCATGGTGATCAGCCACACCTTTCTAACCCCCATGTTGGGCACCAAATGTTGTAGAAACGACTCAGAGTCACGGGTTTTGCTTCCAGAAGATGACAGCCTATATTATCACTCAACAAAAGCCGGAGTTGGTCCGCCGAGCAACTCCCTTTCCACTCACAATCCCACTTTATTTATACCTGGACCACAAATGCATATCCATACATCGCTATTCTCCATCCATACATTGTTCACCCAACATTTGTATCTCATTTAGAACCCCCTTAAACTTACAATTGTGGCACCCAAATGTCTAGGTACAGACACACACATAACAAACTATACTATTTCATGTATAGATACCACACGTCACATTCCTGTACACACACACATCAGAAGAACATTTTAATAGAAGTTACATACACATGTTGCATATTCATATTTGATTAACTTTATTCTTCTACAACCCAGACAAAGGTGCAAACTGTTGTTTTATATTAGGTGTAAGGTAATTTTTTTTTCACCAAATGGTTACAACTTCCAAGGTATTCTGGGGTTATTACTGTAAGAAATAAGAGATAAGGACATAAAATATCTTAATAAAGAAAACATTTATTACAGCATCAATAACTACAGCAGTGACAAAATACATGAAGTACTTTGGGTTTATCTGATTAAAAAAGAAACCTGGACAATTCCTGCTCAGACAATTTATACTGTTTTTCCTGCTTATAATGTAAATGGGATTTAGTCTTAAATGCGAATTAAGTGTAATAACTGAGTAATGGCGGAAATGGCCATGCAATATGGTCTATCCAGATGTCTGAAAATGGTAATCACTACCACTACCAATACGATTAATTTCAGAAAAAGTTACACACTAAATTGTCTAAAGTAAAATATATGGTGTTATGTGTCTGTGTTGTTTTTTATACTTTACCATTGTTTAGACACTGTTGGTAGAGGAGAGGTGCCACCCATTGTATTTTTTCTGATAGCGTAGCCTAGTGTAGTCAGCTAGTCTGTTGCTGTTTGTTAGTTAGGTTAAGCTTCCAAAATACAGCCTAGAGTAGACTTTTTTTATTATGTTCAATTCTTTGGCACTGTCCTTGTTCTTTTGCCTGTGTGAGTCTAGTCTTATTGACTCTGTTTGAATACTTTTAAAATCTGTTTGTTACCTTGCTGCACTTGACCAATAAAGCAATAACTACTCTAAACTCTAGTCGTACTATTTTTTTTTCAACACTGTCTTTATTAATTTGAAAGTTTAAAGAGAAAACAAAAAATATATATGATTACAATAATAACACAAGTAAACAAAAAAATTAAATAAAAGGGAAGGGGTAAGGTTTACATACTGTCAGGGAATGACCAGCTTCAAATCTCAACACTCCGGCCGTGAATCACCCTCTTACTAAGTGCCGGCACCTGGCGCTCATTATCATCAGACCTATATATAGCTCTCCCTTCCTCAGATCTATTTGTGTATATACACACAAATATATACATACATATGTACACATACATACACATGTACACACACACCCAAAACACATTTTGTCAAAAACAATGGCACATCGATATCCAAAATTAATATATGTTAAGCCAAGTTACCCGGAAAATAGACTCGGATCGTCCACCTTCAAAAAACCTATGAAGGGATTCCATATTCTGAAAAACTTTTCAGGTTTTCTTTTAACAATATATGTGAGTTTTTCCAAAGCCAAACAATGAGATAGTTCTTGTAACCATAGTTTAAAATGAGGGCTTCCTGTATTTTTCCAATGACGAGCTAATACCAGTTTTGCTTGTAATAAAGAGAATATCAAATTTCTTTTTTTTATCAGGGCTAGTAAAGGTGCATGTTGCAGGGAAAATATTTAGTATACAGAGTTTAGGACACTTGGAATTGTTTTGTTTCAACAACAGGGATAGAAAATCATTCAACTTGGGTGCATTTCCATAAACAGTGATATAAAGTTCATTTCTCTAGATTACATTTTATACATTGATCGGGAATGTTGGGATAAAATTTGTGTAGTAATTCAGGAGTGCTGTATACTGTCTTAATCCTTTTATATTGCAGAAGCTTGAATTAATTTGTATTATTTGTCTGAGTTTGGGTCTTTAGACAAATACACTGCCACTCATCTTCTATTATATTTTCATTTATATCTCGACACCATGCCAGATGTATATCTTCAGTATTTTTCTTGGACTTGGTGGAGATTAGTTTATAAAGCATAGAAATTTCCCTACCCCATTGAAGTGGTCTAAAGTAACTTTTTCTAAAGGGGATAGATTCAGCAATAAAGAGGAATGATTTATCTTGTTAATAAAATTCCTAATTTGGAGATTAAAAATGTGTTTTAGGTAGATCAAACTTTTTTTTTAATTCCCGGAATCTAAGCATAGTTTCATTACTATTTAAATCTCCCACCTTACACAAACCGTCTCAAGGTTACGAACGTAACCCTAGTTCGCCGAGGAACGAGACGCTGCGTCGAACGCTATGGGAACGCCTGCGTGACCACGCCTGAACCACGTGTGAAATCTAGCCAATAGGCAAGCCGTGACGTCATAGACAGGCGACGTTGCGTAAACCAGGAAGCTACAAGATGGCTGTGCGGTGGTAGCGACATTAGCTTCTGCAAAGAGAAGGTAAGCGCCGCGGGATGCAGGGAGTGTGGCACGGAGGCGCGGCGTCTCGTTCCTCGGGGAACTAGGGTTACGTTCGTAACCTTGAGACGTTCCCCTTCAGGAACTCGAGCTGCGTCGAAACGCTATGGAAATGAGTGTCCAATCACGCCACACTGACCAGACCCTGCCAAAGAGTGAGGGCCTCGCACCAGCACGCAGGACAGAGGAGCCCGGGTGGCTCTGAGGTCGAGGCCATAGAACCTGACAAAGGTCAGCGGGTGGACCAACCCGCAGGCCACAGACGCCCCGGAGTGACACTCATGTGGACCCGGCCGCAGAGGCCGCCACACTCCGGCGGGCGAGCCCTGAACGGGGACCAGGACTCGCAGCCGAACAACTGCACCGACCACCTCCAAGGACTCGCCCTGTGGAGATAAGCACCCAGTGCTCGCACTGGACACAGCCGGTCTCGTAACCCCTGGTCGGGGCTATAACAGAGGAGGGCAGAATGCCTGTAACACGACACATCGTGGGAGCACCCAGCCTCGTAAGAACACTCTGGCCATGCCAGGGGCAACTCCAGGTGGGACGAGGCAACTGCCAAGTCCCAGACAGGCACTCTGAGTCGTGTCCCGGCCACAGCCTCCGGCGCCGCGGAGGAAACGCGTCACCAATGGGACCTACCCAGCGAACACGGAAACCCTCAGGGTCGAAGGGTTAACCCTGCGGCAAACTGTACCTGCAAAACACCAGAACTGAACCGACCGGCAGTCATCTGGGTCCAAGTCATGGTGCTCACACCGTGACGCGAACAGTCGCCATCGCGGCGGCATACGACCTCCTCATGGAGGGAGCTCTGGAGTGGAGAGGGGCCTCTACTACCTCGGTAGAGAGAACAGCCGCTACAAACCGTGCCCCCTCAGGGGCCACAGTCTCCACAACACCGGGCGGGGGTGAACCAGGGTTCTGCCCGCCAACAAGGTGCTACCCGGAGGAGACAGACTCCCTACCGGCGAACCTATCCCAGAACTCCCGAGAGCAGCGCAATCGGGGGAAAGGCGACAGGCGTAGCCTCGCCAAGACCGCCCCACGGCAGCCACTGTCTCGACAGGGCGCCTGCTCAGGCATCCAACCGCCCCGGATGTAACCGCTCTAAATGAGAGAGTTCGTCCCGGGACCACAAGAGGACCTCCTGCGCCCGTTGCTCGCAAGGGCGAGACCGGAGGTCCCCCCGGTGGTCGATGTGCGAGACCACCGCAGTATTGTCCGAGCGGACCAACACATAGCGATCTCTAAGGACTGGGAGGAAGTGTTGTAACCCCAACAACACTGCCAGCACCTCCCGCAACCTATGTGCCACAAGAGACGCGGGCCGCCCACAGACCCTGGGCGGAGTGGCCACTCATGACCGCCTCCCACCCCGTGATGGAAGCGTCCGTCGTTAGCATTACGCGACGACAAGGAGTCCCTAAACGGGCCTCGGACAGAACGTAAGGTTCTACAATGCAACCAAGGCTCAACCGGCACACCGTGAGACCTTGATGTGACGATACAGACTCCTCAGGGGAGAACCTTCTGCCCGGAGCCACCACTGGAGGGGCCACATGCGGACGCTGCCGACATGAGACCCAGCAGCCTCTGGAACTGCCTCACAGTGACCAGGCGGCCTGCCCCTACCCTCCTGACTGCAGTGAGGATGACTACAAACCGGGCGGGAGACAACCGTGCCGCAACTCGGCCGAGTCCCACACCACGCCGGGAAAGTGGCCCTCCGCTGGGAAAAGTACACACTACCCGGCGTCTCAGTCCGAACCCCAGTACCTTCATGCAGGCGGAACAGCACCTCAATGTTAAACCGCCAGGTGCTCTAACGAGCCACCATCAACCAATCGCTGATATAATACAGAACGCGGATGCCCTGAAGCCGCAGCGGGGTCAGTGCTGCGCTCACGCACTCTGTGAAGGCACGGGTGAGGCGCTAGGCCGCACGGAAGGACCGATATTGGTAAGCTTCCCAGCAACCTCAGGAACCTCCGTGCGGTGAAGGACGGCTGCATGGGAGCATGCAACCTCCAGATCTAGCGATGACAAATCAGTCCTTGACATGACCTGAGACACGACCTCTAAACGAGAAACCTGAACCCGAGCCTCAAAAGTGAGTGGTTCAAGTAGCAGAGATCCAGAATGGGATGCAACCCACCGTCCTTCTTCGAACAACGAAGCACGGGCTGTAGCAGCCTGACTCGCAAACTGAGGGGGAACCACCGATGGCCCCTTTCCCCAGGAGTGTGCGCACTTCCTGTTCCAGGACCAGAGCCTGCACGGGTCCCACCAGGGCGGGACACACCCCGTCGAGCCGGGGAGGAGAAGATGCGAATCGAATCGCGCAGCCCTTCTCCACAGTACGCAGGACCCCCGAGAGACTCCAGGCAGCCCTACAGACTGACAGAAAGTCTCCACAGGGAGAACCAACCCCTCGGGGCTGGCCCCCGACCCACTCAGAGCGGCTGGAGCGGTGCTCTGCAGCCGACCACACCTCCTGAGAGGCGGCGGAACCCCCCGTCCGCAGCGATCATACGTGCGGAATACGGGGAGCAAACCGCTGGAGAAGCTGCGCCCTGAACACGACCCATGGCAGGGCTAACAGACAGTCCTCCTGAACTCGAACGGCAGGAGCAGCGTACTGCGGCCGTTGAAGCCCCCTGAGAGGCGGCGGATGACTCTCATCCGCAACGAACTGTCGGGCGGAAATAAGGGAGTTAAACGCTAGAGGGAGGCAGCGTCCTGAACACCCTGTGGCAGGGCCGACAGACCGGCCTCCCGGTGGTGCCAGGGAGGGACGAGCACCGTAGCATGAGGCGCGCACCGCCCTCCAAGAAGCAAGCCATCAGGCCTATGCACCACAGCCCGTTCACTAGAGGCGAGGACGACCTCAGGCCGTCCAGCCCCTCCTCGGGCCTAGAGAGTCGCCAGGGGCCCCTAGGACCTCCCGCGAGTCGGGTGGCAACACTCTCACCGGGCTATCTCGCTGTGCCTGGACGTACCAGGGCGCGGCTGCCGCTGAGCAGCCCCATCGGAGCAGCGAGGAACTACCACTGAAACGCCACCGCGGTCTCCTGAACCCGCCAGCAATCACCCTTACCCACAGCGTCACCAGGTCAGGCCAGGAGGGACACCATGACGCCAGAAGGAAGCTCGCATCATCCCCATAGCAGGCCAGCCTGGTATGCCTGCAACACACTCATCGTGGTGGAAGCAACCTGTAGCCTGACCTGCCGCCAAGCGCTACCCATCAGAGCCAAGCGGCGCTCAGAGGCAAACCAATAGCCATCACAGACGCAACACTCGGGGAGACATAGCTAGCTAGCGTCTCAACCACAAGCGGCAACGTCCCGTAGCCACGCCACGCAGCTCCAATAACATTCGCGCACAGCGAAAGAACATCGGAAAGCACGCGCGCCCACGGGCCTCCCAGGACCCAGACACCTCGGTGTGCAGATCAGGGAGTCGCTGAGGCTGTGACACAGTGCAGGAAACGCACAACCAGCTCACTGGGAGAAGAAGCAGCCGCCACACGACCGCCAAGCTAATCCAGCTCGGACCGGCCCGTGCCACGACCACAAGGAGCTCCATATACAGCACAGGCTGTGAGGAGTCCGCAGGCTCGCCAGCATCCACCAGCTCAACCTCCTCGGAGAGAGACATGTAATGCTGCGCCGCCGCACTGGGAGAAGAAGCAGCCGCCAGGCATGCTTCCCTAATATCCCGAAATTTCATCCACCTCGGAGGAAGAATACGGAGCACCGCGTCACACACACCGAAAAGAACCGATACCAAACGAGCGCAATCCCGGGAACGGAGCTCGGCTAGCAGCCGAGCGATAGCCACACGGCTAAAGCTAACAGCCGATACCATCGAGAGCCAAAGCCTCGAGGGAGAGCGCCACCGGAGAGCGCCTCTGAAATTCTCCCACCGGAGGAAGAATACGGAGCACCGCACACACACACCGAAAAGAACCGATACCAAACGAGCGCTCTCCCCGGGGAACGGGAGCTCGGCTAGCAGCCGGGAGCGCATAGCCACACGGCTAAAAGCTAACAGCCGATACCATCGAGCCAAAGCCTCGAGGGAGAGCGCCACCTCGAGAGCGCTCTCTGAAATTCTCCCACCTCGGAGGAAGAATACGGAGCACCGCGTCACACACACCGAAAAGAACCGATACCAAACGAGCGCAATCCCGGGAACGGGAGCTCGGCTAGCAGCCAGGAGCGCATAGCCACACGGCTAAATGCTAACAGCCGATACCATCGAGCCAAAGCCGCGAGGAAGAGCGCCACCTCGGAGAGCGCTCCCCGAAAATTCACCCACCTCGGAGGAAGAATACGGAGCACCGCGTCACACGCACCGGAGAAGGAACCGCCAAACGAGCGCAATCCCCGGGGAACGGGAGCTCGCCTTGCAGCCGGGAGCACATAGCCGCACGGCTAAAATGCTAACAACTGATACCCTCGAGAACCGACTAAGCACGCTCCTAAGCTAAGCAAACAACACATCGGCTGCGTGTCACCCCCCCCGAAATGAATCGGGGCAAGCAGGAGACACGCAGACGGAATTTTGCCTGCATATAAGCTCATGACTGCACGGATAACACACTCAAAGCGCTTACCCGAACGAGCAGAAGCTAATGTCGCTACCACCGCACAGCCATCTTGTAGCTTCCTGGTTTACGCGACGTCGCCTCTCTATGACGTCACGGCTTGCCTATTGGCTAGATTTCACACGTGGTTCAGAGCGTGGTCACGCAGGGGCGTTCTCATAGCGTTTCGACGCAGCTCGAGTTCCTGAAGGGGAACTTTTGTTGCCCAAATTTTGAATCCAGCATCATGTGTCCCAGGTGTAAAGTTAGTATTACCCCAAATAGGGGTAATTTGTGATAATTGAGGAACCTCCCCAAGATGTTTCAAGACTTCATACCATACCACAAAAGTATTTTTAACAAAGGGATTTGAAGTAGCTTTTTCAATTTAGGTAGGGGTGCCGAAAACAAATACAGGTTCAAGGTCTGGATATACAGGCCTCAATACATAGCCAAGGGATAGAACCAAAACATTGCTGCTCTTAGCTGAGCTGCTCAGTAATACCATTTAAGATAAGGCAGCTGCAACCCTCGTTCATATGGTAAATACAAAAGAGAGAGCCTCAGTCTAGGACACCGGTTTACCCAAACAAAATCGGAAAAAAAGCTTCTTCATACTACAAAAAAAAATGTTTGTGGCAGTGGTAGGTGTCAGAAATCCACCTGCCATGCCCCCTTCAGCGGCTGTCATGCTGCCGCTTTCTCTGAAGGTCCCGGCTTCAATCACACACACCTGGGACTCATTAAGCACTCATCCCCGGCTCCTACATAAACCCCTCACTCACACACACTCCCTGTCCGTTATTGTTTGTTTGTATGTGTATGCGTATCCCTACACTGTCCTTCCAGTTCAGACTCGTCTATCCTGCCACAGCTGCGCTTTTCCCCAAGCGCACCTCAGACTACTCCTTCCTCTCTTTTCCTTGTACCAGGACTGTGTGGACGTCACCCCTCCAGGGCATACCAAGGATATTACTCTCTCTATCTCTAAGGACTGCTGTATGGTGTGTGTTTGTGTTTCACTCACTTTATTAAACCAAGCGGGCTGCACTCCGGCTTCCGCCTCTGTTCATCTCCACATGACACTAGGAATTGACTGAATTAGGTACAAGATTTTGGGGAGTACATTCATTTTAAGTATATTAATATGTCCAATTTGAGATATTGGCAGAAGTGACCACTTATTAATTGACTCAGTGAATAATTTAGTTATGTAATTATAATTACTGGGGTCCAAATTATATATGTCTGGAATAGTTTTAATTCCAAGATACAGAAAACCTTCATTAACATTCATAAATTGGGTTTAACGTTCCGATTCTTTAAGAAATAAAATCATAGACTTAGACTCATTTATTTTATAGATCCAAATATTTTAATTAGACCAAATAGACATGGTATGGATGTACATAAGTTGGATAGAAATTATATAATATCATCAGCATATAAAGCTAATTCAATTTCAAGATTATTAATTGTAATCCCTGATATATCTTTATTTCTTTGTATTGCACTAGCCAAAGGTTCAATAGCAATGTAAAAAGAAGCAGTGACAGTGGGCATCCCTGGTGTGTGCCTCGTGAGAGCTGGAACGATTTAGAGATTATATTGTTAGTTAATAGTCGGATTTACACATACAATTTTGATCCATTTTCTAAAATAAGAACCAAAACCAAAACGGGACAGGATATCAAAAAGATAGCCCCACTCCACCCTGTCAAAAGCCTTCTTTGCATCTAGGGAGAGCAAAGCAGTATAAGGGGTCTCTTTTTTGAAGTGTATGACATTTAACACGCGTGTCTACCTTTCACAAAGCCATTTTGATCAAGATCAATCAATGATGGCAAATATTTATCAAGTCTACTAGCTAAGACTTAGCAATTATCTTAGTGTCTGAATTAAAGAGACTAATGAGTCTATAAGAACCATATTTCGTGGGGTCTTTCCCTTGTTTAAGAATTAAAGTTATGAGGGCAGAGCGCATGGACAAAGGGAGTTCTTTGTTACTAAATGATTTCTTTAACATTTCAATCATTGGGGTTATCAATTTGTTGTGAAAAATCTTATACATGTCTATAGGCAGACCATTTGGGCCCGGCGCTTTCCCACTATTCATAGAATGAATACGCAAGTCAATTGCTTGATCCAATGCTATGGAGTCTCTTCTGAGAATGTTTTATAAAGATGGGTATTACTTGGGGAAAATGATTTATAATATTATCTTCATAATAGTTTTGAAAAACCTTATTAATTTCATTGGGGATCTCGGTCTTTCGTCCATCTATAACTTCTATTTTGTTAATCACATTTACATTTTGTTGAGCATTGATACACCATGCCAACAGCTTTCCAGGCTTTTCTCCTTGGTCATAATATGTTTGTTTGAGTCTAGTTATATTAGCTACAGCCTTATTAGTAGAGATGTCATTAAATTCTGCTTTAAGCAAAAAAAGTTCCTGTCGAAGTTCAGGAGTATCTTTTCTAAGAATTTCTTCTTCTAAATCCTTAATACTTTGCTCTAATTCTGTCATTTTAAGATTAGTTCTATTGGTCTTGGAACTAGTAAAGCTGATAATTTGCCTACTAATATAGGCCTGAAATGCTTACCATCTTATTGAAGCAGAGATGCATAATCTGATAAAATAATACTACTATATTCACAATTAGATATATATTCAATCAGGACCCTTGAAATAAGAAAATAGTCTATTCTGGAGTAAGTATTAAAAGATGAGGAGTAGCAAGAAAATTCTCTCCTTGCTGGATTTTGAAACCTCCAGATATACGTTTAATCAAGGTCTTTTATGTATTGATTTTGTATATTCCTCCTCTGTGAATGTGAACCATCGGTACCAGTAGAACGGTTCAAACCAGGATTTAAAGTGGAATTAAAATCCCCACCAACTATTAAATTACTCTGAAGAGAGGACAGAATTAAGAAAAGATTATGAAAAAATTGTGGTTCATCTCTGTTTGGACAGTAAACATTCACAAGATTACAATATTCATTAAACATCCTACCTGCAACAATAACGTATCTTCCAGATGGATCACAAAAAGTTTTTAATACCTAAATTGGTACTGATTTATGTATCAGCACAGCAACCCCTCTTGAATGTGAGCTGTAGGATGCAGCTAAAACATGGCCGGGCCATCTTCTATGTAATTTAATGACTTCATCTGGCAATAAGTGTGTTTCCTGTAGGAACAATATTTTAGAATTTAGATATTTAACTCTATTCATCACTTGCTTTAATTAAATTGGATTACAGAGCCCCCGAACATCCCTTGATGTCAGTGTAAAACTAGAACCCATTGACATTTACAGCAAAATGTAATAATACAAAAAAGACCCAGCCAACATTTTCATGTGGGCCCCATGTGGGTTTTTGATGGGCTGTCACTTGGGCCCTGCATGGGTAACCCAAATGGGGCCCAGAGAAATTTGTCCATCGGCTCCACATGGGCCCCATGTGTGTTAGCCCAGATGGGCCACTGATGGGTCCATGGTGGGCTTTAAGTGGGGCCTGTATAGGTGTTCTTTATATGGGCCCATCTGGGTCCCAAATAGGTGATAAAAATGGGGCCCAAGTGGGCTACAAAAAGGACCCGTATGGGGCCCAAATGACTTAATCATGGGTCAACCCACAAATGGCTCCTTTATGGGATTGTTGTGGGACCACAGTGGGTGAGATTTGGGCCCCATTTTTGAATTTCATCATTGATTTCTGTTGGTGAACTTAATGTGTACTTAATCTTACTATGGAAAATCCATTGTCAAACCATTTCAAACCTCAGTTACAATGAAAAACTGTGCCTGACCAAACAAAGAACTAATATTAGTTGATTTTATGTGCTGCTATATGTTTAAAATTACATGGTTGAGTATTTGAACTGTGGAAAATTAATGACTTCAATTTAGAATGTGTAAATCACACTTAATTTAAATTAATTCAAGTAAACAAGAAACAGGAATAACAGAACTCCTAAAATAGAATAGTTCACTGGTGGGTCTATGCAGATGCCTTGGCTGCACACCTACAAATCAGTAAAGAAAGAGAAGACAGTAAAGGCAATTTAGAACATTTTAAAATACTACCATTCACAGCAGCATCTAAAAAAACATGCATCAATATAATAAGACATATCCTAGAATCTCATCAGAGAATTGTTCCCACCTCTGCCTCACACAGTAATAAGTTATGCCGGGGGACCAGTCATGGAACCCAAAATTATGAATATGACAATTAAAATATTAACCTTGCGTCTGAAATTGAATCTCTAATGAATATTTGGCTATTGCCAAAAGCCAGTGATTGAACAATGATTCTGATCAGCTGAAAGATGTAAGTCACACCTCGAATCACGGTGGCCCAAAAAGTTCAATGCACTGCAACTGAAGAAAACATATGCAAATACAAAAAACACCAGCAAATTAATAAAATATCTTCATCAGTTAAACAACACATGCTGCAAATCCTCACAACGCAACTAAATACAGAAACTTCCTGCAAATCCTCACAACACAACCAATTCATTGTGTATTTCATCAGATTATTTAGGATAATAATATTCAAAAGGCCAAGGAATCATAAACAAACAATAATAAAATAAACAAACAACTCACCTTTCAGGTCATCGACAACAACACAGACAAATAGACATTGAACAATAAGCAGTCCCAGACGGGTTTGTCTCTTCTTGTGGCCCCCTTGAAACATTTATTTTGTGATCTGTGCTATTTGGTTGTGTTTTGAGGATTTGCAGTGTGTTTCTGTACTTGGTTGCATTGTGGGGGGTTGCAGCACATGTGTTGTCAAACTAATAACGTTGTTTTTTTAATTTGCTGGTGTTTTTTTCTATTTGCATGTGTTTTCTTAAGTTGCATTAAGTTGAGCTCTCTCAGCCACTGTATAGATGCCTTGAGGATAAGTAATTTATAAGATATTTTTTCATCTCAGGGTGAAGTATTCCTTTAATTAAACAAAGGCAAAAACATTGATCGGGATAAAATATTATTAATTGTGCAGCCCTAGCTATAGGTTATATGACTTACACTTCCGGCTGTTCTGCCCTCCGATCATGGTCCCCCTGGGCTCTCAAAGCACGGTTGAATTCTCTGTCTCTTGCATTTGTGAACCATTTACCAAGCGCTGTCTCCAGCTCTTTCTTACTGACAGTTTTCAGCAAAGGATCTGCTTCAGGCTACCTGTAAAGCAAAAAAAATTATATAAAAGTAGAGCATGCTACTGCATCAACCAGGGAACAACATATTATTTGTATACGTGCAAGCTACATGAGCATAAGACTATGTCAAAAAAAAAAAAGACAAAAAATCACAAGGTTGTAAACACCTTCTAATCTACCATTTGCCCAAACTGTTAACTGATCTGAGTAAATTATTTTAAAATCACACAATACCATGCAAAAAGTTAAATGCATCAATATGGTGAATTTCAGGCTTTGTTGAGATTAATGTTTAGAATAATTAGTGAACATAGATCGATTATTAAATTCGTACTGGTGCACTTTGGACCGTGAATATGAACTGACCACAAAATGCAGTTTATTATCTTTACCGTAATCATGACGTATCATATCTTTAGTAATGTTTACAACTGATATAAATATGAAAGTTTTTATCACCTCTACCTATTTCACCTAAATCACATTAAAATAATGTTAAGTACTGTCACAATCTCCTCAGACCTTTTCTCTGTGTATTGTATATACACATGTTATAAAGGTAGTGAAAGAGAAAGATTACACCACAGTGCTTTTTCTGTTTCACCCTCCTGTTATCATGAGGACACTATATGGAGAAGATACTGGTGAAAATGTTTTGAAAAGTCATTATTTCCACATTTTAGTAGACAATTTCCTGGTTATCTGCTAATCGTTAAGAATGTTCAGTTTTCCACAGGTGTTTATATGGTAAACCAGTTCACTCTCCACACTTACCTTCGTTATATCGTGTCTGTAACTTTAATTACCACAAATCTTTCAGAAGTATACATTATATAAAAACAAACAGTAAAATGTGATTAATTTAAAACAAAAGATAATTTCTTCACATGACAGAGAGGTCAGGTTATCCAGGTCAGGTCAGGTGCTCCAGTGTAGTGAGTGATGAACGTTTCTTCAGAATCAGAAAGCGGGAACACGGGAGCCAATGGGAGACTCTGTGAGCTGCACAACCGATAACAACCCATGGGGGGCCCACATGGACATGTTGGCTGGGGAGGGGGAAGGAGGAGAAGAAAAATAAATAAAAATAAACAAAAAATTTACATCCGAACCACTATAACACAAAGTAACTTCCCAGCACACACATTACTAAAAAAGTGCATGGCGAACATCCCTTCTATGACTAGAATCCTAGTTACGTACTCTAATGGTCCTCTAATAGGTACGCTATAAGGTTGCCGAATTAAGAAGAAAATAAAAACTATCCAAAAAAAACCCCTTTCAATTATTCACGCGCTCTCATATACATTAGATATTATGCCCGTTAACCACAGGTTACTTTACATCAAGCCTATCAACTCAGTTTTAACTTTCTTTTTCTAAATTGGAGCCAGCCTTTGTGGGCTACGAAATCCAAAATTACCAAACTTGCTGTTTTACATTGTAGTGAGATTAAGCACTTGGAAAACGTAAAGAGCCGATAAAAAAAAACGTTAACTTCTACAAATGACTACTCTGTGGTGTGGTTCGCCACTCCTTCAGCATCCTTTTGCAAGCCAGAGATGAATTTGTTTGGTTCTTTGGGAGAGTTAAAGAAGTGACGACAGTCTCCATAGGTGACCAGAAGTTTGGCGGGGAAAATCATCCCGTACTTAATCTTCCTTCTCAAAAGATCTCGCTTTTTACGTCGTCAAATCGCCTTCGTTGTCTCAACACCCCGAGCTGCTCTCAATACTCTGACTTTGTCGGCATAACTTAGAAATTTAAGTATCATTGTTTTTGGCCTTGTTGGTGTATTTCCAGTTTGATTACCACTGGGTAACCTGTGTGCCCGTTCAATAATCACCAGCTTCGGGAAAGAGT
The DNA here is from genome assembly GCF_014805685.1 of Silurus meridionalis. Classification (NCBI taxonomy): domain Eukaryota; kingdom Metazoa; phylum Chordata; class Actinopteri; order Siluriformes; family Siluridae; genus Silurus; species Silurus meridionalis. The sequence continues at coordinate 11,216,850 of NC_060900.1, forward strand.
CCGCACCCAGAACCTGAGGGAGCCAGTTTTCCAAAAATGAGGCAGGGTTATTTCCCTCGATTCCAGTTGGAAGTCCCAGAATGCGAATATTAGAGTGCTGACTTCTACATTTGGCCAAGTCAAGAGCAGAAGCAAGACCTGATACAGTTTTATCAAGTTTGCAAACCCTGCCTTGAAGATCGCCAAAGTCGTCTTTGGTTTGACCGACCCGGCCTTGGTAAGTCTTTCAGCAAAGGAACAGAAATCCTCTCTGACTTCTTTCATGGCAGCCAGAACCTCCTTGTATTGGGATTAAAATTCACTCTTCAAACCGTTTATAGCCGAAAGAATCTCGCTGTTATCGGGTTGAGTTGCAGCCTCGAGGTTAGCAATGGTGCCAGCTTGTATCACATCTGAATCAGAAATGGATCCTAACAACCCGCAACAACTAAATGGTTATTGTTCCCACACTCCTAACATATGGTTAAATGAGTGAGAGATTAACTAAACCCAAATGGGTAATATAATCAAATTATAAATTTGGCACAACACTGTAAAATTGTGTAAATCTAGAAGTATCTAGTCAGTGTCTAAGTAGTGCTAGATCTAATTGTTAGATCTTGTATTTAAGCCCCAAAGCCTCTCACTCATTGTTTCATATTTGTCATCCATTGTTTGGTGTTTTTTATGTTTTTTATGTTTTTTATGTTTTTTTTACATTAAATTCATTTCAATGATAAATACAATGTATTTGTAATAATTAAACATAAATAATATAAAACATAATACAAATATATATATCTTCCCTCATCTTTGCTTAATTATAATTTAATTTATAAAACAATTAACATGTACTTAGTTCTATACACTATAATCACATAGCTAATATTTGCTTGGGGTTTGATACATTCTGATAATGAGCCTGAAATACACCTATATTAGTTACAGTTATATGAGGAGAAACAAAATGCATGTTCTGATCGTTTTTGTTGATAAGTAACTGGTGGCAGGCAAATTACACCCATGGAGCAGGTATATGCAAAAACCCTAGGGGGAGATCAAATTTCCATTACACAGGCATATTTATTACACCTTTTCCAAGCTGCAAAATATAAGTTACTTATGTGGAAGGGGAAAGGGCTGTCACAATGGTAATGTACAAATGTTTTGAGATTTAAAAAGAAAAAATGCATGTAGTCTATTTGATAAATGATTACATAACTTATTTAATGCATATCATAAGAAAGAAATAATTAGATATAATAAAATTAGATTTAAGATACTATGTTTTTATAGGAAAATATAAACATCACATTTAAAAATCTGGGAAAAATAATGAATAATTTGTATCTGTGAACATTTTTATTAGATAATCACTAAACAAAACATGTTTTCAAAAAGTTGAAGTTAAATTCATTGCTGTTGAATGTGATGTGTTTCTGAACAAAAAAATTATGATAAATATGTTGCTGAGATTAAGTCTGTTTATTAGTAGCTTTATTTTCTGTTTGGCATCACCTACACTAGAGTGACTTAGCTGAGACTATAAAAACAATGAATTATGAAGAGCACATTAATTTAAAGCCTATTATTTGTGTTACAGCCCAACCTATTGTTAATTATATTGCTAATATAGAAAACTTTGTGTAGAATTCAACAGTTTTCATGGTATTCTTTAAGATGATTATATAGGTTTATAATAGAACATTTTGGGAATTCTGTTTTTTTAGGATACAGTACCATTGCAGTATATACTTACATATTATTATACATATATTACTTTGCATATATAGTAACTGAAACCATTTCAATTAACTATTAGATTTTATTTTTGATTTTGTGTGCTCACAAAATCAAAGTGTGATGAATGCCATTGAATTTAATAAACCAAACATTTACAACTCCTAAACCCTTCATACTTTAGACATTTTAACCCCTTTAACGTTTGTAAAAGCAGAAAGATTTTAATTTCATAATGTCAGGATAGAAATTTATTTTTGGGATAGCTCTGCTGGCACACTGGATAAGGCCTATGAAGTTTAATGACACACTGTTGAATGTATTATACATATTCAGATGTACAATTGGCAACTATCCTTTATGTTTTTCCTGCTTCCTTCTTCTTTGCATATTTTCTTCTGACTCCTTGTACCAGGAAGTGGAGATGTAAGAACAGACCTCTGTGAAAAATAATGTCATTGTTACAAAATATTATATATATATATATATATATATATATATATATATATATATATATATATATATATATACATATACATTATATATATACTGTATACTGTATACTGTGTGTGTATATATATATATATATATATATATATATATATATATATATATATATATTAATTTAACTCGTGTGTGTTTGTGTGTGTATATATATATATATATATATATATATATATATATATATATATATATATATACACACACACACACACACACACACGAGTTAAATTAATATATATATATATATATATATATATATATATATATATATATATATATATATATATATATATATATATATATACACACACACACATACATACACACACGAGTTAAATTAATTCCTGTAGAAGGGAAAAAAGCCTTTAAATAAATTAGTAAATACCTTTCTGGGTAACCAAGAGAAATACACCAGCATTACCTTAAATGCCTTTTTTAGTGTTGAAAAGCAACAAAACACTCTGATCTGTGTATCCTGTTATGACCCAGTCTACATAGGGTTTGACAAACTGTCTGATTAAAGACACATGGTGGCAGATTCAAGATTGATATATGAAGTATATTGTATCCTGATTAACCACTCCTCCACACTGCTCCTCCACACTGTAGAATGAGGCTACCCACTTCAGTTCAGGTCTCCTCCACCCCGTTTTCACAGGATCCTTCCCACCCTGGTGGGAAGCCAGCAGGCTCTGTTCATGGAACAGGAAGTAAACACTCTCCTGAGGAAAGAGGTCATCCAACAAGGTGGTCCCTCCATCAGAATGAGAGTCCGGGCTTTACAGCCGGTACTTCATAGTTCCCAAAAAGGACAAAGGGTTGCGTCCTATCTTAGATCTACATCAGCTGAACCGTTCTCTCAAGAGACTCAGGTTTAAGATTCTAAACCTAAAGCAGGTCATGCTTTAAACCAGATCTGGGGACTGGTTTGTCACGGTAGATGTAAAGAATGTGTACTTATATATATATCTACACAAAGCATTTCACTGCATGTCGTACCCTGTATGTATGTGTATGTGACAAATAAAATTTGATTTGATTTGATATCCATTCTACCATCTCACAGGAAATTCCTGAGGTTCCTAGGGCTTATGACAGCTGCGTCCAGTGTTATTCCACTTGGCCTGCTGTACATGAGACCCCTTCATTGGTGGCTCAGGACCCATGGGTTCTCAGAAAGGGCAATTCCCTCCACACCATCAAGGTCATGCGGCGATGCCTACATGCCGTTCCAATCTCTGGGCCCCGTGCTGTGAGTCCCCGGTCGTCACTTAATGCTAATGACGGATGCGTCCCTTACGGGGTGGGGAGCGATCATGAGTGGTTGCTCCGCCCGAGGTCTGTGGGAAGGGCCCCATCTATGTTGGCACATCAACTGCCTAGAGATGCTGGCCGTGCTTCTAGCACTGAAGCATTTCCTCTCACACCTCAGAGGTCACCACCTGGTGGTCCATACGTACAACACTGCGGTGGTCCTCTACATCAACCATTAAGGAGGTCTGCGTTTGTGCCCCCTGTGCAGGCTGGCGCACCAGATCCTCCTTTGGGCCCAGGAGAAACTCTGCTCATTGAGAGCAGTTTACATCCCAGGTTGGTTGAACACGGCAGCAGACACAAGGCAGTGGTTGAGACCTGGGGAATAGCGGCTCCACCCCAAAGTGGTGGAGCAGGTTTGAGAGAAATTCGGAAAAGCCCAGGTGGATCTGTTCATGTCTTGAGAGACGTCGAGAGACTGGTTCTCCCTTACTCCTCCAGTCCCACTGGGGCTAGACACCACGGCTCAGGCATAACCGAGGCAGTGTCTGTACGCCTTTCCCCAGTCACTCTGCTCCCGAGAGTTCTGGAGAGAGTTTGCCAGTAAAGAGACTGTCTCCTCCTGGTAGCTCCAATGTGGCTGAGCAAACCATGGTTTGCAGACCAGGTAGCTCTCCTTGAGCACCCTCCATGGGAGATTCCTCTGAGGAGGGATCTCCTTTCCCATCTAGGGGGCACCATATTTCACCCCCGCACGGAGTTTTGGAGGCTGTGGCTGTGGCCCCTGAGGGGGCACAGCTCCGAGGTTCTGGTCTCTCCACTGAGGTGGTAGAGACCATTCTCATTCGTTTGGGGGGGCTCTGTCTAAGCCTCCCTTCGAGCCGCTAGCTGATGCATCTTGGAGGCACCTTTCCATCAAGGCAGCGTTCTTGTGGCTATCTGCTCTATCAAGAGAGTAGGGGACTTGCAGACCCTTTCTGTGGACCCCTCCTTACTGGGGTATAGCCCAGGTATGGCTAGAGCCTTCCCGCACTCCGTACGGGTTACATCCCCGAGGTGCCCTCGGTCGTCCTTCAAACCATACGATTACAGACATTCTATCCTCCTCCATTTCAGGCCCCAGACCAGGAAGAAATTAACTGGCTCTGTCCGGTGTGCGCACTGGACACCTACTTCCACAGGACAAGTCCTTGGAGGAAGACTGATCAGCTGCTTATCTGCTAAAGCCCTCCAAAGAGAGGCCTCCATGCTAATAAGACTCTGAGCAGGTGGATTGTTGATGCCATCACATCATTTTATGAGTCCTCTGGTCTCCCCGCTTCTTTCAGAATCAGAGTGCCTTAAAAGCTCTGGAGTTCCCCTCTGTGCCATCCACATCATCTACTGGAAGCAGTGCCAAGAGAAACGCTGGTCCTGATGGCACACCACTGCACTGAACGTTTTCGGAAGAAGCATCGGAGTGCCGCGGCTTCCTGCTCCAGGTAAACCTTTATATAGAGATGCAACCGCAGCGATTTCCTTCCGAACGGTCCAAGGTAGCGTTCTTTATCTCACTCCTCTCCGGGAGAGCGCTAGTTTGGGCTCAATCGCTGTGGGATTCGGAAAGCCCGGTATTAAACGCCTATGCTTTGTTTACCGCGCACTTCCTGGAAGTTTTCAGCGCCGCTTCCGGGGTCCTAACCACCGCCGACCAGCTGCTCAGTCTGCGCCAGGGGAGTGTTGACTGTGGCAAGGAAAAACTCCCCGAGATGGCATAAGGAAGAAACCTTGAGAGGAACCAAACCAAAGAGGGAACCCATCCTCATCTGGGGTTCACCAAATGTCCATTTATTACAGATAAACGATGTTGTGGGGTACAGTGATGGTGATCAGAAGCAAACTGTAGTCCTGAGTCAGTGTAGCAGACTGTTGACATTAACTACAGTCCAAATCCATCCTCAAAGCTCCCGTTCTTACTCCAGAATTTTATGAAACCATCCAAGGATATGGATTATTATGTGTCCTTATTGTTGTATAAAAGTTATGGACACTGTGCAGTTGGGGACTCCAGCAAGACTCGCTATAGCACTATAATTAAAACAGAAAACCAGTAGGTAACACAGACTTAAGGGATCTCTGTGATAAGGGACGACCCACCACACCACCGTCAACAAACCTGAGTTCACTGAACATTCTATATCAATGTTCACTCCAGATCTGCTTCTTTAACTAAGAAAAATCTGATAAAAGACTTGACTAAATAAATATGTGTTCAGCCTTGACTTGAACACTAAGACTGTGTCTGAGTCCCGAACACTGATTGGAAGGCTGTTCCATAACTGTGGGGCTTTATAAGAAAAAGGTCTTCCCCCTGCTGTAGTCTTCATTATTTGAGATACCAACAATAGCCTGCACCTTTTGACCTAAGTAAGCATGGAGGATAATATTGGTACAGAAGTTCACTTAGATACTGTGGCTAAAGTGCTTTATACGTAAGTAGTATTATTTTATAAATCAAATCAAATCAAATTTTATTTGTCACATACACATACATACAGGGTACGACATGCACTAATATGCTTTTTACGATGGTCCGGCATGAGGGAATAGGATGGGGAGAAAAATAAACCAAGAAAAATAATGTAGATAAATAAAGTATGAACTATATAAAATATATAAAGATATATATATATATATATATATATATATATATATATATATATATATATATATATATATATATGAGAAGAAAAGTGTATAAACATGGTATGCTTATGACAGTAAAACAGTAAGAATTTAAGGTGGTTGATATGATTGTCCTTAAAGTGTCCGTGTGCATGGTGTGGTATAAACTATAAAGTGCACTGTGCTGTGCAAGTCCAGAGATTAAAGTGTCATAGTGCAAAAAGAAAAAGAACAATATGTGCAGAGAAAAAGTGTGACGATGGAGCGAGTGTACCAGTTCTAAATCCTGGGTGTTTTCTGGTTCAAACTCCGAATGACCTGCGGGAAGAAGCTCCTCCTCATTCTCATGCTTTCAGGGAGCGGAAGCATTTTTCTGAATTCAACAAAGAAAAGAGTCCATTGTTGGGATGGCTGAGGTCCTTTACAATCTTCCTGGCTCTGGTCCGGCACCGCGTGCTGTAGATGTCCTGCAGGTTAGGGAGCTCGGTGTGGATGGTACGTTCAGCTGAACGCACCACCCTCTGGAGGGCTCGCCTGTCCTGCATGGTGCTGTTCCCGAACCAGGAAGTGAGGTTACTTGTCAGGACGCTCTCAATGGTGCATGTGTAGAAAGCCTTTAAACTACCCTCTCAGGTGCTAAAGTCCCTTAAGCGTTTCAGATTGTACAGAAGCTGCCAGGCCTTATTCACCAGAATGTTGGTGTGACAGGACCAAGACAGGTCCTGTGTGATGTGAACACCTAGGTACTGGAAACTGTCCACTCTCTCCACTGGGGTCCCATTGATGTTTAGCGGTTGGTATGACTGCTCCTGCTTCATGCTGAAGTCCACTATCAACTCCTTAGTCTAATTACTGCGGAATTCTAATCAATGCTAAATTTAATTGGGAGCTACTGTAGACTGATTAACCCCCTGAAGTCACCGCTGGCACCCAAACGTGCTTTTTTTTCAGATGCCAGCAAAAAGAGCTTAAACTGCTCTGTCATATTTGATCAAACATGTCAAAGTAATACATCATTTAAATCTGTTAAGGATCTACTTTCTTTACGTACGTCTGTATGTCAAAAAAACTTACACGAAGCCAAAAGACAATCTGGCAAGGGATAACAGGAGCCGGCGTCTATTTATACACACAAAGATGGCCGTCACGCCAGCGCCGCACCCGAAGCGGAAGTTGGATTACCAGAAGTTGGATTACCGGAAGTGCGTGCGCTGTTGGCTGACAGTCTTTTGACCAACCCGGTAATGGGGTGCAGGTCGGCGCCTCCGGTTGGCCCAGCGAGCATAGCTCGGGGAAGCTCTAAGAAGTGCTGTGCGGGCCCTCCTTCAACTGAGTCGACAGAGCCGAAACTGAGCCAATGCAGATGGGATGGAAGCCTTAGCCTCCTGGGTAGAAAATAGAGGGGATTGATAACCACAAACCGTCTGAAAGGAAGATAATCCAGTGGCGGCAGTAGGTAACGAATTATGGGTGTACTCAACCCACAACAGCTTGGAGGACCATGAGGAGGCATCTCACAAAAGCTGCAAGCTGGTGCTCCTGTCCCCCAGAGAGGATGCGGATGTCTAGGAGTGGTTTGGAGAGGGCAGGAAGGATTTGGCTTGGTGAGGACCTCCCCTTCAGCGACGAGCCCAGTCTTTTACTGGGCAGGAAACCGCCATGTGTCCAGCCTCCCCGCAGTAGAGACACAAGCCTCTGGAGCGACGCCTCTTCTTTTCATTTGGGGATAGGTGTCGGCGGGCGATTTTCATAGAACAGGGTGGAGTGTGGGGTTCTGGTACAGTGGTGTCACAAGGGAGTGTTCAACGTCGGTATTTTCCAGAGTTCGCCGGAGAAGGCGAAGAAAGACATGCAGTGGGGGGGTCTGGTTCTCCCACTCAGCAGTGGTCCACTGGAGAGCGGAACCTGATAGCAGGGAAATCACATAGGACACCTTGGCTACTTTGGTGGGAAAAGAAGAGGGTTGAAGTTGAAAGATAATGCCGCACTGAGTGAGAAAGAAGTGGCAGTGTCCTGGTTCCCCGGAGAAACGTGCCGGTGGCATTAGGTGAGGTTCACAGAAACTAACCACGACCGGAGCAGGTTCCATCTCGGTTGATGGTGCAGGTGAGGCTACGGGTGTGGCTACAGCCGAGGTACTGGGAATTCTGGCTATTCACAGGTAAAATAGTTTAATGAGTCACACGCCCCCCGGACAGTGATATAAAACAATGCGATTCCACTGAAATTATTACACATTCAGCTGCGTTTAAAAGATGACACGCTACACCGGTGAGGAAGCTCTTCAGATGGTTTTGGACAGTGATGAAGAATTTACTTTTTCATCCGAAGAAGATTGCAATTTTGACGAGGAGCGTTTGCATTTTGAAGAGGGAATAGACCCATTCGAGGACTTTACAGCAAGTTGCTACGATGAGTAAGTTATTACATCTTACATTCTGATAATATAAAACTAATATTGTTTGTAGACATCTCTGCCTAGCTTTTGTCAGCATTGCCTTTTAATGTTACAACAAATATCTGCCAATATCTGCTCATTTGTAACATTAACTGTTTGTAATCGTATGCCCTTAATATTGTTGATGTTATATAAAGTTATATAGGTCAGTTTTGGTTAGTCTCACTCAACATCCTGAAAGGCTATTATGTAGTGTTAGCTAGCAGAGATGTTCCGGAATGCTGAGGTGTAAATGCTAGCTAAATTACTGCCTTACGAATGTAACATTTTCCATTATTTGCTCAGCTTTAAATAGTGATAGTGTAAATGTCTGAGATGCATTATGGTCTATGGCCCATCAACAAACATTTATCTGTCCTATTGCCCATCAACAAATATGCCTATAGGCTATACAATGCATGCTAACAAATATATTTTGTTCAATTGTATTCATCAAAAATAAAATATATTGTTTGATTATTTTTAGGAATGTGGCTGCATCACCGTTGCCTTCACTGGAAACTCACACCAGGCCATGCAGGCGTCGCTCCATTTTGAGTTCGACTGAGAATCATCCTGAGTAAGTACATATTTTATATTTTCTTAAATTATATTTAGTTTGAATCATTATTGCATTGTATGACATATGCAAACAACTTTATCAATGACACAATTAGTGATGTTCATGTGTCTCTGTGTGTGTTTGTGTTTCATAAACAGATGTGATCAAGCACCTGCTTCAAAAAGGGCAAAGGCAGCACACAGACAGTCCACCATGTCATGGAAGGATCAGACAGATAATGACACAGTTCCACAGACTCTGCGATTCCTGCCCACACGTGAAGCTGGACCTCAACTAAAGTCTTCTGACTCTCATTCTCCATTTAGTCTATTTATAATGTTTTTTCTCAGAGAGTGTTGTGTCAACTCTGTGCCACAACACAAATGCTCAAGCTGCCAAGTCAATAGCCAAGGGACGCAAATACAAATGGAGAGATGTAACCATGAGTGAGATGTATCGCTACATTGGGCTCTTATTTTACATGGCAATGGTAAAGTTGCCCTCCATCATAGACTACTGGTGACAGAGCAGTATTTTCACAGTTCCCTTTCCAGCAACAATTATGTCAAGGGACAGATACGGGATAATTTCCTGGAACATACACATTAGTCACCCAGATGCAGACAAAGAAAATGACAGAAAGAGGGGCACATCTGAACATGACCGTCTGTTCAGAGTGAAACCACTTATGGACACAATCCGTAAGACAAGCAAAGCAATCTATCATTCTAGAAGACATTTAGCCATGTATGAGAGGATGGTAGCATGCAAAGCTAACACTGGGATGACACAGTACATGAAAGCCAAGCCAACTAAATGGGGGTTCAAGTTGTTTGTTCTTGCCGATTCCTCAAATGGATACACCATGGACTTTTCTGTATATACAGGAAAGAACAACTTTCCCACATGCCATGGACTATCATATGATGCTGTACTGTACTGTATTGTTTTATTGTTACACAATTCCCTTTTTAATGCTGTCCTTGCTAATGTGTATTTTAAATAAACCACAAAGGAAACATATTCTTTCTTGTATTACTGTTCTTCTCACTCAAATCCTGGCTCAGTGATCCACAGCTCATTATGTATTCCACAGCTCATTATGGGACCCCTTGTCTACACATCTGTCAGTAACAGCATGTCGACGCCTCTTCGCATATGGCCTTTCAAAGTAGAAAGTGTCTTTTAAATCACTGTATTGTTTAATATGAATGAGCAGGCAGTATGATTTTCACATGATTTAAAAAAAAAACCTACATTAGAAGATCTGTTCTCAAAAAGTCTTGTGAAAACATGTTTACTATAGGTTTTGTGGCTTTATTTCAGTGATTTTTTTGAGCATGTCAAAGTCTCTCAATGGGCCCAAAACACCCTCAGACTCCAGAGGGTTAAACCAGGGGTGAAGTGGTCATATTTGGTCATAGTGAGGACTCTGCATTCTGAACTAACTGAAGCTTATTTTTTGCACTTACTTGAACACCCGACAGTAAAGCATTACAGTAATCTAATCTAGATGTAACAAAAGCTTGAACTAGTTTTTTCTGCATCCTGTAACGACATCATATTTCTAATTTTAGCAATATTTCTAACTAATTTAACATGAGCCTCAAAGGAAAGACTAGGGTCAATAATCACACCAAGGTATTTTACTGTTGTACACACTAAGATAGAAACACCATCCAGAGATGCTACGCAATCAGAAAGTTTACTTCTAGCTGTATGTATTTCTAGTAAAAGTACTTCCATCTTATCTGAGTTGAGCAGATGAAAGTTATCAAGCATCCACTGTCTAATGTACTTTACACACTCCTCAACATTTTCAAGCTGATCTCTCTCATCTGGCTTTGCTAAAATATACAGCTGTGTATCATCAGCATAGCAATGGAAGCGAATACCATGTTTATGTATAATTTCACCCAGAGGCAGCATAAGTGGGCCTAAGACAGATCCTTGCGAAACACCATACTTTAACACAGAGAGTGTGGAGTACTCACCATTTACATCAACAAACTGATAGCGATCATTCAAATAAAACCTAAGCCAGGAGAGAGCGGTTTCCTTTATTCCAACAACTTTCTCAAGTCTAGCAAGCATATTGATAGTATTATCATTAGTGTCAAAAGCTGCACTAAGGTCAAAACAAGTAACGAAACAAAACCCTGATCAGAGGCCAATAACAGGTCATTTACCACCTAAACCGATCGCTATCTCTGTGCTATGATAAGGCCTAAATCCTGACTTATACATTTCAAACATGTTATTCATAAGTAGATGTGAGCATAACTGCTGTGCTACAACCTTTTCTAAAATCTTGAAGATAAGGGGAGACTTGATATTGGCCTATAGTTGGACAGCTGACAAGGGTCAAGGTCAGGTTTCTTAATTAGGGGGGTTTAGGTACAAAAAAAGTTTATTAAATCTTAAACGGGTTCAATTACATCTGGAATTATCTGTTCGAGGAAACTTGTAGTCAAGGGATCAAGAATGCAGGTTGATGATTTTGATGAGAAAATAAATGAAATTAAGTAATTCTTTTAAAAAGGTGTAAAACTTTGTAATTGATTGGAAATAGTTTGGAATTATATTAATCATCTGGATTTTTTGCCTGATGTGTTTTTGCCTGATTTGTCAGTGCAGTGCTTAAATGTTTTGCTAATTTTGCTGCCGTGCTGAATATAAATCTAGGATTATGCTTGTGATTTTCTATGAGGGTGAAGAAATATGCTGATCTGGCAGAACTAAAAGATTTTCTATAACAGGAGGCTCTCCTTCCATGCTATTTGAAATACAGTCAATTTGTTTTAACACTATTTACGTTCTAATTTCTGAGTGGTCTGTTTTAAGGTGTGCAAATGATCATTATACCACAGTGCAAATTTTTTCTCTCTGCTCATGTTGGTTTTAAGGGGAGCTACATCATCTAGAGTGTAACGAAATGTTGATTCTAGGTATTCAGTGGCCCAGTCGAGCTCTGCGGGGTCAGATGGAGATCTAATTAATATCGACAGTTCCAAAAGATTATTGATAAAACTCGCTGCTGTAGCTGATGTGAATGTATGATTAACACGGTAACATGGCGAGGTACTAATGTAATGACTGAGGCAGATTTTGAAAGAGATAAAATAATGATCTGGAATAGATTCAGACCGTGGAATTATGACAAAATGTTTTTGAATCCAAATGTTAATAACAAATCAAGAGTGTCCCCACCAATATGAGTGGGTCCTATAACATTCTGATTAATTCCAACTGAATCTAAAATAGACACAACTGCTGCTCTTGAGTCTTTCTAATTATCTAAATGAATATTAAAGTCAACAACAATTAATGCTTTGTCTAAAGAAGTAGTTAAATTTGTGATGAAATCTGCAAATTCTATGAGAAAATCAGAGTATCACCCTCGGGTCTATAAACAATATTTAATAGAATTGACTGACAAGAGCTGCTTTTGGACACTAAATATTTTATGTTGTGTAAAGAACAACTAGTTTTTTATGTAAAGCTTAGATTATTATTATAAATAGCTGTGACTCTGCCTCCCCTGCCATTTAGACTGGGCTGGTGTATGTAACTATACCCAGGATGACTCACTTCATTTAATGCTATATATTCTTTCGGTTTAATTCACGTTTCTGTCAAACACATTATATTAAACTCCTGGTCGGTAATAATTTTGTTTATAATCAGCACTTTTAACATTAGAGATCTAATATTCAACAATCCTATTTTTAGATCACAGGTTCTGGCTGTGTATTTAGTCCTATTTATTTTCATGTTAATCAGGTTACTTATACAGACTTTCTGAGAATTTCTACATTTTGGTTTCGCTCGGAGGACAGACACAGTCTCAATATGGTGGATCCTGAGTGACGACTCTGTGCAGCTAGCAGACAGTCGGCTTAACCTGTCTGTCTGCTCCCTGGCCTTGGCTCCGGACAGTAACTTGTTGATTAGTGCTGTTCTGAGACTATGACATATACTACCAAAAAATCAGAGCAGCACATATAATACACACCTCTTACCGGCTCCTTAGCCCCTGAGATTATTCGTTGTTGTTGAAACCCCTGTTCTGCTCTACTCTGGTTTTGAACTCTGGACTGGTTTTTGGTTTGTGTTCTGCCCTCCCTGTATTGCTCAGTTTGCTAGCTTTGATTTTTTGGACTGTTTTTTCGGTTTTGTTTTTGTCTTCCCTGCATTGCCCTGTTAGCCTGTGTTTTTGACCCTGGACTGTTTTTGGACTGTGTTTTTGCCTTGCCCCATTGTTCAGGTTATTTCTTTTTTTTTCTTACCCCTTTTCACATCCTGCATTTGAGTTCTCACTCACCCAAACGTTCTGACAGAATAATCTGGTCGTGCATCCTGTCTCACCCGCAAGGTCCCTGACAGAATATTCTGGCTAAAAGATGGACCCATCAAAGTGTTGGGCTTGCTCCACTGCAGACCAGCAATTTAGGGACCCATCCAAGATAGTCTATTTTCGGGGTGCGTCATGAGCAATCTCTGGCAAACCAAATGGTTTTAAATAATCTCCTTGAACGGCTCCAGTGCCTGAGCTATGCTTGCGGGAGCTGCCCAACCTCAGCTTTCCTGTCTGATTGGGGATGTCGCAAAGCTCTTTTGCCCTGCTGAGCATGCCCCCAAGCCGCTCCAGAGTCCCGCCGAGGGTGCCGCTCCGCTCCAGAGTCCCGCCGAGGGCGCCACTCCGCGCCCAATCCTTGCTGACTACATTGCTCCACCCCAGGGTTTCTCCAAGGTGTTTGATGGATCTCCCAGGAGCAGCCCCAGCTACAGCATTATCTGTGTTTCTAACCTGATCGCCCAAGAGATTGTCAGAGAGCCACTCAAGATCCCAATCCTTCCCTGTGTTACGTTACTCTGTGTAACAGCAACTGACAACTGCCCAAGTGGGGAAGGCTACCTCAGACACAAAACAATGCCAATAATGCTACAAGTGGAATGTCATGCTTGCTCTGAACAGCCCCATCATTCTGGGGTTTCCCTGGCTCTAAATACATGATCACATGATTTTATGGCAACACAAAGAAATAAAAAGTTGTTTTGAGTTTTGTCTAGAGAACAACCATCACCACCCATGTAATAATAATAGACACTCCATGTCTAGTACACTGCCTCTGTCCCTGCAAAAATCAGGCCCTCGAGGTTTTTAACAAGAAACATGCCACAGTACTCACACCACCGACAATGGGATGTTACCATACACCATACACCATCCCCAATGTGACACCTCAGTGCTGCCCCTGAGACCAGAGCTATGGAGAAATACATTAAGGAAACATTAGCTGCAACAGAATGGCCCTCACCCTTCACCCTCCACATGAATTACAAATATTTCTGGGTTTTGCAAATTTCTACCAGAGTTTCATTAGGAACTACATTATGAGAGCTGCACCACTGACAGCATTATTACTTGGGAAGCCACATAAACTCTGCACACCTCATTCAGTACTGGACATCCAGAAATAAACTGCCCTTCTCAAATCACTCAAAACTATCAAAACAAAACATAAAATTGAAGTTGCTGTGCAAGGAACTAAGTCCACTATTCATAAGGCCATTCAGAGTTATATTTCAAGCCAACCCGGTGACCTACAGGTACCGCATCTCCCCTCTTTTCTCATCTCTCTACCAAAGCCAACACACCCTTCCGCTTCCTTTTAGAGTGAAGGTACCCCAGCTTATATAGTTCGATCAATTGTGAACTTATGATGGAGAACAGCTTTAGTATTTGGTGGAAAGGGAGGGGTACGGCCGAGAGGAGCAGAGTTGGGTAAACACAAAAGACATTCTGGATGCATCTTTTATTGAAGAGTTTCATCAGAACCAGCCAAATCAGCCAGCACCCAGGAGTAGGGGGCACCGACGAAGAAGAACAACACATGGCGGTGTTCATAGTAAGAGGATTCTGTAACAGTGGAAACTGCTGTATCCCCACCATCCCAACAAAGGGAGTCATCTAAGCACTTCAGGACTACAGGGCACTTCTGGATAATTGTGTTTATAAGGCCTTCTCATGCTAAGCAAGTATTGTCAATTCTTGTTTGCATACCAAGCCTTAGTTTCTGTTTATGCTTCTGTGTGTACTGACCTGTTTGTCTTGTTTTGTTTTACTATGATTCTCTGCCTCTTGACTTTTGGTTTGTTTGCCCTGTGGACTGCTCTACTGTGCTTTTGACACTCTGCCTGTTTTCTGACTTTGTCTTTGCTTCGTTTTCTCTCTTGGGACTGTGTTTTGTGCTATTTCTATTAATAAATCTGCAAATGGATACCCAAAACCTAAACACAGCATTTCACCACAAACACCCCATACCAACTGTCAAGCACAGTGGTGGAGGAGTGATGATTTGAGCTTGTTTTGCGGTCATTAAATTGACTATAAACACCTTTGTATACAAAAGTATTCTAGAGAAAAATGGAAGGCCATCTGTCTGACAGCTAAAACTTGGTCAAAACTTGATCATGCAACAGAACAATGATCCGAACACACCATCAAATCTACAAAAGAATGACTGAAATGCTGTGGCAGGACCTTACGAAAGCTGTGCACCAACAAATGCCCACAAACCTCAATGAACTAAAGCAACATTTCAAAGAGGAGTCTCAATGATGTGAGAGACTAATAAAGTCATACAGAGCATAATTATTTCAAGTTAATGCTGCTAAAGGTGGTTCTAAAGGCTATTGCAACACAAGGTGTACTTAAATTTTTACACACTGTTTCTCCATTTTAGTTATATTTTTGCAAAAATAAATAATGACATGGTGTATTATTTCAGGTGTCGTTTATCTGAGGTTGTTTTTACTTACCTATTTGATTCTGAGAGGGCTCCATTCGCGAGTTCCCACGAGCGCGCTGGTCTGTTCCCGAGTTCCCATGAGCGCACCGCTCTGTTCCCGAGTTGCCAAGAGCGTGCCGCTCCATTCCAGAGTTCCCACGAGCGCGCAGCTCCGGTCTTGAGTTCCCACGAGCGCTCCGCTCCCGATTTCCCACGAGCGTGCCGCTCTAGTCCAGAGTTCCCACTAGCGCGCGGCCCCGTCTCAGAGTTCGCACAAGTGCACCGCTCCATCTCAGAGTTACCACCAGAGCCTGATAACTTCTTTTTTGTCTGACTTAATTGCACAGCAGAGGTACCAAGTACACATCTGTTTGAAATACGTTCAAAACGTAAATAAAATACATTCGAAACGTATATAAATATATTCTTATATAAATAAATAAATATAAAACGGGCAAAATCAAAACCTTTAGCGCAACACGTTTATTTCATTACATCCTTTCTCTTTACTCAGTTATAAAAAATATATAAACTCCGCCAAAAAATAATACAAATAAATAAATAAATTAAGTCTTAAATCAGCACCAAAATCCGACATGACGCACACATCTAGTAACAATTTACAATAACAATACAGGGTAGACAAATGTGTCTGCACATTTTATGCCATTTTTTTTCATCATAACGCCAAAACTAACTTAGATTACTCTGTCTTTTTTTTATCTTACATATAAGAGCAATACATCATTCAAATCTGTAAAGGGTCTACTTTCATTTGTACACACTGATAATAACAACAAAACACTGTGCTTTTGTAAAATAGAGCAAACACAGGGTGCGCCTTCTGCTATCTCTGTCATCTTTCTTCACAGACACACAAATAAAACAACCTGAATCTAAGTAAATAGCTGCCTCACATACATAATAAATAAATGTAGAGAAATTAAGGTCATAAGAGGTACGGTTTCTCCAGTGTCACCTCATTAACTGTTTGTGTGGAAACATAGCAAAGGTTTCGTTTGGTGTCCTAATAATTTACATAATTAAAAAAATCATAATTACCTAAAAACGTTTACAAGAATATTCGGTCTTCGTGCTCTATGTTGAGTTTGGTTTCACAAATAATAAACATACATTGTGTAATGCATCAATATTTGTCCATGCCCATGTTGATTAGAGTTTTAAACAATTGGAAAGTATTAATCTAAGGTACATTTAGAACAGATAAAAATGTGCAATTAAATTGTGATTAATCATAAGTTAACTCATGACAATCATGCACTTAATCGCGATTAAATATTTTATGATTATGACATGACATCCCGTTACCAGAGTGACATTAATACAGGTATAAGTAATGGCTACCTTTCACTTAAGTACATGTCAGATCCCAAACTTCTTTACTTTAACTTGAGTAAAAAAGTAGTCAGTATTTCAACTTTTACCCAAATATTTTAAAACGTATCTGTACTTCTACTTAAGTAAAGGATGTGTGTACTTTTGCCACCTCTGGTGGCAAGTGAATATAATAAAAATATAAGCATATAAAATAAAAACCAATTCTGGAAAATATATCAATGCATTCTGAACAATCAGATTTGATCATTTTATAATGTTTCACATATTTGCATACTTTTTTTCCATACACTTTTTCAGAGTTTCTTTGAAAAGCTGAAAAACTTGTAAGTATTTGTAAATTACATACTTTCTTCAGCTACTATTTGAATATTTATATTCATATATGTTTTTAAGAGTTATGTTATTTTTAATTATTTTGTGCAGACATTGTGGACCTCCTGCTACACCCAAACGAATAGGTATGGTGTATAATTGTTTGTTGAAATAAAATGACTAAACAATAATGTGTAAAACAATTAATCAAGTCCTAATTTATACATTTTGGTAGATGTAGAAGTACAGTCTTGTCTTTAACTGAAGATCTAGAAGTACAAACTTGTTTTTAGCTGAAGAAAAGGCATGTTAATTCTTGTTGAAATTTAGCATAAAACATTTGGAACTTCAACATGCCTTTTTTTTCAGTATTGGAGCCTTCTGGGGTAAGCATGCATTAAAGTCATGGCAGTGGGGTGCACTGTCTATTGTACCTGCTAAAATGTGTAGATTTACTAGTAGTTTTCTATTGGTCCTTGACTCCCTTAGAAGTTATGAGGAAGAAACCTTGAGAAGAACCAGACCCAAAAGTGTAACCCATCCTCATCAACCAGTGATGATGTCTTGTAGCACAACCCTCTTGTTGCCAAGGTCTTGGGAACCTCTTTCTTTCTTTAAATGGATGATGAATTCATGCATTCATGAATTTGTGGGGATTTGTGGTCAACCTTTTTCTAACCTATCAACATGCACTATCCCAGCTGATCTACAACCCCAATTCCAAAAAGTTGGGACACTGTGTAAAATATAAATAAAAACAAATATAATAAATCCATATTCTATTCACCATAAAACAAACAAACAAACAAACAACTAAATGTTTAAACAGAGAATATATACCATTTTAATGCAAAAATAAGGCTGCAAGACATCTAAAAAAATTCAGGACAAGACAAATTTTATCACTATGTAGCATCATAGTAGCATCATGTACTATCACTGTCCATATACTGTACATCTGGGAACTGAGGAGAGCAGTTTTGGGAGAGGAACGTTGTTCCATATGTGTCTGATAAAGGATTCTAGCTGCTTAACAGTTCTGGGTGTCCTTTGTTGTATTATTCACTTCATGATGTGCCAAGTGGTAAAAGGTCTAGACTGCAGGCAGGCCAGTTGAGCACCTAGACTCTTCTACTATGAAGTCATACTACTGTAATAGATGCAGTTAGCGTTGTTAAAAAAAAAAAGATATCTTAATGGAAGCATTTGTTGCTCTAAAGCCTGTATAGATATAGCCTTTTCAAATGAGGATGTGGCATCCATGGTTTTCCAAAATAAATACAATTTGCATTTGTTTGACCACAAAACAGTTTCCCACTTTGCCTCAGAGAGGATAGTGGCATTTCTGGATCATGTTCACACATTCCGTCTTCTTTGCATGATAGAGATTTAACCTGCATTTGTGGATGACATGGAAAACTGTTCACACACAATGATTTCTGTAGTTGTTAATGAGCCCATGCAGGAATGCCACCTAAGGGCCCGAAGGTCATGGGCATTGAATATTAATTTTTGCCCTTGTCGATTTTCCAGATTCTTTGACACTTTTTGATTATATAATGTAATTAAATGTAATTTAATGGTGAGATATTATGTATAACTGTTTTGCAGTTATTTTTTGTTGAGGAACTCTATTCTGAATTTGTTCCAATATTTTGTAAAAAACTAAATCTTTCACAGATTGGTAAAGCTCTTCTTGCTTACTTCTGAGAGACTCTGCCTATCTAAGATTTATACCCATTCATCTTACTGCCCTGTTGTCAATTAACCAAATGAGTTTCAAAATGTTTCTCCAACTGTTTAATTTTAATAACAAAATAATAATTCTTTTTTCAGACTTTAGTTGCCCTATCCCAATTTTTTGAGACATGTTGCAGTCATCAAAATCAAAATTACTTTGTTTTTTCTTCAAATGGTACATTTCCTCAGTTTAAACATTTGATATGTTTTCTATGATCTATTGTTCAAAATAGATCATAAAAACATATCAAATGTTTAAACTGATGAAACATTTACTTTTTCCGCATGAGTTCATGAGATTTGCAAATAATTACATTCTGCTTTTATTTACATTTTACAAAGTGTCCCAGTTTTTTGGAATTAGGGTTGTAAAACACTTTTCACTACTTTGTGAAACCACCTGCTCTCTTGCTCTTGCTTACCTTTTTGGTGTTTTGTTATTTCTTAACATGATTGTATTAGTATGATTTTTTTTAGGTGTATAGAATTCTGGAATTAATATCATAATCTGGTCAAACCTATTCATGTGAACTGCTGAATTGGTAATGTGTTTAATACAAAAAACTGTTAATGTGTTGAATGCTTATTTCCCATTAATACTAATTTCACCATAACTGTGGTCCTTTAAACACAGGACAACAACCAGAATTTGTGTTTAAAACTTATGTATTCTTTTGCCAATGTACATACAATGCTGAGGTCATTTATAAAGTCACAAAGTGAGAGTGTTCCAGCATTTTCTCTAAATAGACACAATCTTAAGGAAAATTATTCTGAAAAAAATAAATCAGTTTACTTTATTTTTGCGAGGTGGTATCAAAATCTTTTTAGACTAGCTTTGTTCTAGCTCTGTCTCTTTTGCCGAATCAGGATCTCTTGTTGTCTTCCAGTGATGTTCTTCCGCTTTTGAAGCGCACATTCCACTCAAAACCCCTTGAATGACTTATTGCAGCATCGCTTTAAACTTGATAAATCATGTCAAAAATCTCTCTGGCAGATTGGGCCAGTTTCACACAGAATTTGTTTGCTCTTTGTTCAAAAACTGCCCATGATCAAATCACAGACATGGTAATGCACATGGTCAGAATAGCACCATTTGCCCAGCTCCCGATGTACGCAGGATGATGTGTTTTAGCACATTGACTTATGAAGATATAAGGTGCTTCCTGTGACTGTGCATCGGCCTTGTGCTGCCATCTGTTGGCATGTTACAAAACTAGCCTAGAAACTTTTTGATAACACCTTATACATGATTGTATACAAAAATACAGGTACTTATTTCAAGTATGAGTAATTATTTCAGAATTATAGGCATATGTTAGAGGATGCATAATACAATAATGAACATGTCCATTTTCATTACCAGGCTGTTGGTACTCTATTTTTTCTATTCACTTTTTTCAGATATCAATGCGGAATGTGGTTGGTCTGAAGATGATTTAGTAAGTATGGTGGTTGCAAACACAAGCTTTTTGTAATCATTTGTCAGCCAAGCACTAAGGGTGCATAGGCAAACAATTGTAATTGTATGTATTTTCATGTTTCTTTAAAACAAATTATGTAGTCAAGCATGTGCTTATAGCACAAATGTTTCTGTTAGCATTTTCTACTATCTCTTACTTTTTTCTTGATATAGCTTATCAGATGGATCAAACCATTGGCCATACAGACAGGAAACATGCTAGTAGGAAGTAAAAAAAACCCTGCAAGTCATAAAAGAAAACCACAAACATATTTCTTTTTAGACTCTTGAGCAAAAAATCATCAATACCTTGTATTCTGGGAACTTGTCCTAGGACTTTTGGAGTTAAACAACTCAACATAGAGTATGACCCCTGATGATTAAAAAAATCTTGTTGAGGTGAAAAATATATCTGCCACATCAACAAATTCAAACATCATTGCATCTGTTTTTTGTATGTGTATTAAAAATAGATTTTGTGTTGATTTTTTGTTATATAATCTGGGATTGTTTGGTTCTTTGTAAAATAATTCTGGAGTTGCTGTCATATCAGCAGGCTCAAAACTGCTTGGGAGAAGGCTTATATCATCTGCTTCTTCTTCTTCTTCTTTCGGCTTCTCCCATTAGGGGTCGCCACAGCAAATCATCCGTCTCCATACCCCTCTGTCCTCTACATCTGCCTCTTTCAACCCAACTACCTGAATGTCTTCCGTAACCACATCCATAAACCGCCTACTTGGCCTTCCTCTTTTCCTCCTTCCGCTTGGCTCCATCCTCAGCATTTTCCTACTGATATACCTCGTGTCCCTTCTCTGCACATGTCCAAACCATCTCAATCTCACCTCCCCTACCTTGTCTCCAAAACGTTCTACATGCGCTGTCCCTATTATAAACTAAGTTCTAATCCTGTCCATTCTTGTCAACCAGCAGTGCCTTCCTACCAGACAAACTCAATCACTTTTTTGCTAATTTTAATCAAGGACAGTTCACCTCAAATGCTGACTCTTTTTCTGCTGACAGTCCACTATCACACTGAACAACAGATATCTATTCAGCATTTAGCAGAGTGGATGCATGCAAAGCACCTGGTCTGGAAGGCAAACCTGGACGTGTGTCAGAGCATGTGCTCGTCAACTGGCACAGGTGTTCACTGGCATTTTCAACCTGTGACTGGCCTAGGCCAATGGTTCCCACATGACTGAAGACTACAAACATTATACCAGTGCCTAAGAAAGAATGAATGATTTTTTCCCAGGTGCACTTACCCATGTTATTATGAAGTGCCTAAAGAAAATAGATCTGAGCCACCTCACTGCGAGCCTACCACTTATATTGGACCCACTCTACTTTGCCTGTTGCCCAAACAGTTAGACAGAGGATGCAATTTCCACGG
This sequence comes from Silurus meridionalis, assembly GCF_014805685.1. NCBI lineage: Eukaryota > Metazoa > Chordata > Actinopteri > Siluriformes > Siluridae > Silurus > Silurus meridionalis. The sequence continues at coordinate 11,239,050 of NC_060900.1, forward strand.
CTCTTCATTCAGCCCCCACCCACCTGGATAAAAGCAACACTCACATCAGAATGCTGTTCACTGTCTTTAGTTCTGCATTTAAGGCAGTCATCCCCACTGTACTGATCACTAAGATCAGTGACATAGGTATGTTCACCTCCACATGCAAATTAATTTTGGACTTTCTCATCAACAGACCTCAGACTGTTAGGTTGGCAAACAGGTATCCTGAACCCTTATTTTGAACACCGTCATCCAACAGGGCTGTGTTCTGAGCCCACTACTTTACTCCCTGTTCACCCAAGACTGTGCTCCTCTGCAACTTTAACAACTTTAGCAAGTATGCAGATGACACCACAGTGGTTGGCCAGCTCTACCGGGTAGAGATCCGAAGCCTAGCCTGGAACTTAAGTAGAGAAATTCTTGGGAGTCCACATCTCTGAGAATCTGTGCTGGCACCAGAACACTTTAGCTTTGGTTAGGAGGGCACAACACCATCTGTAATTCTTAAGTAATCATAAGAAAATTCATCTGTCTCCAGGGATTCTAATTAGTTTTAACTGCTGCATCATTAAGAGCATCCTAACCAACTCCACCTTGATGTGGTATGGCAAATCCACTGTGTGTGAAGGGAAAGGTGGACAAAAACTACCCACCACATCACTTATTTTACACATATTTTGCCCTACATACATTTTGGTCTAATATTTTACACACACTAATATATATATATATATATATTTCTTTTTTTTTTTTTAGGCCTGTCAAAATTTTAAATTCGTTAATAACTTTTGACAGAGTTTTAGGCTGATAGTATCCTAAGTTTGCAACAATTTCAAACCAGTGTTAATTTATTCAATAATAGACATTTCAAAGCACTTTTGAAGTTAAAATAACTAAAAACCAAAAATGGTTCAAATAGGTGTGCATTGTCTCACTAATCTGTAACAGGATATTAAATCAACATTTAATTAGTTTAATAACATTGCTATCTTTAGGCAATTTTATTTAAATCTAAATTGAATTAGAATTCTGTTTTTTTTTTATATGTATAAGCAAAATTTAGTCGGTGTTTGCACAATACATAACTTTATATATTTAAGTTTAAAGCACTTTATTTTGTTAATTATTGTCTAATATAAATACATTTAAATCCATGTCAATTATAAAGATTATTCTACACACCAAATAAGGCAAAACATCAGTTAAAACATTTTAGGATTCAGAGCCCTTTTATATATATATATATATATATATATATATATATATATATATATATATATATATATATATATATATATATATTCTAGCAGTAAAGGCTATATATTCTGTGCACACATAGTAGGTCTCATCTTTGGGGTTTTTGGTCCCTTGCCATAGGTCTACGAGCATGTTCAGTTCCCTTCAAAATTATTGCCACCCATGGTAAAAATTAACAAAGAAGGCTGTGAAATGTCTTTATTGTTTAACCTTTGGATAATTTATTCAAATAATTTACAAAAATACTCTTCTCTTATAAATGTCAGCCAATTGCAAACAAAACACTTGTATTTATTTTGTAAATAATAAGTAAAATCTATTTAAAGTGTTGACACTATTTAAATTTTTAATGTTTTAGTACACATGGGTGTGTCACAGTGTAGGTCCATGAAGACAGGAAGCCTGAACCTTTTAAGTATCTGGAGATATTTTATACAGATGAATGGTCTCAGTACTCCTGCCATGTATCCAACAACCTCATCAGCCATTCTACAAGAAGACCATCTCTAGGTTACGTATGTAACCGCAGTTTCCTGAGGGAATGAGGCACTGCGTCTAAGCGCTTTGAGAACGTGTGTTCTCTCCATATATCTGGGGTTCGAAGAGCTCGCCTTTATCTCCTTCAGGTTGCATCTCCTGCATAGCACATAGTCCACCTGTGTGCACCTTCCTCCACTCTTATACGTCACCCTATGATCCTCCTTCTTCTTAAAATACGTGTTCTCCACTGCCATTTCCATCCTTTTAGCAAACTCTACCACCATCTGCCCTTCCACATTCCTCTCCTTAAAACCATACCTACCCATCACCTCCTCATCACCTCTGTTCCCTTCACCTACATGCCCATTAAAGTCTGCCCCAATCACCAATTGTTCCTTCCTAGGTACACCATCTACCACTTCATCTAATTCACTCCAGAATCTTTCCTTCTCCTCCATCTCACAGCCAACTTGTGGAGCATAGGCACTGATGACATTTATCATCATCCCTTCAACCTCCACCTTCACGATCATCACCCTATCAGAAACTCTCTTCACCTCCACTACACTCTTACTGTACTCTTCCTTCAGAATCACCCCTACACCATTTCTCTTCCCATCCACACCATGATAAAACAGTTTAAACCCACCTCCAATGTTCCTGGCCTTACTCCCTTTCCACTTTGTCTCCTGAACACACAGCATATCTACCTTTCTCCTCTCCATCATATCAGCTACCTCTCTCCCTTTACCCGTCATAGTACCAACATTTAAAGTACCAACCCGAACCTCTACTCTCCTACACTGCTCCTTTTCCTGCCGTCTCTGTAGACGTCTTCCTCCTCTCCTTCTCCCCCTTCGGCCAACAGTAGCCCAATTTCCACCGGTACCCTGTCGGCTAACGATACCTGTGGCGGTCATTGTTAACCCGGGCCTCGACCGATCCGGTATGAAATTCTCATTTGTGATCCGCATATTTGATTTGGCACGTTTTACGCTGGATGCCCTTCCTAACGCAACCCTCCCCATTTACCCGGGCTTGGGACCGGCACTAAGAGTGCACTGGCTTGTGCCCCCCTAATGGCTGGGTTCAAAATATCCACTACCTTGTTCCCCAATATTTCAACATGTGCTGGTACCCATAAAATAAAACAACCCTTATGCTTATGTTCTTTATGTAACATTATAAAAAAATTTGCAATAATTCATATATAAGATCTTGCCGTGCTGTGGAGATTCCATGCTCTAAACCTTCCAGTGCAAATTTTGAGTTGTGCATATCACAGGGCTTTTTGCCTGCTTTACTTGAATCCATTCTAGAGCTGGTAAGATTGCTATCAGTTTTGTTGAGATTACACATATGATCTGACATTTTGAATTTGTGCTTATAAATATATCATGCTGCAGCTGCCTTGTTTGTCATTCCTGCTGCTTAGTCCTCAACTCCGGAATCCCCAATTTGTTACCAATTTCTTTAGCCTTTTGTCTGTTTTCATATTTGAAGAGGGTGTAAATATTATTGTAGGGTACTATAATGTATGTTGTTTGATTTGGTTTAGTAAATCACATTTTTGTTTTTAACATCTCACTTCTTTCCATTCTGTTGTGTGAATAGTATAAAAAAAATCTTCATAATCAAGTGCAGCATGATCTGAGGCAAAGATTTAAGGCTGTGAATATCCAAAATTGCAATTTTTAAAATCAATTTACAATAGACTTTTCAAATGAATCAGTGAAAGAAGAGTTTAATAAAACATCATTAGTGTCTTTCAACATGTCATTCTTGAGGTGTTGCTAAGTGTAGCAAAATCACTGGTTCCGTGCTGAAAGAAAGAGAGACAGGCAAGCAGAGATTTCTTTATTTACTTAAATTTTTACCACAGTGCTTTCCTTTCCAGTACTCACGCCAGGGCTCACTCATGGCCTCGCTGTTAGGAAAGCCTTTCCAGCTTGTAGCTTGTAATACCCCCCTTCCAGCACAGGGTTTCAGCTCTACTATAGCAAACTCGCTGGTTCCGCACAGGAAGAAAGAGAGACAGGCAAACGTTTACCAAGCAGAGCTTTCTTTTTACTTAAATTTTCACCCCACGCTTTACTTTTTACAATATTTACAATACTCACGCTGGGGCTAACACTCGCAGTTCGGGATCCGCCCGTCTTACTCAGGGATTGGCACGCTTTCTCTTTTAGCTCCCGCCTGATTTTCCATCTAAAACATGGCTTTCTCCCTTTATTGGCATCGACGGACTGAAACGGAGCACACTGATTAGTCTTATCAGCTGCAGGTGTTTATTACCACTCATTTCCATCTGGCGCGGCCCCTTACTCAAGCCCCATTTGCACACTAAGATATAGTGTTAGGGTCCTGTTGGACCATAACCTTGTTTGCCCCCTGGCATCTCTCTTTCCCCATTTTTGTTAATTTCCTCTTCCCCCTCTCCCTCTGCCCTCCCCACTACTTCACCTGTTTCCCATTATCCCTTCCTTATTAACCTGTTAGCCTTCGGCACAGATTTTGGAACTCACAGCTGGAAATGCCCTACCTAATTTTAAATTTTAACAGTTCCTGATAAAAGTGGGCTACATACACAATTTAAATATCATTAAAAAGAAGACACTTTGAGCTTTACTGTCCATTATTTAAAATTTAAATTGCTCAAAAAGATTATAAAATTATTATTAAGTTATAAAATTTGAAGTACTGTGAAAATACATTTCCTGAATTGACATTTTTTTAAATTGCAATCATTCCTGGAGCAATCCAGAAAAGTAATGCGTTAAAAGGCAAATGTCTCATGAGTTTATATTTGAAATTGAATTAAGATATCATGAAAATGAGATTCCTACAAAAGATTTCTCTGAGACTATGTCTAGTTAGCCCTAACCCCACCCAGCCCAAATTTTAGGACTCACAGCTGAAATGTCCTACCTAATTTTAAAAATGTTAACAGTTTTTGACAAAAATGTGGCATATACACAATTTAGATATTGGAAAGAAGACACTTTAAACTTTACTGTCTATCATCAAAGCTGATATTGCTCGAAAAGATATTAAGTTATAGATGATGAAGTGCCATGGATATATTTGGATATATTTCCTACACTGAACATTATTTTTATTTCATATTTAAATACATACATTCAGTCCTGGAGCAATCCAGAAAAATACTGAGTTAAAGGCCACATGTCTTATGAGTTTATATTTTAAATTGTATGAACATTTTCTTGACAAATGAGATTCCTACTCCCACTGTTTTTAGAGCAACCTAATAAACTCAGGTTGCAATTCATACTCTATTCATACAGTCTGCATATAAATGAATGGCTGACCATTAAAGGCTATTGTTGTACATGTTTGGCTATTGATATTAAATTGGCATTCATAATGATGGCTAGGTAGCCAGACAAGCTATTGTTTTACAGTAATGGCCATTCATATTGATTTGTGGCCATTTCATTCCCAACAATACACACACACACTTACTTATCAAGCATTTCTCTTAGAAAAGTAAGTGTGTGTGTATTGTTGGGAATGAAATAGTCACAAATGTTTGCATGTTTGATTTGGCATTTTATATCTTGAAATACCAACCAGAAAATACTCAGAGAAGTCATTCTTGATGGTCGCTTTATTTAGGACACATCACAGCAGCCTAACATACACACATTAAGTGTTAACAGTGGTGAGCCCCGATAGCTCTTCTTCACAGGCTTTTAACAGTGCCAAGACATTACATTACTGCCACCTGCTGGACATACATAGATCGATCCCACCATACAACAGCTGTCTTTACAATTTCCCCTCTTCCCTAGTGAAGGTTTCTCTCTGTTTATGCTTAAGCCGATCATTCTCCTAAGGTAAAAGATCTTGCGGTGTATTTCTCAAGGTTCTAGTTTATTCTTTACCAGGTTCTTATTTTTTTTTGTGGGGGGGATTTTTGCCTCAGAGGTTTTCCTAGTTATTTTTAGATTCAATATTTGACCAGCTTTCTGGTTTCTTTCTGTTGTTTCTCTGTTTGAGTTTTTTATGCTGCTTTTTTCTCTCTTTTTTCCCCCAATAAAAATCCTGTCTGGAATCCCCTGTCTCTGAGCTTGTCTCTGCAAATGGCTCCTTCCCTCACCCTAGCTCTCCTCCCCTTCGCTAGTGTTCGTGTCCCCACCCCTGACATAAAGCCATACTAAATAGCATTAACGTAGAGTTTTTAATGCCTTTAACTGTAGCATGTTTTTATATAATGGATTGTGACTGTGAAAATCTTACAGTCAAGGTTTTTTTTCTCTGGTGATGTTTCTGTAGAATGAGGAAGACGGTGATACATATGAAGCTCCCCCTTGTGAGCGCCCTACCATCAAAGTTCAACATCGGCATTTAGAAGAGAATGTATACCTTGGTAATTCTTGCTAACTTTTTTAAATTTTATTAAACAGATTTAAATGATTTTTTTTTTTTGCATAATGTCAATGCCTTTTTAGTGGATATTCTGTTAAAAAATCTACTTAATAAAGTGCTTAACTATAGTAAAAGCAATGTTTTTAATCTCATTGATTTATGTATAGGCTACCCAGAGAGGCCTATCAACTTCATAAATCCCCAAAGACAAGTAGCACCACCACCAAGACCAGCCAAGAGCATACCTAAAATGGTATTAAATATTATAAAAAATTTACCTGCTTCTACAATTGTAGAGTTAAATATTAGCACAAGAAACAAAATGTGACAGGAAGCTTTTTTCCCCCTAGAAACCACCTAAGCCACTACCTGACCAAGAGCAGTTCTCCAACAGTTCCAACAACAGAAAATGTAAGCTCTTATTTACCTTTAAAGTTGTACATTTCAGAAGTTCATTTGTGTATATATTTCTTTAAGATAAATCTACCTAAAAGTGAAAGGCAAGACTGAGCTTAAATCCCATTTCCCATTCATGTTAACAAACATGCTTTGTTTTATTTTGATGCGATCAGAATTGCTAGTCCATTATTGCATGACAGTTTAAATGATAATGCTTTATTTCTTAGATTGAGAGAGTTTGTGTGTGTTGGGTGTTGTAGTCAGTGTCAATCTCTAAAAATCTTAAAGTAGTTGGGGAGTCGTGGTTATTGGTGGCTAGCTTTGTAAAATGCATTTGAGGATTATAGTAAGCACATATGCGTATTTAATATATATTTAGTTCTAACAAAGCATTATTTTAAAAATGCTAAAGTGTGTGTGTGTGTGTGTAGGTGTAGGTGTAGGTGTACGTGTGTGTGTGAAATATGCAGTCTTAGCTGGTGTAGTGAACACTGGAAAAAAAGTAAATGTTGGTACACAGGTAGCTGCAGCTGTGTGTTGCAACAATGTTGCAGGGTACAGTGATGATGATCAGAATCGAAATATAGTTCTGAGTCAATGTAGCAGTCTGTTGACATTAACTACAGTCCAATCTATCCTCAAAGCTCACGTTCTTACTCCGGAATTTCATGGAACAACCCAAAGCGTTGATGAGAAACCGTCCCGAGCTGCACAGAGTGGCCTGGCAGGCCTGGATGAAGTGGGAAGATCCCCTCTGTGGATCTTCCCACTTCCCACAAACCTGAGTAATTGTGTGAAAGTGAGGGGACGACAGCATACAAATATCCCAGTTCACCAAACACTCTATATCCATGATTCCTCTAGATCTGCGCCTTTACCTAAGAAAAAATATACCGATAAATGGCTTGATTAAGTCGTGGTTGAAAATGTATTTATTTAATCACTGAGACTGTGTCTGAGTCCCGAACACTGATTGGACGGTTGTTCCATAACTGTGGGGCTTTAAAAGAGAAAGATCTGCCCCCTGCTGTAGTCTTCATTATTTGTGGTACCAACAAATAGCCTGCACCTTTTGATTTAATTAGGCATGGAGGATCATACTGGTACTGAAGTTCACTCAGATACTGCGGTGCGAGACCGTTAAGTGCTTTATACGTCAGTGGCAGTATTTTAGAATCAATGCGAGATTTGATTGGGAGCCAGTATAGACTGATTAAAACGGGTGATGTGGAAGCGATCAGGGAAGCGCTTCCGGTCCTTGAAAGCAAACAAAGAGAGAACGAGCAGGAGCTGGCCATTCAGTGTCTAACCCAGGAGACACCCAGCAACTAGTACCTAGACTTGTCTCTCCGTTTTACTTTTCCTTCACTGCACAATTATTTTTGCACTATTGTATATTTCACTTTAACTCTGGACTGTCACTTTAACTTGGGACTGTCACAGCACAGTGTCACTTTGTCACCTTATACCGGCACATGGTCACTTTTTAAAGACAAATCACACTAAAACACTTTAATCTGTACCTCTGTCAATATCTGTCATACACATCCATTTCTGTGCAATTTGTGTGTGTGTGTGTGTGTTTATATATATATATATATATATATATATATATATATATATATATATATATATATATATATATATATATATATTTTTATATATATTTATATATATTTTTTTCCTTCAAGTTTACATGTTGAATAGTCATAAAAAAGCATTCCACTAAATGTACTCTGTATGAATGAATATGTGACAAATTCAATTCTGGTGTGGGTGTAGGTTTTCATTTCAACCAAGAAAGTTCACACCAATTTACTTGTTTAAATCCAATGATTTTTATTTTTTATAATTATAAGGTGTGGCCCTTGATTGGTTGGAATCAAAACCTGCACCCACACTGGCCAGTTGTGGAAAATATTGAGTACCACTGTTATAAACTGTTGAATCTTTGGCCTCCATAGTATTTGCTTAATTTCCTTATACCTGTGACAACACACAGTAATTTCAGGGGGTTAACAATGTTTAAATGTAGTGCTAGCAAGCAAATTACCCTTGAATGTGTTGCTGATCAAAACTCCCATCAAAATGTCTAGGAATTGTTGCGTGTCTTTCCTCTGTATGCTGTTCTGAGGTGTATTAAAAAATGCACAGCTTTTTCTATACCCGATCAAGACAATGATTGAAGGATTCTCTTTCTGCAAAGAAACAGTGCCAGCTTCTGCTTTAATGGGCATTTTACTTCTGAGGCTTTACTTGAATTAAGGTAGACTTCAGTGTGGGTAGGTGTTTTATACAAGATGTATATCTAAGGGCAAACCTTTCCAGATATTTGCTAGCTAGCTTACTTGCACACCAATACATCTAAATCAGAAAAGGGGAAACCATTCAATGTTGCATTTCTCCCAGTACATAAAAAACATGCTAGATGGATTGGCTAAACTAAACTTCCCCTAGGTGTGAATGAATGTGTTTCTGAGGAGCAGTGTTAAGCAGCCATCCTGTTTCTGCCTGACACACAGGGTTCCTAGAATGGGATTCTGAATAAGCTAAATTGGTTTTGAAAGTAAATTAATGCTTTGTCGCAGGTAATTCTAGACCTAGTTTGCAGCCTTCATATTTAAAGACCTTAAAGTACACAATCTCACCACATTTATTCCTCTTTTTTATTTGTTGAAGGTCCTGACACCTCCCATAACTGGGCCAGTAAAAAAATGGCCCCTAGAAAGAACCCTCCACCTTTACCTGCTTCTCACCAAGATGAAGGTTTTTTTTTCACATATATTTTATAGTGACATCAAAATGAAAGGATGTATGTTGTTACTAATCAGAATTTAATCTTTCAGATGTTTACCTGGATCCAAATGAAGGACAGGTAATTTATCTGTATGTAATTTAAAACATATTTAGGATAATAGGCTAATCTTACTGTGTTCCTGCATAGAGCACAATAAGAGCTTTAGTGAACTTTGATGTACATAAGTGAGTGTAATGATTTGTAACAATATTGTGTTTGATTTGTTTCAGCGTGAAAGACAAACTACACATGATTTATATGTGGAACCTACAACAGGTCATTCTGAAACCTAATGTATTGTTATAAAGTGTGTTTAAATGAACAATTCTGACAGCATTAGTGGATAAGATTTTGTAAAAAGATTCAATATCAAATTGTAGGGTGCATCATGTACACTGAATAATCAAAAACATAAAGAGCTTTATTCCCAAGTATGTTTGCACTTACAAGGAATTTGTTTTGGTGACAGAAGCTTCCAGTTGCACTTTTATGATAAATAAAAAAATAAACAAAGTAATAATAATAATAATAATAATAATAATAATAATAATAATAATAATAATAAAAGAATAGTGTTATTGCATGTTTTTTAAAGAAAAATAAATAATGAGTAATATTGCTCTGAAGGCCCAGGAACCTGAATGACTCTACTGTTGCCACAGTGCTGTTCATAATGGTGAGTGGGGGGAGTGCTCGGAGGTTTCTCCTAAAATCAAAAATCATCGCCACTCTTTTGAGCGTGTTAAGCTCCAGGTTGTTATGACTGCACCAGACAGCCAGCTGCTTAACCTCGCTTCTATATGCAGATTCATTACCATCTCTGATGAGGCTGAGTGTCATCTGCAAAATTCAGGAGCTTGATAGATGGGTCTGTAAAGGGGCATAGAAGAGCAGTGTGGAGGCGATTCAGCAGATGAATATTAGGCAGCAAAGTTCTCAAGCCACACCTTCGGAACTTGACCAGTGCGCCGGGTCGCTTCCAACGCTTACGGGCTTGAAGAGCGCAACTGCTCCGCCAACTACAATGTCCTGCAAAATGACCGGATAGTCAAAAACCAGTAAAATACGGAGTTCTGACTGTATTCGGCCCAGGGGAGGAAGCGGTTCCAGGTGGTTTGGTCCTGATTACAGTACGACCGGAGGTATCTTCCGCTCTGCCTGCCTGTTGGTCTGTGGGTGATATCCCGATGACAGGTTTACGGTGACCCCTAGGAGTCTGAAGAACGCCTTCTAAACGTGGGACGTAAACTGGGGACCTCGGTTGGACACAATCTTCTCTGGCAGGCCAAAGTTCCGGAAGACGTGATGGAAAAGTGTCTCCGCAGTCCCTAGGGCCGTAGGCAGGCTGCGGAGTGGAACCAGCTTGCAGGCCTTGGAGAATCGATCCACGGCCACAAGGATGCAGGTGTTGCTATCCGAGCTAGGCAGATCTGTGATGAAATCCACCCCTAGGTGGGACCATGATCACTGCGGAATGGGCAGGGGGATCAGCTTTCCTGTGGGTGTGTCATGGGGTCTTGTATATCGCACAGACAGGGCAGCTCTGGACGTAATGTGCAACCTCCCTGTTCATCCCGGGCCACCAGTAGCGAGCTTGGGCCAGAAGGAGAGTCTGTCTCCCACCCAGGTGGCCCAAGCCTGGGACCTCATGGATCGACTTCAGCAGGGACTGGCGGCACGGCCTGTGGACGAACATCCTTCCTTGGGCTCGTCGGGGACATGGATCTAGGGCAGAGCGTCTGCCTTGCCGTTCTTGGAGCCCGGATGGTAGGTGATGGTGAAGTGGAACGTGGTGAGAAACAGGGCCCATCTGGCTTGTCGGGGGTTTAGGCGCTTGGCTTTCCGCAGGTACTGGAGGTTTTTATGGTCAGTGATGACTGTAAAGGGGTGTTCTGCCCCCTCCAACCAGTGACGCCACTTCTCAAGTGCCAGTTTGATGGCCAAAAGCTCCTGGTTTCCAACATCATAGTTCTGTGGGGGAGAGCTTTCTCGAGAATTAGGTGTGGGGTTGCAGCCACGGGGGGTTTCCCGACTGCTGGGATAAGGCACCCCCTGTGCCGGTGGAGGAGGCATCTACCTCCACAATGAACGGGTGCTGTGGGTCTGGGTGTCGCAGGAGAGGGGCACTACTGAACCTCCTCTTCAGCACCTGGAATGCCTGCTCAGCCTCTGGGGCCCATGCACCTTTCCCTGGTCTATCTGTATACCAGACGCACTGATCACATAGCCTAGGAAACAGCAACTCCTGCCGGTGGAACTCGCACTTCTCCAGGTTGAGGTAGAGGTCGTGTTCCCAGAGTTGCTCTAGGACTTGGGTGACATGGCTGCGGTGTTCTGTAGGATCTCAGGAGAAGACAAGAATATTGTCAATGTACACCACCATGAACCGGTGGAGAAGCGGCCTGAACACTTCGTTCATGAAGGTTTGGAACGCCGCGGGGGAAATGAAAAGACCATAGTAGGAACTGACTTGCGGACGCGCACCAGGTTGTATGCACTGTGAAGGTCTAGTTTCGTGAAGATCCACGCACCCCTTAGATCCTCTAGGGCAACTGGTACCAGGAGGAGCGGGTACAGAAGTGGAGCGATTTAAACGTTCTTGTTGCGATAGTCGAAGCAGGGCCAGAGTCCTCCTCCTTTTCAATCAATCATTGCTTGAAGATAGCCATTGTTGAAATTACAAGAGACTGAACAAGCACCTGGGCAGCCTGTGTGGACAGAAATGGGTACACCTGCTTTCTACTAGCGTGGCCGCTAGGAGGATCGAGATTGGAAGTGGACAAGCAGGTGGTGAAGGCACTGCTCCCTGCACTGGTTGCTCCACTCGAGGACGTCACACGGGTTCCAGGACAACTTCGGTGTGTGTAGTACAGGCCAGGGGTGTCCTCGTGGAGTTCTTGAGGACGAGAAACCAGATCTCCTCACAATGGAGCAAGCCGACCTGGAGGATGACCTTCGGGGCACAGTACTTCACCCAGCCATGCCCCAGGGGTCTCCCTTGGATGGTTTGCACCGCCAGCTCCTGTGATCATCTCTCCTGGCACAGCTGCAGGTGCTCTAGACAGTTATAAGAGATAAAATTTGCCCGTGGGAGCCGGAATCTACAAGGGCTGATACCAGAAGGGAGAGTGTGGGGGTGATTAATGTGACCAGGAGCTTAAAAAGTAGTGAGTGACTTCCGCAGTGAAATCGACCGTATTCACCGCCAGGCGTGGGGGTCGGGCCGGACACTGAGTAATGAGGTGTCCATGCTCGCCACAATATAGGCAAGCTCTGCTGGACAGGCAGTGCTCCCTCTCTCTCCTCAACAGCTGTTGGGATCTGACTTGCATGGGTTCAGGTTCCAGAGTAGATGAGATGGTGCGTGGAGGGGCAGGTTCCATCTCTGGGGAATGACAAGCCGCCAGCCGCTGGGAAATGCAGCTGGACCGCTAAATAAACGCCTCTAGCCCCAGCGTATGGTCATAGATGGCCATAGCCAGCTTAATGTCGGCATTCAATCCTGGGAATCAGGCTGGGAGGCTGGGAGGACCCTTGGCGCAGGGTAAGGAGCTGATCAGCTGTGGTGAGGGCCCCAGTGGCGGTGCAGAACACCTCCGCAAAGTGGCTGGTGAATAGCGCATATGATAGTTATGATACGATGATTGCCCAGGACAGCGCCCCTCTGGTGAGTAAGGAGATAAGGAATGCTATCCAGGATCAGTCTTGTGCAGTTGCATAAGAAAGCCCCTGCACTCAGCTGTGGCTCCGGAATACAAACCTGGAAGAGCCATCGGGCCACTGGAGGTGGAAGGGGAAGCCCCGCAGGTAGAGGCCAGAGCGAAGGCCTCCTGGAGCGCAGCGACGAGTTCCTTGATGGCATCCGAGGTAGAACCCAGCTGCGGATCCATCGAGGTAAGTGGTTGGTACCAGTCCGATCTTCTGTCACGCGTGGACCAAGAGTCTTAAACGGGAGTATGGTTAGACACTTTATTAGATTGAATACACAAGGCAGAGGGGCTTGAGGAAAACACAAACCGAAGAGTCTGTATAATCCGTAATGCGGGTAGAATCCGTAATGTGGGTAGTCCAGGGATGATCGCCAGTGTGAACCGTAGTTTGGACGGTGAGATGAGTGTAGGAGGGAAGCATGGCTGGTGGTTCCCTGACACCTATACTTTTGGTGGAGAATTTATTATTATTATTATTATTATTATTATTATTATTATTATTATTATTATTATTAATAGTTAGCAAAATATATTACAATTTAATAGTCAGATTTCCTCTGTTTGCAGTTGTCATGTCTCCTTCTGTCATGTTATAAATTAGTGTGTGTCTAGTTTACAGTTATTCTTTTCCTTGTTTAATTTATGTCTGTGTAAACACCCCACTGTGTAAATTTTGTGTTTGCGAAGTAGCATATGTTACATTATCTGACAGATTACTATGCTGACATCATGGATGCAGAGGGTGAAAAAAATGCAGTGGATATAAAACACTGTAAGAAAAAATCATGAGGACAACGATGATCGTAATGACTATGATTAAGACTATGATTAGGATTGAACTGAAATTCTACATCAAACTACATAACTGCTTTTGTGAAATTTAAGTGGATGTTGTGGATGAACTCATTTTGATATAGCGTGGGGTGGAATCTGGGTTGTGGCAGACTGTATTTCCCCCTTTGATTCTTTTGGCCATGAAGCATCACATCCACTCCCTTTACACAGATTACACCTCCTGTTTTAGTCAGGTGCCCAGTGGCAGTGAAGCCCTGCTTTAGGTCGTCCTCGACCCTCAAAGAATTTTACCAGTCATCGGATCATCACCTCATGCACACTGGTTATTGCTTAATCCCATTCGGCATGCTTACCATGCAATTTTGGTAAATGTAAAATTGTATCCGTCATTGGGTCATATTAGACATATTTCTATGAAATATTTGAGTATATGTAAAATTTTAACTGGGTTTGGAATGGAGGCCTTCAAGAACCATCACAACCAATAGAGACGTCCTACACTGATCATTGAATTATCCGCAATCTGATGTTTTACCATGCAACACATACACATTTACATAATACATTGACAAATAATTAAAAAAAAACCAGTGAGGCCTTTAAGAACCATGACAACTAACTGAAACATTCTATAGTGATTATAGAATTTGCAATCTGACGTCTTAACATGGATCACATACAATATAATATTTGGCAAATAATGAGGAATATATATACATACAGTGATCTCTAAAGTTACATCCAAAATTAAACCTGAATATGAAATAGCTAACTCCATCATGTATTTGTTTGGACAAAATGTTTTTCTGCTTTCAGACCTGCGCAAGCTTTAGGAATATGACAAACAAGCTTTCTTTTGCATCACTGACATTTGCACATCCTCTAGTTTTGGTAACTAAAAAAAAAAAATTCTGGAATAAAAAAAAAAAAAACAACTAATTGCTCTTCTGGATATTGTCTGTTCATATTGTCTCATCTTCACCAAACCAGCAAGAAGTGCTGGTTGTATCTCTGTGTATTCTTGCATCATTCTTGTCACTGAAAAGGCCAATGTTACCATCCATTCAGCCATCATGGTTTGGTGATTCTGAAAAACTCAGGAAAACAGAAAGGATTGCCCCCCTTCCTCTTTTCACACACAAACGTTTTCAGCGTATCCGGAGTTTCCTCTGAAAACACTGGGCACATTACAAGTAAATGAACATTGAATGGGATGAAAGCCCATTACCAAAGCATCACTTAAGTTTAAGGTGTAGCACCTCTAAATGCTGTGGGGAGAAGCATTACATGTTAAAATTCAGCAGTTAACTCTACTCTTTTTTTTTTGGTGTTACTTATAGTAGAAATAACCCATTATTCTGCCTTTACTAGTGTGTGTGTGTAAACTTGCTTTACCGATAGCTAACAGTCTCCAATAAAGAACCAGGAAGAGTCTTGCTCTTTTAGTGTGTTTTACTGGAAGGACTATGAAACTGTAACATACAGAAACAAAGAATATTACAATCTCAATAGGGTGAATAGACAATGCAAATGTAAAATAAGTATTTAGAATTAACTAAAACCCTCAAAACGATCTCATTAGCAAGCAATTAGCATGATGCTAATATACATGGAAAATGCCACAGGGAAGCTAACAGTAATAACACCACATATTGTCTTACAAATTACAAATAGAAAACATGCAAAAATGACTAAATTTGGTATCTAATTTGGTATCTATTTTAGGGGCCAAAATATTAGTTTACAGACTTTAACACTCTGGAGTATGACTTGCTGTAGGAATGTTAGGAGAATAACTGAACTACGGTAGCTTTGTGTGGACAAAATACAAGAAACTCAAAACACAAATTACTGCCCTCTTGAGGGAAGAGTTCACTCCCTGCCTGGTATACTGCTATAACACTAAACAGGTAAACATTACTGCCTAGCATTTGTTCTTTAGCACTCCACCTCTTGTCCGGCAGATACTGATGTTCCATGGTCCAAACATGTCCACTCTGACGTGTAAAAGGAGGAGTTTGGATGAGATGAACAGCTGGAATGTCTGCCATCTTTTGTTGTTGTACATTTCCTCTTAACCTGCGGCAGGTTGTGCATTTGTTGAGAACATTTGTCACCAACCTTTTTCCTCCAAGGATCCACAGTCCAGCAGACCTGTTGGCTCCTTCTGTGAAGTGTCTACCTTGGTGCAATCTGTTCGTGGTAGAACTGAACCAGCAAAGCGCCAATGTAATGCTTCTTTGGAATAACGATGGGCTGGCTTTTTCTTGAGTTATTTCAGCAGAAGTCACGTGTCCTCCTACTCACACCAGTCCTTCTTCATCCAAAAACACATTGAGATTCTTCAGTGGACTGTGTTTTAGTATGTCCTCTCTTCTGTTTAAAGTGTTTATTTCCTTTCAAATGTCTCGCCTTGAACAGTTCGTACAATAACTAACTTTGTTTGTGTTAGAGCGTCCATCTTTGATACATTTGAGTCAGGAGCTTTTGAGATAGATCTGACCTTTTCAATGAGTTTGACGTTTCCAACTGGAGAAGCGCTCAAACCTGTGTGAGCCGAGCGATTTTGTCACAGTTGTGGTTGCAAATGT
Source organism: Silurus meridionalis (assembly GCF_014805685.1). NCBI lineage: Eukaryota > Metazoa > Chordata > Actinopteri > Siluriformes > Siluridae > Silurus > Silurus meridionalis. The sequence continues at coordinate 11,255,450 of NC_060900.1, forward strand.
TGAGACTTGTAGGCGGACTTCAATGACTGTGGCAGGTTCAACAAGTTGAAAGCTGTTTGGTTGCACAGGACACTCTCCATCACTTTTCCTCAAGAAATCAGGACCAGTAAACCAATAGGTAGAACTAAGTAGTGAAGCTGGCACATGTCGTGTTCCATGGTGGGCAGGATTGATTTCCGTGCTCACAAAGTTCCACTGACTGGGTTCAGATGACTTTCTGATGCGAGCAACATGGTTGGCGACATAGACATAGAACCTTCGGCTGGTGTTGTTGATGTAGCTTAAGACTACTCGGCTGTCAATGTAGTATTTCACTTTGTGTTCATATAGTAGCATATAGTAGCATGTCTGCCAGCTCAACTGCCAGAACTGACGCATATAGCTCCAAGCGAGGTACTGTGTGGATTTGTCTAGGAGTTAATTTGGACTTGCCCATGCAGAAGCCTACAGTGCCTTGCAAAAGTATTGACCCCCCTTGGCATTTTTCCTATTTTGTTGTCTTACAACCTGGAATTAAAATGGATTTTTTGGGGGTTTGTATCATTTGATTTACACAACATGCCTACCACTTTGAAGATGCAAAATATTTTATATTGTAAAACAAACAAGAAATAAGAAAAAAAACCTGAAAACTTGACCGTGCATAACTATTTACCCCCCCCCCCCAAGTCAATACTTTGTAGAGCCACCTTTTACAGCAATTACAGCTGCAAGCCTCTTGGGGTATGTACCTATAAGCTTGGCACATCTAACCACTGGGATTTTTGTCCATTCTTTAAAGCAAAACTGCTCCAGCTCCTTCAAGTTGGATGGGTTCCGCTGGTGTACAGCAATCTTTAGGTCATACCACAGATTCTTAATTGGATTGAGGTCTGGGCTTTGACTAGGCCATTTAAATGTTTCCTCTTAAACCACTCGAGTGTTGCTTTAGCATTATGCTTAGGGTCATTGTCCTGCTGGAAGGTGAACCTCTGTCCCAGTCTTAAATCTCTGGAAGACTGAAACAGGTTTCCCTCAAGAATTTCCCTGTATTTAGCGCCATCCATCATTCCTTCAATTCTGACCAGTTTCCCAGTCCATGCTGATGAAAAACATGGTGTTCTCAGGGTGATGAGAGGTGTTGGGTTTGCGCCAGACATAGCGTTTTCCTCGATGGGCAAAAAGCTCAATTTTAGTCTCATCTGACCAGAGTACCTTCTTCCATATGTTTGGGGAGTCTCCCACATGCCTTTTGGCGTACACCAAACGTGTTTGCTTATTTTTTCTTTAAACAATGGCTTTTTTCTGGCCACTCTTCCGTAAAGCCCAGCTCTGTGGAGTGTACGGCTTAAAGTGGTCTTATGGACAGATACTCCAATCTTCGCTGTGGAGCTTTGCAGCTCCTTTAGAGTTATCTTTGGTCTCTTTGTTGCCTCTCTGATTAATGCCCTCCTTGCCTGGTCCGTGAGTTTTGGTGGGCGGCCCTCTCTTGCCAGGTTTGTTGTGGTGCCATATTCTTTCCATTTTTTAATAATGGCTTTAATGGTGCTCCGTGGGATGTTCAAAGTTTTGGATATTTTTTTATAACCCAACCCTGATCTGTACTTCTCCACAACTTTGTCCCTGACCTGTTTGGCATGCTCCTTGGTCTTCATGGTGCCGCTTGCTTGGTGGTGCCCCTTGCTTAATGGTGTTGCAGACTCTGGGGCCTTTCAGAACAGGTGTATATATATACTGAGATCATGTGACACTTAGATTGCACACAGGTGGACTTTATTTAAGTAATTACCTGACTTCTGAAGGTAATTGGTTGCACCAGATCTTATTTAGAGGCTTAATAGCAAAGGGGGTGAATACATATGCACGCACCACTTTTCCGTTATTTCTTTTTTAGAATTTTTTGGAACAAGTTATTTTTTTTATTTCACTTCACCAATTTGGACTATTTTGTGTATGTCCATTACATGAAATCCAAATAAAAATCAATTTTAAATCCAAGTTGTAAGGCAACAAAATAGGAAAAACGCCAAGTGGGGTCAATACTTTTGCAAGGCACTGTACGTGGATGTGACCTTCGGTGTCTATGGTTTGAAGGTATGCAACTGCTGATATGGCTGATATAGAAGCGTCTGCAAAGACACACAGCTCTCTTTGACAGGTAGATTACAGTGATGTGTTCACATACTGTCTAGGGATTTGTAGTTTCTCAAGGTCAATAAGTGAGTTATACCACGATTTCCATTGTGCCTCTTTTTCTGCTGACAGTGGAGTGTCCATTCACAGTTCTCTGAGCACAATTCTCTGATGAGAGCCTTGCCTTGCATGATAATGGGGGCTGCAAACCCAAGGGGATCATACAAGCTGTTAACAGCAGAAAGAATGCCCCTTCTTGTAAATGGCTTGTCTTCTCTTGACATGAGGAAGGTGAAACAGTCATTTGCAAATCCCAGTTAAGCCCTAAACTTCTCTGTAAGGGCAGGGGCCCCTGCACCAAGGTCAAGGTTTTTCAGTTCCTTTGCACGTTCTTCAGATTGAAACACTTCCATTACATTTGGGCTGTTGGAGGCTATTTTGTGCAAGCAAATGTTAGAGTCTGCAAGCATTTCCTTGGTGCTTTTCAGAGTTTGTATAGCACTGGCATCTAAAGGAAAGGAAGCCAGTCCGTCATCAACGTAAAAGTTTTTAAGAACAAACTGTTTGGCCTCGTCACTGTACTCATCTTGTGTAGCCAGAGCCGCCCTATATTGCTATGGTGGGAGACGGACTATTTCCAAACACGTGTACAGTCATCCTGTATTCTCTGATGACCTTTGTGGGATCATTATCTTCGTACCTCAGGAAACGCACAGTCGCAGTGGTCCTTACGAATGACAAAACAATAGAACATTTGCTCTATGTCCGCAGTGATTGCCACAGGTTCTTTGCGGAAACACAAAAGGACCCCAATAAGTGTGTGTTCATGTCTGGGCCGCTCAACAAAACATCGTTCAGAGACGTGTCTTCGTGAGTGGCACTAGAGTCAAACACTACACGCATCTGTTTAGGTTTGCGAGGATGGTAGACGCCAAAAAACGGTAGGTACCAACACTCTTGGTCTTTGTCGGTTGGCAGGACGGGTTCTGCATGTCCTGACTTAAACATATTCTGCATAAAGTTCAAGAAATGTTCTTTCATGTGGGGCTTTTTGTCAACCACGCGACGCAGCGAACTGAGACGTTTGACTGTTTGGTCTCAGTTGTTGGGTAGTCTGTGCCTGTTTGTTTTCAAGGGTAGTGGCGCCACCCAGCTGTTGGACTCGTCCATAAACATTTGCTCATCAATGATCACCAGGAAGAGTTCATCCTCCACTGACATGGCAGGTTTGTCTTCATGTGGGGTTCTCATGAACAATTTCAGTCGTTTTCATCTATGTCAATCAAGCTGGTCATGTTCAAAGAGTTAAATGGGGAGTCAGTGCTCAGGACCTTTTCTTTGACATAGAATGAGTTGGGGCAAGAGTCCAAAAGAGATGTGCTTCCGTTGCTCAACACTGTTGTGTGATAAACGAGGTCGAGGCGCTGGGCATACGGAGCATTGTGGGGGCCATTGTAGACTCTGACCTTGTGCATTCGTGATATATCTCGTCCAAGGAGGACCAGTATTGAAGCATTAGGGTCCAAATCTGGAATCTTGTCTGCCAGATGCTTGAGGTGAGTGTTGTGTATTGAGTCCTCCGGTGTTGGGATCTCAGACTGATCATCTGGGAGCATGTTGCACTCGATTAATGTGGAACACTAGTGTTGGCGTGCCCTTGTCTCACTTACACCTGAGCAGGTTTTCAACGTGTAAACTTTGGGGCCTGTGTTAACGTTAAAAATCTCAAAGAATTCTGTCTTTCCTAAAGACCTATTGCATAGGCTTTCACTGCATTTTCTTTCTAAAATGACAACATTTGGTATCTAATGGAAGCTAAGATCACTATGAAACAAATACTTACAGACAGATATTTTTAGGGGCCAAAATATTAGTTTACAGACTTTAACACTCTGGAGTATGACTTGCTGTAGGAATGTTAGGAGAATAACTAAACTACGGTAGCTCTGCGTGGACAAAACACAAGAAACTCAAAACACAAATAACTCTTCCCCAAGGGGGCAGTACACCCATACAATTCCACCTTGAGAGATTGGTTTAACTAAATACACATTAGTCTACATATATGTTTGTTACATGTGTAACTTATAGCAGATGTTTCCATAAGAACAACTGCAGAGATTGTAATTTTAATAGTATAAACCTAATTTCAAAGTTGCTTGAAACAAAATACTACTTGGACATTACAGGAGTCTTTTTGGGACCGAAATGCATAAAATGCATAAAAAGTCGTTAACCAAGGCAACATTAGCAAACAGAGTTTTTACTCTTAGGGGACAGCTAACCATTTTACTACAGACCCCATAGCCTTATTGAATACTACTGTGAGTTCACATATAGTTTCTTTTAAATGCACAGTTACCTGATCTGGGTTATCAGAATGTGTATTTCTTCGCCGAAGGAAATAGGTTGGTAGACGTCCATTTCCTAAAGACCAGCATTTGTGGACTATGTGGCCAATTTTTGGCAAAGGGAACAAAATTTACTTTGCTTATCTTGCAACTTCGATTGCTCCCATTCATCTATTTTATCCCAATTATCTGACATCAGTCCTAACACTCCAAGCAGTCCCTGTTTCCTTTTTAACTTATTTGCAGTTCTGCCGTTTACTTTCTGAGTTAAGGCTCCAGACAAGGTGTGTCAGGATCTCCCGGGCACTCTGCGCGCACTTCTGGTTTCGCGGCAAGCACTTCCGGTTCTGCGGTGAGCACGGTGGATATCTTGCCGTTTTTCCCGCACCTCCCAGTATTTAAGGACAACCAGACTTTAGCTCAGGGCCAGATTATCTTACCGGCTACATAGCTACTGAGATTTCTTTTGCCACCCTGCTTGCTCTGGTTCCTGATCCTGTACCTGTTCTGCACTGCCTCTGCCCTGATTTCAACTCTGGACTGTTTGTGGTTTGTGATTCTGCTCTGCCCTTTATTGTTCTGTTTGCCGGTTTATGGATTTTTTTGGACTGTTTTTTGGATTTGTTTTTTTTCTTCTCTGCATCGCCCTGTTTGCCTGTGTTTTCGACCCTGGACTGTTTTTGGACTTTGTTTTTGCCTTTGCCCTATTGCTAATCTTATTAAAACCTGTTTTCTAAATACCCCTGTGTGCATCCTGTATTTGGGTCCTCCCATTCACTCACCTAGCCCTGCACCTGTGTTCCCTGACAAGGTGTCTGACTCTGACCAGAGTCCCTGGTCCAAGCAGTCCCTGTTTCCTTTTTAACTTATTTGCAGTTCTGTCGTTTACTTTCTGAGTTAAGGCTCCAGACAAGGTGTGTCAGGATCTTCCGGGCACTCTGCGCGCACTTCTGGTTTCGTGGCAAGCACTTCCGGTTCTGCGGTGAGCACTTCCGGGCCAGTGGCCATCTTGCTGTTTTTCCCGCGCCTCCCAGTATTTAAGGACAACCAAGACTTTAGCTCAGGGCCAGATTATCTTACCGGCTACATAGCTACTGAGATTTCTTTTGCCACCCTGCTTGCTCTGGTTCCTGATCCTGTACCTGTTCTGCACTGCCTCTGCCCTGATTTTAACTCTGGACTGTTTGTGGTTTGTGATTCTGCTCTGCCCTTCATTGTTCTGTTTGCCGGTTTGTGGATTTTTTTGGACTGTTTTTTGGATTTGGTTTTTTTCTTCTCTGCATCGCCCTGTTTGCCTGTGTTTTCGACCCTGGATTGTTTTTGGACTTTGTTTTTACCTTTGCACTATTGCTAATCCTATTAAAACCTGTTTTCTAAATACCCCAGTGTGCATCCTGCATTTGGGTCCTCCCATTCACTCACCTAGCCCTGCACCTGTGTTCCCTGACAAGGTGTCTGACTCTGACCAGAGTCGAGACTATTGGCTCCTCCTCTCCTTCATTTACTGTCACAGTCGTAGTGACGTGAATTGGTATTATGGGAAATCTAACTGTATAGTCGGAGCATTCACTTTTGAGTGACTGAGAATCTCTCTCAACCCTTATCACTGTCTTTCTGCAAATTAAATATTTCTGGAACTCGGTTTTACAATGCAAAACTACCAACCTTTTACTGGGATTTTCCTCAGTTGTGCCATTCTTTATCAGAAACTGACAGGCAGCCTTAAATTCCTCCAAATCGTTAAACAAGGTTTCAACAGATGATTTGAGCATAACAGTTTTTAGAAATGTGATCTCTTTCTGCAATCTGTCCTTTTATTCTTTCCATATTGTTTCACAGACTTATTAATTTTTGTATAAATGTCTCCGATACTGACTCTAGAATTAAGCTGCTTATTTTTAAACTGTTTTAAACTCTACAGAGCCACTGTGCACCGCGCTCTTTAAATTATCACCAATTTCACTCTTTCTTTAGAAACTTAATAATAATCCCATAGGAAGTTTAAATTTCTTTAGAAACTTTTAAACTTAAGCACTTTGCTTCAGTTACTTTAGAAACAATTCAATTCCAATACAACTCTGCCACCACACTACATCAGAGTGATTCAGTTTTGTTAGAATCTTACACAGAAATATACAGAACTGCTTATACTGAATAAACAAAATCCTTAAATGCCCTTAAAATTTTTCTTTTCTAGATTTTTTAAAACGAGGGGTTTCCCTGAACTAAAATAAAAGCATAGAAGAAAGAAACTGTTTTTCTTACCTTTCCCCACTTTTTATTTTTTTGGAAATCCCTTGCTGGGTGGCTCAGCAATGTAAGAAAATATTATGGACAACCTAAGGCAGGCTTCACCACCACTGGTGTAAGGATGGTCAGATCTGTTCATGGTGCCAGACCCCGAGAACTGCCATGCAACTTCATGAGGCCAGACCCCGAGAACTACCATGCAACAAAACAATAAACCTTCTAATCTGAGTAGAGGATCTCTTTGATCTGAGGAGAGAAAGCCATTTGTTCAGCTGCCCAGTCACCCATCCTTGAGCCCCCCTCTTTCCCCTTCTGGGGAGATGGCTGGATCATGGAAAGGTGACTGAGAAGGTCCCGGAATTCAAGCTACTTTACTTGCATAATATAATAACTACAATTTAGAAATGTATACATTTTACCTTCACATGTTTAGTATCATTTTAAAGGTCTCAGTGTGATTGGAAATATGATCTCATTTCCATATCAGTAGAACAGACCTCAGGTTTGGAGAAATTCTGTCCTACTGACATAAGGGTTGCCCCGGAGAAGAACCTTACCAGGTGGTCTAGGTGACATTTGGTTTTTAGGTCACCAAAGAAAGGGTGTGCAAAGCTTTTATTACTTTGAATTTACAAGTGTTTACGATGGTTTGGGTATTTAAGGAAGTTTGGCAAAACACTCCGGGAAGCATTCGATAGTCAGAACTTCCCACACAGTCTCTGTGTGTCTCTATTGCCAGGTATAGTGATTCTTTAACATTTCCTTAGTAAACTGTATTGCTAAAATTTTTAGTTTAATGCTGATCATGTTATACAACTTTTTCTATTATTTGTTTTATATGTGACATTTGTTTATTGATTATTACCTGGCAAATAAATATAAAATTCTTTATTAACTGTGAAATTTCCTGAAATCATTTATATCTAGTTGATTATGTAGTCTGGCGTTACCGCAAATCTGTGACCAGGATAGTACAAACTGAAGGCTCATAAACGGATGGATTAATGTAACAAAGTGCAATCTATTTAAGTAATCTTTTACAGCCACGCAAGAAGGACTAACACGCAGCATACCTTCACCCACACTAGTGGATTCCGTCATTTGGCCATTGGGTGGGCACCCTACACTGGGCACCTGCCTATGACAGGAGTTGTAATCTGTGTAAAGGGAGTGGATGTGATGCTTCAGTTCAAATAGCATCACAGGCGGTCTGTAAGAATTTACAGTCTGCCACAACCCAGATTCCACCCACACTATATAAAAATGAGCTCATTCACAAATGGCTTAAATTTCACAAAAGTGGTTATGTAGTTTGATGTAGAATTTCAGTTGTATTAATCTTAATCATAGTTTCAATTTAGTCTGGAAGAGCCAGCAAGCTATCAAGGACTATCTCTAACCAAAAGGTGTCTGAGACCATGATTATCATTTAAACAATACCCTAACCTGACCTGCTGGGGGGGCCATTACAACAGTGACCTCTGGCTTGATCAACCAGCCATGTGTTCCTCTATTCATTTCCTACACTTAATTTACATTTAAAAGCTAACTCCTATCCACACTTCAAAGGGAAAACAATATAAAATATCTGGGCAGAGCTTGTTGTTCTTTCTGACTCCGATGAACCCAAAGTGCTTCATGTATTTTGTTACTGCTATGCTGTTATAAACTTCTTCATTACAGTCATTGCTGTCTTCATAATTTTTTCTTAAAACACATACTTGATAAAATGGCAGGTTTTTAAAATGTAAAAAATGAGACCTAAATATATAATTTCAGAAATTTTTACAAAATGTGCCCTTTAATCTGTACAACCCAATAAAAACCAAACTAAAATCTTAAAAAAAAAAAAAATTAAAATTATTAAACTAAAATAATGTGGTTACATTAATATGCACACCCTTAGACTAATACTTTGTTGAAACACCTTTTAATTTTATTACAGCATTCAGTCTTTTTGGGTATGTATCAGCATGGCACATTTTGAGTTGACTTGACCTTTTGCCCACTCTCGTTCTAAATCTGTCAGATTGTGAAGGCATCTCCTGTGCACAGCCATCTTTAGATAATTCCACAGATTTTTTCCACACTTTTCAGACAGATTCAGGTCTGGGCTCTGGCTGGGCCATTCCAACACTTTAATCTTCTTCTGGTGAAAACATTCTTTTGTTGAATTTGATGTATGATTTGGGTCATTGTTGTGCTGAACATTCTAACATTTAACATTCTAGCAGAAGCTTGAAGGTTTTGTGCCAACTTTGATTGGTATTTGAAACTCTTCATAATTCCCTCTGACTTGATAAAGGCTCCAGTTCCAGCTGAAGAAAAATAGCCCCAAAGCATGATGCCGCCTCCACCATGCTTCACTGTGGGTATGGTGTTCTTTTGATGTGCAGTGTGCCAAACATGCCTTTTGGAATTATGGCCAACTCATGTTTCAACCTTGGTTTCATACGACCATAAGACATTTTCACACATTTTCACACTTTTCAGAGACTTCAAATATGTTTTTGCAGAATTTAGCTTTGCTTGGATGTTTTTCTTCATAAGAAAAGGCTTTTCTTTTGCCAGCCTACCTAATAGCCCAGACATATGAAGTATGCAGGAGATTGTTGTCACATGTACTACACAGCCAGTACTTTACCAGTTTTCTCCATCTTTTGTTGTGTGTTGAGTCCGGGTTGTACAGATTAGTCATACAGTTTGTGACGGTGTGTGTGGTGACGGGTGTGTGTGACGGGTGTGTGGTCATCCACAATGCTGTTGGAGATTGTGGAGATTGTCAAGATCACCAAATTCCTTGGTGTTCACTTGGCGGATAATCTCACCTGTTCACTTAACACCAGCTCCATCACCAAGAAAGCCCAGCAGCATCTCTACTTCCTGAGAAGGCTGAGGAAAGCTCATCTGCCTCCCCCCCATCCTGACCATGTTCTACAGAGGAACCATTGAGAGCATCCTGAGCAGCTGCATCACTGCCTGGTTTGGGAACTGCACCGTCTCGGTCCGCAAGACCCTACAGAGGATAATGAGGACAGCTGAGAAGATCATCGGCGTCTCTCTCCCCTCTATTATGCACATTTACACCACACGCTGCATCCGCAAAGCAAACAGCATTGTGGATGACCACACACACCCATCACACACACACTTTTCACTCTCCTGCCATCAGGAAAACGGTTCTGAAGCATTCGGGCCGCCACATTGAGACTGTGCAACAGCTTTTTCCCGCAAGCCATTAGGCTCCTAAATACACAGAACTGAAAGGAAAAACACACACACACACACACACACACACACACACACACACACACATTCAAATGTGTGTTATCAAACTGTACAACCTGGATTTAACACTTAACACACACTGATCACTCATCTCAATCCATTCCACTATCAACTATTTATTATTATTTATACTTGACTGTACTACACTCTTTAACTGCTGTTTTTTGCACCTTTCACTGTTACTGTTTACATGCGTCTTTTGCACCTTCGACTATATTACATTTTACCACACTGTTTACATGCTGTTTTTGCACCTCTTGGCTGCTGCTGTATTTTTGCACTACATTGTGTTTCTTATATTCACTCCCGGGTATAGTTTCTACAGTTCACAGTACTGTATAATCAAGTATACAGTAGGTTTACTGGTAGGTTTGTGTCTTGTCTTGTAATGTCTGTCTGTACTGTTTGTTGCCTGCACTGTTTGCACCAAGTTGCACTCGATGCACTTTATGTAGCTTGTGTTGTGTTGTAGATTTATGTTGTTGTTTAGTGTACCACCAGGGATCCGGAGGAACGTTGTCTCGTTTTTACTGTGTACTGTGTACCACTGTGTATAGTAGAAATGACAATAAAAAGCCTCTTGACTTGACATGTCAAGTCAAGTCAAGTCAAGTTTATTTGTATAGCGCTTTTCACAACAGACATTGTCTCAAAGCAGCTTTACACAAATCAACAGTGATGGTGAATGGTGTGAATTTGTCCCTGATGAGCAAGCCGTGGCGACTGTGGCAAGGAAAAACTCCCTTAGATGTTATGAGGAAGAAACCTTGAGAGGAACCAGACTCAAAAAGGGAACCCATCCTCATCTGGGTGACATCAAGAGTTTGATCATAAATCTTTCAACAATAAAGAACACTGGACAGTGAGAACTAACATGATTACTGGAGTATAAGATTATAAGTGATGGTCTTTCTGCAGTCTTATACAGTCTATATGGTTAGTATGTCCCAGTTAGTGCATTTAAAGCAATCCTGGAGAGCAGACATGGATCCTGCTGGCCAGGTCCTCACCTGCTTTCGAGCTGGTCTTGAACACCTGCTGAGTGGTCTGTATGCTGGGATCAGCATAACAGAGATGTGGTCTGATTACCCAATGTGGGGGCGGGGTTTCGCCCGGTAAGCACCCCGGATGTTTGTGGAAACAACAACCAGCGTGTTTTCTCCTTTGGTTGCAAAGTCCACATTCTGATGATATTTAGGAAGCAAATCAAGTCAAGTCAAGTTCATTTCTATAGCGCTTTTCACAACAGACATTGTCTCAAAGCAGCTTTACAGAAATCAACAGTCAAGGTGAATGGTGTGTATTTATCCCTGATGAGCAAGCCGTAGCGACTGTGGCAAAACTCCCTTAGATGTTATGAGGAAGAAACCTTGAGAGGAACCAGATTTAAAAGAGGGAACCCATCCTCATTTGGGTGACATCAAGAGTTGGATCATAAATCTTTCAACAATACAGAACACTGGAGAGTGAGAACTAACATGAGCACTGGAGTGTGTGATTATAAGTAATGTTCTTTCTACAGTCTTATACAGTCTTTATGGTTATAAAAAACTAGGAGCTACTGAGCAACTCATAAAATAGCTCAACATTTGTGATCATCACAGGTCCAGCACCAGGTTCTCCATTCCAGAGCCTTTAAACACTCCAGGAGGTCCAATGTCAGAACTCCACACATGAAGTGGGATCCCATTGGCACTGGTACGTCCCTAGATGGTTCGGGATGTTTGCGAGTTCGGCATCTATTTTTTTAAAGGTCCATAATCTTCATGAGGTGAGACGTGACTGGAGCTGGCCAAACCTCAGGATGCCTCGGGATGGGGAGAGAAAGAGAAGCAGTGGAGAGAAATTAGCGTAGCTGCTGTTCATGATATTAACAGCACAAGTTGATAATGTGCATGTGAATCAGATGTTCTGGAGCACAAGGTTATGATGTGAGACGTATGTTATGTGTAGGCTTTGCTAAAAAGATACGTTTTTAATCTGCACTTAAACTGGGAGAGTGTGTCTGAGCCCCGACCACTGTCAGAAAGACTATTCCAAAGTTTAGGAGCTAAATGTGAGAATGATCTACCGCCTTTAGTGAACTTTGCTATTCTAGGAACTACTAGAAGTCCAGAGTTTTGAGATCTCAGGGAGCGTGACTGATTGTAGCGTGTTAAAAGATTGGATAGATACATGGAAGCTAAACCATTGTGTTTTGTAAGTAAGTAGTAGTATTTAGTAGTCGATTCAAAACTTCAAAACAGGTAGCCAGTGTAGTGACGATAAGATTGGGGTTATATGATCATATTTTCTTGACCTTGTGAGAACTCTGGCTGCCGCATTCTGAACTAACTGAAGCTTGTTTATTAATGATGCAGGACATCCACCTAGTAGTGCATTACATGGATGAGCTTCTCTGCATCAGATATAGATAACATGTTTCTTAGCTTAGAAAGATTTCTAAGGTGAAAGAAGGCTGTTTTTGTAACTTAGTTGATATGATTTTTGAAAGAGTTGCTGTCTAAAATAACCCCTAGGTCTTTTACCATAGTAGTTACAGAACTAGTAGTTACAGAACAACTGTCTTAATGCCGGTTGAAATGCTGGAGCTTCTGTGGACTGTTTTTTGGGTCAATGAGCAAAATCTTATCAGAATTTAATAGTAGAAAGTTATGGGTCATCCAATCTCTTATTTCTTTAACACACTCAGTTATCCGAGCTATATCGCCTGGTTTTGATGAGATATATAGCTGGGTATCATCAGCATAACAGTGGAATCTAATTCTATGTCTTCTAATAATATTTCCCAAAGGAAGCATGTATATTGTGAAAAGCAGGGGTCCTAGAACTGAACCTTGTGGCACGCCATAGTTTATTAGCATTAACCTGGATAGCTCACCATGTAAGTCTACGAAATGGTAACGATCGGACAGGTAGGATTTAAACCAGCCTGTCCCTGAATGCCAATATAATTTTGTAAGCGATCTAGGAGGAGATCATGATCTATAGTGCAGCACTAAGATCTAGTAAAACGAACAGCGAGATGAAGCCTTGGTCTGAAGCTAAAAACAGGTCATTGGTGATTTTAACTAGAGCAGTTTCTGTGCTATGATGGGGCCTAAAACCTGACTGAAACTTTTCAAAGATATTATTCTCTTGTAAGTGGGAACATAACTGGACAGCATCAATCTTTTCTAAAATCGTAGACATAAATGGGAGATTTTAAATGGGTCTGTAATTTGATAGCATGTTTGGATCCAAATTAGGTTTCTTAATGAGGGGCTTAATAACTGCTAACTTGAGGAATTTAGGGACATGACCTAAAGATAGTGAGGAGGTAATAATATTGAGAAGAGGCTCACCAGCTGTATGTAACACTTCCTTCCATAGATTAGTTGGAATGGGATCTAACTGACATGTTGTTGATTTAGCTTTGGTAATAACATCATACAGCTCTTCCTGTCCTGTACATGTAAAGCAGTGTAGTTGTAGGTAAGATTGTGTCAGGAGATGCTGTCAGAGGTTGGACTGCCACAATTGTTTTTCTAATGCTATCAATTTTTTCAGTGAAGCAATTCATAAAGTCTTCACTACTAAACTGTGATGGAACACATTTTTTAGATACCTGATTTGTAGTTAATTTAGCTACTGTACTAAAAGGAACCTGGGATTGTTTTTGTTGTTTTCTATGAGTTTGCTCAGGTGTTCAGCTCTAGCAGCTTTTAGCGCCTGTCTGTAGCTGAGCATACTGTCTTTATACGCAATTCTAAATACCTCCAATTTAGTTTTCCTCCATTTTCTCTCCAGAATACGGGCTGTTCTTTTGAGGGCATGCGTATGACTATTATACCAAGGTGTAGGTGTTTTTTCTTTAACCTTTTTTAACCGGACGGGAGCAACAGTGTCTAGTGATGTGCTAGTGAGGATACAGTCTATGTTGTTAGCCATTTCAACAAGATTATTAGCAGTTATGGGTTTAGTGAGAAATCAGGCAGGTTATTTATGAATCTGTCCTTAGTGGTCGGAACAATAGTCCTACCACGTAGATAACGTGGTAAAACAGGGCTAATCTGCTCTACTGGTAGTGTGTACAGTATGAGATAATGGTCTATGATGTCATCACTCTGGGGTAAAATATGTATATAAGTGACGTCTGCTCCGTGGGATATTATTAAGTCTAGTGTGTGGTTAAAATGATGAGTTGGTTCGGTGACGTTTTGTTTAAACCCAAAATAGTTTAATAAGTCAACAAATGATAATCCTAGAGCATCGTTTACATCAGGGGTGTAAAACTCAAATTCACAGTGGGCCAAAATTAAAAACCTGGGACGAAGTCGCGGGCCAAACTCAATATTTATTGAAAATTTGACTGCAATCTTCTCTCTATGTGTAATGTTGAACCGTTTCATATGGAAACAAACTTTATTTTTGCATAAACATGGAATCTAAAACAACCAAAGTTTAATATTATAAACACATGAGAAATTAAATTTGAAATAAAACACACATCAATGATATTTCTTATGTGTCTCTCGCGCTTTCATTTTTTTTTATATATATATATATATATATATATATATATATATATATATATATATATATATATATATATATATATATGGCCCAGAAGTGCATTTTCGGTTTTCGGCCGAAAGACTTTGATCACCGAAAAAACACGGCCGAAACAGTTTGTTGTGATGACGCAAACAGAAACCGTGGCCCGCACGTGCATGTCTAAAACAACATGTCTGCGGTGTGGACGTATTTCAGTATATCTGAGAAAGACCCACGGATAGCGATTTGCAAACATGTAATGCCGAAATTTTGTCTGCAAAGACTTTCTCCTTGTCGGGTTTAATTTATCACCTGAAATCCAAACATCCCGATCATTTCATTTCGGTGCATCCCTAATGTATATATATACACACACACACATACAGTGGAACCCACTTATCTCGACCTCGGTTAACTCGACAACCCTATTAAGTCGACGTTTTTGAAGTGGAACCGCCAAATTCTTGCTTTGAATAAGCATTTTTTAATCGGTTATGTCGCCGAACCCTAATATCTCAAACACAAGGGGGGAAAAATTTACCATTTAACGTCGGTTATCTCGGTGCAGCCGCAGAAGAACTCACGAAAGTGGCGAAAAAAACAAGCCTTACAGATGCTACAGGTGTTGTATTGTATACTGGTGAATCTCTGCTGTTAGTTAGTGCACATATGCCTTTTGTTGTTGAATGTTATGCGATGAACGGGAGGCGAAAGTAGAAGCGCGGCGCTGAACAGCACACGGGAGAATGTGGGATAATCAGCAAAAGCATAGAATGAACAACGCCAGGATCGGAGGGGGGGGGAATCCGCGATGCGCTTTGGGAAGAAAAGCGCAGCTGTTGAGAGAGTGCTGGTGGGAAGGCACGTACCGGGATACGCATGAGCGAGAACAACGACCGCCGTAAACCAACATATACCAATAATAACAGACGGTGAGAGTGTGGAAGTATAAATAGGAGCTGGTGATGATGCTAAACGAGCACCATATGTGCGCGATTGAAGCCGAGAGCTTTAGAGAAAGCGGCCAAGAAAGCACCTGCTACACCGAAGGGGGCGCAGCCGGTGGATTCCTGACAGTTAACAAACGTATGTATTTTTATAGCATGCCTTCATCAAACAAATCGCGGCAACGCTGTTGTGTAAAAAACCCTCCAAAAACACGTACATGCACACTCATTTATTAACGCACATCATGTACATAAAGAAATTTCAAGCACGTTAATATATTGCCGCCATATTGATTTTCGTTTATCTCGATCATCGGTTATCTCGATGCTTTTTGGCAACCCCCTAGGACATGAACATAACCGGGTTCCACTGTGTGTGTGTGTGTGTGTGTATATTTTATATATTATATATATATATATATATATATATATATATATATACACACACATATATATATATATATATATATATATATATATATATATATATATATATATATATATATATATATAAAATTCCTTTTAATGTAAAACTTTTCACAGGCCAACAACAAAACAACCAAAAATAATAGTTTCCTTCAATTAAAAAAAAAATAAAATAAATCTTTTAACCATTAACAGTCCATGCCTTGAAGTAGGAAAAGTGCATAAAGACAACCTTCATTCAAGCTTAGTTTTTACACTCTGATTGGTTGAAGCCAGATACCAGGTATCATGTCTGGGTTTAGGCTCTGAGATGAGAAAATCCTCAGGATTGAGTAAATATGTTCATCAGTGAGACTCCTGAGTGGTGTTTTGTTCATCTTCATTAAAGAGAACAGTTACACACAGATATGTGCTGCTGAACATAGAGAGGATTTGAGCAGCTTGGGCATGGAGTTGGAGCAGTGTGTCGGGGAGGAAACATGGAAACTGTGCAGCACACACAGAGTCGTACTTTGACTTGAGCGTGTCACTAAACTGGAGTTCAATCAGCTCCATTTGGAGGTTGGTTGGTGCGCGTTCCACGCCAACCAAAAACGGATTACTGAGCAGTTCAAATCTACATTTCATACGGTGGCCAGAGTGAGAGATAGTAGGGGTTTTCTATATATGTCTGAAAGTACAATTTTAAGAACGAGCACTTCCAACGATTTAAAGATGAATCCTAATCTCTGACTAACATTAAGAGAGGCACTATAAATGGTTGCTACACCACCCCCACAACCAGTCTGACGGGGCTCATGCTTATAAACATATGCTGATTGTGTCGACTCGTTTAGACCCATATAATCATCTGGTTTAATCCAGGTCTCAGTGAGACAGAGTGCATCGAGATTATTTTCTGTGATCATCTCATTTACAATGAGTGCTTTGGGTGCAAGTGATCTAATGTTTAAAAGACCAAACTTTAGAACTTTTTTGTGCTTGCTTATCTGGCATTTTTCAGTTTTAACTGCAGTAAGATTATTTCTTGATCTTGTGTATTTAATTCTTGGTTTTACTACACGAGGAATAGATACGGTTTCTATAAACTGGGCTGTGTGTGTACTTGTAACTATTTGTTTTGTTGTAAAAGTGTTCTCAGTCGTAAATTGCCTGAAAGCAAAGTCCTGAAATTTGCATGTGTAGCAACTACGTCACCCCTTCGAAGCGAATTTGAAGGAGAAAAACACTGTTTAGAGCATGGGCCCAAAAACGAAACCCTTCAGATGCCTAAGGTACAAAAATATATTACAAAATAAGACAGAAAATAATATACATAAACACAAACATGAAATAATTGATACCAGTAGCTCATCCAGAATTTGTCCCAGCTCGCAAAGAATTTAACAGCCAGCTCAAATCTCTCACTATGATCACAGCTTTCGTTGCATGTGGCAAACCTTTAGGCTTGGGGGTACATCCCTCTTACATTATACACTCAAAAGGAAATAGCCACGATTCAAATAATACACGCTCAAAACATAACCCTTCACTCATAGCTACTAAAGAAACACGGCAAACTTAAATCTCATACACAAAGGGATGCACACACGCACACAAAAGACAAGCACCATGATTTAAGCTGGCGACATAAGGCTGGGAAGGGATCATCAATAGAAATAAAAGTGAAAGAATACAAAAAAACAAAGCCCTGGCCAACCGGACTCGTACACAAACAATTCACACGATACACGTGCTGCCACCATGCAGCACACTCCTGAGACCGGCCAACCAGGGAACCAAACAAAAACAACACGGGAGAAACAGCAATTGACAAATCTAAAACAGAAAAACAAAAATTAACAATACATCACATGCTTTAAAACACTGCACATTTAAAACCATGGTTACCAACTGCACACACTTATTTAATTAAAATATTAAATAATTTACCTTCCTTGGCAGATAGCAGATATAACAATCAGTTGATGTTCCAGCAATTATCCAGGTCTGAATCAAAACACATTCCCAAAGAGAAATACAAATAAGACCTTTCATGCCATCTTATTTAAACAAATAAGACAAAGCCCATATATTTACCTACACCAGCAACTGTCAACATACACAGTCAGCATTACTCAATCTATCTGCATCTAAATAAACAAAAACAATTTTCCCATAAAATCAAAATAAATCCCTCTAAATAAACAAACTAAAATAACAAACTTGGCCTACCTCCTCTAGGGCGACCATATCCTATGTGCTTCCAAAACAGGGCCCACATTTCGAGGCCTCTTGCTCAGTGCCTGCTTAAAAAGTCCTGGGATTATTAGCCAACCACACCCCCACTGGTAGGCAGTTGCCTGGCTACACATGGTTTAAATCTCCGGTGACGACAACCTAACCGTCAGGGTGTGTTTTGTAGTTCGCTAATGGTTCCGTAGAGTATGCTGAGCGATTCCTTAGCATTATCACTAGGTGGTATGTACACTCCAAGCACAATAGCGGTGGTGAATTCCTGGGGTAAATAAAAAGGTCTACATCTCACAACAATATAGTGAACACAGAGATGCAGCAGTGTCTGTATTCACGCCGAGTAGCTTGTTGGAGTCGGATGTAGTCCAATTTGTTCCGAGGTCGCGTAGCTTTTGCCGCAGATCATCATTTATTGTGTTATTGGGGTTGTTTCTGATTTATTTGAGTGTTTGGTGGTGGTACACACAAACACCAGTTGCGCCGATGTCCATATGTTGCTCCGATGTCCGTATGTTGCTTGTACACGCTAATGCACGCTAATGTACACACTTGTACACGCTAATGCAATCACAATTTTTTTTTTTTAATAAAATAATTTTTTTTTTTTTTAAGGATTTCTTTGTTTTTCAATTTAGTTGTACAGGTTATAGGTCACATTAAACGTGGAAAAAGTTCTGACATGATTTCTTGGTCAATTTTTGTTACATCACAAAAACATGGCATTTAAACAGGGGTGTGTAGACATTTTATATCCACTGTAGTAATCATGATGTCCTAGCTCAAATCTATCAGTGTCCCTTAGTAGCATTTTTACCTTCCCCAGCTTTGTTTGATGGCTTTTACAAACCTAAATATTTTTTTTATTTTTATGCAATGGCAAATTTATTTTGAAAGTCTGGTGGCTCCAAAGCCTGAGGGGAGTCAATGGCTCATATCTGAGGCTGATTAGGTGCTTGCCAGCCAGATGTTGACAAGGTGGCCCTCAAAGACAAATTTTAGCTAGAGGGTGAAGAGTCCACCCAAGACCTTCTTTTACCAGGGTGTGATGGTGCAGCCTTCCCCCATGACCTGCTCATGCCAGGATGGCCACCTCCACAGACCTGTTCACTCAATATTATACTCTGCACTTGCATCTATTTCTGCCATCATGCATACATTGCATGACAATAGACTGAGCAAAGTAATTGTTGTTGCTTGTAAAAGAAATTAACAAACTCGGTGAAGTAATCATGTATAGAGTTACCCATGTTTGCTTCCTGTCAAAAAGAGGATAGAATGGTGAATTTACAAAGTGTGTAACACTAAGACAAGACTTTTTTTTCTGCTATTCATGTGGTCTTAAAAGTATAGCCTGCTAAACATGTATAAATAAATAACTAATGGCTAATAATTATACACTCATTAAGATCACTCTGAAAAGTAGCATGCATTGATGCAAGTCATATAAAGGGTCACTGAACGCATTACTGAACAAATATGAACAAATCCTTTTGGTAAACAAAATAAAAAATTTGGTCACTAGGTGAATTGGAATAACCATCGCTAGATGTGACAAGCACATGTTCTCAAAGCGAAGTTATATAAGACTTGTTAATTTAACATGTGACTCAAATATTTTAAAGGTCAAGGACTTTCCCATAGAAAAAACAGTAAAAAATAAGTCAGTAAAATGAATTTACCTTGCTTGGTAAACTGTCTAAACTTTTAAAAGTGCATACTCATTTTGTTTATAGGTCTTAAAAAAATAAATAAATAAATAAATAAATAAATAAATAATAAGAAGAATATAGCCTGTTTAAGTATTTCAATAATTCTGTTGTTTTTTGTGATCTGATAGTAACAGCTCATTATTAGACTTAACTATGTGCACATTTTGTTTAATTTATTATTTAAATGACTTTTGCTTGTGCCCCCCTGTGCCCTCTGGTGGTGTTCACATGATGCCATTCGAAACAGTAGTGAAAGATCTTCCTCTACCTGTGTAAGTGTGTGTACATTTAAACATTGCTATGTGAACTGGTACTTATATTTACATTTGTGATATTTGGTAGTGGTACTCCAATGAGACCTGACTCACTTTTAATCTAATTTGGACAAATTATAAAAATTGTATACAGTATTTTTTGCTCAGTGGAGTATACAGGTAGTCCCCAAGTTATAATGGCAATGCTTTTTGATGACTGAATCATAACTTAAAAAATAAGTTGAGACATGGCCTAGCCTAACCAGGAGTTTTAAAGTATGACTATTATTATTTGCTAGTATGCTGTTGTAATTAGTTAATAATTCCAAAAGTTACAGAACATAATTTAGCAAAAAAGCAATTTATACTACCATAATGTTTAAACTTTACAGTATTATATGTATGGTATGTGGCAACTCAGTTTAAGTGTCCAGCGACCCAAATATAAAGGAGTAGGACAAGTGCTAAAATTAGGCTTTTAAACACCAAAAACACAAAAAAAAAAAAGAGCCCTTAAGTCGACTGCTGGCGAGAATAAGTCATCTCACAAGGTGGAAGATGCACACATCCTGGCCTCATACAATCGAAAAAATGTATTCGATCCATTGTAACTTGGGGACAATATAAAGTATATCTCACAAAACTGAATACACCCCTCTCATTTCATTAAACACCAACTCCCAAAAAATTGGGATGTTGTGTGGCTTGTCATGTGTAGTGATCTGCAAATCCTATAAACCCAAGGAAAACATCACATGTTTAAACATAGAAAATATACCTTTTTTTAAACATTAGAAGGTCATTTTAAGATTGATGGTAACATCAACATGTCTCAAAACACATGAGAGTAAGGCATATTACAAAATGGGAGATGCACACATCCTGGCATCATACAATTGAAAATTTTTAATTCAATCCATTGTAACTTGGGGACAATATAAAGTATATCTCATAAAACCCTCCTTATTTCA
Organism: Silurus meridionalis; assembly: GCF_014805685.1. Taxonomy (NCBI): domain Eukaryota; kingdom Metazoa; phylum Chordata; class Actinopteri; order Siluriformes; family Siluridae; genus Silurus; species Silurus meridionalis. The sequence continues at coordinate 11,276,529 of NC_060900.1, forward strand.
CTTATTTATGCTGAAATGTTAGGGGTGTACTTAATTTTGTGAGCTTGTGTGTGTGTATATATAAACCCCAATTCCAAAAAGGTTGGGATGTTGTGTGGCTTGTCATGTGCAGTGTTTTGCAAATGCTATAAGACCATAGAAAACATATCACATGTTTAAACTTAGAAAATGTACCTTTTTAAGAAAATTACAAGGTAATTTTGAGTTTGATGGCTAAATCAACATGTCTCAAAACAGCTAGGACAGAGCCATTTTTACCACTGTGTAGCATTAATTAGTGGGCCTTAATTGTTTTATTTTTTATGCACTAACTGTTTTTAGTTAGTGAAAAGTTTGGTGGATGCTAAATTGTTCAGCACCTGGACGTTTCTACTAGGAAGCCATGCTGTTAATATATAATAGATAAAGGGAGTGATTTATCATTGAAATATGAAAGGGCTTTCCTGAAATATACTTCTGAATAGAAGCATATGTTGCTCTAAAATCTGTTTATACTTTACAGCACTGATGGTGCCTTTTTATATGTGCAAGCTACCCATTCCATCAGAGATGCAGTCTTTTGAATTGTGTGCTGTTAAGTCAGATAATCCCAATCCTCTTTAGTTCAGAGCATCCATGTTTTCCAAAAATAATTTTGAATTTCGATTTGTCCACTTTGCCACAGTCCATCAGCTTTGGCCCAGAGAAAATGCTCACATATAACTTCTTTGCATGATAGAGTTTTTACCTGCACCTGTGGTAATCATGGCAAAATGTGTTAATTGACATGATTTCTGGAGGTGTTTCCATGCCCATGCAGTCATTACCAATACATGCTTTTAATGCAATGCCACCTGAGGACTGGAAAATTACAGGCGTCCAATAAAAATTGCTGCCTTTTCCTGTGGGCATAGATTTTTCCCAATTCTTGGAAGCATTTTATAATATTATGTACTGTAGATTATAAGATATTGGAAGTTTTTGCAATTGGATGCTATTCTGAAATTGTCCCACAATTTGTTGTAGTTTTTTGCAGATTAGTGAATGTTTGGCCAGCTTTACTTCTAAGAGACTCTGCCTCACTGATACTTTTTTTAATACCCAATTATGTTATTAACCTGTTAGCAATTAGTTAAAAATTCCTTTTAGTAAATGTTTTCTTTTAGTAACATTTAATTTTTTGTTGCCCCTGTCCCAACATTTTCCATACATGCAGAGTTTAAAAAGTTGACCTGTTTTCTATGCTCTATTGCAAATAACATGGATTTGTGAGATTTGCGAATCATGGCATTCTGCTTTAATTTACATGCCATTCAGCATCCTAATTGTTTTGGAATTTGTTTGTTTGTTTGTTTGATGTTATACTAGTTTGTTCAGTGCTTTTTCTGTTGTCTTATCAGTATGAAGCCACCTGTCCCCAGAGCAAAATCTGTAAGTATTGTATACATACTATACTATCAATAAGTCCTGTTGTTACATTGGGAGTGCAATGTAATACCATTATCTATATTTGTATAGCAATACAAATTTGTACACTGACAGAAAAAAAAACTCTTAGGTAGCATTTTATTAAGACTGTTAATTTATTTGATTGGAAAACACATGCACCCACACTCTTGCAATTTACTCCCACCTTTCAGTGGGTAAAACTGAAACACATATACATACATGCACAGATGCTCAGCTCTGCTCAGCATCTCTCTCCTCTGAGGCTCTTTTCTTTCCATCCTTTTCTTCTTCCCTGCTCATTGCAACAGAGAACACTGATTAGACAAATCACCAGCAGGTGTGTGATTCTCACCTCTCGTTTCCTCCAGTGCTGCCTTCCACACACAAACTGGAGCTTGTCCATGACCACACAAACACATATAATAATGTGCATATAACAAAATTATGTTTTCAGTAAATTACATGCATATTTTTTTTGTTCCCAGCAGCAGAAATAAAGTATATATTGTTATTATAGTAATATATTTTTATGTTTTTTTTTATTTCTATTAAAATACTTTTTCCTTTGCCTGGATACTCTACCTATATGTTCAAATATTAATAGCACACTTCAATACATAGAATGTTTGGTTACATCCTTAATGATTGTCACCAGTCAACCAGCCATATGCACATGTATTTCCAGACAAATGCATATTAAAAAAAGTTAATTTATTTGCTATCACTAGAACTCTCTCATCACCAGTGACATGGCAGGTCAGTCTTCCTCTCTCAAGTTCTTTTTGCTTGCACACTTTGTGTTGTTTTTGAGTAGAGTTTAAATATTCATGGTATATATATATATATATATATATTCAAAAAGATAGCAGCTTATTTATGCAGTTACCTTAGTATTTTGTATGTTTATTATATGTTTATAAAAAAATACGATCTTACTGGATGAACAACATCAGTCTTGAATTTCAAACAGGTATTTCAACCAGAATGTTTGCACAATAGTTTTCATTTAAAAAAAAACTGCCATACCAGTAGAGCATGAGTTGTGGATTGAATAAATGGTTTCAGTACAATCATTTTCAAAATTTTACCCCACAGAGGGTGGTAGAGGCCCTGTATATGCTAATAAATGGTCCTCATCCAGCTAACCTACCTTGTTATAAAGTATTCTTTTTTGCACTCAAAAGCACTTTTCTGGGCTTGGAGCAGGGCTGCACACATCTCAAGAAGAGCATGGTCTTGTGTCTGCTGAAAAGTGTGAAGAGCCATCGCAAGCTTGCTACTCCAGCTCTGCTACCCCCAGCTCTGTCTCCTGTCTTTTACTCAATGCCACTGTCTCTAAACCATACAACATAGCAGGTCTCACCAAAGTCTTATAAACGTTTACTCTTGCAGATACCCTTATATCACAAATCACTCCTGCCACTATTCTCCACCCACTCCACCCTGCCTGCACTCTTTTCTTCACTTCTCTAACACATTCTCCATAACTTTGCACTGCTGACCCGAGATACCTGAACTCCTTCACCTTCTCTACCTCTTCTCCCTGCAACCGGTGCGGTTGCAGGGAGAAGAGGTAGAGAAGGTGAAGGAGTTTAGGTACCTCGGGTGAACTGAGTGGTGCACTCCACTGCCCATCCCTCTTATTCACACACATGTACTCTGTCTTACTCCTACTGACTTTCATTCCCCTTTTCTCCAGCGTGTACCTCCACCTCTCCAGGTTCTTCTTAACCTGCTCCCTACTTCCACCACAAATCACAATATCATCCTCGAACATTATAGTCCAGACTCTTGTCTGACCTTGTCCGTCCGTGTCCATCACCACTGCAAACAGGAAAGGGCTTAGAGCCGGGGTTAGTTTCCTTTATCACTTCTGCAGTAGTTGCCCAATTATCCAGCACCTCTTCACCACCACCAAGCCCCTGTCTGACCTCTTCCCTGACTCTCATACTACAGTCTTCCTCCTTTAGTTTCCAAAACGTATTTTCTTTCAGTCCTCACTATCCTCCTTTTTTTCTTCACCTCCAAAACCATCCTACAGACCAACCACCATCCGATGCTGTCTAGCAACACTGTCCCCTGCCAACACCTGACACTTCAGAAACTCACTCTATAATTTTTCCTTCTCCTCCATCACACATCCCACTTGTGGAGCATAGCCACTGATTAGATTTATCATCACCCCTGCAACTTTCAGCTTCATGTTCATCACCCTGTCAGAAACGCTCTTCACCTGTACTGTACTCTTCCTTCAGAATCACCCCTACACCATTTCTCTTTCCATCCACACCATGATAAAACTGTTTAAACCCACCTCTAATGTTTCTGGCCTTACTCCCATTCCACTTGGTGTCCTGAACACACAACATATTTACCCTCCTCCTCTCCGTCATATCAGCTAACTCTCTCCATTTACCAGTCATAGTACTAACATTTAAAGTACCAGCCCGAACCTCCACTCTCCTACACTTCTCCTTTTCCTGCCTTCTCTGTAGAAGTCTTCCCCCTCTCCTTCTTCTTCTTTGGCCAACAGTAGCCCAATTTCCACCGGTACCCTGTTGGCTAACAATACCTGTGGTGGTTGTTGGTAACCCAGGCCTCGACCGATCCGGTATGAATTTCTGATTCGTGATCAGCATATTTGATTTGGCATGTTTTACGCTAGATACCCTCCCCATTCATCTGGGCATGGGATCACCACTAAGAGTGCTCTGGCTTGTGCAACCCTAATGGCTGGGTTGCATACACTCACAGGGTACATTAAATATATTTATAATACAATCAATTCTCTTTCTTGGGACACAAAAAGCATTGAAACCACGAGAGTTTACTATAAAAGACATAAATCAAATAATACACTTTCAAAATGGCAACATACACACACAATCAAATTTTAGCATTATTTAGCATAACCGGCAGTAAGATTTCAACATAGATATTAAGATTAAACATTAAGATTCATTAACATTAATGAACTGAGGGGGGTCATGTTGCACAATTTTATGTTTAAGGCTATACATTAGAAAATGAAACTGTAAAAATCAAGGATTTTTCTTCATGACTAAAACATAGCATCAATTTCAGATGTGAAGGTCCACAATATTCCTGCCCATGTACCATTGCCAATCCAAAATATCAGACATCCTCTTGCTATTGAGGCCTTAAATGATGCCAAGCCCAGGTAAGATGTACGCACTCACAATATGTAGGAATATATAAATTCATTGTATTTACAGAAAAGTGAAATATTAGTAAGGTTTTTTTAATAATAGAGAGTTTACTGTCAAAAGAATAGGTATTTTATTATTTTTTAGAAAGTAGTTATCTAGAAGTAATGAAATGCAGACATGACTGAATGTATTATTTGCTGCATATAACAAACCAATCTCTAACATACTATATGCAAACATAATATATATATTTTTTCTTTTCAGCTCACCCATTTCTCCTTCTGTAGATGGCACTGGTATGTTTTCCTTTGTATTTCATATATATTACTGTACAAAGTTTTAGGCAGTTGTGAAAAAAATGCTGAAAAGTAAGAATGTGTCAGGGATTCCCCTGCCACGCCCCCCTCGGTAGCTGTCAGAGATTCCCCTGCCACGCCCCCCTCGGCCGCTGTCAGAGATGCACCCTGCCACTCCCCCCTCGGTAGCTCTCATGGTATTCACCAGCATTCCCCGCTGGTTCCGTATCCAAGTTCTGTTTCGTCTGGATCACTTGCTGCCGTTGCCGCTTACTTTCGTTTGGACTCTCGGTTTCATTTTGGATTACTCGTTTCGAGTGGATGTTCTTTGTTTGTTTTTCTCGCCTCGGCAGCAGTGAGTGTTTCTTTGTTGAACTAAATAAACTATGATTGACTTGCTTCCGCTTCCGCGTCCTGTCCGTCAGCCTGACAGAAGAACCGACCAAAACCGAAAGCGGAATCGCCCTCCCGCGATTTCGGCCGCGATGGATCGGCAGGCAAACCCGGCTTCAGATTTTCACCGGGAGTTCCAAGCCGTTTCTCGCGGCTCAAAGCCACAGAAGCCGGAGCATGAAAGCGCGGCTGCGCCACGCCCCTCCGCTAACGCGAGGGGATTTCCGGCTCGATTCTCCAGGAAAGGAGAAGAATTGGGCGGATTTCTGAGGAACATCGGAGAGTATGTGGAGGAAAATTTTTCCCAGTTTCCCTCCGAAAGAGCCAAGATCGCCTTCTGCGTTTCTCTCCTGTCTGGTGATGCTCTCTCTAAAACCAGCAGATTATGGAGCGCCAATGGGGGCGATTTCGGCTCACTCGCCGAATTCTGCGAGCTTCTTCTGGGGATGTGTGGGATGGAGGTGGTGGATCTCCACGACAGTCCCCTTGAGGATGAAGAAGCTTCGTTCCATGGGTCTTCAGAGTGCGCTGCTTCGTTCCAGGATTCTCCAAGGTGCTCGGCTTCATTCCGTGGTTCTTCAGAGTGCGTGGCACCGTTCCAGGGTTCTCCAAGGTGCGCGGTTCCATCCCTGGGCATCCAAGAACGCGAGGCTCAGTTCCCGGGTTTCCACGGACACATGGCCCTGCCCCTGGGTCAGTACAAGCGCGCTGCTGTGTTCAGGGGTTCTCGTGGACGCTCTGCACCATCTCCGAGTGTTTGCGAGCGCGCCCTGGCATCCCAGCACTCCCATGAGCAGTCCGTGCCGCCACCGAACATCTACAAGCGTGCTGCCCTGTTTCGAGGTTCCCGTGGGCGTGCCTTTTCGCCACAGTGTCTCCGGGAGCGCGCCTCTTCGCCACAGTGTCTCCAGGAGCGCGCCTCTTCGCCACAGTGTCTCCAGGAGCGCGCCTCTTCGCCACAGTGTCTCCAGCAGCGCGCCTCTTCGCCACAGACCCGTCACGAGAGAGCCGAGCCGCCACAGACCCGTCACGAGAGGCCGAGCCGCCACAGACCCGTCACGAGCGTGCCTCTACGCCACAGACCCGTCACGAGAGAGCCGAGCCGCCACAGACCCGTCACGAGCGCGCCGAGCCGCCACAGACCCGTCACGAGCGCGCCGGGCCGCCACAGACCCGTCACGAGCGCGGGCCGCCACAGACCCGTCACGAGGCGCGGGCCGCCACAGAGTCGTCACGAGAGCGCCGGGCCGCCACAGAGTCGTCACGAGAGCGCCGGGCCGCCACAGAGTCAGCCACCGAGTTCCGCCGAGGGTGCCGCTCAGCCTCAGAGTTCCGCCGAGGGTGCCGCTCAGCCTCAGAGTTCCGCCGAGGTGCCGCCAGCCTCAGAGTTCCGCCGAGGTGCCGCTCAGCCACAGAGTTCCGCCTGGGTGCCGCTCAGCCACAGAGTTCCGCCGAGGTGCCGCTCAGCCACAGAGTCCCGCCGAGGTGTCGCTCAGCCTCAGAGTCCCGCCGAGGGTGCCGCTCAGCCTCAGAGTTCCGCCGAGGGTGCCGCTCAGCCACAGAGTTCCGCCGGGGGTGCCGCTCAGCCACAGAGTTCCGCCGAGGGTGCCGCTCAGCCACAGAGTCCCGCCGAGGGTGTCGCTCAGCCTCAGAGTCCCGCTGAGGGTGCCGCTCAGCCTCAGAGTCCCCAAGAGAGCTCGCTCCCGTTCCAGAGTCCCCAAGAGAGCTCGCTCCTGTTTCGGAGTCCCACAGAGAGGTCAGGCCGCGAAGGGGTCGTCGTTTCCCGGCGCCTGGCCGCGAAGAGGTCGTCGTACCGCCGCCTGGCCGCGAAGAGGTCGTCGTACCGCCGCCTGGCCGCGAAGAGGGCGTCGTACCGCCGCCTGGTCCTCCTCAGGGCGACGGCTCGCCCCCTGGTCCTCCTCAGGGCGACGGCTCGCCCCTTGGTCCTCCTCAGGGCGACGGCTCGCCCCCAGGTCTTCCTCAGGGCGAAGGCTCGCCCCCAGAGATTCCCCTGCCACGCCCCCCTCGGCCGCTGTCAGAGATGCACCCTGCCACGCCCCCCTCGGTAGCTCTCATGGTGCCTCATTATCCCGTGCCTGCCTAATCACCGACAGCTGTGACTCGTTATGGTGCAGACTATATAAACACACGTTCTCGAGTCACAGGCTGTCGGTTCTTGTATTGTCATGCTGGTGATACCCGTGGCTGCTCGACCGCCAGCATTCCCCGCTGGTTCCGTATCCGAGTTCTGTTTCGTCCGGATCACTTGCTGCCGTTGCCGCTTACTTTTGTTTGGACTCTCGGTTTCATTTTGGATTACTCGTTTCGAGTGGATGTTCTTTGTTTGTTTTTCTCGCCTCGGCAGCAGTGAGTGTTTCTTTGTTGAACTAAATAAACTATGATTGACTTGCTTCCGCTTCCGCGTCCTGTCCGTCAGCCTGACAGAATGTAAGTAAAAAGAAAAAAGTGTTTATTTTTTATCCATTAACAAGTTTAGTGCTTTCAGTGTTTACTTTTGCACACTTTATACACTTGCACAAAGTCAGGGATTTTATTTCGCGTGTATGATTAACCAATTATACCAAACAGGTGCTAGTCACCAATTTCATATGTGTGTTGAAACGCAGATAGTACTTATTTGGAAATAGCTGTGTAGGAGGCTTAAAACTGGGTAAGGAACAGTCAATCTCTAATACTAAGGTGAGACAGCTTTATGTGACTGGCCATACACCTTGGCAAGACTGAACAAGAAAAAGCACATGGTAGTTATACTGCATCAGCAAGGTCTTGCCCAGGCAAAGTTTTCAAAGTAGTATCAAAAAGTGCTGTTCGCACTTTTTTGTGTGTTTTTTATATCTGTCCTAACTGTTTGCACTTTTGTCTTGCACTGGCTTTCAAGATGGTGCCATCTTTCTCATGCCTTTATACAAACAATGCCTGTAACTAATCAGTGGCCACTCTTCTTCTTCTTCTTCTTCTTCTTTTTCTTCTTTTTCTTCTTCCGGCTGCTCTCATTATTGGTCAACACAGCGGATCATCCATCTCCATACTACCAATCAGTGGCCACTCTGCAGGATGCGTTAGATGAGGTAGACTGGGACATGTTCAAGTGCAGCTCGGATGACATCATCATATTTACGGGAGCAGTTGTGGGATCTATTGGAAAACTACCAGAAGATCAGAACGTTTCCCAACCAGAAGCCGTGGGTGAATGAAACTATTCACAATGCTCTGGAAGATGTACATTGGAAGATGTCTATCAGTGCCATCAGCAAAGAACTGGTGAAAACCAATAGGACCCATATAGACCTATTTACTATTTAGAGAAGTCTGGCGAGAAATCGTATTCATGGAAAGGTTTTGGCCAAAAACACATACCTCTGACATGGAAACAAGGCTATGCACAAAAACTTAGGAAGTGTGGTGCAGAAAAATATCAAGAGGTTCTCCGGACTGATGAGTCAGAATTTGAAATATTTGGCTGTAGCAAAAAACAAGTTGTTTGGATTATTAAGTCTGACTGGGATTACATGAAAGTGTAAGTTTGTCTCTGATGAGCAAGCCGGTGGCAACTGTGGCAAGGAAAAACTTCCCGAGATGGCATAAGGAAGAAACCTTGAGAGGAACCGGACTCAAGAGGGAACCCATCCTCATCTGGGTTGCACTGAATGTCCATTTATTGCAGATATAGGATGTTGCGGGGCATTAACTACAGCCCAAATCCATCCACAAAACTCCCATTTTAACTCCGGAATTTAATGAAACCACCCAAGGCCATGTGAAACCATCCCCAGCTGCACAGAGTGGCCTCCAAACGAAGAGGATACTGGACGAAGTGGGAAGATCCGCGGAGGGAAGAGGGACAGGAACAGTGGTCACTGGAACCTCAGGAGCATGTTTAACTCGAACAACCTTATTTTCTTCAAAAAACTGTTTTGTGTACCTAGAAGAATTGATGCTGTTTGCAAGTAAAGGGTGGTCTCATTAAATATATTTATTTTATTTTATTCCATTTATTTATTTAAGATTTTGTTCATATCAATAATCACTGTTCATATCAATAATCACACAATAATTACTTTTTACAGCATTTATTTTAAAAGTGCCTAAAACTGTTGCACAGTACTTTATTTCCTTTCTTTCTATATCTAGAGTTAGGGTTTAATATATTTGCTTCAAATTGTCACACCTATTCTTACTCTCTCACAGCACCAGTGGAACACTCTGGAGGAAAGGTAAAAAAAATCTTTTATGCATGGATAGCAAACACCACTCATGTTCATTAATGTCAATAATATACACCACAGTATTTTGGGCTAGGGTTAAACACTATTTGCAAAGTAATCACCTCTCAGCCTTAACCCCCATGTGTGTAACCCGTTTGAAATTCAATTTCAATTTAATTCATTATTATTTTTATAGCGATTTTAACAATGAATATTGTCTCAAAGCAGCTTTACACAGATAATGTGGTGATTAAAAGTGAATATGTTCTTTATAAGTAAGTTTGTCCCTGATGAGCAAGCCGGTGGCGACTGTGGCAAGGAAAAACTCCCCGAGATGGCATAAGGAGAGGAACGATACTCAAGAGGGAACCCATCCTCGTCTGGGTTGCACCGAATGTCCATTTATAGCAGATATACGATGTTGCAGGGTACAGTGATGATGATCAGAAGCTAAATGTAGTCCTGAGTCAGTGTAGCAGACTGTTGACATTAACTACAGTCCAATCCATCTTTAAAGCGCCCGTTCTTACTCCAGAATTTCTTAGAACCACCCAAGGCGTTGATGAGAAACTGTCCCAAGCTGGCCTCCAGTCAAAGAGAACACTATCCAGAGACAGGCCTGGACGAAGTGGGAAGATCCACAGGAGGGAGAGGGGCAGGAACAGTGGTCACTGGAACCTCAGGAGCATGTTTAACTCGACTGAGAGTGAGAGAGAGAGAGAGAGAGAGAGAGAGAGAGAGAGAGAGAGAAGAGGGTGACAGGAAGAGATGGATATGGATTATTAAGTGTCCTTATTGTTGTATCAGAGTTAATATCATTGTGCAGTTTGGACTCCCGCAAGACTCGATATGGCAGCATAAATAAAAGGGAGAACCAGAAGGTAACACCGATATGAGGGATCTCTGGGATAAGAGACGACCCACCACACCACCGTCAACAAACCTGAGTGAACGTGTGAATGTGAGGGGACAACAGCATACAAATATCCCAGTTCACCAAACACTCTATATCTATGTTACCTCCAGATCTGCGCCTTTACCTAAGAAAAAATCTACTGATCAAAGGCTTGACTAAATAAATATGTTTTTAACCTCGACTTAAACACTGAGACCGTGACTCCCGAACACTGATTGGAAGGCTGTTCCATATAATAGAAAGATCTGCCCCGTGCTGTAGTTTTCATTATTTGAGGAACCCACAGATAGCCTGCACCTTTTGGTCTAAGTAGGTGCGGAGGATCATACTGGTAAAGAAGTTAACTCAGATACTGCTTTATACGTCAGTAGTAGTATTTTATAATCAATGCGAGATTTAATTGGGAGCCGGTGTAGACTGATTAAAACAGGAGTTATGTGGTCATATTTCCTAGATCTAGTGAGGACTCTTGCTGCTGCATTCTGATCTAACTAAAGCTTATATATGCACTTACTTGAACACCCAGACAGTAAAGAGTTACAGTAGTCTAATCTAGAAGTAACAAAAGCATGAACTAGTTTTTCTGCATCCTGTAACAACATCATATTTCTAATTTTAGCAATATTTCTAAGGTGAAAGAAGGCGATTCTGTAATATTATTCACATGAACCTCAAAGAATCCATTGTTAAGCTGATATCTCTCATCTGGCTTTGCTGAAATATACAATTCAATTTAATTCATTTTTATTTGTATAGCGCTTTTAACAATAAACATTTCTGTTCATGATGAGCAAGCCGGTGGCGACTGTGTCAAGGAAAAACTCCCCGAGATGGCATAAGGAAAAAAAACAGACTCAAGAGGAAACCCATCCTCATCTGGGTTGCACCGAATGTCCATTTATAGCAGATATAAGATGTTGCAGGGTACAGTGATGATGATCAGGCATATACATATACAACTGTGTATCATCAGCATAGCAATGGAAGTGAATACCATGTGTAATTTCACCAAGAGGCAGCATATATAAAGAAAAAAGCAGTGGGCGTAAGACCAATGTTTACCTCAGAGAGTGTGGAGAACTCACCATTTACATCAACAAACTGATAGCGATCAGTCAAATAAGACCTGAGCTAAGAGAGAGCTGTTCCCTTTATTCCAACAACGTTCTCAAGTCTAGCAAGCAGTATAGTGTGATCAATGGTGTCAAAAGCTGCACTAAGATCGAGCAAAACAAGTAAAGAGACAAAACCCTGATCAGAGGCCAATAACAGGTCAATTTTGCTACCGTGCTGAATAAAAATCAAGTATTATGCTTGTTATTTTCTATGAGGGTGAAGAAATATGCTGATCTAGCAGCACAAATGTTAACAACAAATCAAGAGTGTGTCCACCACTATGAGTGGGTCCTATAACATTCTGAATAATTCCAACTGAATCCAGAATGGACACAACTGCTGCTCTTAAGGAGTCTTCCTGATTATCAAAATTAATATTAAAGTCACCAACTATTAATGCTTTGTCTAAAGAAGTAGCTAAATTTGTGATGAAATTTGCTAATTTGAGAAATGAGAAAATCAGAGTAGGGCACTGGGGGTCTATAAATAATAATTAGTGGAATTGACTGACTGGACCTGCTTTTGTGCATGGTCACTACATATTTTATGTTGTTGTAAAGAACTTCAAATGTTTTACATTTGTCTTTAGTCTTTTGTGTGACGCTTAGATTATTATATATAGCTGCGACTCCGACCTCCTCTGCCATTTAGACGGGGTTGGTGTATGTAACACTACCCAGGAGGACTCGCTTCATTTAATGCTACCTATTCATTCGGTTTAATCCACGTTTCTGACAAACACAATATTTAAACTCCTGGCCGGTAATAATTTTCGTTTATAGTAAGAAAAGATAAGATAAGATAAGATAAGATAAGATAAGATAAGATATACCTTTATTCGTCCCACAGTGGGGAAATTTCTTTGTTACAGCAGCAAAGGAAAGAAATAAAAATAAATACAAATATACACATACTATAATATACAGTATATACACAGTACAATGTATAAATACAAATAAGGGAAGTAAAAAAAGTAGGCATTGCAGGTAGTATTTCACACAGGTGGTATTGCACGTATTGCAGGTAATATTGCACATGTTGCATGTAATATTGAACACAGGTAATGTTATTGCACAGCTAAAAAGTATTAACAGTGTTGTATTTTGGTGACTGGTTTTTACTGGGAACAGCTTTGATTGTAAAGTCTAATAGCAGAAGGAAGAAAAGACCTTCTGTAACGCTCCTTCAGACACTTAGAATGTAACAGTCTTTCACTGAAGGAGCTGCTCAACAATGTAATGGTTACATACAGGGGGTGAGAGGCGTTCTCCAGCAATGATGATAGTTTTGCTACAATCCTCCTTTTTCCCACCCACTGTACAGTGTCCAGGGGAATCCCCAGGACTGAGCTGGCCTTCCTGATCAGCTTGTCCAGTCTCTTCCTGTCTGCAGTAGAGATGCTGCTGCCCCAGCAGACCACTCCATAAAATATGTCTGAGGCCACCACAGAGTCAAAAAAGGTCTTCAGTAGCTCTCCTTGAACTCCAAAAGACTTTAGTCTCCTCAGCAGAAAGAGTCTGCTCTGCCCTTTCTTGTAAATTGCCCCAGTGTTGTCTGTCCAGTCCAGTTTGTTGTTTTGGTGAACACCCAGGTATTTGTAAGAGTCCACTCTCACAATGTCCTTTCCCTGAATGTTCACTGGTGATAAAGTTTGTTTGTGCCTACGGAAATCCACTACCAGTTCTTTGGTTTTCCCTGCATTTATCTTGAGGCAGCTCCGTTGGCACCAGTCCACAAAGTTCTGTATAAGTCCTCTGTACTCCCGGTGATCATCATCCGTGATCAGACCAAAGATGGCAGAGTCATCAGAGAACTTCTGTAGGTGACAGGTTGCTGAGCTTAACATGAAGTCTGCAGTGTAGTAAGCGCTTTTGACGTGAGAGATCTAATATTCAACAATCCTATCTTTAGATCAGAGGTGCTGGCTGTGCGTTTAGTCCTATTTAATTTAATGTTAATCGGGTTACTAAAACAGACTTTCTGAGAATTCCTACATTTTGGTGTCGCTCAGGGGACAGACACAGTCTCAATTATCACCTATACTACAAGAAATGAGAGCAGCACCTTCCCAAGTGGGATGGATACCGTCCCGCACTAACAGGCCAGCCTTGCTCTCAAAATTGCTCCAATTATTTATAAAGCCCACATGGTTTTTGGAGCACCACTCGGACATCCAGCAGTTCAGCGACCATAACCTGCTGTAGGCTACATTGCCACGTCGCATTAGGGTGGGGCCAGAGCATGTTACTGCATCGGACATTGCCTTCGCTAATTTACACACCTCTATAATATTACTCTTGGTAACCTCTGACTGTCGAAGGCATAGATCATTAGCTCCTGTGTGAAAAACTATCTTAGAGAACCTGTGCTTTCCTAAAACCTAAGCTGACCTGCTATGTTCGGCGCCCTGGCTCCCGGTATACACATAACCTGTGCTGCTGGTGCCCCTAAAGGTCTAGCTAATTTCACGTGCCTCAGAATAGAGTCTCCTAAAACCAGAGCTCTTTCAAGTTTCTCAACGGGTGCTTCACTGAGAAGAGCAAACCTGTTGGACACGTGAAGTGGAGAGGAATGGTGCTCCCACGGCGAGCCTTAGCGTTAGCTTTGGCTTTGCGAGTATGATGCTGAGCCGTCACACACTTGCCCAGCTGCAAGGGCTCTAATGCCGGAGTTGGGGGAATGCTAACTCCACCTAGGGCATCCAGACTTTCCCCTGTAGAACCTGGACTGCTCTCACACTCACTACTACTCTCTAGACTCTGGATGCGCTCCTTTAGTGCTAAGATCTTCTCCGTCAAAGAGCAAACTAGCTTACACTTCTCAGAGATACAATTATTGTTAACAACGGAGAAAGACTGACTAAACATGTCACACTTCACACACTGAATGAACAGGATGTTTGCCATAGCAGAGAAATTACATACCTTAATGTGGTTACTGTAGTGTGTGTTTGTAGTTCTGGTGGGAATGTCCTCCACTCACTGCTTTCCTGTTTGGGTTTCTCAAACAGGGAAAAATGCGCTCTTCCGAAAGCCAAAATAGACTAAATGGAGCCAACGGAAAGTAAAGGATGCAAGAAATCAAAACGATATTTTGATATTTTAAAGCGATGAGAGAGAGAAAAAAACAAACTGTAAAAAACGCTGATACAAACAAAATTCCCGGGAAACAATCAACAACAGGAATCAGGAACTGACTTCACCTTGACCTTTGAAATCCCTGCTATCCCTGATCTATACCTTGCCTGGGCTATCAAAGTTAGGTAGAGGAGGTCATTGATAAGGAGATATGGGTTGGGCATAATATGATGCATACCTGATAATGTATCCTGCTAGATTGTGATAGATTTATTAATAAATAGTAGTTACACTACATTTAATTGAGGATTACATTGTTGATATTGCTTAGGATGAGCAATATAGGATAACCACTTTAATAAACAAAGAATAAGCATTTATGAAAATGATTATGAACACTGATCAATTTCTTTTAGTACGTTTTAAGATGGGATTTAAAAACACCCAAGGATTCTGCATACCTAATCTCTGAGGGCAGGGAATTCCACAGTGTGGGAGCCAAAGAAGAAAAAGTCAGATCACCCACAGTTTTCAGCCGTGTTTTTTGGGCAGTTAGAAGACCAGCTTCAGAAGAGCGTAGAGCACATGAAGGTGTGTAGGGGGTTAACAGCTCACACAGATATTGAGGGGCCAAATTATTCAAGGCCTTATGAGCATGAGAATTTTAAATCAATACGAAAACTAACAGAAAGCCAGTGCAATTTTTCCAGGATAGATGCGATGTGTTCCCTCGCACTGGTCCTAGTCAGAATTTTAGCAGCTGAATTTTGTACCACTGTAATTTACTTAGTGTAGCTTTAGGAACTCCAGCCAGCAAAGCATTACAGTAGTCAAGACGTAAAAATACAAAAGTGTTGATCAACTTTTCAGCCACAAAGAAAGTCAGCATGGGACGTATTTTGGCAATGTTTCTGAGATAAAAAAAACGACGCTTTGACAGTGCTATGAACATGATCAAATGTTAAATTGGTGTCAAATATCACCCCCCAATTTTTTTGTTTAGTTTGGAATTGTAAAACAGAGCCATCCAAACTTAAGGTTACGGACTCTGCTTTACACAACTGATGAGGTGAACCAATACGCATCACTTCAGTCTTGTCACTGTTCAGACAAAGAAAAGTTTCAGACATCCATTTCTTAATCTCAGTAAAACAATGAGAAATAAAAGACACAGGCATATTGACATCAGGTTTAGAATGTATATATATGTCATCGGCATAAAAGTGATAGTTAAGACCAAGTGATCTTAAAAGCTGGTTGTTCTAAAATTTTGGCGAGGAATGGAAGATTAGAGATGGGACAAAAATTGTTCGTATTGTCAAAGTTCATGTTGTTAGTTTTTGGTACTAGGGTATACAACACCGGTATACAGAGAGTTATTGATAATTCTCAAAACAACAGGAGAGAGGGAATCAAAACAAGATTTAAACAGACAAGATGGTATCTGATCAACTCTGGAAGTTGAGGCTTTCAGTTGTTAAACCATATTACGTAATGACTGGGAGTCATGAACAGCAAAGTTAGAAAGACAGATACCAGAGAATGCAGACACACTTAAGGATGAGGTAGCTGTTATGCGGAAATGGAGGCGGAAGCCGAGGTAACAGCAAACAAAGCTTTATTTAACTCAAAAAAGGCAGAGCCAACACAAATACCTGCATTCGCAGGGATAATCTGGTGGTGCGCTGGGATGCGCGACCCACAAAGTCCCGAACTGAAAGGGCAGTCTGAAAGTACAATCCCACTGAAGGAATCCGGGAAAAAAGGGAGAGTAATGTTCCTAGGTGCGCCAGGAGAGAGACGCAGTCCACACGAGGAGAGAGAGTCCGAGTCGAACGGTATGTGGCCGAGGAAAAGCATACGCGAACAGGCATAAACGTGCGCACACACATAACCACATGAACCTACAATAACGGACAGTGAGTGTGGGTGAGTGAGCGGTTTATATGGGAGCCGGGAGTGAGTGAGTAACTTGCTTCAGCTGTGCATGATTTGCGCTGCGAGCTTGGGAGCACGCGGAGGCAATGACAGCCACTGAAGGGGGCGTGGCAGGTGGATTCCTGACAGTAGCAGTGTTAACAATGTGATTACGTATATTTTCAATTTTGGTGCTAAAAAACTTCAAAAACATATTACATAGGTGAGTTGAAGCTGGAACATTAGAGAGGCTGTGATTTTTAAGCAGCTTATTGATTGAGTGAAACAGTTTTTTGGGGTTTTTCTGATTATTGACAATTAACTGAGAAAAATACACAGATGTGGCTGATACCATTTCAGCCTTATATTCAAGTAAGCTGACTTTCCATGCCTGGTGATGAACAGTCAAACCTGATATGCACCATCTACGCTCCATTTTGCGACACAAAGCCTTCATTGTATGCAAATCATTATTGTACCACGGAGCAGAGCGTGTAAAAGAAACAGATCGTGACTTCAAGAGAGCCAACGTGTCCAGGCCAGCCAGGAGGAAGGAGTTCAGCATAAAAACATTATTATCCAGATCCTCAGATAGAGAATCACAACTCAAAGAAGAGTCAGTAAAGTCTAAAAAATCAGTGGGCTCAGTAGATCTCCACTTGCGATAATTAATGATGCGAGAAGAAGTAGTGTTCATGACAGATCAGACAGACCTAAATCAAAAGTTGAAATGAGACACAAATGAAACGGAAATCACAAGGTCTAAAGTGTGGCCTTTGTCATGCGTAAGAGTTGGTCTAATTCAAAGCACTCAAATATGGACAAAAAGTCTTTAGTTATTGTGGAGTCTTTTACCTTCACATGGATGTTGAAATCACCCAGGAGAAGAATTCTTTCAAATCTGAGGCAAAGAAAAGAAACATATCTGATAATTCAGATAAAAAGTCTTTATTTGACTTAGGAGGCCTTTAGTCTGTAGCCACTGCAGTAGAAAGGGGGGCAGAAACACTCAAAACAAGGCACTCAAATGAGTCAAATTTGGGGGCAGCCACCAGACGCATGTTGACCTGTTGATTGTGTAACACAATGATACCCCCATCTCTGCCAGAAAAACGCGGAAAGTCAAGTCATCCATAGCCAGCAGGTGTTGGTTCATTAAAAAGAAGACCGTCAGATTCTTTGTGCCACGTCTTAGTTAAACCGACATGGTCCAGCTTTTGTTCTATAATAATGTCAAATAAAATGACAGCTTTGTTGTTGACAGAGCGCGCGTTAAACAGTGCTGATTTCAGCAGACACAAGGGAGGAGATGAATCCGATGCAAGCTCCCCACACCCGAGAGCTGATTATTAAAATTAACTCCTGTAGGTCTAAACAGCAGTCTATGGGGTTTACGCAGAAATCTTGGATAAGCGACAGGTTTAGATGTTGAGCTCTCAAAGCTCCGCCTTGCCGAGCGATGTATGTAACGCTTAGGTCGCAATATTCCAACATGACTGCAGAAAACACGTACATCTTTTGCCAAATCAAAATGTCTGTTCAGGTTCAACAACTGGTATGCAGTGTACCTGTGAGCCATTCGGGGAGGGTCCACACCAACAGCAGCCTCACAGCGGTGTAAGCAGTGTATGTCCTGGACCACGCAACAAAACAGTGAAGTCCAGTAAACAGCACTCAGAGATAAAAGCAGTAATCCAACATAAACGGGGGAGAGGAGCGGCAGCCAAAATGCGCCAGCGTGCCCTTTCAACCGGAAGTCAAGAGTACCCGGTGAATAGACAAAGTTCTTAAGCAAAACTGCCGGAGGTCAGATTTTGGAAAAATCTAACAAAAAAGAGGTTTGAGCGATCAGGGCCTTTAATGTTCCCGTAGCCACACCCATCTTTGGTGGAATGGCCAATACAAGGCATGAACTTTTGAGCGGGATTTTAACAAATGGATTTTTTTGGACATTTTAATTAGCCATTTTAACACCCCAGCAGGCCACTATTAGTACTTGGTCATGTCGTTTGGCCTAATTAATGCCCCAGCTGTCTTCCAGGCCCTGGTCAACGACGTCCTTTTGGACATGCTCCAATGTTTGTGTTCATCTACCTGGACGATATATTAATCTACTCCCGCTCCTTGGAAGAACACCGCTGCCATGTACGAGCTGTGCTCACCCGACTACTTCAGAGCCAGTTGTATGTGAATGATTCTGCCTGGATCCTTACCGTGGAGGAGTGGCCCAAACCTGAAAATCGCAAACAACTGCAGAGATTCCTCAGCTTTGTGAACTTTTACTCCAAGTTCATCAGATGGATCCTGCTTGGATCCTTGCCATGGAGGAGTGGCCCAAACCTGAAAATCGCAAACAACTGCAGAGATTCCTCGGCTTTGCGAACTTCTACCACACATACCTACTGGCCTCTCCCCCTTTCCAGGCCGACAGTGACGGTGGCCCCGCCTTCACTGTGCACCATCTCCTATGCTCAAGACGCAGAGGAAGAGGCTTACAATACCTTATGGACTGGGAGGGCTATGGTCCTGAGGATCATTAATGGGTGCCTGCACGTCACATTTTGGATTCCAACCTCATTTTCTGTTTCCACCGGGAACGCCCGGACCAACCTGGTGGGCCGTCTGGAGCTGGCCTAAGGGGAGGGGTACTGTCAGCCAGCGGTGCGCACATTTCCGGTTCTTTTGCTTCCAACTTCCGCGGGGTAGCGTTAACTTGCAACCGTCTCGGCCGCCATCTTGCTGTTGCGTAAATGGATGCGGATTCCTCGCATTCTCTGCCAGATTGTCTCGTTGGCTTCCGTGTCGGTTTGAGACTTTTCTGCCCCTTGTTTTTTTTGCTTCCCGCATTTTTGGTTTCGGTTTTGGATGTTCTGGTTTTCTTGGATTTGTGCCTTGCCGCCATGTTGAACTGGAGCTGAGTGACGGCCACCACGGAGACCCGGAACGGAGTGACTTCCTAGTGACATCTCTGAGCGAGCCCGGTGACAAAACAACGCCCACGACGGAGGATAGAGGTCAAGCCGTGCCCTCAGCTGGGTCCTAAGGCCAAACAACGTGCTCAGCGGGGATCGGAGACTGAGCCTGACTTTGCTGGAGACTGGGAACAGGACAACGACCTTGGGGGAGACTAGAGACTGAGCAACGGCCTCCGCGGGGTTCAATGGCGTAAGATTGCCTTTCGGGGAGTTTAAGGGCAAGACGTCGCCTTGAGTGGAGCTCGGTTGGGTGACGTTGCCTTGCGAGGAGCTCGGGAGCGAGACGTCGCTTTGGGAGGAGCTCGGGAGCGAGACGTCGCCTCGGGAGGACCTCGGGAGTGAGACGTCGCCTTGGGAGGAGCCAGGGACTGAGACGTCGGCCTTGAAACTAATCTGAGTGCTCTGGGGCGCTCTGGAGCGGAGCTGCACTCTCCTTGGGACCCTGGAATGAAACAGAGCTATCCTGGAGGTCCTGGAGCGGAACGGAGCTCTCCGGGAGGTCCTGGAGCGGAGCGGAGCTCTCAGGAATGCTCTAGAGCGGAGCGGATCTTACAGGGACGCTCTGGAATGGAAAATTCGCCTCCAGTCATGCTCCACAACTCAGTGGCCAGAAAGAGGGACTCTCCAGACAGCAGACAGATATGAAGCGCAATCTTCGCTCTTTCTGAGGGGTAGAAATACGAATACGACTCCATGTATCCGCCTACACTCCGTAAAAATATGCCCTACTCCGCCATATTGCCGGAGAAGCGAGCTCAACACAGGGTAAAGCCAAACACAAACACTCGTCTTGAAATTGAATAATCCGGTGGTGCGCTTCAGGAGCGTGGTCCACTAAGTCCTGAACAGAAACGATAGGCAGTCTATGGATAATCCACGGGTGCGCTTGGTAGAAGCGCGGCGCTGAACAGCACACAGGAGAGCGTGGGATGAGCAGCAAAAGCATAGAATCAACAACAACGGCAGAAGTGGGGTAATCCGGGGTGCGCTTTGGGAAGAAAAGCTCAGCCGTTGGGAGAGTGCGGTTTTATTTGTTCTTAGTCCCTGCCACAGGCTCCTAAAGCCACCATATTGGAACTGTGACTCTTGTTTCCTCCCATAGCGCCTCTTTGCTTCCTTCACCACTCTGTGAACACTGTAAGACGCAGCCTTGTACTCCTCCATGTCCCCGGTGTCAAGCCCCATGTTGTAGGCAGCGGAGCGGGATCTCAGTGTGTCGTGAATGGTTTTATCCAACCACGGCTTCTGGTTGGTAAACGTTCTGATGGTGTTTTTTTGCACCGTATTATCCGCTGTCCGCTGTATAATCCCACAACCGCTTCCGTAAACATGTTGACATCATCAGAGCTGCGCCTGAACATGTCCCAGTCTGCGTCAGAGGTGGGAAGTAACGAAGTACAAATACTTTGTTACTGTACTTAAGTAGATTTTTTTTGTATCAGTACTTTACTCCACTATTTATTTTTCAGACAACTTTTTACTTATTACATTTTTATGCAAATATCTGTACTTTTTACTTCTTACATTTTCAAAACCTAAAGTAACGAGCTGTCGTTACTTTAGTTTTAATCCATTGATTTGGTGAAATATAATTTTTTTTTTCACTGCGCATTGATTTCAGCCGAACAAACAATTTCCTGGTAATGCGCGTCTTTTTTAATCCACTGGTGTATAAAGTCCTGTCTCTCACTCACCACAGATGTAGACTAGTTTACAAAGCTAAGAGCTAAAAATAAGCAAGCAGAAGGCAGTAAGAAGTTTGGGGTTAACGTGGATGAGAGGGAGTCAGTGATGTAAACATGACTAAGAACAGAGACGTTCCTGATCATCATCATCTTTTCTCTGCTTGTGTTCTATATGTGGATGTTCAGCCTGGACACATTCATTAGGTAACAACATTTTAAATTCGTTTTGTATTAATATATATATATATATATATATATATATATATATATATATATATATATATATATACACACACACTGGAGATCAAAATTACAGAACAATTTATAAACAATTGAACAATTCTGAAATAATGCCATCTTCACTGCTCAACAGTTGAAGGAGTTTTTGTCCTGTCTATACCATGCTACCAGAACACCTTTTCCACAAAATAACTAAGGCATTAACAAATAAAAAAACATTATTTTGCAGAGAACACACTGATCAAAATTAGAGAACACTTTCAGATACCTCCCAGTTATTGGTGTTAATCTGGCACCTGGTGCTAATTTCCTTGATTATCTGTCAACCCCTATTTAACTGGCAGCCTAACTTCCAGTTTCACTGACTCTGCAAGATGGTGGGCCATTCTAAAGTGAATGAATGCCTCCGGCAGCAGGTTGTCCAGATGAAGGCCAAAGGGATGACCCTATTAGCCATAGCAAGACAAGTTGGTCATTCCAAATCTGTGATTTCAAGAATATTGAAACTTTACATCAGAAACTCATTCAAGTCTGCCAGGAAGGCTGGTCGTCCACAGAAGACAAATACAAGAGAGGACAGGATACTGCGGCGGATCATAATGGGCAATCGTTTCCACACTGCAGCTGGAATTACTCACCAGTTTAGCGCTGAACAGGGTAAGGATCCGTCTCATCATACAGTGTCTCGACGTTTAAGAGCATTTGGACTGAAAGCCCACTCTGCAGTGACCAAACCTTTCATTAGCAGAAATAATCAAAAGGCTAGCCTAAGCTTTGCTGAGGAGCATGTTGTGTGGACAGAGGAGAACTGATCCAAAGTTCACTTTAGTGATAAAAGCAAGTTTAATTTATTTGGGTCTGATGGGAAACCTTATGTTCGGTGACAAACTGGAGAAAGACTAAACCCAAAGTGTGTAAAGATGTCAGTGAAAGTGTCATGGTTTGGGGCATGTTTTCTGCAGCAGGAGTTGGGCCCCTTATACAGCTACATGGCAGAGTGAATGCAAATGTTTATCAGAACATTCTTTAAAAACATATGGTTCCTTCCCTGTGTTCATCACCCAATCAGCCTGCAGTGTTCATGCAGGACAATGCTCCATGTCACACAGCAAAACGGTAAAGCAGTTCCTTGAAACTGAAAACATTGAAATAATGACATGGCCTGCCCAGAGTCCTGATCTCAAACGAATAGAGAACCTCTAGAAAATCCTTGGCGACAAAGTTATGGCCAAGAAACCCACTACAATCACCAAACTGTGGAGGAGACTGGAAGAAGAGTGGACCAAAATCACACCAGAGCAGTGTGAGAGACTAGTTCTGTCCTGTGGCTGCAGATGTGCTGAAGTTATTCAGAGCAGAGGCCAGTACACTTTATTTTAATTGCTGACTGTTGTAACCTTCAGAAGATTTTGTTGTAATCTTTTTCCATGCTACAGTCATTGTTGTTCTCTAATTTTGATCAGTGTGTTTTCTGCAAAATAACGTTTTTTTTTAAATGCCTTAGTTATTTTGTGGAAAAGGTGTTCTGGTAGCATGGTATAGACAGGACAAAAACTCCTTCAACTGTGGAGCAGTGAGGTGACATTGCATAATTATTCAATTGTTTATAAATTGTTCTCTAATTTTGATCTCCAGTGTATATATTAGGCTGTCAAAATAAAACGTCTTTTAAACGGCACCAAATGTTATTAACGCGTGATCAATTCAGCGCCCATTTCTGTTTTTACCATTTTTATCAAATAAATGTAAATAACTAAATATAAAAGAGATGAAATTAAAACCTTCTGCAAAACATACATTTATCCACAACATCCTTTCTTTACTAAGATATAAAATAAATAAATAAACTCCACTGAAAAATACTTTTAATCAGTAAACTTTTGTTTTATTTCTGTGCCAAGTCTCAATTCAAACACCAAATCCGCCATGATTCACACAATTAACCCTCTAGGTGGCGTTTTGTGGGTTTTTCCCTCATAATGGCAAAACAAGCTTAAATTACTGTCTTTATTGATCGTACAGATTAGATGTAACAATACATCATTCAAATCTGTAAAATGTCTATAATTATTTATATATATTTACTTTCACTTAAGTAAAAAAGTATAATCAGTACTTCAACTTTTACCCGAGTATTTTAAAACATGATTATCTGTACTTCTACTTAAGTAAAGGATGTGTTTAGTTTTGCCACCTCTGGTCTGCATCATCCAAAGCGTCCTGAAGAGCAGCCACCGATTGGTCAGTCCAGTCAATCCGCGACCTCAGGTCAATCCGCAACCTCCCTCTGAACCAGAGCTTCCTGTTTCAGCCTTTGTTTGTAAACAGGCATGAGGAAGATGGCGGCATGGTCCGATTTCCCAAACGGTGGACGTGATTTTGCCTTGTAGCTGTTCTTGAATGTTGTGTAACAGTGGTTCAGTGTCCTTTCACACCTGGTGGGGCTGGTGATGTGCTGATGAAAGTTCGGTAGTGCGCACTTGAGGTTGGCACTGTTCAAATCTCCTATCACAATGAGCGCAGCGTCCCGATGCTGTGTTTAGTGAAGTGTTATTGTCTCATGTAAATCCCATACTGCAGTGTCCATGTCCGCTTGAGGTGGAATATAAACGGCACTGACTATGACCGAGCTGAATTCCCGAGGTAGATAAAAGGGCCGACATTTGATTGTCAGTAGTTCCAGGTTTGGTGTGCAGGAGCGGGAAAGAGGAACGATGCTCACGCTGTTGCACCAGTGCTTGTTCACCATCAGACACACTCCACCTACACTTGACTTCCTCGACTCCTGTTATGTCCATGGGGTAAACCGTGAACTGTCAAGTCAAGTCAAGTTTATTTGTATAGCGCTTTTCACAACAGACATTGTCTCAAAGCAGCTTTACACAAATCAACAGTTAAGGTGAATGGTGTGAATTTGTCCCTGATGAGCAAGACTGTGGCAAGGAAAAACTCCCTTAGATGTTATAAGGAAGAAACCTTGAGAGGAACCAGACTCAAAAGGGGAACCCATCCTCATTTGGGTGACATCAAGAGTTTGATCATAAATCTTTCAACAATACAGAACACTGGAGAGTGAGAACTAACATGATTACTGGAGTATAAGATTATAAGTGATGTTCTTTCTGCAGTCTTATACAGTCTATATGGTTAGTAGCTCCTAGTTTTATAAGCTCAGCATTTGTGATCATCACAGATCCAGCATCAGCTTCTTCATGCCAGAGCCTTCAAAAACTCCAGGAGGTCCAATGTCAAAACTCCACACATGTAGCGGGATCCAAATGGCACTGGTACGTCTCTAACTGTGTTCAGCCATGTCTCGGTGATCTATTATCTATTATGATTATCAATCATAATAGATAATTTTCTAATTATGATTATCTCGGTGATCAATCTATTATTACCATTAGGAAGATTTCTATTTGACAGAGAGGAATCAGCCTTTAACGCCTTGACAAATAATAGAGGTTTGAGTAAAGCAGTGTTAGAGTCCATGAGGTTTCCTTTGTGTCCTCTAGAAGGTACGGATCTCCTTAGCTATGTTTGAGCTTTGATACATGGTCAGCTATGCTACTAGGGAATGAGACCGAGGTGATACGTCTGAAGATCCAGCACATTTATCCACAGAAATTCTCCCACAAACTTAGTAGAAGACACACAATTGCAAATCCAAGATGGCAGCATCCTTGTTTTGTGTGTAAAACGTGTTCTAGTTTTTATACTTATATTTCATATTAGTCGTTCTTACCCTTCGAGTTGTTTTTGTTCTTTTATTCTCCGTGATCAATAGTTTTATGGAAAAGTTGCGAGGGTTTTATATATTTTTAAATACTTCGT
This sequence comes from Silurus meridionalis, assembly GCF_014805685.1. Taxonomy (NCBI): domain Eukaryota; kingdom Metazoa; phylum Chordata; class Actinopteri; order Siluriformes; family Siluridae; genus Silurus; species Silurus meridionalis. The sequence continues at coordinate 11,301,802 of NC_060900.1, forward strand.
AGTTATTGGCTCTGTTTTATTTTGCCACCAATGCGCCGGGTACAGAGTTTTAAAGATTTCACCTATTCTGCAACTAATGAATGCCGAATATGGAGTTCTAAGGATTACACCTTCATTCTTTTGAAGGAAAGTGCACTATTTTACTTTGTATTTTGAAGTGAACTTATCTACTAGTTGTGGTGAGTTGTTTACCGCTGTATTTGTCTTCCGACGACTTTCTTCGTCGTGGTCGTGGATCGATGGCCGTCCCAGCTGGGTATTCCGGGCTCTGATGTCGATACGAACGAGAGGAAGGCGGCGGCCCACCGGGTTTAAATACAATTCCTCTTTCTTAAAGGAAAGTGTCTATTTGGATTTCAAGATATCTTTCGCTGTTTTTGATAGTCTTTTTTTTGTTGGCTTTTTTACCGTGGTCCGTGGTTTGGTGTTGGCGTGGATCTTCTCCCCTGTATCGTGGCGTCTGGCAGCATTTTCGTGGGAAGAAGGCGATCTGGGGGTGCATTTTTCATCAACAAGGAAAGACTTGATTACTCTTGTGGTCATTACCTGTGGATTTTAGAACAATGCGGCACGTAAATTCTATTTGCACCGCGCTGGCGGTTTCACTTTTTATAATAATCAACCTGGGAAACGTCAACTACAGGTATGATTCAGTCTCCACTTTACATCATGAATTCCCTGCTGTTTTAGAATTGACAAACTTGACAAGTATAGGTGTGTACACATATGTATATTTTGCATGGGATCACCAACTGAAGTTATTGCTTTTAAATTTTGTGTTTGATGATTTTATGCCTTTTCAAGCACAAACTGAATATTGCATTGTGAATTACTCCACTTTTTTAAACTCATCTGCTAGAAGTGTAAGTAAGACGGTGAGACAACAGAGTTTTATAATTCTTATGTTATTTATATCTGGAAATGTTTCTCCAAACCCTGGTCCATTTAATGATTGTGATCCTACTTTTAAAGTTCCGGCTGATTTTAGATCTAGATCAGGCCTGGGTTTTATTCATATGAATGTGAGAAGTCTGCTCCCCAAGTTGGATATGGTGCGTATTTGGGCAATGAATACAAGCCCTGATGATTTGGTAATATCTAAAACCTGGCTCAGATAAAATCATAGGTATAGATGGTTATACTGTTTATAGGGCTGATAGACCAAAGAGGGGAGTGGGGGGGTGGCAGTTTATGTTAAGGATAGATTTGAAGTCTCTACACTCTGAGTCAGTAGTAAACAAAGACGAATTTTTAGCTTTAAATCTTATTGTTTCTAAAACCTTGCATCTTACTATAGTTGGATGTTATAGACCTCCATCAGCTAGTAATGATGCTATTTCCTCCTTAATGCATACATTGGCCTCTTTGAACTATAAGGAGTTAGTACTTATGGGTGATTTTAATGTGAACTGGTTACAGCCGCCATCTGATAGTTTCAAAACAATCTGTGATACTGTGAATCTCTTTCAGTTATTAGAGACTCCTACCAGACCAAATTTGAAGGATCCTAAAAAGTCCACATTAATTGATCTAATTTTTAGCAACACTCCCCATAAGTACTCTTCAGCCTCAGTATTTGCTAATGATGTTAGTGACCGTTGCGTCATTGCTACAGTTAGGGATACTAAGTTACCGAAGTATAAGCCTCGTATTATTACAAGGCGATGTTTGCGGCATTTTACCGAGCAAGGTTTTCTCTTTGATATAGCACTGTATTACTGGGACAGGATTTTCCTTATTCCCGATGTTGAGTCTGCTTGAAATTTTTTTTAATGAAGGTTTAATATCGCCTATCAATATGCACGCCCCATTAAAAAAATTCAGAGTTAAAGGTAGAAATAACCCTTGGTTTTCTGAAACTCTATCTGCTCTTATTCGTGAGCGTGATGTTGCGTGGGCAATAGCTAGACAATCCAACTCATGCTCAGATTGGATCTGTTTCAGGCAGCTTCGAAATCGATATACAGCTGCTATTAGAAAAGCTAAGGCTGATTATTTTATTGCAAATACTGCTAACTCAAATAAACCGAAGAAATTTTGGCAGAATATAAAACAGCTAAGAGGAAGTAAGATTAGCTCTAGTTTTCCTTCATGTATAAATATGGATTCCTCTAGTATTTCAGATAAAGAGCAGATGCTCAATTGTTTTAACAATCATTTTGTTGCATCTGGCACTTTGTTTGACACTCAAAATAATACATGTCTGGATTGTAACTCAGACTTTATGAATGCAGAAAGTCATTTTAAATGTGCATCCCTTATATCTGAAATTAGCGCAGATATTATTACTTCCCCATTAACTTACATTTTTAATCTCTCACTAAATACTGGTGTTGTTCCAGAAATATGGAAATCAGCTTATGTATTACCTCTGTTAAAAGGGGGAGAGCCTGCGGAGTTAGATAACTACAGACCAATTTCAAAGCTTTGTGTTTTAACTAAGATTTTAGAATGTTTTGTTAGTGAACAGCTTACTTGTTATTTGAATACAAACAAAGTGTTGTCTATAAATCAATCTGGATTCCGCAAAAATTACAGTACCACTACAGCTGTTTTGAAAGTTTTAAATGACATAGTGGGATCAATTGATAAAGGTAATTTCTGTGCCTCTCTTTTTGTTGATTTATCTAAGGCTTTTGACACGGTGGACCATGATATACTGTTGCATAGATTGAAAAGTGTTGGTTTATCAAGTTACGTAATTTCTTGGTTTAAAAATTATTAAAGCGGAAGAACTCAATGTGTCCAAATTGAAAGATGTTTAACTGGTTCATTAGTTACTGCTAAAGGTGTTCCCCAAGGATCCGTGTTGGGGCCCCTTTTATTCACTATTTATATTAACAGTCTTGATCATGCAAAACAAGATGTTAATCTCCATTTTTATGCAGACAACACTGTCCTGTACTGTAGTGCTTCCTCTGTGCAGCAAGCTCTGTGTAAACTTCAGTTAGCTTTTAATGTCATTCAGTCACGGCTTTCTAATTTAAAGCTTGTTCTGAATAGTGATAAAACTAAATATATGGTGTTCTCGGGTTCAAAGAAACTCGAAGGTAATTTGATTTCTTTTCAGACACTACAAGGTTCAATGAGCAAATTAGTCAAAGAATACAAATACCTTGGCATCATTGTCGACGATGCTTTATCATTTGGCTCTCATATTACTCAACTGAAGAAAAAATTGAAAATTAGGCTTTGGTTTTATTTTAGGAACAAGTTTTGTTTGTCATTTAATGCGCAAAAGAAATTGATTTCTGGTACTTTTTTATCTGTACTTGATTATGGTGACGTAGTATATCAGTTTGCTCCAATCTCTATTCTTTCTACCTTAGATGCTGTTTATCATGGTGCCCTAAGGTTTATACTACATTGTAAATCTTCTGTGCATCATTGTACCTTGTATAAAAGCGTGGGCTGGCCCTCTCTGTTCAGTAGGAGAAAAATTCACTGGTACATAATTATTTATAAAGCTATCTTGGGGATGTTACCTTCGTACCTTTGCAGTTTAACGCAACAGAAATCTGTCACAAAATACTCTTTACGCTCTCAAAACTGCTATACGCTGTCAGTTCCTTTTGCTAGAACTGAACTGGGTAAGAAATCTTTTGCATACGCAGCACCGTTTGACTGGAATCTTATCCAATCGAAATTGAAGTTGCAAAATCTTCTCTTCATGGACCAGTTCAAAGTAGCTATTTGGCAACTGGAAGACGACTCTGTGAAATGTAACTGTTTTTAAACTTTGTTTGTGAAATGTAATTGTTTTAACTGTGTTTGTGATGTGTAAGTCTGTAACTGAATGTATTGCTGCTCATCTTGGCCAGGTCACTCCTGTGGAATGAGATTTTTAATCTCAGTGAGTTTCTACCTGGTTAAATAAAGGTAATAATAATTTGAGGGAAGAACTTGAGGGACAGTCAGCTCCTTTGGCTCCGAAGAAATGAAGACGGGTGTGCATGCATGTGTGTGTGGTTTATCCGCAACGCATAAAGCACAATACCTCTAATAAAAGCAGCCACCATTTTGAACTGGCATCATTCACATACAAATATAGGTTGCTCCTCTCATACAATAACATAAGGATAAATAACATTACATAATGTATTGACTTGCATTGCTAAATATTAACTCCTTCAATTGGATTTACTGACTATATCTTCTTCCTCTTCTTCTTCTTTTGGCTGCTCCCATTAGGGGTCGCCACAGCGGATCATCTGTCTCCATACCACCTTGTCCTCTACATCTGCCTCTTTCAAACCAACTACCTGCATGTCTTCCCTCACCACATCCATAAACCTCCTCCTTGGCCTTCCTCTTTTTCTCCTACCTGGTGGCTCCATCCTCAGCATTCTTCTACCAATATAATTTATGCCCCTCCTCTGCACATGTCCAAACCATCTCAATCTCGCCTCCCTCGCCTTGTCACTGTCTATATATAATAGAAATAAAAAAATAACCTTATTAACAATATGCCAACATTGCACAATCTCTTTTAACAAAGCGAAATATATTTGTTGGCTTCCGGTTTTGGCGCTATATAGCCAGGTTGCTGGGTGGCGCTCTAGTTGGGCGGCTGATTAAAGGAAACGTCAGGCCAGCAACACCGGCGCCGGCAAACACCCAAACACAGGTTAGCTGCACTAACCGTAACTAACAGTAATCCCCTGTTTATCGCAGTGGTTAGGTTCCAAAACTACCTGCAAATAAAGAAAAAATTGCAATAAACGGACGCCACCAGAAAAAATCTAATTGCATGTATACAGTACTGTAATGTATTACATTTTACTTCATTTTTTTATAATTAATGATATCTTTTTAATAATTTTTATTATTTCAACATAAAACTTCATAAAAACAAATCTCTATAAGTTTTTTGGTCTATTGAGACCAGGAAAATCAGCTGAAAGAAACAAGTTATGTGGCAAATACAATTCAGCAATAAACCGAGAGAGTGAGATTAGAACTGCAGTATTTATGATACAGTACATGTATTTTAAATGCATATTTCAAATACAGTGAGGAAAATAAGTATTTGAAAACCCTGCTATTTTGCAAGTTTTCCCACGTAGAAATCATGGAGGGGTCTGAAATTGTCATCGTATGTGCATGTCCACTGTGAGAAACATAATCTAAAAAAAAAATCCAGAAATCACAATATATGATTTTTAAACTATTTATTTGTATGATACAGCTGCAAATAAGTATTTGAACACCTGTCTATCAGCTAGAATTCTGACCCTCAAAGAATTGTTAGTCTGCCTTTAAAATGTCTACCTCCACTACATTTATTATCCTCAATTAGATGCACCTGTTTGAGGTCATTAGCTGCATGAAGACACCTGTTCTCCCCATACAATCAGTAAGAATCCAACTACTAACATGGCCAAGACCAAAGAGCTGTCCAAAGACACTAGAGACAAAATTGTACACCTCCACAAGGCTGGAAAGGGCTACGGGGAAATTGCCAAGCAGCTTGGTGAAAAAAGGTCCACTGTTGGAGCAATCATTAGAAAATGGAAGAAGCTAAACATGACTGTCAATCTCCCTCGCACTGGGGCTCCATGCAAGATCTCACCTCGTGGGGTCTCAATGATCCTAAGGAAGGTGAGAAATCAGCCCAGAACTACACGGGAGGAGCTGGTCAATGACCTGAAAAGAGCTGGGACCACTGTTTCCAAGGTTACTGTTGGTAATACACTAAGATGTCATGGTTTGAAATCATGGATGGCACGGAAGGTTCCCCTGCTTAAACCAGCACATGTCCAGGCACATCTTAAGCTTGCCAATGACCATTTGGATGATCCAGAGGTGTCATTAGAGAAAGTCATGTGGTCAGATGAGACCAAAATAGAACTTTTGGGTCATAATTCCACTAAACGTGTTTGGAGGAAGAAGAATGATGAGTACCATCCTAAGAACACTGTGAAGCTACTGTGAAGCATAGCGTTGGTAGCATCATGCTTTGGCAGTGTTTTACTGCACATGGGACAGGGCGACTGCACTGTATTAAGGTGAGGATGACCGGGGCCATGTATTGCGAGATTTTGGGGAACAACCTCCTTCCCTCAGTTAGAGCACTGAAGATGGGTCTAGGCTGGGTCTTCCAACATGACAATGCCCCGAAGCACACAGCCAGGATAACCAAGTAGTGGCTCTGTAAGAAGCATATCAAGGTTCTGGCATGGCCTAGCCAGTCTCCAGACCTAAACCCAATAGATAATCTTTGGAGGGAGCTCAAACTCCGTGTTTCTCTGCGACAGGCCAGAAGCCTGACTGATCTAGAGAAGATCTGTGTGAAGGAGTGGGCCAAAATCCCTTCTGCAGTGTGTGTGCAAACCTGGTGAAAAACTACAGGAAACGTTTGACCTCTGTAATTGCAAACAAAGGCTACTGTACCAAATATTAACATTGACTTTCTCAGGTGTTCAAATACTTATTTGCAGCTGTATCATACAAATAAATAGTTTAAAAATCATACATTGTGATTTCTGGATATTTTTTTTTACATTATGTCTCTCACAGTGGACATGCACCTACGATGACAAATTCAGACCCCTTCATGATTTCTAAGTGGGAGAACTTGCAAAATAGTAGGGTGTTTAAATACTTATTTTCCTCACTGTATAAAATATGATTTTGTCAAAATAATTTAGTGTTTTGTATTTTTTGTAGCTTTTAAATACTGTAAAATACTTTGTAAGAAGTCTACATGATCACATCGTAAAACTGATAGAACCTCTGATTGGTGCATACTCAGTAGCTTGCCCAGACTTGAGATCTGAGAGATGTTGAGATCAGAAAAGAACATTTATCCATATGGAAGAAGGTGGTCAATGTCGGAAACTGAATATTTTCTGCTAAATATTACCCTAATTATTGTAGCTGTTTCACGGATCATTTTGTATACCATTGTATGAATGACCAGTGTTGGGCAACGTTACTTTTAAAAGTAATGCATTACAATATTGAGTTACTCCCCAAAAAAAGTAACTAATTACGTTACTTAGTTACTTTTTATGGAAAGTAATGCGTTATATTATTTGCCATTAAAAAAGAAGTTATATTAGGGCAAAATACATGTTTTAAATATTTAAAATGCTTAATAACTTCTTAGAGAACAATAAGATGATCGACTAAATTTTGACCACAAGGCTGAACACTTTCCAGTCCACTTCTGTACACTGCTTTGCAATCTGCCTTCGCTATCAGAAATGTAACTATCGTTCATGTATATAAGGTTAAGGGTGTGGGATGTACACCGGTGATGTGGAGGGAGAACATACCTCTTGCTGTCATCTCGTAAAATTTCGTGCAATTCCGTAAATATGACCTCGTCCACATCTACATCATTCTCTGCTTCATCATCAGCTTGAAACATTCTGAACGCTTTTTTACAAAGTTTGCGTAGTGCTGTGCTTTGCATGAAGGTATTGTTGGTTTTTTTTAAGTGGTATTTTTTGCAGTTGACAAGAGCTTTTCACCAACACATAATCTACACTTAACGATTATTCCTTTCTCCTTTTCCTCGACTTTTTCAAAATAATAAGAATTATTATTTACTTTCATTACTTCCATCGCAGTAATGTAATTCTCTGGTTTGCCTCCGCTTCTGACCAGCTTCTGTTCTCGTGGCTCACACGTATAAATGCACGATTCTACGTGACTACGTTTGTTTTAATTCAGTATTTATTTTTTTATGCAAAATAATTTAACTGGAAAGTAACTCGCATTACTTTTTTTTTTAAAAAGTTATTAAAAAAAACCTCAGATATTAATGTGTAAATTTATAAAGTAACGCGCTACTTTACTCGTTTTACTCGTTTACACGTAATATTATTACGTAACGCACATTACTTGTAACGCATTACCCCGAACACTGTAAATGACAATATATTTATGATGAACAATCAAATGATTAATTAGTTAGAAACTAGCTGCTATGAATACAGGTGCCATCAGTTGTCTTCTTATGAATAACTTGGTTGTCACTGAGTCATGATTAATGATGCAAAGTATTACCAATTAAATACCAAACACTAATAAAGTAAATTAGGATACAATTATGAGTCATTCACAAACTGTTAAACAACTGTTGGTTGCTTTGAACTAACTTTTATCTGGCAGATCACAGCGATATGTATGTAAATATTTGATCTGTTAACTGGTTGCATATGTTAGATTTATTGCATGATTCGGCCAGAGTAAAGCTGCTGCTATCAAACATTGTTTACTTAGTCAGCTTAATGGTGAAGGGATCAAATAGGCCAGTTAGCAGGTTTGCGAAGAAATTTCATTCTCCCTTCTAAAAGTATTTATTTATTTATTTTTAAAATACAAAAATACAGTAGATTATTTTGATATATAGTGTGGCTGCTATATATTGTTTTATTTTAATACACTTAAAGTTAAGGTATTTTAAAATACGTTTTGATGCATCTTTGCTAACCTTGTCTACCACCATTGTTAAATTTGCTGATGATAAAAAGGCCTATTTTGGAGAAGATGAAAAGATTTAAAAACAAGTGGAGAACAATTTATTTCTGAAACTTAGCATACAAATGAGATGCTTGTGCATCTTAAATGAAGATCAAAGTGACCCCAGTAAAGAGAGTGGACAGTTTTTAATACCATGATGTTAACATCACACCAGACTTGACACATTCCTGTCAATATCCACACCCGGGGGAAGAAACCCTGTCCTCATTTTTCCACCTAGAATAACTAAGGGACTTACCCTGCTTACGAGTTCTACCTGGCTCTAAGGTTTGTAGATAGCCTGTTCAATGTTGTGGGTTTGGGCTCAAAGGGTCAACTATTCTATGAGAGAGAGTACCAATCACATCACACCTTAAGACCCCGACACAACCCAGGTGGATCTGTTCGCATCTCGAGACGTTTTTGTACCCTAGAACGGGTTACTTCCCTAAAGTGCCCTCGGTCGTCGACCCCTGAGGAGGCCCCAGACCAGGAAAAACTGAACTGGCTGTGCCCGGTGCGAGCCCTAGGCTTACTTCCACAGGACGGTCCACAGGACAATCCCTGTGGGTAGTCTGACCAACTGCTCATCTCATACGGCCCTCTGAGGAGAGGCCTCCCTGCAATAAGCAGACCTTGAGCAGGTGGATCATTGATGCCATCGCATCCTCTTATGAGTCCTCTGGTCTCCCCACTTCATTCGGCATCAGAGCTCACTCGACCCGGTTCAGAGCTGAACTTCGTCCGGTTCTCCAACCTGGACATCGGTGCCACTCCTGGCCCCACTGTCCTTCGACCTAAAGATGAGTCCACTAAGCACGACTTGCCGCGGGAAAACATGGCACATAGTGAAGGTCTCTGGCACATAAATTACATTACCCGTGGGGGGCAGTCATGTTTCATTTCCACTTCAAGCATTTACTGAAGTAATACAATATGCATGCACATACTGACAGCCAGCGACAGAGCTCAAGAACCCTAGAAGAGAAATAAAATATGAATGATTCAGATATTGATGTTTTTTACATAATTGCATGGGTGTTTAAACATTACTGTAGGGTTCATATTCAGTTATTCAGTTCAAATGATTTTTTTTACGTTAGTCTGGTGAACACTACTAAGAACATAAAACATGTTTGACAGGTAATTTATGTAGGATAAGTTAGATGGCTGCCTCTGTGTTTTGTTGCACTTTATGTATTGTTTTTGTGGTTGTTAAAACAGTTTGCTGTGTTGGTACCGGGAGCTCATTCACCAGAAAACAGCTTCAGTTCGTAATAACTTATTTCATGGGTTTATTAAGACATCTGTGATTTTACTTGACATTCTGGTCAATGGTTCTCCAAACGTAAACCCCGGAGGAGAGGAAAATGTGCCGGTGCGCTCGTACACCTCCGCAAGTATCACACACCCGTGCCGGAAATATTTCTCTCCAATGTGTGTTCACTGTGTAACAAAATGTTACAAACTACAGCTTCTGCTGGAAAATAAATGAGACTGTTCTTCGCCCTCCATTATGCACTTTACGAGAACGTGGCTGTGTGAATGGATGCCGGACTCTGTGCTGCAGCTGGCAGTTTTCCAGAGAGCAGACCACAACATGGAGGCAAGACGAAGGGTGGAGGAAATAGTTTCTACATTAACAGTTTTTGGTGCAAAACTGTGTGAAAGTGATTCATTTTGAGTCTTATTTTATAACTATAAGCTCTTCTACTTGCCGTGCGAGTTTATTAATTCATTTATTCTGGATGGTGTTTACATTCAACTGTGCAGGAGGCACAGCACATGCTCGCATACCAGATCCAGTGTGTGGAGTGCGCACAACCAGACTCATGTATTATTGTCTTTGGCGAATTGATGGATTTACCGGGGTGGTAACTGCCACCATAAGAAAATGACAAAAAATATATACCCATAAATAATGGCAAGAAATCTTGTCTTTCTATTATAGCGTAGTCCAAACAAACAAGTCTTACAGTATGTACTGCTTTGTTTTGGTCAACAAAACACACTCAATGCAACTACTCTGATCACTAATCACAAACAAATTAATTTATCCTGATCTTTGACCATGTCATGGTCCATATAACTCCTGCATACAAGCAGAAATTAAAGCTCTCCAAACCTGTTGAACTTTGAGCAAACCAACAGCCTGGATAAGGTTCACTGTCACTTTGAAAGACAATGGGACAGCTTGAATATCATCTCCCACAACACCACAGCTATATCCCATCAGCTTCACCTCCCACATTACAGCAGGGACTGGGGCCTCTACACAGCTGAACACTTTAACCACCCACCCCCCCTAAACCCACCAACAAGGACACATTAGCAGAGCTTTTAAAAGACAGAACCCCCACAAAGAAGCGAGACCAAAACTATTTTATACCCAACAGTAAGAAATTAATCAAGAATAACATTCTACCATTAAAACTTTCTATTAATGACTGCAAGTAAATAACTGTAATTGGTCATCTGAATAAAAATAATAAATATATTTTCTGCCTTTCTTGAAAAACAATACAATTTTACAGTATTTTAGCATTAAAAATATGATTGAGACTAAAGAACTTTGTCCCTTGAAATTATGGTAATACTGTTATTGTAACAGAAGACATAAATAGACTCTAAAACTCTAAATTGACACTTTCTTAAAGATGATGCTTTCAAAAATATATGTATTTATTGTTTTTGTTTGATGTGTGTGAAGTGTTGATCTTTTTTCACTTTACATTTTTTATCTACTAAGTGCCCATTCATTCTTTTGTCTGTAATGTAATGCCCCATGATAAAAAAGACTATAAAACTATAACCTATAATTATACACTTATATTATACACTTAATTATCTTTTGCACTTTGTATTGTATTTTTTGCACGCAAAGGCAGTCATCTTTAAATTTAAATAAATACAAATATTTAACTGGTAGGCAAGTTATTTCTAAAATATGTTTTATTTTCTTTCTACATTCAGAAGGTACTTTTCCAGGAAACCACTGTTTCATTTGAAAAATACTGTAAAATACAGGCCACCCTGATAGTTCATGGTGCTTTGTTCTTCAGGAAAATCACAACTCAGACAACATTGCCTTCAAAGTTCCAAGCAACCTAACAAGGCACTGATATACACACAGTGTAGAGAGAACCCAGCACAAAAAAACTAGTTCTAGACAATTTCAATTTCTCTGCCCATTTTGTGCAGTGTGAACAATGGAGGATGTCAGTAAACAGTATAGTTTATTTTCCAGGGGCGTGGGCTGAAAGACAAAGAGTGGTTTGCTGGAATATGTGGACGCAAAACTGCAGAGGACACCTTACTGAAAGTTAATAAGGTAAGCAGCCTTTAGACAGTGATACCACATAGCATGCAGCTTACAATGCAAATCCTTTATTGCAATGATTGAGGCACAGTCACATACAAATACAATTTGCAATTCCTTTTGAAAATTGTCTGGAATACCCTTTCATAGAGAGAGGTACTGTTCAAGATTTGCTAATTTAAAGTTGTTACTTCAAATTTGTATCAGTACCTGAAACAACACAGAGAAATATATGATGATTGCATGACAGAGAAAACCTATATTAGTAAAGAAACAGCTAAACAAACAACAACAAATAACCTGTTACCTGAACAAAACAAAACACAACTACAGATGTGTCACACCATATGACAAGTCTAACAGATCTCGCTGGTTGGAAGAAAGACGACAGGCGATGGTTTAACATACAGAGCTGTCTTTTATTTTTAATTCACTTTCCTTCCCTCGTACTCACCCACTCACGGTCCCGCAAGTGTTCTCTTGATGCCAACCCGAGAAACCGTACACTGTCCTGGATTGGCACTCTTCACTCAGCGACCACCGCTTCTTTCCATCACGTCTCCATACACACCCTCAGCTCCGCCCAGTCTCTTTTTCTCTGGTGTTTTACATCCTGTGTAAAAAGAGCTGTTTCTAGCCTTTTTGGCACCCTACTCAAGATTCCTACTATCCCCCCCCCATCTTATTTTTGTGAAAAAAAAAGATTATTGTTTTATTTAATTTAGCTCTACTTTTGAGAAAATAAGTTTTACTTTAATGCAAATGTTAAATTTTGTAAAAATAAATATATTTTAAAAACATTCTAGTTTTAGAAATGTACATTTTAGCATTATTACTAATCTGTGTGTGCATTTTCTTTGATAGCCAATCAAGTTAATTCATGGTAACATTTATTATATCGCAATCGCATACTACAATATTGACTTCAATAATCGCAGCATGACATTTTTCCCAAATTGTGCAGCCTTAATTTTAATTAAAGGGGAAAAGGTTTTTGTGTGTTCATACCATTCTCTGTGTAAACACCATAATTTGTACTCTCAGTTTGATAGAAAAAAAAGAAGCAGCTTCCTTCCCTTCATTATGCGATCTGAATGAGCCCAAATATCTGAATATCTAAGTGTTACAATGTAGTGCCTATAGATAATGTCCTGAAGTGAATATTGTAATCGAGGTATTGACAGAAGCAAATGCAGTTAAACATTTTCTCACAGAAGCATCATTAAAAATTTATAGCATGAGGCTTAATTGAGGACAAAGCCCAGGCAATTTACAAACAGTTGTTTTACTGGACAAAGACAAAAAACAAAACCACAAAAGAAGAATCAAATAATAAAATACAAGACTCTATACAATGAATAAGTAGACACATAACACATGCACATAAAAATATAAACTGCCTAGCTAAAAAAAAAAAAAAGAAAAACCTGGTCAGCTATGTTGCTGAATCTAGACTAGACCAATGTTGTAGAGACTAGGCATGATGTGTGCATCTCTTCATTCTCCTCTCTTCTTACCCTGATGCATCTATCACTCTGGAACAATGTACGTCTGGACTTATCTGCCACATAACCTTTTTTCATAACTCTAAAGTCTAGCAAAGTGAAGATTTTTTCCCCCTTATAAGTCTTATTTATAACTTATTTTTATTAAGGCTAGTTAGCTGTTTAGTACCAAACTCTGATGTTCTCTTCAAACTGATAATGTGTAAAAGGAATTCACTTTCACTCTCCAATATAAAATTTGGTTTCACCAAATGTTAGTCATCTATGATCACAATTATTATATATTTATGACAATTACTTTTTTAGGATGATTGTTCATTATCCTAACAGATTGTAAAAGTTAACCTAATTTTAGTAGTTTTAGCAACTCTCCTTATTTGATTTCTTTGCTTGATGCAGGCTAATAACTTGATCCTTGTGAAACGCAGTAACACCTATTCCACAACCACAGAATATGTCTTAGAACAAGTTTAAGAAATTAGAACACGTTTAAGAAAAATTAAGCAACTCCGTGCATCATTGACCGTTATTAACGTGTTGCCAGCTGAATCATTTTAATCACTGCAGTAATTATCCAATGGAAGGCTCTTAATTATTTGCTTAGCTTAATCCAGGTGCTGAACTTTTTTGCCAGGCAGTATATTAACTGTAATGCTTGAATAAGTATTTAATGTGAAGAAATATTGTATGTATTTTTATAATGGTTTGCAAAGTTAACATTTGAAATTGTGTATGAAACTAAGTTTAAAAGATTATCAAATACTAAATATTTAATTAAATAAATTTTTATTTGTATAGCGCTTTTAACAACGAACAAACTCAAAGCAAGAGATCCGAGGAGGGGAGAGGGGCAGGAACAGTGGTCACTGGAACCTCAGGAGCATGTTTCAACCAAGAGAGAGAGAGAGAGAGAGAGAGAGAGAGAGAGAGAGAGAAAAGGGATGACAGGAATAGAAGGATATGGATTATTATGTTTTTATTGCTTGAATGAATTGAATTGAAAAAACATACGCCACCCCAAAAATTTTTTGTATACAGTACTGTACTGTATTAACATTTTACTTTATTTTATAATTAATAATGCTATTTTCATTACAAAATGTTATTATTTCAACATAAAACTCCATAAAAACAAATCCGTTAAATCGGGGGCGTGAGATTCGATCTACAGTAAAGTGGGGGATTACTGTATTTATGATGCATGTATTTTAAATACTTATTTCAAATATAAAATATGATTTTGCTATTTGGATTTGATAGGGTTAATGAAAACGGCTTCATATGTTGTATCAAAATACTTGTGTTTTGTTGTTTTAAAATACTGTAATATACTTTGTGATTAGTCTACATGATGACATCATAAAACTGTTGCCTCTGATTGGTGCATACTCAATAGTTTGCCCAGACTTGAGATTAGAACAAAAAAATGTATCTATATGTAAGAAACAAGAAGGCTACCAGCTTTTCAATATGATGAATATTGTTTGTTTACAACTTTTACAAATATTGTTTGTTGTTTGCTGAGTATTGTTTGTTTGACAATCAACATATAACATGCTAACAGTGTTATTAATAGTTAAACGTTTTGGTGGTGAAGAATAATGCTAGTAGCCACATTCTTAAGTTTATATATATATATATATATATATATATATATATATATATATATATATATATATATATTTGCATGTATATCATATTATTATTATAATATGAAAAAATAGCTTACTTTAAAGGAATCTCTAGCTTGTTACATCTTATTGTGATAGTTAGAAAGACAAAATGTTTGATGGGCTAATTCAGGTAAAAAAAAAGAAAGAAAAAAACAGTAGAAAGGGCTCTTTCAATGTCTAAATCCCTGATGCTCATCTTTATAATTTTAGTATAATAATTATTATCTAAGTATTGAAGTGCAAGATAAGCACTTCCACTAGGAAATTCTACACTTAGAACACTGCTGCTAAGAATAATAGAAGAAGAACGGGAAAAGATAAAAGAATTACAATAGACATTCTTTACTTGCTGCCACATCTCCTTGTACTCCTGCCTACTTTTCTCATCACTCTGTTGATCCCAATTCTGTTTTGCCAGCCTCTTTCTCCTTATGCCCTCCTGCATGTCCCTTATTCAATCACCACGTCTCTTTGTCTTCCTTTATATTTCCAGATGTCACACCAAGTAGCTTCCTAGCTGTCTCCCTTATCACTTCTGCAGTAGTTGCCCAATCATCCAGCACCTCTTTACCACCACCGAGCGCCTGTCTGACCTCTTCCCTGAACATCACACTACACTCTTCCTCATTCAGTTTTCACCATCTTACTCTTCTTTCAGTATTCACTCTCCTTCTCTTCTTCTTCGCCTCCAAAACCAACCTACAGACCACCATCCAATGCTGTCTAGCTACACTGTCCCATGCCAACACCTTACAGTCTCCAATCTCCTTTAGGTTGCATCTCCTACATAGAACATAATCCACCTGTGTGCACCTTCCTCCACTCTTATACATCACCCTATGATCCTCCTTCTTCTTAAAATACGTGTTCACCACTGCCATTTCCATCCTTTTAGCAAAATCTACCACCATCTGCCCTTCCACATTCCTCTCCTTAAGGCCATACCTACCCATAACCTCCTCATCACCTCTGTTCCCTTCACCTACATGTCCATTAAAGTCTGCCCCAATCACCAATCGTTCATTTCTAGGTACACCATCTACCACTTCATCTAATTCACTCCAGAATCTTTCCTTCTCCTATATCTCACTGCCGACTTGTAAAGCATAGGCACTGATGACATTTATCATCATCCCTTCAACTTCCAGCTTCACGTTCATCACCCTATCAGAAACTCTCTTGACTCCTCCATTACACTCTTACTGTACCCTTCCTTCAGGATCACCCCTAAACCATTTCTCTTTCCATCCACACCATAATAGAACAGTTAAAGGTGTCTCCTGAACACACAAAATATCTACCGTTCTCCTCTTCATCATATCAGCTACCTCTCTCCCTTTACCAGTCATAGTGCCAACATTAAAAGTACCAACCCTAACCTCTACTCTCCTACACTTCTCCTTTCCCTGCTGTCTCTGTAGACGTCTTCCTCCTCTCCTTCTCCTCCATCGGCCAACAGTAGCCCAATTTCCACCGGTACCCTGTTGGCCAACGATACCTGTGGCGGTCGTTGGTAACCCGGGCCTCGACCGATCCGGTATGAAATTCTTAATCGTGACTCGCATGTTTGATTTGGCATGTTTTACACTGGATGCCCTTCCTAACACAACCCTCCCCATTTATCCGGGCTTGGGACCGACACTAAGAGTGCACTGGCTGGTGCCTCCCTAATGGCTGGGTTCAGAGCGGGTTGCCAATACAAAATAATAAAACAAGACTAATTCAAAATAAAGTAATGCCAAAGCAGAATAAAGAAATGAACATGAACAGGGAAACTCTGGGAAGACAGGCGGTACACCAGGAGACTCGAGAAGACCAGAGGCTTGGGAAAACTCGGGAGGACAGTGGTGGCATCTTGTGGCCAAAGCAAAAACAAACACCCCAAAAAATATCCAGACCCTGACATTTAATATCTATTTATTTGCTGGGCAATGCTAAGAAGTATATTAAATAGTAGCTGGAGCTTGCCAAAATCAATCACAAGTTGGATTAAAGCTAGGTTTGATTTAAGACAATTTGGCATTTGTCCAATATAGTCTATGCAACAACAAACTGTATAAGTGAATGAAAAGCACATATAGAGGAGGTATGTACACAACAAAGGGCCTTGGATTATTCCTTGTCTGTAAAAACAAGCTTAAGATCAGACTCCCAATTCCACTTTATTTTAGAGAAGGAAAACTGTTTTAAATATGGAATACAGTACCTTTACAGAGATTTGTTTCTGGAACCTGATCAAGCTCTTGTTTAGGAGGTGCATGAGTGCAATGAGAAAATGTATTTCCTATAGATTTATGAATCTGAAGATATGGGGGGGGGGTCAGAAATTATTCTGACGAATGAGAAAAAGTAACAAATGTAGCTTCATGAAAAAGATCATACATGTT
The DNA here is from genome assembly GCF_014805685.1 of Silurus meridionalis. Classification (NCBI taxonomy): domain Eukaryota; kingdom Metazoa; phylum Chordata; class Actinopteri; order Siluriformes; family Siluridae; genus Silurus; species Silurus meridionalis. The sequence goes on from NC_060900.1 coordinate 11,319,158, forward strand.
TACAATGCCCCTTCTAAACCACAATGCAAGAGAGCCATCAAAATTAGACAGTAAAAAGGTGGGATTTTCATATATAGGTGCCCGATGTTGCCAAAATGTTTTCTAAATTGTTTCCAAATTAGATGTCTTTAATGCAAAGACATCAACAAAGAGAATAATAAAGCATGTAGGGACATGAGTACAGAAACTACATTCCATTTTAATCCATGTCAGAACCCATGGCATTGTCTGTAGTGTGACTGGCTCCAATATCAAATACAATGAATATTTGCCACCCAATAATAGATTTAGAAATAGGAGAGTGCAAAACCGTTGGATAAACGATTTCTGGATTCATATTGGGCCTCTGTTTCAAATAAAATCAGACATCACTTGATCTAAAGTCTTAGAGAAGGTTTTTGGTATACTTTGAAACAGGAAAAGTAATATAGGAAGAATATAATTTTTTTGTAGTATTGAGTCTGCCTGCTAGAGAAAGTGGGAGAGTTGTCCACTTAGGAAGATCTTGTTTTTTTCTCCCAAAATTGCAAAGAAATTATGCTTAAAGAGGTAAACATACATCCATGTTACTGTTACTCCTAGGTATCAGAAATTATCTGATGCTAATTTAAATGCTAATATTATGTTGGAAGAGCTTTCGCAGAAGAATTGATTGGGAAAATCTCACTCTTATGTAAGTTTAATTTATAAACTGAAACACCACTGAACTGTCTTAGAAGAGGTTATTTAGCTATAGCAAACAAAAGAGGGGACAGATGAAGAGGGAAATAATCAGAACTAATAGCATTTGTTTTCCAGACGGCGGGACAAAAATGTATCAATTAAATTTTTTTTATACAGTGGAACCTTGGAAATGTCCCTGAATACGTATAATTCAGAATACGAATCATCATTCGCCAACATTTTCATATCGGTTTACGCATAAGGATTCAGGATAAGAATAATTCGCGGCCAAAATTTTGAGGGGACGTTGGTTCTTCCATCATGCAACCTCTCACTTTTACCGCCTTAGAAATTTATTTAGCATCTTGAATTAATTGTGATAGCACCATCTAAGCGATGTTTATCGCTGTGTCTTTGGTACGTTAATAATACAGTATAGTAGTCATTACTGAACAGCATCGTATACACTTTTATCGAAGTGCATCTTGTGTAATATACCAGTAATTATATTATTTAGTGTTGAAAAAGTGACTATAAATTTTAATCATGTCGCTGAAGGAAAAGAAGCCTGTTATTTAAGGTGGAAGAAAAAAAGAATCCATCACTGTGAAACTAAAGAAGGAGATCATCAAGAAAAAATAACATATAACAGTGATTCCGGTGATAGTTTAACCCACATCATAATGAAAGGAGATTCTCCTTCCAAACAATAATTCTCCTTCTCCTCCACCGAACGTCATCTCCATCATGCCAGCATTCCAGCAATGCTGGAAAGGCACAATAATCCTGGGATACGAGGAAAGTGAAGTGCCAGTGGCGGACACAGTAGAACGCCTTGGAGGTTAGGAAAGGCTGAACGAAGCCTCCAGGTGGCTGCCCCAAGCACTTTCTGGCTGAAGGTCTGAGGTGGAGCGACGCCCTTAGCGGAGGTCTGAGGCGGAGCGACACCCTTTGCGGAGGTCTGAGGCAAAGCAATGCCCTCTGCGGAGGTCTGAGGCAGAGCAATGCCCTCTGCAGAGGTCTGAGGCAGAGCGACGCCCTCTGCAGAGAGGGGCCCAGGAGCCAGGTGAACACTGGAGAAACCCGGGGGTTGAGCAACGTAGTCAGAAATGATTGGGCGCTCGGCGGGACTCTGGAGCGGAGCGGCACCCTCGGCGGGACTCTGGAAAGGCTTAGAGGTAATCTTGGCAGGTTGGAAGGGCAGGGCGATGTTACTAGTCAGACAGGAAGGCTGAGGTTGGGAAGCCCCCCCCCAGCAGAGTTTAGGGGCTGGAGAGACAGCCCTCTCAGGAGGTTATTTAAAACCATTTGGTTTGCCACTGATTGTACATGATGCACCTGAAAATACTCAGCTTACTGCTGGGGGCTGAGATTCAAAATGTCGATCATCTCAGTTGGGTCCCTGAATTGCCGGTCTGGTGAAGCAAGCCCAACGCTTCAAAACATCAGCTGGGTCCATCTTTTGGCCAGATTATTCTGTCAGTGAGCTCATGGGGGTGACTAGGTAAGTGAGGACCCAAATGCAGGATGCACACAGGGTTATGGAGAAAACGGGCTTTAATTGAAGTGCAAGCAGAGCAATAGGGCAAAGTCCAAAAACAGTCTAGGGTCAAAAACAGAGGTGTGAGCCAGATAAAGACTTCCTGTTTACCTTACATACTAACATCGTAAATATTCTATAGACACTGAACAGACAAAGGAATGTGTGTGAAACAGTGTGAAAACCGTCTTAACACTAACAGTCAGCTAGTCTCTGAACTGGCAAAACAATGAGCCAGTTTAAAATAGGACATGGCAAGCTTAATTCAAGATTCAGTCAAGCCGTTGCAAGCCTCTCTTGACACGTTAAGGGAGACAGTAAGCTCGTTTCAACACCGACTCACGTCCACTGAGATCCAGATCCTGAAGGGCTAACCTTCGTATTATTAACATTCTGGAAGGCCAAGGCTGCTGAGGCTTTTTGCAGACAACGCATTCATGCGCAAGATTTAAGACTGGCTTTGGCCATATTAGGCTGCACTGTCTGTGAAGGTAAATAATAATGGTAAAACACTCAGGAATGTGGTCATTAAAAACGCCAAGAAAAGATGTAATTTTTGCATTTGTTTCTGTTTAATGCCTTGTAATTTAAGCTGCACAATTTCAGCTGCACAAACATTATAACAATGCTATGCTGTACTTCATGTATATATAGTGGCTTGGGGTTCCTCAAGAAGTTTGAGTGGTAAAGAATGGAAAACCGGGAGCCATGCGAGTTAAACCGATTTCTGCAGCTTGTTTTAGTTGGGGAAACAAGGGAGTATGTTGGGAAGTTTGGTTATGCGTTCTGTTTATCAAAAATTGCTGGGGAAGTTTTGTTTATGTTATGTCTTCAGAAGTACTTAACGGTGAGGAAATGTGTATATTGCTGATTGCATCTCTGTGTTGTGTCTGCCGATTTAAATTTATATTAGCACCTCTAATATGGCTGATTTAGATACATTTCCGGGGTGGGTCGAAAGTTAGATTTGTTAGCTGGAGTGTTAAAGGCCTAAATGGCCCAGCCAAAAGAGGCAGGATTTTGGCATATTTAAAAAAACTAAAATCTGAAATAATATTTCTACAGGAAACCCACCTATGCATTAGTGATCAGTTTAGACCCAGGAAATAATGGGTGGGACAAATCTTTCACTCTAATTTTAATTCTAAAGCAAGGGGTGCTGCGATTTTGATACACAAAAACATCCAATTTATGGCCTCTGCTTCTATTATAGATCCTCAGGGTAGATAGAGTCTCTGGGAGTGTATATCATGTTCCTGTCTTAGTAGTTAACGTATATTTCTCCAACTGGGATGACGTGAGTTTTATTGATAAGCTTGTTTTTTTACTGCCAGATCTTAACTCCCATCTCCTGATATTTGGTGGTTACATAAATACTGTTATGGATTCACCTCTCGATCGTTCTAATCCCAGGTCTTTATCCTGTTCTAAAATGGCCCAAGCCTTATCCACATTCTTAGATCAAGTGGGGGCCGTTAATCCTTACTGATTTCTGTTTCTACGCAGAAGATTATTTCTATTTCTCACAAGTACACCAATTAGATCTCATTTGTAATCTGAGGTACAATGAACGACCTCTGTGGAGACTGAATCCGTCCTTGTTATCCTGCATTCTGTACATTCGTAACTACAGCCACAGATAAGTTCTTATTACATAACAGATCAGAATCTATATCAGCATCTACATTGTGGAAAACACTTAAAGTAGTTATCAGGGGAGAAATAATCTCATACACACACGGACAAAATTGTTGGTACCCTTCGGTCAATGAAAGAAAAACTCACAATGGTCACAGGAAAAACTTTAATCTGACAAAAGTAATAATAAATAAAAATTCTATGAATGTTAACCAATGAAAGTCAGACATTGCTTTTCAACCATGCTTCAATGGAATTATTCAAAAAAATGAACTCATGGAACATGCCTAGACAAAATTGATGGTACCCCTAACTTAATATTTTGTTGCACAACCTTTTGAGGCAATCACTGCAATCAGACAATTCCTGTAACTGTCAATGAGACTTCTGCACCTCTCAGCAGGTATTTTGGCCCACTCCTCATGAGCAAACTGCTCCAGTTGTTTCAGGTTTGAAGGGTGTCTTTTCCAGATGATATGTTTCAGCTCCTTTCAAAGATGCTCAATAGGAATGAGGTCAGGGCTCATAGAAGGCCACTTTAGAATAATCCAATGTTTGGCTCTTAGCCATTCTTGGGTGTTTTTAGCTGTGTTTTTTGGGTCTTGTTGCAAGACCCATGACCTGCGACCCAAGACCCATGACCTGTTGCAAGACCCATGACTAAGCTTTCTGACACTGGCCAGCACATTTCTGTCTAGAATCCCTTGATAGTCTTCAGATTTTATTGTACCCTGCACAGATTCAAGACACCCTGTGCCAGATGCAGCAAAGCAGCCCCAGAACATAACAGAGCCTCCTCCATGTTTCACAGTAGGAACAGTGTCCTTTTCTTGATATGCTTTATTTTTCCGTCTGTGAACATAGAGCTGATGTGCCTTGGCCAAAAGTTCCATTTTTGTCTCATCTGTCCATAGGAGATTCTCCCAGAAGCTTTGTGGCTTGTCAACATGTAGTTTGGCATATTCTAATCTAGCTTTTTTATGATTTGTTTTCAACAATGGTGTCCTCCTTGGTCGTCTCCCATGCAGTCCACTTTGGCTCAAACAATGACAGATGCAGTCTGTCGCTGATGTTCCTTGAGCATGGAGTTCATCTTGGATCTCTTTAGAAGTCTTTCTGGGCTCTTTTGTTACCATTCGGATTATCCGTCTCTTTGATTTCTCATCAATTTTCCTCCTGCGGCCACGTCCAGGGAGGTTGGATATAGTCCTAAGGATCTTACATTTCTGAATAATATGTGCAACTGTAGTCACAGGAACATCTAGCTGCTTGGAGATGGTCTTATAGCCTTTACCTTTATTATGCTTGTCTATAATTTTCTTTCTAATCTCCTGAGACAACTCTTTCCTTCGCTTCCTCTGGTCCATGTTGAGTGTGGTACACACAATGTCACCAGACAACACAGTGACTACCTGGAGCCTCATATATAGGCCCACTGACTGATTACAATATTGTAGACACCCGTGATGCTTATTAGTGGACACAACTTGAATTAACATGTCCCTTTAGTCACATTATTTTCAGTCTTTTCTAGGGCTACCATCATTTTTGTCTAAGCTTGTTCTATGAGTTTCTTTTTTAAAATAATTCCGTTGAAGCATGGTTGAAGAGCAATGTCTGACTTTCATTGGTTAACATTCATATAATTTTTATTTCTTACTTTTGTCAGATTAAAGTTTTTTCTGTGACCATTTCTGTGACCAATTTTTACAAAAATTTGCAAATAAATTAGCCCCTATTCTTCTTGATATGTTTGAGGACTCTTTTGAAAAGGGAACTTGCCACAAACCTTAAATGAAAGCGAACATAATTATTTTGTTAAAACCTGGCAAAGATGCCTTAAAATGTAATTCTTACAGGTCAATCTCCCTCCTAAATGCTGATACTAAAATCTTGTCAAAAATCCTTGCTTTACGTTTAGATACAGTAATAGAGAATTTAATTTCAAGAGACCAAACAGGTTTTGTCAGGGATTGACATTCTTTTAGTAATATTTAGAGACTGCTGGGGGTAGTCCACTTATCTAAACTTGCTCAGGACCCTGTCCCTCAGGTTGTCATTTTACTAGATGCTGAAAAAGCATTCGACAGGGTTGAGTGGAAATAGTTATTCTCTGTGCTGGAAAGATTTGGCTTTGGAACACATTTTCTCTCACTGGTTAAATTATTAAACTTTTCTCCTGTGGCATTGGTAATTACAAATAGGGAAGTCTTACAAATTACAAATTTGAAGTCTTTTCCTCTATCGAGGGGTACAACACAAGAGTGCCCTCGTAGCCTTTAACTTTTTACTTTATCCATCGAACCCCTATCCATAGCATTAAGATGCTCAAGGCATTTTACTGGCATTAACAGTAGGGACATAGAACATAGAGTATCTTTATATGCCGATGATATGCTGTTGCATCTTTCGGATCCGATTGTATGTATTCCACAAGTAGTTAAGATTTTGAACACAGAAAAATGCGGAATTGATAGAAAGATGCCTCCAAGATCCCGGGAATGGCACCCCCCTCCTTTCTGCAGTTTACTCCAGGTATAGCCAGTGCCTTTTTGTACCCCAGAATGGGTTACATCTCCAAGGTGCCCTCGGTTGTTCCACGACCAGTAAGGTTACATGCATTCTATCCTCCTCAGATTCAGGTCCCAGACCAGGAGAAATTAAACCGGCTGTGTCTGGTACGTGCACTGGACACCTACCTCCACAAGACGGGTCCCTGGAGGAAGTCTGATCAACTGCTCATCTGCTACGCCCCTCCGAGGAGAGGCCTCCCTGCTAATAATTGTTTTGATGCATAAATACGGTCTAGTTTACCATATTGTTCAGAAAGTTAAAAAAGCCTATTACCCAACGTCTTTAAATAAAGACGTCTTTAAATAAGCCGGACTCAGACATTTCTACACGTAAACAAGCTTTAAGCATTTCCCAAAGTATGTTTGCTGTCTATAAAAAATAATCAATACCTGTATGATGAGTTGAAGGAAAAAAGGAAAAGACTGTAAAAGTTGGATTCGGAACAAACAACTTCAAAGGAATTAATTGTTTTCGAAGATTGTGATAAAAGAGTTAATTTGGGAAATTATCTAAAACAGTGTTTAAAACACAATTACAGTCACCTCCCATAATCAGCTGGTAACGGTTCAAGTCTGGGATTTTAGAAAAAACTTTATTTAAAAGTCTGTGTTATTTTAGTGAGGTGCATTAACACTTGCCAGGGTAAATTGATTATTATAGAGGGTGCCTGAGATGATCACATTTAATTAAATTCAAGCTAGATTCTCTAGCGCTTTTCACAATGGACATTGTCTTAAACAGCTTTACAGAATTATAAAACAAATATTTTTGTGAACAATGTGTATTTATCCCCTCACATACAGTACCTAACCCTGGGATCTGAAATAACATTGAAAAAATCTAAGGGAGTATTTTTATTAATTAAGATGGCAGTACCTCAAGCTTTAGAATTAAATTCTAAATGGAAAACCAACCCAACCCATGAACTTAGCAAGCTTTTATGGCACAATTTGATGACAGAAAAACATATACAGTGGAACCTCGTTGTACGAGCATAATTCGTTCTTGAAAATTGCTCGTGTGTCCATTTGCATTTCTAGTGAAATAAAAATAAAAAAAATTTCAAAAGTTACTGTGGGAGAGCGTATGAATACGGGAATAAGGAACGCCACAACCGGTCAGGTGCAAAGGCTTCACATCCACTTTTATTTGGTTTTTATGTGTCGGTCTCTGGCGCGCACACACACACACACACACACACACACACACACACACACACACACACACAACAAAACAAATCAAAAACATAAAAAACCCTTATCCCCTTGTCAGGGATCCACCTGCCACACCCCCTTTTGTGGCTCTCTATGCCTCCGCTTTCCCTAGAGCTCCAGGCTTAACCACGCACACCTGGGGTTCATCATCAATCATGCCTCCGCTCTCTCTGGAGCTCCAGGCTTAATCACGCACACCTAAGCCTAATGATGATTAATCCACCCCGCTCCTACATAAACCCCTCACTCACACTCGCTCCCCGTTCGTTATTGAATGTGTTGGACATTACGTGCTGTATGTATGGGTTCCTTGTGTCACAAAGGGTTCTATGTTTTCCGTTTCTGTTCGGATCTGTACCGGCTGCGCTTCTCCTCCTTGCGCATCTCGGATCAGCTACGCTTCTCCCCAAGCGCACCTCGGACTCGCTCAAACCTAAGGACTGCTGTGTGCGTGTGCATGTGCATGTGTGTGCGCGTGAGTGTGTGTGCACGTGTGTGCTTGTGTGTATCTCTCTCCCTCACTCTCTTCCTTAAAACCCAAACGAGCTATACTCCGGCTTCCGACTCCTGTTTCACTCGTGCCCTGACACCCCTCCACGTGTCCAGAACGAACATAGGATCGAACATCCATAACTTTAATAAACTCAACACCTGGTTCTTTCAACTTTGGCTGCTTTTTCAGTAGTGCTCTGTGAACCAAAATATGATTAAGAGATTATGTTATCAGCAGTACATCATACATGACTAACTGAACATGGTCTCACCCAACTATTATGAAACAAGAGCAAGTTTTGTAAACTTCAAGTGATCAATGCTAAACAAACTGCCAAATTGTGGATTATATTCACTCTATACACAGTCACTCAATTTACAGTATGAGGAATGTCTAACATACATGCTAAACTATTTTAAACATTCAAGGGTTTTCAGTTAATGTTTCATAACTCTGACCATGATATTGTTATTGATGCTATGTGATTTTATGCATTGCACTACTGCCATAATAATAATAATAATAATAATAACTATAATAATAATGATAATAATAATAATAATGCCATAAGGTAAAGAGGTATGTGTGATATATTTTGTATTGTGTTTACCTCAATCAGGATGGCTCCTTCATGGTTAGGTGCAGCACGGCCCAGAATGCAGCACAACCTTTTACTTTAGTTGTTCTTTTTAATCAAAAAGTCTACAACATTCCTGTTCGCTTTCTGAAGGACTCCAGCAGCTATGCCCTGGGCAAAGAGGGAAAGAAATGTGAAGAGGTAAAGTAAAAAAATACTTGATTGTAATTTGTAGAATGTATTTTATTATGATGCACTATTCTTTTTCCTAGTTTATACAAATTATAAAAAGAAGTGCAGCATATTAAACACTTTTTTTTTTTTGTCTGTATCAGCTTTTTAGCAGTCTGCAGGAGATGATTACTCACCACAAGGACAACCCCCTTTTGCTCATTGACAGCAAGAGTCAGGCTAAACAAACAACATATCTCACACACCCTGTACACTTGTAACAAACCAAAATACATGCAGACATGTATACCATACTCCATACTCTGATAATCAGTTAGGATCAGTAGTTGATAACCAGTAAGATATATATAGTAATACATTGATATATAATAGTTTATTCCATTTGATCCAATAGGTTTAAGTCTATTTATCTTTTCTTTTACAGTGCAGAATTTAACAGAGATTATACTGCAATTATTTAGTGATTTTTCAGAGGTGTCTAGTTCCCAAATGCTTCTAATGCTTTTCTTTAATTAAGGTTTATATTAGGGTCTTTTTTTAGCAGCAAATTCATTATTAAGATTTGCAAATTCCAATCTGTGCAAGTCTTGGTGTGTGTCTGGACCGGGTAATAGTGGCACATGTATCTGCATGTCAGCAGTCATTCACACTAAGGACAGACTCACAGTTCCTCAAAGCCTAGAGTAAACAGAACAGCCTTGACCATATGGCTTATATATACTTTTCATGATTTTTAATGTTTAATTGTTTATTTGTTTTAGGCTTTCATTTCAGAGTACTTTAAGACATACATTGAAACTGCATAATTATTAATAACAACTGGAAATATTGAAGCTTGCTAAAACATTTGACTGTTAGTGTATATGCTAATATTCTTCAAAATAATAAACAGATAATAATAATAATCTTTCAGCTATTACTTAATATTTTAACCTATGCACCACTATAATGCCTTTATTACTTATTTTATCATGCAGTATTATTATCGTTTATGGTTTGTGTGCCTGCGTCCTGAAGCGGCCATTGTCTGCAGGTGTTAAGTTAAAAAATCAATTAAATGAAAAGGGGCACAAGTAATCATGAAAAACTACATATCATTCAAAAGTCAATTACTACTAAAGCATTAATTTTCTTTAATGGAACACTTATAAGGAATGTATTTGCTGAATTGGGGGGAGGAAGTATTATTTGTATTCATTAAAAAATAACTTTCACTCAAAACACATAAAAAGAAGCATGGTTTTATAACCTATAGAGTTACAAACACAATGAGACTTCTTCCATTAGGGGTCGCCACAGTGGATCATCCTTCTCCATACCCACTGTCCTCTACATCTGCCTCTTTCAACCGAACTTACCTGCATGTCTTCCCTTACCACATCCATAAACCTCCTCCTTGGTCTTCCTCTTTTCCTCCTTAATGGTGGCTCCATTCTCAGCATTCTCCTACCTATATACCCCATGTCCCTCCTCGCCACATGTCCAAACCATCTCAATCGCACCTCCCTCACCTTGTCTCCAAAACATCCTACATGTGTTGCCCCTGTAATAAACTAATTTATAATCCTGTCCATCCTTGTCACTGCCAACGAAAACCTCAACATCTTCAGCTCTGCTATCTCCAGCTCCACCTCCTGTAGTTTTGTCAAACAAACACAATGGGACTACCCACTAAAAAAGTGACCTGGTGATCTGCATGTGGATGGAAAATCTGGGCATATTTTACATCTGTGAGTTACAATATATCTTCCTTTATAGTTTTATATGATGATTTTCCGTTTGTTTTTACAAGAGAAATGCTTGAAAAATGTGTGTGTGTGTGTGTGTGTGTGTGTGTGTGTGTGTGTGTGTGTGTTTGAATAAAGTCTAGCAGGTGGCTTCAAAACAGGGAGAGAGAGAAAAGGACCAGACATAGTATCAGATAAATGTTTATAGGAATAAAGATTTTTATGCAATCTTCATATCTTCTATATTTAACATTTTTTTAAATATAAACTCTGAACACATATGGCTTTGTCAGGACAGTGAGGACAGGAGCAGAGCGACGCCCTCTGCGGAGATCAGAGGCCGAGCGACACCCTCATCGGAGATCATAGGCTGACCGACGCCCTCGGCGGAGATCAGAGGCCGAGCGACACCCTCGGCAAAGATCAGAAGCAGAGCAACGCCTTCGACAGAGGTCAGAGGCTGACTGGTGCCCTCGGTAGGACTCAGGAGCACAGTGGAGCGGAGCACTTGACGGAACACTGGAGCGGAGTGATGCGCTTGGCGGAAAACTGGAGCGGAGCGCTCGGCGAAACACTAGAGGGGAGCAGCGTGCTCAGTGGAACACTAGAGTGTAGCGGCGCGCTCGGCGGAACACTGGAACGGAGCGGCACCCTCGGCGTAGCACTGGAGCGGACCGTCGCACTTGGCAAAACACTGGAGCTGAACGGCGCGCTCTGCGGAACACTGGGGCAAGCGATGTGCTTGCCGGAACACTGGAGCGGAGTGGCCATAATACACCTTTGTATTATATGCAGTTTTCTTTCTTGATAGATACCCCTATCTGAGTCTTTTCTCCAAATTTTTTTTTTTATGTTGAATATTAAACTCGAAAGTTTCAAAATTTAAACTTCTAAATTTCTAGTTTTAAACTCAGAAATTCCCTGCCCCTCCCCTTTCAGTTTTTTTTAAAATCCCAAAGTACCCCTAATACGGTGTTGTATGTTCGGTATGTGTAATTGATAGTGGAAAAAAGGAATGTTATGGTCCCATTATTTTATCCACTATGCCAAAGTCAAACAGACGGATTATCATGGCTGCGGATACACACGAAGACCAGTCTAAATGATTAGTCATTGGATCATGCACTTTGGGAAACAGCCCTAACTAAAAAATTTAAATTATCCGCACCTATTACTACACACCTCAACAATGGAACTGAAACAAATGGACATTTAGTGCCGGTGGTTTCCTTTTTGATTCTGGTTCCTCTCAAAGTTTCTTCCTCATGCTATTTCATGGAGTTTTTCCTTGCTACAGTCATCACTGGCTTGCCCATCAGGTATAAACAATCTGAGACAATGCTCATAGTAAAAAGCATGTTACAAATAAAATTTAATTAAATGTAATTTTGAAACAGAGTTCCTGGGATTTCCTGTAAAAAGAGTTGTTAAATCAACTTCGGTCAGTATGCACTGCCAAATGTCTAATGTCCTTTACACACTCCTCAAAATTGTTAAGCTGATATCTCTCATCTGGCTTTGCTGAAATATACAGCTGCGTATCATCAGCATTGCAATGGAAGCGAATACCATGTTTATGTATCATTTCACCCAGAGGCAGCATATATAAAAAGAAAAGCAGTGGGCCTAAGACAGATCCTCGCAGAACACCAAACTTTACCTCAAAGAGTGTGGAGAACTCACCATTTACATCAACAAACTGATAGCGATCAGTCAAATAAGACCTGAGTCAAGAGAGAGCTGTTCCCTTTATTCCAAGAACGTTCTCAAGTCTAGCAAACAAAAAATGGTGTCAAAAGCTGCACTAAGGTCGAACAAAACAAGAAAAGAGACAAAACCCTGACCAGAGGCCAATAGCATTTAATTTACCACCTTAACTAGCACCGTCTCTGTGCTATGATGAGGCCTAAATCCTGACTGATACATTTAAAAAATGTTATTCATAAGTAGATGTGAAAAGAACTGCTGTGCTACAGCCTTTTCTAAAATTTTGGATATAAAGTGGAGATTTGATATTGGCCTGTTGTTGGACAGCTGACATGGGTCATGGTCAGGTTTCTTGATTAGGGGGTTGATAACTGCCAGTTTGTAGGATTTAGGTACATAGCCAATGCTAATGGAAGAGTTTATTATTTTTAAAACAGGTTAAATTACCTCTGGAATTATCTGTTTGAGGAAACTTGTAGGCAAGGGATCGAGAATGCAGGTTGATGATTTTCAAGTCAAGAGTCACAAAGCTTTTATTGTCATTTTAACCATATATAGCTGATGCAGTACACAGTGAAATGAAACAACGTTCCTTCAGAACCCTGATGCTACATAAAACAACATAAAACAACAATCACAGTAACAGAAAAAACAGGGCCAAGGACTAGTAAGAAAAATCCTTGCCACATAAAGTGCGTGTGCAACCTAGTGCAACCTAGTGCAACCACTGCAAAAGACAACACAAGACAGTGCAGTACAACACAGGACAGTGCAAGACAATACACAAAACACAAAATAGCTCCACCATTAAACCTGTCATAACAAAATAAAGTAAACAGTAGCAGAAAAATGCAAACAGAATATTGTAAACATAATATTGTGCAAATGAGCAAATAGCAGCAATCAGGATAAAGTGAACTGTAGCAAAAAAAATGTAGACAGAATATTGTATTCAGTGGCTCAGTCAAGCTCTGCGGGGTCAGACGGAGATCTATTTAATATCGTAATTTCTGGAAGATTATTGATAAAACGCGTTGCTGTAGCTGACGTGAATGTACCGTAATTTCTGGACTATTAAGCGCACCCAAATATAAGCCGCACCCTCTGAATTTTACAAAGAATTTTATTTTAAACATAAATAAGTGAAACCAGAAAAAATCCAGGGAAAAGCCATATATTAGACGCTTTATTGTTTAAGCCGCGGGGTTCAAAGCGTGGGGAAAAAAGTAGCGGCTTATAGTCTGGAAAATACGGTACGCTTAAAACGGTAACGTGGTGAGGTACTTATGCAATGACTGAGGCAGATTTTAAAAGAGATGAAATATTAGTCTGAAATAGCTTCAGACTGTGGAATTATGACAATTTTTTTTATTTTTAATCCAAATGTTAACAACAAATTAAGAGTGTGTCCACCACTATGAGTGAGTCCTATAACATTCTGATTAATTCTGACTGAATCTAAAATGGACACAACTGCTGCTCTTAAGGAGTCTTCCTGATTATCAAAATGAATATTAAAGTCACCAACAATTAATGCTTTGTCTAAAGAAGTAGCTAAATTTGTGATGAAATCTGCAAATTCTATGAGGGCCCTGGGGGTCTATAAATAATAATTAATGTAATTGGCTGACTGGACCTGCTTTTGGACACTAAATATTTATGTTGGTGTAAAGAACTTCAAATGTTTTTCATTTGTGTTAAGTCTTTTGTGTGACGCTTAGATTATTATTATTATAAATAGCTGCGACTCCACCTCCTCTGCCATTTAGACGGGGTTGGTGTATGTAACTATACCCAGGAGGGCTTCATTTAATGCTACATATTCATTTGGTTTAATCCACGTTTCTGTCAAACACATTATTTTAAACTCCTGGTCGGTAATAATTTTGTTTATAGTAAACGCTTTTGACGTGAGAGATCTAATATTCAACAACCCTATCTTTAGGTCAGAGGTGCTGGCTGTGCGTTCAGTCCAATTTAATTTAATGTTAATCAGGTTACTTAAAACAGATTTTCTGAGAATTCCTACATTTTGGTTTCGCTCGGGGGACAGACACAGTCTCAATTTGGTAATAATCTGATATTATTATACCATTGTTATGTAGTGAAGGATTAAGAATTGTTAGTACTTGTCCAGGTGCAATAACTAGTCGCTCAATATGACACGGGCTGGGTAGGAATTTTTCCTTGAATTGGCTTTGTTTTTTCACCCACCCCTGTGAGAGAACTAGGTTTGGGAAAGAGCAAAATAAGTTCTTGTCTTTTGGGTCCTTATTACAAGGTAGTGGTTAACATAGTTTGTTACTAGAGGATGATTTGTTAGCCTATTGTAGCCTATCTGAGAATGTGACTTCGCATTTCTGTATTCTGTATTTTTGTACTCTCACAATTAATAGTTATATAGTACGTTACCCACTTTGCACACATGGCATCATACATGGCAGCATGCTAAGCCACTGGAATTAATCTTGCACCTCCCAGTGCATTTCACTCTGCACAGCTCTTTGTCTCCCCAACTCATTCCCTATGTTTTTCATGTTCTCTCCTCACATCCTTATGCTCATGTACTCACTGAGAAACTATGATAATATAAGAAAAATCCTTGAGAGCAACTACAAGAAAATACTTACACATGGTGAGAATGGGTATGTGTGTGTGGTCACCTGTGTGTGCAAAAATAAAAATGACAGTGTGGATGTGGCAGGAATAAAATGCTAAAAAAAAAAAAGCCAAATTTAAGGGGAATCAGAACAAATGTACAAACCCTAAATGACACACAGACGGGATTGAAATTGAAATGTACGCAGATAATGGTAACCAAAGTTTGGGGATTTTTCCAAAGTTAAGTGTTCGGGCAAATTAAGGTAAAGGCACATTGTGTATATATACTACACTGATCATTTTGCCATTGATTTTAAAACTAACTTTGACATGTCATGAGTATGCACTATAGTTGGTTGTGGCTATATTGTAATAAACTCTATCTTGCTTTTTCTCATCCACATTTTCTTTTTTTTTTTTGCAATTTTTTTTTTCCAATCAACATTGGAGCAAAAGTCAGTACAAAAAGAACCAGCTACTGCTGTGTCAATTTTTTGCTTCATGTTCCACTACTTTTGGATGGGGTTGTGTTCGTCTGGTATGTGCATTATTTAATTAACCAATTCATTTCTTTTGAATAAACAATTACTGAATTAAAATTATTCTGCACAATGTAAAGCGATTAACAAGTGTTCTAATAAATCACAGTGGAAGAATGGTACTGGATAATCCATTCAATTTCTTATAGGGTGATGAACGTGAAGCTGGAAGTTGAAGGCATGATGATAAATGTCATCAGTGCTTATGCTCCACAAGTGGGTTATGAGCTGGAGGAGAAGGAATAATTCTGGAGTGAGTTGGATGAAGTGGTAGAAGGTGTACCTAGGAATGAAAGATTGGTGATTGGGGCAGATTTCAATGGGTATGTAGGTACGTGTTTACTGTTAGGAATGTTGTTCCACATCAATATAATTGCCTTATAGACTTATTTGTTATGACACTTCTCAAACTGCTTTCAGTATCATATTATTTATACAATGATGTATATTCAGGTAATCTAAATGTGTGAATGACTCCAGTATCACAGTATCATTTTGCAGCTGCTCTGATTTCTAGTGAAAACCTGTTGAAACTGCATTTTATACAACCCCGATTCCAAAAAATGTTGGGACACTGTAAAATGGAATGCACTGATTTGCAAATCTTACAAACCTATATATTTTTTTTTACAACATAACAGAAATCATATCAAATGCTTAAATATACCATTTTTGGGGAAAAAAATTGATGGCTGCAACACATCTTTAAAAAGTTGGGACAGGGCAACAAAAGACTGGAAAAGTAAGTATTAGTAAAACGAAATAGCTGCAGGAACAGGTTGCAACTTATAAGGTTACTTGGCAACAGGCCAGTAACATGACTGGATGTGGTGAAGGAAGACATGCAGGTAGTTGGGTTGAAAGATAGAATATCTTACAAAGGCAGAGTCTCTCAGAAGTAAAGATCTTCACCAATCTGTGAAAAACTGCATCTACAAATTGTGGAACAAGTTCCGAATAATGTTTCTTAACATAAAATTGTAAAGCTCTTATCATCAAACATCTACTGTGAATAAAATGTGGGGTCATGCGAATTGGAATTAAGGTTGTAGATCCAGACCATTTTTGCATAATCAAGTGGCATCTTTCTTTCGGCTTCTCCCATTAGGGGTCGCCACAGCGGATCATCGGCATGTTTGATTTGGCACATGTTTTTACGCTGGATGCCCTTCCTAACGCAACCCTCCCCATTTATCTGGGCTTGGGACCGGCACTAAGAGTGCACTGGCTTGTGCAACCCTAATGGCTGGGGTCGGTTCCCTGACCGGGGATCGAACCTGGGCCGCAGCGGTGAGAGAGATGTATCCTAACCACTAGACCACAAGGGATCCTCATAAAATAGCCAAATCTATATGTGGTTGTTAGATTCTACCCCTACACATATTTTTTTGTAAAACACAAAAGTTTTGTAAATGAAAATTACTTATTAATTATATTAATTAGTTATAGAGTTGACCAATAATGCAGTAATACTACTTCTTCTTTTGGCTGCTCCCATTAGGGGTCTCCACAGCGGATCATCCATCTCCATACTACTTTGTCCTCTACATCTGCCTCTTTCAAACCAACTACCTGCATGTCTTCCTTCACCACATCCATAACCCTCCTTTTTTGCTCTTTTCCTCCTTCCTGGTGGCTCCATCCTCAGCATTCTCCTACCGATATACCCCATGTCCCTCCTCTACACATGTCCAAACCATCTCAATCAGGCCTCTCTCACTTTGTCCCCAAAGCGTCCTACATGTGCTGTCCCTCTAATAAACTTGTATCTAATCCTGTCCATCCTCGTCACTCCCAATGAAAATCCTCAACATTTTCAGCACAGCCACCTCCAGCTCCACCTCCTGTCTTTTATGTAATGCTACTGTCTCTAAACCATACAACATAGCAGGTCACACGACAGTCCTATAAACTTTCCCTTTCACTCTTGCAGACATCCTTCTGTCACAAATCACTCCTGCCTCTTTTCTCCACCCACTCCAGCCTGCCTGCACTCTTTTCCTCACTTTTCTAACACACTCTCCATTACTTTGAACTTTTGACCCAAGGTACCCACTTTCATCACCTCTTCTCCCTGCAACCGCACCACTCCACTGCCCTTTTAACCTACTCCTACTGACTTTAATTAATGCAGTACTACAAGTGTGTAAAATATATGTATAATTTTTTTGTTTAGTTTCAGGAAAATATTGAATGAAATTAAATATTTACATTTAAAAATAAAAATAATACAACCAACTTTGGTTTTGTGCTCTTTTGGTGAAAACAACAATTCTAAAAGTAAAGAAATCTTTATTGTAGCATCAAATAAAAAGCAGATTAAACAAACACTCCTATTAACATCCCAATAACACAAAGACTAACTAAGAAGCTAGCAGATCATTTTCTGTCAATACACAAATCAATCAATCAAATAAAAATGCATTTGAAGAATTTCTATGAAATTTCAGGTTACTCCCAGTGGCAGGAGGCCAATCAGAACTTGGCCAATCATATCTGAAGTTAAAGCCTGGAAAGAGAAATGGGATAATTCCAGGAGAGTGAGGACTGAAAGAAGAATAAGATGGTGAAAACTGAAGGAGGAAGACGGTAGTATGAGATTCAGGAAAGAAGTCAGACAAGGGGCTAGGTGGAGGTAAACAGGTTTAAGGTGGAGGTGGGACTGCATCAAGTATTGGCTCTGAGCCCTTTCCTGTTTGCAGTGGTGATGGACAGGTTGGTGGACAAGGTCAGACAGGAGTCTCCATTGACTATGATGTTTGCAGATGATATTGTAATTTGTAGGCAAGAGTAGGGAGCAGGTTGAGATGAGCATAATGAGGTGGAGGTATAAGCTGGATCGAAGAGGTGTGGAGTTGTGCAATTGCAGGGAGAAGAGGTGGTGAAGGTGGATGAGTTTAAGTACCTGGGGGCAACAGTGCAAAATAATGGGGAATGTGTTAGAGAGGTGAAGAGTTTATGGGACTCTGGTGAGACCTGTTGTATGGCTCAGAATGTTGTATGGCTCAGATATAGTGGCATTGACAAAAGACAGGAGGCATAGCCTGAGGTGGCAGAGTTGAAGATGCTGAGATCTTCATTGGGAGTGATGAGGATGTCCAGAATAAAAAACGATTATATTAGATGGACCAGGCATGTAGGTAATTTTGGAGACAAAGCGAGAGAGGCACGATTGAGATGATGTGATTGGTAAAAGAATGCTAAGGATAGATGTGGTAAGGGAAGACTCTGAGCAGACACAGTTGCAGAGTGGCTTTCACTCCTTTTTCTTGCAGCTCAAATTGTGAAATAACCAACAGATAATAACTTATTAATAAATAGTACATAATTCTCCCAGGTATTTAGACTTATAAAGTAGGCTTTGGAATTGTAATATTGCTTTAGTTTAGTTTAGTTGTAAAGTAGCAGCAAGTTAGTTTACCTAAGCAAAACTGAAATTATCTTTTCTATCACTTGACATAAAAATTTAACTTTACCAAAATGAAGCAGCTTTCAGTCATGGGTGAGAAAGAAGTCAGTCAGCATGTCCTACGGCCTCTTAGGGGGCACATCCCATACAGCAATGTATGACAGCACGACAAAATGTCTCCTCTTTTCTTATATCATACCCAGTTTAAAAACATGTTTTTCTGGCCTTCGTTGTCTACTGTTTTACACCTCTCATCTACTAATGTACTTATTTTGATTATATACTTTAATGCATAAAGCTCACATATTGCTTGGTACAAAAGTGAAAGTCCTTCCATATGCTTATTGCCCTACATGAGCTTGATTATATTTCATAACTAAGTGTGTCTAAATAAAGGACTTAGACCACCACTACTGAGATTAATAATACTGAAATAAAGACTGAATACTAAGTAATGCTAGATGATTTTTTTTATAAGCTGTTATAATTCAAAGCAAAGCTGGCCTAAGCTAATTTTCTTAAAAATTTCTCTACAGCAGGTAGTTTGAAAGAGGCAGATGGAGATGACAGAGATGCATGATCTGTTGTGGCGGCCCCTTACGGGAGCAGCCGAAAGAAGAGGAAGACAGTCTAGCCCAGGGGTCACCAACATGTTGCACGCAGGCACCAGGTTGCCCGCAAGGAACACGAGTCGCCACGTGGGCCTTTTCTAAAAATAGGTCACTATAGCGCCACTTGGCAGTGAGCTGCATCTAATTTCTTTTATTAAAATATAGATGACTAGATATAGATGAATATCATTAACTATTAATAATAACATATAATTAAAGGTAAATTGAGACAATTTATTTCAGAAGTGTGTATCAAACTGGTAGCCCTTCACATTAATCGGTACCCAAGAAGTAGTTTTCCGTTTCAAAAATATTGGTGACCCCTGGTCTAGCCCATCCACTAATGACAAAGAGAGAAAGTATCCATGCAAACTAGAGGTGCTAATTTTAATTTTATTCCGGTGACTAAAATCTTTTGAATTTTGTTAACCAAAATGATTACTGATGCATTTGGTGACTCTTTCCTATTTCCAAAACTTACATCAGTGCAAACAATCTAATCTTAATCACAAATAATAAGGTCACAAATAATACAGTGGAACCCGGTTATGTCGATGTCCTAGGGCAGGGGTATTCAATTAAAATTCAAAGAGGTCGAGTTACTAAAATTTTCTCCCAGCAAAGGTCCGAATCTTATGTTGTCACTTAAAATAGTGTACCCTCATGTTAATAAAATCAATAACGCACATACATTTCTATATAATTTATTGTTAAATTTCAAGTGTTTTCAAAGTACTATGCTTTTAACATACCGAAAAGTCTGAACTTGTATGGCACTTGAATGGAAAACAATACTGTAGTTGTCTTTACTACATGTCAAGTAACAGACACTGAAATTATTCTGAATAAAATAAATAAAAAGTGCAAACACAGCTTTGAGCAGCCTGAACTTAGGGCCTATTTCAAGTAATGTAAAACATTCAAAATCTTTTGAATAAAATAAAAGTGCTTTTAATCTTCAAGAAAAAAAATAAACAAAAGACATTTGAGCTGCCACCTTTTTAAAACATGAACTACATTTTAAATAAAATAACACAGGAAACTTAGGCGAATGCCTTTTTGTTTACCGTCAAGTAAAGTTTCTGCAGCCGCATTTAAGCACTCCTTTACAACTGTCACATCGCTGAATGCTTTCTTGTGTTGCGCCAAAATCCACGCGATCTTTAACGAACACTCATTTGCACGTTGCTGCCCTGTAAATGCATGCGTGATGACACGAGTAGACCTGTCATACTGTGCTTTCAATTCGATAATTTTACTTGCCCTCACTGCGGACTTCTGCGGGTACATTTCCTCAAACGACCCGTGTTTGGTCTCATAGTGACGCTTAACGCCACATTTTCACAGCATATGAGACACAAAGGTTTATAACTGGCTGCAGGCAGAATAAACATGTATTTGTCCGTCCATTCATTTTTAAAAGTTCGGTTTTCAGCATCTACTTTTTTTAATTTTTGAGCAAGCCATTTTCTTTTATCTCCTCTCTATTTCTCTCTCACACTCGCTGTTGCTGAAAGGTAAACAATCGATTTGATTGGCTTGGCTATTGATGACGCTCCTGTCGTAATTACTAGATTAGCTGCGCATGAACAAATGATTGATATTTTTATTAATATCAAAGATTTTAACGGGTCCGGGCAGACTCGTCACTCGGTCCGGACCCGGACCGCGGTCCGCCATTTGATGATGCCCGTCCTAGGGGGTCGCCAAAAAGCATCGAGGTAACCGATGATAGAGATAAACGAAAATCAAAATGGTGGCAATATATTAACGTGCTTGAAATTTCTTTATGTACATGATGTGTGGTAATAAATGAGAATGTGCATGCACGTGTTTTTGAAGGGGTTCTTTACACAACATTGTTGCCGCGATTTGTTTGATGAAGGCATGCTATAAAAATACGTACAGTACATGTTTATCTGTCAGGAATCCACCTGCCACACCCCCTTCGGCCCCCTTCAGCGTGTCAGGTGTTTTCTCGGCCGCTTTCTCTGAAGCTCTCGAGAAAGCTTTCTTCCACACTCTCACCGTCCGTTATTGTTGGTATATGTTGGTTCACGCCGGTCGTTGTTATCGCATTACGCGTATCCCGCACGTGTCTTCCCACCGGCACTCTCTCAACGGCTGCTCTTTTCTTCCCAAAGCGCATTGCGGACCCCCCCCCCCATCCATCCTGCCGGTGTTCATTCTATGATTTTGCTGGTCATCCCACGTTCTCCCGTGTGCTGTTCAGCGCCACGCTTCTACTTTCGCCTCCCGTTCATCGCATAACATTTAACAACAAAAGGCATATGTGCACTTACTAACAGCAGAGATTCACCAGTATACAATACAACACCTGTAGCAGCTGTAAGCCTTGATTTTTCCGCCACTTCCGCGAGTTCTTCTGCGGCTGCACCGAGATAACCGACGTTAAATGGCACATTTTTTCCCCCCTTGTGCTCGAGATATCCGATAAAAAATGCTTAGACAAAGTGAGAATTTGGCGGTTCCACTTCAAAAACGTCGACTTAATAGGGTTGTCGAGGTAACCGAGGGCGAGATAACCGGGTTCCACTGTATTATGAAATGTAATTTAAGGGAGCAATAAATAAATAATACATACATGCACCAGTCTTGCTTGTTTTCAAAAAGCTTTAAGCAAAATGTTGGTTGTGGATTTTAATAGTCAAATAGAATTTTGCACAGATCTACAATTCACTTTGCAAATTGCATAAAAAGTAGTCGAAATAGTCAGTGTAGAAACTATGGAATAATAATACCAGCTACAATAATACACAGCAGACAACAAAGTTGCATCTCATTTCCTAAATTGTTTAAACGTTGACACATTCTTTGTCCTGTTCATAAGTAACAGTTTGTTGCTAATGTACTTATCCTTACAGCAATCAAGCACATTAAAAAAAGAATGGTAATGGTTAAAATAACAGTAGCTTTAAAAAAAAAAAATAAAAGTAACTTTAAGTAAACATAATAAAAACCTAGTTTTTTTTTTTATCCAAATAATTAAAAAGACAGATATTATATCCACTGCATACTTTTCTTATTTCTGTACAACCCCACAACCAGAAGCTACGATTCCTTGTATTATGTCAATGAAAATTCTTTTTTTTTTTTATTCACTGCGTTCTTTTGGCTCTTTGTATTTCATGTGGATGTAGTCAAATATGTCCTTCTCACTATCCACCATTAGGGGCTCTCCAGGCACACCTGAAACACAACACAGAGGCAAAAATATATTTGCACATTTTGTTTAAATATACAGTGTCATTAAAAGTATTCAGACATGTGAACAATTATTCAACTATTTCTGTCTCCTGTATATATATATAATCCAATTCTATTGAATATAAATTTTAATCGCGAGATTATATTATATATATATATATATATATATATATATATATATATATATATATATATATATATATATATATATACACACACAGTACAGACCAAAAGTTTGGACACACCTGTTTAGAAAAATGACTATGAAAATTGTAGAGTCACACTGAAGGCATCAAAACTATGAATTAACACATGTGGAATTATATACATGTGTGAAACAACTGAAAATATGTCATATTGTAGGTTCTTCAAAGTAGCCACCTTTTGCTTAGATTACTGCTTTGCACACTCTTGATGCCTACTTTGAAGAACCTACAATATGACATTTTCAGTTAACTTTTTTGTTAAGTTATATAATTCCACGTGTTAATTCATAGTTTTGATGCCTTCAGTGTGACTCTACAATTTTCATAGTCATGAAAATAAAGAAAACTCTTTGAATGAGCAGGTGTGTCCAAACTTTTGGTCTGTACTGTGTATATAATACAGTGGAACCCGGTTATGTCGATGTCCTAGGGGGTCGCCAAAAAGGATCGAGGTAACCGATGATCGAGATAAACGAAAATCAAAATGGCGGCAATATATTAACGTGCTTGAAATTTCTTTATGTACATGATGTGCGTTAATAAATGAGAATGTGCATGCATGTGTTTTTGAAGGGTTTTTTTACACAACAGCGTTGCCGCAATTTGTTTGATGAAGGCATGCTATAAAAATACATACAGTACATGTTTATCTGTCAGGAATCCACCTGCAAGGCCTCTTCGGCCCCCTTCAGCGTGGCAGGTGCTTTCTCGGCCGCTTTCTCTGAAGCTCCGGGCTTCAATCGGGCACATATGGTGCTCGTTTAGCATCATCACCAGCTCCTATTTAAACTTCCACACTCTCACTGTCCGTTATTGTTGGTATATGTTGGTTCACGGCGGTCGTTGTTATCGCGCATGCGTATCCCGGTACATGCCTTCCCACCGGCACTCTCTCAACGGCTGCGCTTTTCTTCCCAAAGCGCATCGCGGATTCTGCCAGTGTTCTTCTACTTTCGCCTCCCGTTCATCGCATAACATTTAACAACAAAATGCATATGTGCACTAACTAACAGCAGAGATTCACCAGTATACAATACAACACCTGGAGCAGCTGTAAGCCTTGATTTTTCCGCCACTTTCACGAGTTCTTCTGCGGCTGCACCGAGATAACCGACGTTAAATGGCAAATTTTTCCCCCCCTTGTGCTCGAGATATTAGGGTTCGGCGACATAAAAAAGTCGACATAACCGATAAAAAATGCTAAGAAAAAGCGAAAATTTGGCGGTTCCACTTCAAAAACGTCGACTTAATAGGGTGGTCGAGGTAACCGAGGGCGAGATAACCGGGTTCCACTGTATATATAAACTTTTGGTGTGTACTGTATATAAAATATATATACAGTACACACCAAAAGTTTGGACACACAAGGTGTGTACTGTGTAATGTATATATATAGAATAATAATAGAATTGGATTAAATATAAATTTTAATCGTGAGACATATACATATATATATATATATATATATATATACACACACACACATACAATTTTTTTTTTAGATTATGTCTCTCACAGTGGACATGCCGCCCTTCTTGACAATTTCAGACCCCTCCATGATTTCTGAGTGGGAGAACTTGCAAAATAGCAGGGTGTTCAAATACTTATTTTCCTCATGGTACTATATATGTATTATATACTATTTATAATCACTATTAATACTTTCCAAATTTTTTATAATCTAATCTACATAGGCATGGACAAATATGAATGCTTTATGCAAATGCATGTTTATTATTAAATGTTAATGAAATTATTAAATGTTTTGAAAGTAATTGTTTTTATAATTACATAATTCTTCAGGACACCAAACTGAACTTTTGCTATGTTTCCACAGGATGGTTTTAATTGCCTTATGTGTGCAGCATGGCACTTTTTTGGTTTGGGGAATAGAGATTTAAGTCTCTGATTTATTACCACAGTAGTTTGCAGTATCGAAATTCTTGAGAATGCTACCCACCAATAAAGAAGAATCATGGCGGATTTTGGTTCTTTATTTAAAACTTGGCACATCAGTAAAACAAATCTTTAGAGATTAAAAACAATATTTAGTTGGAGATTATATATTTTTTTTATATCCGAGTGAGGAAAGGATGAAGGTTGAAATCTCTTATTTATTAAAATTTTAAATAAAAAGTCAAACAGAAATGCGTGCTGCGTTAATCACATGTTAATAAAGTTAGTGCCATTAAAATGAATTTGCGGTAACGTGTGTACCCTAAGTGAACATGTGAAACTGTTATGAAATATTAATATTTTATGTGAGCACCATTGTTCCCCTTCAGGAACTCGAGCTGTGTCGAAACGCTATGGGAACGCTCCTGCGTTGTCCACGCTCTGAACCACGTATGAAATCTAGCCAATCGGCAACCCGTGACGTCATAGACAGGTGACGTCGCGTAAACCAGGAAGCTACAAGATGGCTGTGCGGTGGTAGCGAAATTAGCTTCTGTTATCTGTGCAGTCATGAGCTTAAATGAAGGCAGAATTCCGTCAGTGTTGGGGTTACAACACTTTCTCCTAGTCCTGAGAGATTGCCATGTGTTGGGCCGCACGGACAATACGGCGGTGGTCTCGTACATCAACCACCAAAGGGGCCTCCGGTCTCACCCCTTGCAAACGACTGGCGCGGGAGGTCCTCTTGTGGTCCTTGGATGTCTGAGGTAGACGGATGTCTGAGGATGTCTGGGTAGACACCCATTGGTGACATTTCCTTCACGGCGGATGGAGACTCAGAGTGTCTGTCTGGGACTTGGCAGTTGCCTCGTCCCGCCTGGAGTGCTCCCACACGATGTGTTGTGTTACAGGCATTATGCCCTCCTCTGTCTATAGCCCCCGACCAGGGGTTACAAGGCCCGGCTGTGACCAGTGTGAGCACTGGATGCTTATCTCCACAGGACGAGTCCTTGGAGGCGGTCGGTGCAGCTGTTCGTCTGCTGTGGCCTTAATAGGGTGGGTCTTCTGGCCGATGGGCAGACGTTAAGCAGGTGGGTAGCGGATGCCATCCTTTCAGCTGCGAGTCCTGGTCCCTGCTCCGATCGGGGTCAGGGCTTGCTCCACCGGAGTGTGGCGGCCTCTACGGCCGGGTCCGCTGGAGTGTCACTCCGGGACATCTGTGATGCTGCAGGTTGGTCCACCCCGCTGACCTTTGTCAGGTTCTATGGCCTTGACCTCAGAGCCACCCCGGGCTCCTCTGTCCTACGTGCTGGTGCCGAGGCCCTCACTCTCTCTGCAGGGTCTGGTCAGTGTGGCGTGATTGGACACTCGTTCCCATAGCGTTTCGACGCAGCTAGAGTTCATGAAGGGGAACGTCTCTAGGTTACGGACGTAACCCTAGTTCCCTGAGGGAACGAGACGCTGCGTCTCCATGCCACACTCCCTGCACCCCGGGCGGCGCTTACCTTCTCTCTTTGCAGAAGCTAATGTCGCTACCACCGCACAGCCATCTTGTAGCTTCCTGGTTTATGCGACGTCGCCTGTCTATGATGTCACGGCTTGCCGTTTAGCTAGATTTCACACGTGGTTCAGAGCGTGGGAAACGCAGGGGCGTTCCTATAGCGTTTCGATGCAGCGTCTTGTTCCCTCGTGGAACTAGGGTTACGTCCATAACCTAGAGACGTTATCTAGCACTGCTTCAATCCTCCTGGGCATGGAACTTTGGACACAGTTCATGTACACTTAGTGTTTTCTCTCTTTTGTTGCCAACTATTTTGACAATAATGTCTGTATTTTGAGTTATTTTTAGAGGACGGAAAAAATGTTATGCTATGTAAGCTGCACATTGACTACTCTAAAATATACCCAAGTTTCATTTCTGTACTATTGTCCCTTGAGAAGATATACTTAAATGTTTGCTGAAATGTGAGGGGTGTACTCATTTTTATGAGAAACACACACACACACACACACACACACACACACACACACACACACACACACACACACACACACACACACACACACACAGGCCTGCATTAATGTTTAGTCAAGCCACCACTTGTTGCATTAAGTCTTAGGGACAAAGTGACTTTCACCTATTCTTCTCCGCAGACTTGCTGCAGGTTGTATAGGTTGGTTGGGTGATGCTTGAGGACATTTTTTAATGTATTTTTTCAAATACTGCCACAGATTCTAAATTGGATTGAGGAATTGAGAATTGAGGCCACTGTGGGACATTTCCCTATATTTTTTGTTTCATCCAATTTTCCCTTTAATTTCCTTACTAATATATGTAAAACTAAAAGATTTAAAAACTTTATATATTAAACTTTAAGTGCAAAGAAAAAAAAAGGTTAATATCGGCCATTGGAATAGGCAGCAATTGAAACAGTCTGAAGTATTAATATTTTCTTACCCGTGACTCCTAGTGGACGAATAGTGTACTCATTAAGGGTGAAGCCTTTCTCAAGAGCATGGGTTCTCATATTCTTATTAAATATATCACTTCCAGTAAAGTACAACACACCACAGAAATACTGATCTTTAGGAATGAGTCTGTAGATAAAGATAAAGAGAATATTCAGTGTATTCAAACTTAAACCAAAAAAGTGAGTCCACTTTTAACATTATTAAATTAAGTATTCAATTTCTTTCAATTTCCTACTGAAATTATTCAAACAGCAAATACTTATTTTAACAGTTACTGAATATAAAATGTTAATATTATAATAGAAAAATAATTATGTGCCATTTACAAAGCACCAGATGAAAATGTTTTTGAAGCTTTTTATTCCTAAGCCCTCCACCATATTAGGTTTGAGTTGACTTTGATCACTCAAATACTGTATGTAATAACTCCGACATGTAAATGTAAATATGGTGGATTATACCAAACCCAATTCGAAAAATGTTGGGACAATGTAAAATTTAAATAAAAACAGTGAAACAATGATATTAAAATCTAATAACCCCCGTAATTTATTTACAATAGAACATAAGAATTGACCCTTCTTAAAAAGCTTGACTGACAGGCATTCTTATCATGCCGGCATGGCTTGTCAGGTATACGAAGGGTTATGAACTGTGCAAACCATGCAAGGCTTTGGAAATTCAAATGCAAAAGTAATTTAAATTCCTTTTGAGTTTTGGCAGGCTTCACATGCGACACAGAGAAAGTGAAAAAGCTAATACTGTCATTAATATTGATATTTAAATATGACATGGTCATAACTCAAAAGACATGGAAAATACAGTTGCAAATGGACTTTGCCTTTCCATTTGAAATTTGGCAGACACTGTTCCTTTGTCAAAGCAAAAATGCAAACGGTAATGCAAGATTTGCAATTGCTTTTGGATTGTCACAATGTATGTGTCCACATATGGGAAGCACAACTGCAAATACAATTTGCAATTCCTTTTGAATTTTGTCCGGAATATCCTTCTATAATATGTATTAATTAGATTTGCAAATCATTGAATTGATTTTATTAACATTTTGCACATCGTCCCAACTTCTTTTGGAATTTGGGTTGTAATTTACACCACAGGATTCTTATTTCTGCCACTAAAAATATGGCTTAAATATTCAATGCTTAATTAATAATTATTAATTATGCTGTAGTAAATATGAAAGGTTCTTAGTAGAGGACACCAACCTGATATCAATACGGCGGTGATCATAATCCTTCATGTCCTCAGCTTTTCTTTGTAGCTGGCATACACCCTAAGGAAAGACAAGCACAGAATTTTTTTAGAAAGAAAAGGAAAGAAAATTAAAAAAAAATTTTTAAACAATTGACTACTCGCACCATGAATTTTGTATCTCCTTTGGACAAAGTATCAGTGATGAAACCAATAGACTCAAGGTGCACCACAACTGCATGGAGTAACTTGGGCTAGAAGAGAAGGGAATAAAAAGGTGAAAAATATGTGCACAAGACATTTCTCACCGCCTTGGTATTTTTCCACATACCATGTTACAACCTACCTAATCATACACTCATGTGGCAGCAAGACAGTTCATAAAATAATGCCGATACAGGTCAGTAGCTTATAGTTCACATAAAACATAAAAATGGAAAAAAGTGTGCTCTCTGTGACTTTAACCATTGTATAATTGGTGCCAAATTGGCTGGATTAAGTATTTCAGAAACTGATGATCTTTTTTCTAACACAACAGACCCTAGACTTTACACAGAATAGTGCAAACAATACAGTTAGAATTAAGTTAGAATTTATAGCCTGTCAGTTTAGACCATTCTGGCCATTCTTTTCTTAGGTTCTCATCAACAAGGTATTTTAGTATTTACTCACCATTCTGAATAAACTCCAAAAACTTGTGTGAAAATCAAAGGATTTTATTTTAACATTTTGTTTTACAGCCTTAGTCCAAAATGGATAAAATTTATTATTTTCCTCAAAATTCTACAAACAATACACCATAGTGACAATGCGAAAGAAGTATGTTTGACATCTTTGCAAATTTATAAAAAAAATAAAATAAAAAAATTACTCAAGCACCTTTGGCACCAATTATAGCCTTAAGTCTTTTTGAGTATGATGCATAGCTATTTTTGGGCAGCTTGCAGAACCTCTCAATCTCCATCAGGTTGGATGGGGTGTACAGCCATTTTCAAATCTCTCCAAAGATGTTCAATCGTGTTCAAGTCTAGACTCTGGTTGGGCCACTCAAAGACATTCACAGGGTTATCCCATAGCCACTTCTTTATCTTTTTCCTGTTGGAAGATAACCCTTCACCTCCCTGACTAAGGCCCTTCTTCCTCCAATCACTCAGTTTGGCCGGGTGGCCCACTGTCAGAAGAGTACCGTATTTTCCGGACTATAAGCCGCTACTTTTTTCCCAGGCTTTGAACCCCGCGGCTTAAACAATAAAGCTGCTAATTTATGGATTTTCCCTGGGTTTTTCCCGGTTTCACAAGCTTCAAGCCAAAAAACTGAGACCCATAACATTAGACCAATGAAATTGCAGAACGGGTTAAGGTAAACCAATGAAACTCTCTATATTAAATCAGATGTGCTCCCACTGAATCGGCCCGCACCACATCATAAATATGGATGATGTTCCTCTGACGTTTGACCTGCCGCTCACTCGGACTGTCTACAGGAAATGCGAATCATTCGTCATGCTGAAAACAACTGGGCATGAAAAAAACGCACTTCACCTGTGTTCTGAGCTGCACGGCATGGGAGAAAAGATTCACAGATGGTGATTTTTAAACGCACGATGATGCCAAAAGAAAAACTCTCGAGAGAAATAGTTGTGAAAGGAAGGATGAAGACAGTGAACAATTACTTTCTTGGTAGGCTACTGTTTAGATACAAGCCGTTGTAACACGTTGTATCAGGGTCAAGGGATAGCTCGCTAACTCCAGTTGCAACAGAAATCACAGACAGGTTTCCAAAACTCGTGCTTTTTTTAATTTTCTTGGCAACAGCGTTACGGGTTAGTCAAAGAAACTTAGAAATGAGCATCAGAAAATAATAAAGGACATATTCCTCGGCCTTGCACACATGCAGTTATACCGGAAAAATGTGGCGGCAGGCTATTCACAAAATGCCGCTCTGCTCTTAAAGGAGCCACAACATATTTTACCCGTTACACTGTGTAACAGACACTGTCTTTCGTTAAAGCCTGTGTAAAGTTCATTAGTTTCAGTGTAGACACCTGCAGCTTATAGACAGGTGCGGCTTTTTTATGTTCAAAATAAAAATCTTTGTAAAATTCAGTGGGTGCGGCTTATATTTGGGTGCGCTTAATAGTCCGGAAATTACGGTACTGGTAGAGCCAAACTTCTTCCATTTACAGATGATTAAGGCTGCTGTGCTCATCGGGACCTTTAATGCTGCAGAAATGTTCTGTACCCTTTCCCAGACCTGTGCCTTGATATAATCCTGTCTTGAAAGTCTACAGACAATTTCTTGGCTTGGTTTGTGCTCCGACATGCACTGTTAACTGCGGGACCTTATTAGGTGTGTGCCTTTTCAAATCATGTCCAATCAACTGAATTTACCACAGGTAGACTCCAATCAAGTTGTGGAAACAGTGAAAGAGAATCAGTGGAAACAGGATGTACCTGAGCTGTGAAGGCTGTGAATACTTATGTAGATATGACAATTTTCAGTTTCTTATTTTAAATAAATTTGCAAAGATAAAAAAAAAAAACTTCTTTTATGTTGTCATTATGGGGTATTGTTTTTAGCATTTCGAGGAAAGTAATGAATTCTGAAAGATTTTATCCATTATGGAAAAAAGCTGTAACATAAAATATAGAAAAAGTGAAGCGCTGTGAATACTTCCCAGATGCACTGTATGTGTCAGAGTTCCCAGAGATACAAAAATTAAAACTAACTAACTAAAACTAATAAAATTCCACATGCCTTTATAGAATAGAATAGCCTTTATTTGTCACATACACATTACAGCACAGTGAAATGTTGTTCTTCGCATATCCCAGCTTGCTTGAAAGCTGGGGTCAGAGCGCAGGGTCAGCCATGATACGGCGCCCCTGGAGCACAGAGGATTAAGGGCCTTGATCAAGGGCCCAAGAGTGGCAGCTTGGCGAGACCGGGGCTTGAACTCCCGACCTTCTGATCAGTAATCCAGCCCCTTAACAACTGGAGCTACCATTTCCCCCCTTTACTAGGCTTCACTCTTTTAAACCAGCTGCATGCTTTCACAAGAGTCTTTAAAGTGTAAATAAATAAAAAAATTACCAATGTAACATCAAGTACTTACTTGTTTATGGGATTGGGAGGTAAACTCTGGGTGAGTCAGCAGAATATCAATATCACCACTTGACTCTGCTCCTGAAATTGTCAGAGATTATAAGAATTATACAGTAATACCACGGTACTCGTTGGCTGCTTGACTCATCAAATTTGCTATCTATCACGTTATGACTACTGAAAAAGGTTTCGGCACTCATCATATTCTCGGAACACCGCACTGCCCCTTGCAATGAAACTTGTGAGTGCTTCAGGCACTCAGATGCATGTAGAACAGAAGCAAACAGATGCATGTAGTGTCTCCTTTTAGCTCACAAACTGTGCTATAGAGTTCTCTTTAGTGCTTTCTGTGCATTTTAAGCCTAAATCATGAATCCTAAAGTGGTTAAAAATGCTACCAACTACTTCTTGGGGAAACCAGTTTCAGCACACATCACGAGTTCCGGAATGAATTACCGACAAGTACCGAGGTGTTACTGTATGTGATACAATACACAGTGGTTGGAGTAAAGATTATAGTCATTATGTTGTTACTGAGTGGTGATCTAGCAGTTATAATGTATAGTAATGGTGACAGAATTATTAATAATTACAAAGTAGTAAACCTCGTCTGTAGCTGCCACAGATAGTGCCAATGTACTCCTGGTCAATCTGCTCCAACTCTTGTAATATTAAAGCCTGGGGAAAACCACCAAGTAAAATAATATGGCAATACATATAGACTTTCAAAATGCTGAAATTATGAAACTTAATTAACAAACTACCTCCATTTTCTCCATCTCTGAGCGGGGAATTCTCTTCTCAAACTCTTCAAAATATCTTAATAAAGGTAATTAAATTATACTTACATATACATACACACAAATCAATCATCTATATTTTAGACTTAATCTCTGACTGTACACTTACTTTAAGCCAATCTGCTGATGATGGGTCAGTTTATGTTCAATCCTTTTCAGATCTAAAAGCAGGGCAATTAAAAAGCTCTGGCCATAAATTGTAAACAATTAAACAAAAATAAATGTAAATAAATACAGAAGACAAACCATCTAGGGTCTTAACACCTTCATCATAGAACTTTCTAGCAGCAGCTGGGCTACAAAATAAAAGATTTAGACTCAGTAACTGATGAATTAAACAAATTTTGTTATGTAAAAAAAAATATTTACCTACCCTATTCCAGTCACTCTAGTTAAAAAGTTGATGGAGGAACTGGTGTCATCGCTGCGAATCTACATTTGATAAATTAGACACCAATAGTACAACAATTAAAATTTGATTTCTTCCTACTCTTCTGCTCATTGATGCAAACATACCAGCTATAAATATTTGGATAACTGTAAGTAGTCCTGCAAAATTAGCACAAGGACTAAATACCTTTTCCAGTTTACGAAGCTTCCCTGTGGTTAAATACTCATCAATTTTCTCAGCAATCTTTGCACCAACTCCATCCTAAAGGCACAGGATATTTTTGTTTATTACAGCTTGTTTAATAATTCTACATCTATTAAGGTTTATTAAAATTCTCTTTTAAAAAATTTAATTATTATTAAGAGATCAAATTAAAATTTTAATAATAAGGAAACAGTGTTTACTTACCAGTTTCTTGGCTTCTGTGCCACTTTTAATTTTATGTGGGTACTTAGCAATCACAGAAGCAGCTTTTCTATGAACGTATAGTGGGTTACATCTGTTTATTCAAGTATCGCTCTTCAAGTACATATTTACCAGTAATGAACTAATGTTGTTGATTTACCTGTATGCATTGTACTTATGGATGGCCCTGTTTACATTTTTTTCATAATTGGCCAATTCTAAAAAAGAAAAAGTATCCATTCAGAAAAATAGGTAAGGGGAATTAAGGCAACATTAAAGAAAATTTTTAATTTTTATTTTATTTTTTCTTTACATCCACACACAATATTTACTGTATGATTTGGTTATAACATGCATATTTGACATGTTTTTACAAGTCTGTTCATAAAAGCACTGCACCTTTAGACACAGTATAGGCAGTCTTCAGTGTTTTCAGTGTATTCTTATAGTTCTGTTATTCTTGGCATGCAATAAAATATATGATTTTTTTTTTTTTATGAAATAGACTTATCGGTCTTAAGGTGTCAACAGGTTTCTGAAATACAGCCCATTTGGCACCAACAACCATAGCGTGGTCGTGGTTCACATTTTTTCATTCTAATCATTGAGGTGAAGATTAACTTAAGCACGACCTGTAAAAACTTACATTTCACATTTACTATTTTGGGATAGCCCTATCAAAACATCTAAAATTTTCACACAGAAAAGTTAACTAAACCGCAGCTACCCAAGCAGATGTGGCTTTTTAAAGGTGGAGCAAATCTTAACATACTTAATAAATGTAATTAGTCTGCAGTGTCATTTAAATGCACAGAACCGAAGCAACATAAGCAAATCAGCGCATAAAATTAGCTATGCGTACATTTAACTACACAGCTAGCTGTGCCTTTTGTTTGGACTGTCAAGCAACCCAAAACTTACCAATAAGAAAGTCTGTGATGCCTTCATTTAAAGTTTCTTGCGGTGCTTTCCGTTTGCTCATGATTACTGTTGATAAACGCTTCAGTGCCAAAACGCTTAGCAGTATTTCAATTTACTCAAGGTGAGACGAATGACTGAAGAAATAGACAATATCTAAAACAAAGAAATTCGCTGCTGCTGCTGCTACTACCGCAGTAGCTTCTTCTTCTGCTGCTGCTTTGGGCGTTTCATTGCTTTGTTTTGGTACACGGTCTGCCACCTCCTGGAGTGGAGTGCGGATACAGTAAAACCCCGTTTTACGAGCATAATTCGTTCTTGAAAATTGCTCGTAGGTCCATTTGCTCGTACGTTCGAACTGATTTTCCCCATAAGAATAAATGTAAACGTGATTTAATCCGTTCCGAGATCTCATCCGATCGCTTATTTCTGCACTTAAAAAGTATTTGTAGCCTGTTTGAGACGCGCACCACGCTCTTAACCTCCTCGGTTTCCATGGTAATTCTATTTACTTTCGTTTTCAAAGCACCATCACGGATTTTTTTGGGAGACATTTTTCACGATTTCTAGTAAAATAAAAATATATAACTAAAAAAAGTTAAGTTTTTGCTGCACTGAACAACGGGAGCAACCGAGTGATACGTCATCAACTAAGCGACTGATGCGACCCTCCACCGAAAACGGGGAACTGGCAGCATGGGTTTGCTCGTGCCTTCGAAATTTGCTCGTATCTCCGTTTGCTCGTACTATAGGTTGCTCGTACAACAGGGTTTTACTGTATAATAAAGTCTAAAATTAGTCGTTCCTTTTTTTATTTAAGTGAAAATAAAATACTATTGATTGTATCAAGGATGTGCTTTAAATAAGAGCCGTAAAAAATACGTAAATTTAAAAAAAAATTAATAATAATTTTATGGCTCTTATTTATAGCCGCTGTACAGCCTCGCTATATATATATATATATATATATATATATATATATATATACAATGGTGTGAAAAATCTTTGCCCCTTCCTGATTTCTTATTTTTTTGCATGTTTGTCACACTTCAATGTTTCAGATCATCAAACTAATTTAAATCCCAGCCAACATGTCCATGTGGGCCCCACATGGGTTTTATCTGGGTTATATGGGCATCACGTGGGCATGGGGTCAGAGTGGGGACTTTGATGAGCTGAATGTGGGCCCCAGCTTAGACAGGGTTGTGGGCCCCAGTTAGGTTGCCCATTTTGTTTATTCGAGGGCCCTGTATGGGCCACATTTGGGCTATATTTAGCTATATCCCAGCCAACATTGTTATGTGGGCCCCATGTGGGTTTTTGATGGGCTGTCACTTGGGCCCTGCATGGGCAACCCAAAAAGATTTTCAGTCAATACATTGACTTTTTTCAAGTTTAATTTCAAATTTGCTTTCCTCCATTAAATAGAACAGAAATATCTTTTAAATTAGACATGATTCATAGCTTGTCTTAACAATGAGACATTTGAGATGTCATGGCTGGCTCGATTTTTAATGCACTTTGTTGTTACCAGATCGACTTTCTCAGAATAAAATGTAATAAAATTAGAAAGGCACACTGAGTAATGAACAATGCTAAATTCCTAGAGGACTTATCAAATAAAAATGTAAGTTTTGATTACCTATGCATGAAAACTAATCAATACTTTTTCATTTTATGCACAATCAAAGAGGTAACAATGTTGATTGTCCAAACTTTTCCTTTTTTTTTGTTATTGATAAGTTAATCTTATTGTCCCTGCATAGCAAATGCAGGTTGTAGTCACTCAATGCAGCGATGGGCAGAACACTTTTTCCCTTGTGAAAGCTTGTGTTTTAATCAAACTTATCTTAATCCAACAAATTGAACTAATAATTAGTATAGAACCTATTTGATACAATAAAATGAGCTTAATTAAACCTATTTAGCCTATATCTTAATCAAACTCATGTAACCTATTTACTCCAAGTATAATTAAAATAATAGTCTGATACTAATAAATAGATTAAAATAGGGTTTGACTGAAGTTATGCAGGTAAAACATAAACAATGTACAAGGCAGACTTAAGCACGTTTATTGGGGAAAGAGGAGCTTGTAGGCCGTAGTCACTGAAGAAGACATGGGAGAGCAATCAGGATCAGACTCAGGGGAAGATATGGGAGGATAATAATGATTGGGTAATAGAGGGGGGGAATGAGGAGGATAATGAGTATTGGACGAACATGAAGGAAAAGCAGGAGATGATAGATTTAATGCGGGTATGCGAGTCATCATAGTTTTCATTGTCAGTCTGTGTCTCCTGATGACAAACAGCAGGCAGGTCAGACGAGGTCTGTGTGCCCATATCACATGTAAAAGTATGCTACACGACGCGAAGAGGCAGACATGGGTTCTCTGGAACAGCTGGAGTAAAGAGATTTAATAAATTGGACAATTTCAGGTGCGAAGGAGAAGAGTTTAAACTGACGATACTGTCTGCGGAGAATGCTCCTAAGAGCTGTCCCAGAACGTCTAAGAGATGAAGCTGAATAAAAAAGGAAACCAAGAAAACACTATCCAAAGGCAGGCCTGGACAAAGTGGGAAGATCTGCGAAGGGAAAAGAGGCAGGAACAGTGGTCACTGGAGCATGTTTAACTCGACCATGAAAGAGAGAGAAAGAGAGAGAGAGAGAGAGAGAGAGAGAGAGAGAGAGAGAGAGAGAGAGAGAGAGAGAGAGAGAGAGAAGACAGGAAGAGAAGTAAATGGATTATTATGTATCCTTATTGTTGTATGAAAGTTAATGTTACTGTGCAGTTGGGACTCCGGCAAGACTCGCTATAGCAGCATAGTTAAAACCAACCGGAAAAGGTAGGTAGTTTGTAAATGAAAACTTACAGATCATTGGATGAGACACCTGTCATTCACCTGTATATCTTGACTGACAGGTGTCTTGTCCAATGATCTGTAAGTTTACATTCACAAACTATACCTACCTTTTCCGGTTTGTCTGAATCGTTGCACGAAACACATTAATAAATTCGAAAACAGAATGACAAGTCAGACAAACCGAAAAAGGTAGGTATAGTTTGTGAATGGAAACTTATCAATCATTGGACGAGACACCTGTCATCCAAAATATACAGGAAGTACAATATTTTTTTCCCTTTTATTTATTTATTCATTCATTCATTTATTTATTTATTTATTTATTTATTTTAATTAAGCAATTACCCATATACAAACAACATACAAATATACACACATACATAAATAAAATTTATAATAATATTAATAAAATTAAAGTAAAAAAATGATAAAAATAAACAGGGCTATGGTTTATTCTGTAAATCATATTTTTCTATAAAAGACAAAAGATTCATTGCATTTTTCTTTCTAATCACTTTTAGGGCTTTTGTGAAAGAAATAAACCCATTATAAAATCCAAAAAAAAAACGTTGGTTTCAAGTATTTCAAATTTGTATATAAAATTTCCCCATCAGACGTATATTATTAACAAGAAAGTTATCTCTGTTATTGTTTATCACAGTTTGGGTTCCTTGGCGGTCTATGGTTAGGATTTGGTGCTTTCACCGCCACGGCCCAGGTTCAATTCCCGGTCAGGGAACCAAACCCAGCCATTAGGGTTGAACAAACAGTGCCAGTACCAAGCCCAGATAAATGGGTAGGGTTGCGTTAGGAAGGTCATCCAACATAAAACATGTGCCAAATCGTAAAATTTCTTAGATCTTTATGTCATGATATACTGCAGCATCTCCAACATCACTGAATATGAATTTCCTTCCTCAAAGTATCTTTGAATTAATTCCAGTGTTTCCTTGCTTGCCAATGTTTATTTCTGTTATTTTTTAATATTTAAAGGTGTACTAATCCAAATAATATAAAAAAATTTCAAAGTAAACGGAGAACTTTACACATGTACAAGAAACAAAGTTATAAGATTTCATACTTCCTGTATATTTTTAATGACAGGTGTCTCGTCCAATCATCGGTAAGTTTCCATTCACAAACTATACCTACCTTTTCCGGTTTGTTGTATTTGTCGTTGTGTTTTTGGATTTGTTAATGTGTTTCATGCAACGATTCAGACAGACCGGAAAAGGTAGGTATAGTTTGTGAATGGAAACTTACAGATCATTGGACAAGACACCTGTCAGTCAAGATATACAGGTGAATGACAGGTGTCTCGTCCAATGATCTGTAAGTCTAAATTCACAAACTGTTAGTGTTAAGATGGTTTTCACACTGTTTCACACACATTTCTTTGTCTGTTCAGTGTCTATAGAATATTTACAATGTTAGTCTGTAAGGTAAACAGGGAGTCTTATCTGGGCTCACACATCTCCGGCTAGTATATCCTCTTGTCTAAACAGGAAACAACTTTAGGACAGCCTTTTCTCTGTATGTGTAAATATATACGTTCTGTGTCTGCAATAAACCAGAAGAGGAATTACATTTGCTGCATTCCTGTTTATTTCTTCTTCCCTGATATCAGAAAGGCCTACGGGCATCACAGGTCGTATGAAAAACCTCTCCAAGAATTAAGTTTCGTTTGGGCATGATAAAAATCTAACACAAGCTATACCTACCTTTTCCGGTTTGTCTGAATTTTTTTTGTTGTGTTTTTAAATTTGTTAATTTGTTTTCGGATTTGTTATTTTGTTTTTTAATTTGTTATTTTGTTTTTGGATTTAGTGTTTTCTAATTTGATAATTTGTTTTTGGATTTGTTAATGTGTTTTTAGATTTGTTGTTTTGTTTTTGAATTTATTAATTTGTTTTCAGATTTGTTGATTTGTTTTTGAATTTGTTAATTTGTTTTCGGATTTGTTAATTTGTTTTCGGATTTGTTGATTTGTTTTTGGATTTGTTAATTTGTTTTTGGATTTGTTAATTTGGATTTGGATTTGTTAATTTGTTTTCGGATTTGTTAATATTGTTTTGCACTTCTCGGCCACCGTATAAAAGGGAGAACCAGAAGGTAACACAGACATGAGGGATCATGGGACAAGATACGACCTACCACACCATCGTCAACAAACCTGAGTGAACGAGTGAGGGGATGACAGCATACAAATATTCCAGTTTACCAAACACTCTTTATCCTTTAACCCTCCAGATCTGCCCCTTTACCAAAGAAAAATCTACTGATAAAAGACTTGACTAAATAAATATGTTTTCAACCTTAACATGAACACTGAGACTGTGTCTGAGTCCCGAACACTAATTGGAAGGCTTTTCCATAACTGTGGGGCTTTATAAGAGAAAGATCTGCCCCCTGCTGTAGTCTTCATTATTTGAGGATTTAGGTACCAGTGCTGATTAAAGAGTTGATTAATTTTAAAACAAGTTCAATTACTTCTGGAATTATCTTTTTAAAGAATGAAGCGGGCAAGCAGGAACATGCAGACGGAATTCTGCCTGCATGTAAGCCCATGACTGCACAGATAACACACACAAAGCACTTACCCGAATGAGCAGAAGCCTATGTCGCTACCACCGCACAGCCATCTTGTAGCCATCTTGTAGCGTCTGCTGATGATATCACGTCTTGCCTATTGGCCAGATTTCACACGTGGTTCAGAGCGTGGACAATGCAGGGGCTTTTTGACGCAGCTCGAAGTTCCTGAATGGGGAATGCCCATTACCGATTGTATACATATACATATACATATACATATACATATACAAAGCCTTACATTTTTATATGTTGTAATCACAACAAATAATATAAAATAAAATAAAAGGTGTATCCTGAATTTTAAACCTATTAAGGCTAAAGGCATTTCCACATGCTCTCTTTGTGGGCAAAGAAACTGGTAGATTAATCTATAAAATCCTCTTTGATTTTGTTTGGAAAAACAAAATTCACTATGTTAAGAAAGTTGTAATAATGAATACAATTAAATATCGGGGATTACATTTTCTTGATTTTTCATCCCTGAACAACACCTTTCATATTAACTGGATTAAACAGTTTTTGTGTAATACAAATTCAGTCTGGAATTTTATCCCTAATTATTATTTTTCTAAACTAGATGGTCTCCCATTTTTACTCAGTTGCAATTATAACATTCATAGAATCCTTTATAAGTTATCTAAGTTTCATAAGCAAGTATTACTTGCCTGGTTCCTACTTTTTAAGCACAATTTCTCCCCACACCAGCATTTTATTTGGAACAATCAAGACATTGTGTATAAAAACAAGTCTCTATTTTTCCAAAATTGGGTTGAGAAAAACATTTTGACTCTGAGTTGCAATTATAAAATTAAACAGAGTTTCTCCAAAAAGACCCCTACAATCATCACAAGTCAGGCAATTCGGTGAAGGCAAACTGACTTAGAGGATGTCCCTCCCTCTTGTGTCCCGTTGATGGAATGCGCTAAAGGTACATGCCCTGTAGTTAAGCTTTTGGTTGGTGGTGTTGCCTCCCAGTGCCTGCTGGACACTGGTAGTCGGGTGAGCACAATAACTGAGCCGTATTTTCGGAACCATCTGTGTGGGGAAGATGGTGACATGCTCTCCACCACTGGCTGGCTAAAACTCACAGCTGCCAATGGGCTTGACATACGCTATTTTGGCTTCCTGGAGTTGGAGGTTGAGGCCATGGTAATTAAGATGCCGCACTGTGGCTTCTTAGTTGTTAAAGACATTGTTAGCCCTGATAAATCACTCCCATGTATTATAGGCATGAACATAATCAGTCATTGTAGGCAGCTAGTCAATGCAGAATTTGATACTACCTTGGATGCAAAAGTGGATTCCGATTGGAGGGGTGTTTTTCCGAAGGCACAGACGTGTACTATTGAAAGGACCTGTGTTGCAGTGGTCGCTCGGACAGAGCGAATACCTGCTGGGTCTTGGCAAGGGCGTCTAATAGAGATCTTGGAACTGGACAGCTTAGGATGTTAGAACCTTTGAGTACTCCATTGTCAGGAGGTCTGGTAGTCATTCCTACGCTTGTTGATGCAATTAATTTTTGTATACCTTTTGAGATTTTGAATCTTTCTCCGGAGGATGTGTTCTTGTCCCCTGGGACACGGTTGGGTATCCTGTCAAAAGTAGGGTGTGTAGAGAGTTCACAGCATTGTGAAGTGAAATTTCAGTGAATCTCAGCTGACACTGAACAAGTGACTGTAGATGTAATAGGTGAGCCTAATAGAAACTGTTTACAGCACATCTTGGATAAGATTGACATGGCTGGTACTGAGGACGAGCAAGCTCAGTTCAGGTCATTATTAACAAAGTACCTTGATGTATTTGCTGTAGAAGATGAGGACCTGGGGTATACTGTTAAGGTTAAGCATGAGATTCACTTGACCGATGATGATCCTGTTACACAGCCATATCGTAGGATTCCACCAAATCAGTACCGTGAAGTGAGGGAACATATCTCCAACTTGTTACGAAAGGGAGTCATACAGGAGAGTAACAGTGCCTATGCATCACCTATAGTTCTGGTGCGTAAGGCAGACGGAAGCATTAGGTTATGTGTAGATTACCGGAAACTAAATCAGAAGACCAAGAGGGATGCATTTCCTTTACCCTGCATAGATGAGAGCTTTGATGCTCTGCGGGGAACGCGATATTTCTCTACAATTTATCTAGCAAGTGGCTACCATCAGGTGGCGGTGGAGGAAGGAGATCGGCACAAAACAGCATTTTCAACCCCTTTTGGGTTATATGAGTATTTACAGATGCCGTTTGGTATCTGCAATGGGCCTGCGACCTTTCAGAGGTTAATGCAAGCCACCATGAATGACCTAGTCTTTCAGATTCTGCTGGTCTACCTAGATGATATTTTAGTGTATTCCTCAACGTTTCAAGAGCACTTGGCTAGACTGGATACTGTGTTGACGCAGCTGCAAGAGACTGGTCTGAAGGTAAAGCTGGAGAAATTTTAT
The DNA here is from genome assembly GCF_014805685.1 of Silurus meridionalis. NCBI lineage: Eukaryota > Metazoa > Chordata > Actinopteri > Siluriformes > Siluridae > Silurus > Silurus meridionalis. Next base: position 11,361,180 of record NC_060900.1, read on the forward strand.
TTTCTTTAGTCAGAGGTTTCATTTTTAGGACACCAGATATCTGCGGATGGTATCAGCACAGACCCCCTGAAGGTAGCTGTTGTAAAGCAGTGGCCGGTTCCAAATACGTTAAAGAATTTAAGATCATTCCCTGGGTTCTGCAGTTACTATAGGGGATTCATTCAGGGGTTCTCTAAAATAGCTGGTCCCTTGCATGATGTGGTAAATTTATGTTTGAATAGTGGAAGTGTAAACTAAACTAATGCTGCGGTGTCTGTGGACTGAAGAATGCCAAGCTGCTTTTGACAGTTTCAAGGATAAGCTTACGTTTGCACCTATACTAGGTTTTGCAGACTTTACCAAACCGTTTATTGTGGAGACGGATGCCAGCATCCAAGGGTTCGGTGCTGTTCTGTACCAGCATCAAGGAGACACCAAGCGGGTGATTGCCTTTGCAAGTAGACGACTAAGGGATGCTGAAAAGAATGATAGAAACTACAGCAGCATAAAGCTTGAACTTCTTGCTCTTAAGTGGGCAATTGGCGAAAAATTTTGAGGATATTTATTGGGTTCCAAGTTCACTGTGATCATAGACAATAACCCTTTGTGCCATCTAAAAACAGCCAAGATTGGTGCAATTGAGCAGAGGTGGGTTTCACAGCTGTCTGTCTTTGATTTTGATGTCCAATACCGTCCAGGATATCGAAATGTAGTAGCTGACACACTCTCTAGGCAGCCATTTGCAGGGGAGCCAGAGCCTGTCTCAGTTGATTCTGAGTATGATGGTTGTGTGGCAATTTGTAGTTTGATTAGACGTGGTACAGCCCTAGACCCCGCACTTGTTTCTGCTGGGCTACACAGCTGTAAAGTAAGGCAGATGCGGCTGGTGGAATATGATGATCCTAATGGGCTGAGGCAAGAAAATACACCCACTTTTCCAGGTTATACTACTGATGAGCTTTGTGCCTTTCAACAGCAGGATTCTGTGCTTAGTGTATTTAGGAGGTTGTGGTAGCAAAAGAAGAGACCATATGGCAAGGAGCACATTGCTCTGCCTAAACCTGTTCAGTCCATGTTGGAACAGTGGGATAGGATCAGGGAGCGTCAAGGTTTACTGTATCGAGTGATTAGGGATGTGGTAGATGGGGAATGTTATCAGCTCTTGTTGAATTCTAGCCTGAAGAAACCAGTTCTGGAGTGTGTGCACAACTCTATGGGCCATCAAGGCATTGAGCGTACCTTGCACTTGCTAAGAAGCAGATGCTTTTGGGTGGGTATGCACAATGATGTTGCCCAGTGCGTTAAAGATAACAGCATTGTGTGTTAACTAAAATGCCACAACCAAAGGACCATCCACCAATTAAGTCATTCTTGGCTTCTAGGCCACTGGAAGTAGTTGCTGTAGACTTCACTGTGCTGGAACCGGCATTAGATAAACGTGAGAATGTTCTTGTCGTCACAGATGTCTTTACAAAATTCACTCAGGCCTTTCCTACTCGTTCAGTTGTAACTAAACTCTGAAGCCTGACCTCTCCAAAGAAGGGGAGTCAAAAGATTCAGATGAAGACATGGTTTTGATGGAGATGAGTAATGGTAACGCAGGGCTGGGACTGCTTCAGTCTGTCTGCCCTCAAGGCGTTGAGTCAGTGGCTGATGCTGACCATGCCAGTTTAAGTGTCTGATTTTGCTAGGACCTCTAAAACAGAGGAAATGTCTGACACCACTAGTAAGACAAAGGGTCCTGTGGCTGCACCACGTAGGAGCAGGAGACTAAATGCAGGTCAGCACTCAAATATGTACCATGAGCCCAAGTCTGTTTTGGACACCGCTACTGTAACTCAATCAACTAGTTCTACTGTATTCTGTGAAGCAGTAAAGGAGGTTGAGAGAAACTTGGTCCTGAAGGAGTAATTGAGGCGCTTACTTTGGTGCAGGAGAATGTAACCGGGTGGTAGTTTAAGGTGCATTTATTTCTTTATGCTACAGATTATGCCTGCCTGGTGAGAATGAACACAGGGTTCTTTAAGAGATGCTTGGTGGCGTCATCGCATATGTGTGTGGCGTGGTCCACCTGAGAATGGAAATCGGGGAGTTAACAGGGATATAGGCTTTATCTAGTTACCTAGTTATCTACTTTAACATTATTAGTTTTCTAGGTGAAGGATCCAGTATCATCCATTATTAAGTAAATTTAAAATAGAGTGCAAATTTCTTACCCGTGTTGTTTTCTGAAGGGTAATGTATGTCTGCAGTAATTTGTGTGGATGCACTATTTGAGGTGCAAAGGTTAGCATAGTGTGAGCTAAGGTCAGTGTTTGGATGTATATTAGTTTAAAATGCATCAAATATCGATTTGTGTTATTTCTAAGAAAGATTTCAGAATTCTAATCGTTCATGAATGTGTTGATTTATTTAGCATATGCAAGCCATACGAGTTCTCTTGGTGTGTTCGGCCTAACAGAGCATAAATAGCACTGAAGGCTAAGTTTGGAAAGTAAATAAACCGGCATGTGCTACATAAATCAACACATTCATGAACGATTAGAATTCTGAAATATGGCATATAGGATCTTGGAGGAGTAATTAACTTTTCCTCAGGTTGGTCAATAATCTAATCTTTAGGCATTTGTTTCTTTTTTTTTTAAGAATTGCCAATGCCGTATTTTGTTTACTGGATAAATGTTGATTTATTGTTTTATATATTGCACACCATAAAAACAGATTCTGTACATCAGGTAGTACTTTATTTTATTGATTTTTATTTTATTTTATTGATATATATATATTTTTTTATATTAATTTTGTTTAATCTAACTCCTCATTTATCTTCTTCCACATAAAAGAAGGATATATATATATATATATATATATATATATATATATATATATATATATATATATATATAGTATTGTGCTAGTTACTAAAGAATAGTAACTAGTTACAGTTATCGTTACTTCATTCAAAAAACTTAGTTACTTTGTTGATTACTTACACCAAAAAGTAATGCGTTACGGTTAAAAGTAACTTTTTAAAAGAACATTCTTTAATGTTCCCATTAATGCCCTTTTATGCGTTATGGTCTATACAAACACAAAACTGACTTAAACACAAAGTCATTTTTAAACAATATTTTATTTAATCAGACCAGCACAAACTGAATATATCACAAGGATTTCTGAAATAAATAACAAAACAAGCTTAATAATATATACAGAATCAAAAACTAAAGTGGCTTCTGCTGTTGAGCCCTTTAAAAATGTTCCTTTCACAGCTTAAGTATGAAAACTATCAACAATGTACAACAGAACACCAGGTTCCGAGTTCCTGGAGGAGCTTCGACAGATTGGAGTTGCTGTTTATCGCAGTGGATACGAGCTTCGAACCAGAAAGACACAGCTTACATTTGACTTAAAAGTTTTTGTCTTTATACTCAACTAAAGTGAAATAATGGGCATATTTCCAATTTGAGAAACTCTTCTTGCTCTCGCCTCGACTTGCCATTACTGCCGCACAGACCTGAATAACCGGAGACACGCCTACAGTGCGTCTTCTTCATGTATACAGAGGGCAATCCACCAATTCTACAATGCGTCCTGCTGTAAACAGGTTAGACTGCTTCATTCATTCATTGTAGTATTCAGTGCATGATACGGTAACGGTTACTTTATTTTTAAAAGTAAGTAAGTAAGTGTGTGTGTATATATCTGTACCGGTAACGCGTTACTTTTGACAGTAACTAATACTGTAAAGCGTTACGGTACAGATATACACACACACATTATATATATATATATATATATATATATATATATATATATATATATATATATATATATATATATATATAAATAATGTGTGTGTGTATATATCTGTACCGGTAACGCTTTACAGTATTTACAAAATACACACACATTATATATATATATATATATATATATATATATATATATATATATATATATATATATATATATATATATATATATATATATATATATAATAATGTGTGTGTGTGTGTATATATCTGTACCGGTAACGCTTTACAGTATTAGTTACTGTCAAAAGTAACGCGTTACGGTACAGATATACACACACACATATATATATATAATAATGTGTGTGTGTATATATCTGTACCGCAACGCGTTACTTTTGACAGTAACTAATACTGTAAGCGTTACGGTACAGATATATACACACACTTACTTACTTACTTTTTAAATGAATGAATTTCGGCTGAAGTGTAGCCTACAGTCTAACCTGTTTACAGCAGGACGCATTGTAGAATTGGTGGATTGCCCTCTGTATACATGAAGAAGACGCACTGTAGGCGTGTCTCCGTTATTCAGGTCTGTGATTCTGTATATATTATTAAGCTTGTTTTGTTATTTATTTCAGAAATCCTTGTGATATATTCAGTTTGTGCTGGTCTGATTAAATAAAATATTGTTTAAAATGACTTTGTGTTTAAGTCAGTTTTGTGTTTGTATAGACCATAACGCATAAAAGGGCATTAATGGGAACATTAAAGAATGTTCTTTTAAAAAGTTACTTTTAACCGTAACGCATTACTTTTTGGTGTAAGTAATCAACAAAGTAACTAAGTTTTTGAATGAAGTAACGATAACTGTAACTAGTTACTATTCTTTAGTAACTAGCACAATACTATATATATATATATATATATATATATATATATATATATATATATATATATATATATATATATATATATATATATATCCTTCTTTTATGTGGAAGAAGATAAATGAGGAGTTAGATTAAACAAAATTAATATAAAAATATATATATATATATATATATATATATATATATATATATATATATATATATATATATATATAAATAATGTGTGTGTGTGTATATATCTGTACCGGTAGCGTTACTTTTGACAGTAACTAATACTGTAAAGCGTTACCGGTACAGATATATACACACACACTTACTTACTTACTTTTAAAAATAAAGTAACTTCGTTACCGTTACCGTATGGTGCGTTACCCGTTACTTTTTTAAATGAATGAATTTCGGCTGAAGTGTAGCCTACAGTCTAACCTGTTTACAGCAGGACGCATTGTAGAATTGGTGGATTGCCCTCTGTATACATGAAGAAGACGCACTGTAGGCGTGTCTCCGGTTATTCAGGTCTGTGATTCTGTATATATTATTAAGCTTGTTTTGTTATTTATTTCAGAAATCCTTGTGATATATTCAGTTTGTGCTGGTCTGATTAAATAAAATATTGTTTAAAAATGACTTTGTGTTTAAGTCAGTTTTGTGTTTGTATAGACCATAACGCATAAAAGGGCATTAATGGGAACATTAAAGAATGTTCTTTTAAAAAGTTACTTTTAACCGTAACGCATTACTTTTTGGTGTAAGTAATCAACAAAGTAACTAAGTTTTTTGAATGAAGTAACGATAACTGTAACTAGTTACTATTCTTTAGTAACTAGCACAATACTATATATATATATATATATATATATATATATATATATATATATATATATATATATCCTTCTTTATGTGGAAGAAGATAAATGAGGAGTTAGATTAAACAAAATTAATATAAAAATATATATATATCAATAAAATAAAAAAATCAATAAAATAAAGTACTACCTGATGTACAGAATCTGTTTTTATGGTGTGCAATATATAAAACAATAAATCAACATTTATCCAGTAAACAAAATACGGCATTGGCAATTCTTAAAAAAAAAAGAAACAAATGCCTAAAGATTAGATTATTGACCAACCTGAGGAAAAGTTAATTACTCCTCCAAGATCCTATATGCCATATTTCAGAATTCTAATCGTTCATGAATGTGTTGATTTATGTAGCACATGCCGGTTTATTTACTTTCCAAACTTAGCCTTCAGTGCTATTTATGCTCTGTTAGGCCGAACACACCAAGAGAACTCGTATGGCTTGCATATGCTAAATAAATCAACACATTCATGAACGATTAGAATTCTGAAATCTTTCTTAGAAATAACACAAATCGCATATTTGATGCATTTTTAAACTAATATACATCCGAAACACTGACCTTAGCTCACACTATGCTAACCTTTGCACCTCGAAATAGTGCATCCACACAAATTACTGCAGACATACATTACCCTTCAGAAAACAACACGGGTAAGAAATTTGCACTCTATTTTAAATTTACTTAATAATGGATGATACTGGATCCTTCACCTAGAAAACTAATAATGTTAAAGTAGATAACTAGGTAACTAGATAAAGCCTATATCCCTGTTAACTCCCCGATTTCCATTCTCAGGTGGACCACGCCACACACATATGCGATGACGTCACCAAGCATCTCTTAAAGAACCCCTGTGTTCATTCTCACCAGGCAGGCATAATCTGTAGCATAAAGAAATAAATGCACCTTAAACTACCACCCGGTTACATTCTCCCTGCACCAAAGTAAGCGCCCTCAATTACTCCTTCAGGACCAAGTTTCTCTCAACCTCCTTTACTGCTTCACAGAATACAGTAGAACTAGTTGATTGAGTTACAGTAGCGGTGTCCAAAACAGACTTGGGCTCATGGTACATATTTGAGTGCTGACCTGCATTTAGTCTCCTGCTCCTACGTGGTGCAGCCACAGGACCCTTTGTCTTACTAGTGGTGTCAGACATTTCCTCTGTTTTAGAGGTCCTAGCAAAATCAGACACACTTAAACTGGCATGGTCAGCATCAGCCACTGACTCAACGCCTTGAGGGCAGACAGACTGAAGCAGTCCCAGCCCTGCGTTACCATTACTCATCTCCATCAAAACCATGTCTTCATCTGAATCTTTTGACTCCCCTTCTTTGGAGAGGTCAGGCTTCAGAGTTTAGTTACAACTGAACGAGTAGGAAAGGCCTGAGTGAATTTTGTAAAGACATCTGTGACGACAAGAACATTCTCACGTTTATCTAATGCCGGTTCCAGCACAGTGAAGTCTACAGCAACTACTTCCAGTGGCCTAGAAGCCAAGAATGACTTAATTGGTGGATGGTCCTTTGGTTGTGGCATTTTAGTTAACACACAATGCTGTTATCTTTAACGCACTGGGCAACATCATATCTGGTGTCCTAAAAATGAAACCTCTGACTAAAGAAAATAAAATTTCTCCAGCTTTACCTTCAGACCAGTCTCTTGCAGCTGCGTCAACACAGTATCCAGTCTAGCCAAGTGCTCCTGAAATGTTGACGAATACACTAAAATATTATCTAGGTAGGCCAGCAGAATCTTAAAGACTTGGTCATTCATGGTGGCTTGCATTAACCTCTGAAAGGTCGCAGGCCCATTGCAGATACCAAACGGCATCTGTAAATACTCATATAACCCAAAAGGGGTTGAAAAGGGGTTTTGTGCCAATCTCCTTCCTCCACCGCCACCTGATGGTAGCCACTTGCTAGATAAATTGTAGAGAAATATCGCGTTCCCCGCAGAGCATCAAAGCTCTCATCTATGCGGGTAAAGGAAATGCATCCCTCTTGGTCTTCTGATTTAGTTTCCGGTAATCTACACATAACCTAATGCTTCCGTCTGCCTTACGCACCAGAACTATAGGTGATGCATAGGCACTGTTACTCTCCTGTATGACTCCCTTTCGTAACAAGTTGGAAGTATATATATATATATATATATATATATATATATATATATATATATATATATACAGTGGAACCCGGTTATCTCGCCCTCGGTTACCTCGACAACCCTATTAAGTCGACGTTTTTGAAGTGGAACAGCCAAATTCTCGCTTTTTCTAAGCATTTTTTATCGGTTATGTCGACTTTTTTTATGTCGCCAAACCCTAATATCTTGAGCACAAGGGGGAAAAATTTGCCATTTAACGTCGGTTATCTTGGTGTAGCCGCAGAAGAACTCGCGGAAGTGGCGGAAAAATCAAGGCTTACAGCTGCTACAGGTGTTGTATTGTATACTGGTGAATCTCTGCTGTTAGTTAGTGCACATATGCCTTTTGTTGTTAAATGTTATGCGATGAACGGGAGGCAAAAGTAGAAGCGCGGCGCTGAACAGCACACGGGAGAATGTGGGATGAGCAGCAAAAGCATAGAATAAACACCGGCAGGATCGGGGGGAATCCGCGATGCGCTTTGGGAAGAAAAGAGCAGCCGTTGAGAGAGTGCCGGTGGGAAGGCACGTACCGGGATACTCTTGAGCGATAACAACGACCGCTGTGAACCAACATATACCAACAATAACGGACAGTGAGAGTGTGGAAGTTTAAATAGGAGCTGGTGAAGATGCTAAACGAGCACCATATGTGTGCGATTGAAGCCGGGAGCTTCAGAGAAAGCGGCCGAGAAAGCACCTGACACGCTGAAGGGGGCCGAAAGGGGCGTGGCAGGTGGATTCCTGACAGTTAACAAACATGTATGTACATTTTTATAGCAGCCCTTATTAAACAAATCACGGCAACGCTGTTGTGTAAAAAAAACCCTCCAAAAACACGTGCATGCACATTTTCATTTATTAACGCACATCATGTACATAAAGAAATTTCAAGCAGGTTAATATACTGCTGCCATTTTGATTTTCGTATATCTCGATCATCGGTTACCTCGTTGCTTTTTGGCACCCCCCTATATTATATATATATATATATATATATATATATATATATATATATATATATATATATATATATATACATTTTTTTTTTTTTTTACACATATATACATACAGAAACAGATATACACATATACTGTGTGACGTATATGACGTGCTGTATGTATATGATATACATACATATTGCACGTCGTATATATTATATCCTGGGCTAGTCGACCCGTAACGGAAACACTATTTATACTGCGCATGTGCGCCTACTTCCTGTCTTAAGTTATGTAATAATTTACGGCAATTTTGGTGAAATAGACGCATTTCCGCACATGCGCAGTTCAAATAGTGTTTCCGATACGACTCGAGTAGCGACACGGGTCCAAAGTGCAAACATGGACGCGGCCATGTTTTACACGTCATTTTAGTCTGGTTGTTCCATGATAAATGTTGCAATTACCAACTCCCAGTTGAGTTAAACGTATCATTGCGGAAGTGGGAAGTCGGAATTCAAGTCATTTTTGACCCAATGCACGAATCGCCCATGTTTTGTTAGCAACGAGCTAGGCAGAGGGTAGTTCTATTTTATGCTTTTTTGACGAGTCACCTCGAGGCTGAGGAGTCCATCCCGTGTTCTCGAGGATTGTTTTCATATTTTTCTTTTGGAAGAGGGGGCAGTTGCTTCGCACACACTTGTGAACGTCAAGACAGGACATATTTTAGACAGTCTAAGCACTAGAATTATTACCGTCAACGATACACGGTAGGCTTGTCCTTTTGTATTTTCAAATCGCTATAATAGTATGGTTGTAGGTTATGTAGACTATCATACACTTTGTAATTGTGTGACTAGTATGCGTAGGAAAATGCACCAAAGCTATGATACGAGATATCCTGACAGATAGATGTGGCAGTGATAATTTTGCAGAAGCTGTTGAGTAAGTACAACAAATATAAAGGCTCTGGGCACTGTAAAATATGTGCAGAAGCTGATGAGCAAGTACACTTAGAATATATATGTAATTTTATTAGTGAAGAATGTGTGCAAGGCACAATATGTTTTGGAAATGTGAAATGTATACATTTACAATGTGGAATATGTGAATTGGATGTAGGATGACGATAGAGGATATTTACTTTTTTTTAAATGACTACAAAACATCACAGTACAGGGTTATTAAAAAAAAAATGAACCGATATCATGACGCGATTCTTTAGTTCTCAAGCATCGTCATGGAATGAGTCAGTGACCATTTGAAAGAGGAGTTATCGAAGTTGATTGTGAGTATAATACTTGTGACTTGGCTGAAGTTTTGTATAACTTTTCCTTAATAAAATATTGCGTAATGAAATTGGATCATTCTTTTTGAATAACCCTGTATTATAATAAATGCAAATCAGAATTGATAATGCAAGGTGTAATTTTCCCCATTTGTAATGTTATAACCTTGTCCATCATATAAAAAAATCTATGTTTAAGTCTATAGTCCACCAGTATACTCCACCATATTGTGATCTCTGTTCAGGGATATTGGCTATTTACCTTATTTAAACACTGCATGTTTCTATGCTTTAGTGCAAAAACTTAAAAGATTCCTATTCCTTTTGATATAGGCTTCCACATTATCCAAACCTTGTCTGTGGTTGGAAATGTATCCAAACTTCCACAACCCATTTGCAAATGACAATGAAGAGCATGCTACAACAGCAGCAAAAAGCTTTAACTATGATAAAGATGATAAAGATGAAAGCACAATGAACCCAGAAGATCGACACCAGAGGCACCTGGAACAAGAGGTGATGCGTACAGCTCAGTCTGCCATGGAGAGTAGCAGTCGCTCCCTTTCCCTCATCTATGATTCAGAGAAAATTGGGAGAGAGACAGCAGAGGTAAGATAATTTTGCTTGTTTATGCACAGTTGCATGTTTAATTTAATAAAATAAATAAAATGCATCCAAATTATTGGTTATTATTTAATACTAAGTATTAATATATTGCATATATTTAAATAATTATATATTGCCAAAAATATGTGAACACATGATCATTACATGTGGGCCTTCCCCAAGTGGTTGTCACAAACTTGTAAGTATACAGTTGAATAAAATGTCATTATATTATACAGTATATTAAACTGAAAAGCTCAGAATTGCCTCATCATGAGAGTATGACTGTACAAAGTGTGGCCCATGGTTTGCTGAAGCTGGTGTGAAAGCTCTTGGTTGCCTGCCATTTTAGCTCATATAAAATTTTAAATCCATGACCATTGTTTTTTTTTCTTCTTGAGATTAGTAAATATAATAATAATAATGATTATTATTATTTATTTTTTTTTATTATTTTATACAGCGTTTTTATATGTGCATCTCAAAGCACTTTACAAGCATTAAAAACACAAATAACAACAAGACAAACATCATACATAAATCACCTGAAAGCCACCCTAAAGAAATACGTTTTAGAAACATGCTTTCAAAACACAGAGTTTCAGCCTTTCTAGTTCCAGTTGGGAGAGAATTTCATAATTTTGGAGCTCAAGAAGAGAAAGACCAGTCAACCATTAACTATAGATGTGTAGAAGAAACAACTAGTAGACCAGAATCACAGGAACGAAGATCAGTGTGTACATGGTTAAAAGATGTGACATACAGTGCTCCCGGACTATTCACATCGCTTCGTTTATACATTTTGTTCTGTTACAGACTTTTTTATTTTAATTTATTTGCAAAGATTTTCAAACACACTTCTTTCACTTTGTAATTATGGAGTATTGTTTCTGAGTTTTAAAGAAAATAATTAATTCAATTAATTTTGGAATAAGTCATCTTCTTCTTCTTCCGGCTTCTCCCATTATGGGTCGCCACAACGGATCATCCGTCTCCATACCCCCCTGTCCTCTACATCTGCCTCTTTCAAACCAACTACCTGCATGTCTTCCCTCACCATATCCATATACCTCTTCCTTGGCCTTTTGTTACAGCCATAATTTTGAAATAAGGCTGTAAAATAATAAAACGTGAAAAAAAGTGAAGTGCTGTAAATACGATCTGGATACACTGGCTGATTGATGTATGTACAAAGTGTACATTTGTGATCCTGGAAAAAACAACAGTATTTCAAATCTGAAATCCAAGATGTATTTATTCATTATTATAATACTGAAGATGATTTTTTTTTGCATGATGAATAAGTATCTGGCTATATTTCTCAGCATTGAAGACACCACTAATTCTGACCAAATCTCCAACTCCAATTGTAGAAATGTAGCCCCCAAACTTACAGGAAACCTACACCATGAGCACCTGTGGCCATTTTCTGCACCTTGTTTCCTATAGTTTTGTGCAGAGTTTGTCACATAGTCTTAGTCATCACTTGAGTTTAGTTATTTGCTGATGGCACTGCTGGACATTTTCTAATGTTGGAGGGAAATATGCATGATGTGTCTTTCCTTTGCTGCATTAAGTTTCCTTGGCCAGCCACTGCATCCTCAACATTACCAGTTTCTTTGTGCTTTTTCAAAATGGCTTGAAAGCTAACAGCACATCTTAAAACCCCAGTCGGCTTTAAAGTCTTTGCCTGGGAGAGACCTTGCTGATGCAGTATAACTGTCATGTTGGAAGTTGGTCTGCCCATTTTCAGCTGTCTAGTTCATGCAGGTTTTTCTTAACAATTTGGATAGACATGGCAGCGTCCATTTTCTCTCCAGTCCTGATGAAACACCAGTCCCCACTGAAGAGAAAGACCCCCACAACATAATCATGCCAGCACCATGCTTCACAGTAGATATGGATATGGTGTTTTTGGTTGTGTTCCGTGTTTGATGATATCTGGCAAAAGGTCCTATGGCCAGATGAAACAAAACTTTGGCAAGAAGCAGAGTTTTTCAGGTATGTTTATGCATAGCTTAAAAGAGATTGAGGATGGCACTTTTTCAGAAAAGCCTTCTTTTTCATACAGACCAGCTTTGTGTAAAGCTTGTGAGATCAGGCTTTTCTTTGACCTCTTGGCAGCTGCTAAAAATTCTCAACGTCCTCATGGTTCTGTCATCCAGTTTGGACAGATGGATTGAGCTAGTCAATGTGTTGGTGGTAGCATACACTTTAATGTTCTTAATGATGCTCTGAACAGTAAACAGAAAGATAGCTAAAGCCTTTGATCTTTAATAAAAAAATGTTTAAGCCTTTTCTTAACTTGTGCCTTTCTTTAACAATCCCAGAGGTCTTTTGCGAGCACTTTCCCAAACATGGTAAATTATTTGCAATACCATGCATTACTAACAGTGGAATCTTTAAGAAACAGCTGGTTTCATCCTGAAGTAATCAGAACCACTACAATTGAGATCAGGTGGGGCAGTTAGTCTGGTGGTTAATCTGGAAGTTAGTTGGTTACACCTGAGCAAGGTTATAATTGTTTACTCTAAGGAAATGATCACTTTACCAAATCATGTTACCAAATGAGGTATTTCACTAATTAATATTTAGTAATCCTCCAGAATGTTTTAAAATGTTTCTACTTTGATGATGGGGGTTATAATGTGTACATACAGCTAAAATATACCTAATTTTCCAGGGTGCACAAAAGGTAAAGGTTTTTACACTGTAAGCCCAGACAAGTTGAATTTACTTAAAATATTTTAGGAAACTGATTGCCTTAAAAAAATTAAGTAATGTGTAATGAAAACTTAAGTTTAACTTAAATGCTAAGTTTATTCAACTTAAAATGTTTTATAATATATTTCACTTTGCCCTTTTATTCCACTTAAAAACGTAATGTTCCAATGCACTAAATTCAAAGTTGATTTAATTTAAAATTGTTTGTAATATCAATTGCTTTATCCCATTTCACCACTTAATACCTTGTTACAGTGAGTAAAATTCTATTTCCATTAAAATCATAAAATTGGAGCATTTAAATTATAAAAAAAAGCAAAACCCAGTATATTTTTTGTTTTTGTTTTTCTTTCAATTTTAAACATGAAATTTTACGTCTTATCTTAAACCTTTATTTATTTATTTATTTATTTATTTTTAATTTTTTTCATTATTTAAACAGAAGTTTCATCATTAGCACTTGAACTACTAGCATTTTGTCAAATGAACGACCGCCTGGTGGTAAAACAGAGAACCACTGGCAGCTACCAAGTTACAGTTTAGAGACGCCTGCTTGGTGTTCCACGCTTGAAACCAAAAGTTGTCATTCTTGTCCTAAGAGCATATTTCACATAAAACAGCCTGAAGTCTAGCAACATTACGCCTCTGCTATTTTAAGAACTGATCTTACTGGTGATTCATGATTCATGTGAATTATTACAGTCAGTATCTTAGAATCAAAACAAATCACATAAAAACTCTGGTATGATAGGGGACACATTCTCTGAACGCTGGTATGTTCATTGTGTGGATAAAATTGGCAATTATATTTTAACATTTGTTTTGAACAAATAAACAATAATGGGAGCACCTATTATGATGCCACTGCCAACAGGCCATAAAACATACACTGTAAACAACATTTTGCTATTTTAAAATGCTTTTTCTAAAGTGTAACATTACAAACTAAACACTGATATTTGGAGCTACCCACAACCCTGCTTCACACTGCATTTTGGGTGCCAGTTCACTTCTACCCAGCTTGAGCATTACCTGCTGAATAAAGCTGAAAGTGTGTTTTATGCTTTTGGGGTAGTCCAGGTGCAGGGCATAAATCAGTCCAAAAAGGACATCGAATGCCTGAGGCAGGTTGGCCAGTTTATCTATCACCACACTCCCTTCCAAGACAATGTCCACTCTGGATGGGTTGAGCTGAGGATTTTCTTGATCAATGCAGAGGATTCCCACTGGAAGTCCTTTTTAGTTTCATCCCAACAGAGGAAAAACCATATAATTAGAGAAGTTGTAATTAGACAGATAATGCTCTCTTGTCCACCAAAAAGTACCTCTGTTTACCTCCATCTATTTATAATGAAAAGCATGGTAACTGCACTGACATTTAATTATTAAATACTGGCTGTAATTTGACTTTTCTTAAACTGCCATAATTGGATCTGTACATTGGTTTTACTTGTTGCAATTCCTCTTCTCTCCCCTGTACCCAACTAACTTTCCACTCTTCATCCTCTAAAAGCAGTGGTTCCCTATTACTCCTTACTAATCCTATCCACTACCTGCTTCACCATCTTCACACCATCTTCACACCTTCCAACCTCGCTCTTTTATTTACCTTCGTTCATCAGCTGTTCAAAATACTCTCTCCATCTTCTTAACACACTTTCCTCGCTAGTCAACACATTTCCATCTTCATCCCTTACTGCTCTAACTTGCAGCACATCCTTTCCAGCTCGGTCCCTCTGCCTGGCCAATCGGTATAAATCCTTTCTCCTTCCTTAGTGTCCAACTTCACATACCTCATATGCCTTTTTTCCTAGGCTTTCGCCACATCAATCTTTACCTGCTGCCGCATCTCCTTGTACTCTTGCTTACCTTTCTCATCTCTCTGCCGATCCCAATTCTGTTTTGCCAACCTCTTTTCCAGATGTCAGACCAAGTACCTTTTTAGCTGTCTCTTCTATTACTTTTGCAGTAGTTGCCCAATCATCCCACACTTTTGTACCACCACCGAGCCCATGTCTGACCTCTTTCCTGAATCTCACACTACAGTCTTGTACGGTGCCCACCCAGTGGCCCAACAACAGAATCCACTGGTGTGGGTGAAGGTAAGCTGTGTGTTAGTCCTTCTCACGCAGCTGTAAAAGATTACTCAAGTGGATTGCACTTTGTTACATGAATCCAATTTATCCAATCCTAATTTTATAATAAAGATTTAACGTGAATATCTATAATTTAAGATGATCACCTTATTGGTTGTACTTCTTTAATTTTAGATTAGATTAGATTAGATTCAACTTTGTCATTACACATGTACAAGTACAAGGCAACGAAATGCAGTTTGGGTCCAACCAGAGTGCAATAACAGCAAGTGCAGGATATATAGTTTTTACATGAATTTACATAGGTAAATAAAATGAAATATAGACTATAAACAGTAATTTAAAGATGTACTATAAATGTAGTATACAGATGAATATATGTACTAAAAACACAATATACAGATTCATATATATATATATATATATATATATATATATATATATATATATATATATATATATATATATATCTACTATGAATATAATTACAGATGAATATGAATATATATGTACTATGAACAATATTTGTACAGATGAATATATATATATATATATATATATATATATATATATATATATATATATATATATATATATATATATATATATATATATATATATATATATATATATATATATATATATATATATATATATATATATATATATATATATATATATATATATATATGTATGTATATATATATATATATATATATATATGTGTATATGTATTGTAAACATGATATACAGATGCCTATTACTATACACAGAGAAGAATCAGAATAGATTATTCTAAGCATTCCATCTTTTTAAATAATCATTTATTATGGTCCTGGAGTCACTTAGAACCTTGTGCTTGGCTAACGATACCTGCTCACGGAGACGCATTGGCCAGTCCGATTCTTAGTCAGAGGATATAACAGTAAACTAATATTCTTTAAGTAGGCCGCCCAATGCTTGCTCATGCATAAAGAATACTGTATTTAGTCACTTAGTAATAACTTGCTAAAGTCAGAGATAGTCAGAAATCAGAAGGTCCCAGACATTGTGCTCTATGCTCCATCCGTTCATGAGCCTTCAGTTTGTACTATCCTGGTCATAGATTTGCGCTAACACCAGACTACATAATTAACTAGATATAAATGATTTCAGGAAATTTCAGAGTTAATCAAGAATTTTGCATTCATTTGCCCGGCAATAATCAATAAACAAATGTCACATCTAGAACAAATAATAGAAGAAAGTTACATAACATGATCAGCATAAAACCAAATGATTTAGCAATGCAGTTTACTAAAGAATTGTTAGAGTTACTGTACCTTGCAACAGAGACACACAGAGACTGTGTGGGAATTTCTGAATACAGAATGCTGAGTGTTTCACCAAATTTCCTTAAATACCCAAACCATCGTAAACACTTGGAAATTTAAAGTGATAAAAGCTTTGCAATCCCTTTCTTGGGACAGGATGTGACCTAAAAACTAAATGTCACCTAGACCACCTGGAAAGGATCTTCTCCAGGGGAACCCTTATATCAGTAGGACAGAATCTCCCAGAACCTGAGGTCTGTTCTACTGATATGGGACTGAGATCATAATTCCAATCACACTGAGACCTTTTAAATTATATCAAACATGTTAAGGTAAAATGTATATATTCCTAAAATGTAATTACTGCATTATGCAAGTAAAGTAGCTTGAATTCCGGGACCGTCTAAGTTACTTTTCCATGACACGACCATCTCCCCAGGAGGGAAAGAGGGGGCTCAAGGATAGGTGACTGGGCAGCTGAACAAATGGCTTTCTCTCCTCAGATCAAAGAGATCCTCTCCTCAGATTAGAAGGTTTATTGTTTTGTTGCATGGCAGTTCTCAGGGTCTGGGATCATGAACAGATCTGACCATCCTTACAGTCTTTCCAACATTTTATTTTTCTTTCAGTCCTTATACTCCTCCTCTTCTTTACCTACAAAACCATCCTACAGACCACCATCCGGCGCTGTCTAGCTACACTGTCCCCTGCCAAAACCTTAGTCTCCAATCTCCTTCAGGTTGCATCTCCTACATAGAACATAGTCCACCTGTGTGCACCTTCTTCCACTCTTATACGTCACCCTATGCTCCTCCTCCTTACTAAAATAAGTATTTACCACTGCCATTTCCATTCTTTTAGCAAAATCTACCACCGTCTGCCCCATACACATTCCTCTCCTTAAGGCCATACCTACCCATCACCTCCCCATCAACTACTACAAATGCCCATTTAAGTCTGCCCCAACAGCAATCGTTCATTCCTAGGTACACTATCCTCCACCAATTCATCTAACTCACTCCAGAATTTTTTTTTCTTCCTGAGTTCCTTGTGTACTTTACGCTTGTTGCTTTGAAAGTGAAGTAGGCCCCGCTTTCAAAGTTAGTAATTTATAAGGACATCTGACTTTATGGTTTTCTTTTAAGTGTGCATTATGCAGGTGAGTAAAGTAGTCAGTTTAGAAGCAAACTTGCCAGACAGACAGCAGAATTTAACTGGTACATCTACATTTGGTTACTGATCTGGAGTTTTGGTGTGAAGGCGGGATAAGTGTACTTTTGGTGAATTGAGTAATTTAACTGTACATAGGCATTCATGATGTAAACAAGGAAATGGTTCTGTTCTTGCACAACTTCCATGTTTTAGCCTATAGTGTTTAAATAAAATAGCTTACAAACAGCCCATGAAATGATATACTTGGTTTTTGTCTTATACTTGGTTTTTGTCTTATACTTGGTTTTTGTCTTTTGTCTTGTCTTGTGTTGTCTGTCTGCACTCTGTCTGTCTGTACTGTTCTTTTGTTTGCACTGTTTGCACCAGGCTGCACTCGATGCACTTTGTTGTTTTGTTGTTTAGTGTAGCACCAGGGTTCCGGAGGAACGTTGTTTCGTTTTTACTGTGTACTGTGTACCACTGTGTATAGTAAAAATGACAATAAAAGCCACTTGACTTGACTTGATAAGGTTACTTTACAGGTGACAGGTAATTGACTATTAAACTAGTTTTTTTAGTAATTTTTTACTTTTCAAAAACAGCCGAAGGAGTGATAAAGCAACATTAGACAAGTTAGCTAGCTAACGTATCAGGTGAAATTACATTATTTGCGCGTTCGTGTTCCCTAGATAAATTAGCAGTTTTAAAATGTCTGTTAAATTGATGAATATTACAACAAAATTTACTCTACTTACAGACTCTACACCTCTCTAGTGAAAAAGCAAACATTATAAAACACAAGGTTCGGACTTCTTGGCAAAAACACTCAACAGATTCAGTAGACCAGGGGTGGCCAACCAGTCAGAGACCGAGAGCCACATTTTTTATTGTGTTACCACAAAGAGCCACATCATACACATGGGCACACATGAACATCACCCATCCCTTCCTCTTACACACACACACACCTCTGCTCAGCCAGATTTATTGTAAATGTCACACACCAACATAATGACAGAAATTGACTCCTACAGTTCTAAGACCACAGGCCAGTCATTTTCAACAATGAACATTGTGTCTCACACACAAACTCTTAGTTTAACCAAGTCTACAAACAAAAATATAATAATTTACAATAGCATTTTTCTGTTATTGTTCATGTTACTTATGTTCATGGACTTTTGGCATTCCTTGCCTTGAACAATCCCCTTCAAATCTGCCTCGTATTCCGTTGTTGCCACTCAAAGCAATTCTTTCACATGGGTGTCAGTCAGAACAGATCAATGCTTTGATTTCACGTGTTTCAGGGTTCATGTGCGTGTTCACTTCGCTTAAGTTTAATACGGTATTTTCGTCAAATGCGCATGTGCATGAGATGAATATACCGCAGGGGTGGGCAATTAATTTTACAAGGGGCCACATGAGAAACCTGAATTGTGTCAGAGGGCCACACCAACGATAATATTTTAGGGATGCACCGAAATGAAAATTCAATTCAAGTCAATGAAATCCATAATTTTATGTGTTATGCCTTTTGCCTTGGCACCATCACTGGAAAACTTTCCTGCCTTTTCAAAAACTTCCGCTACAGACGGAGTGCGCATGCTCGGATTGACTTTACTTTTCTGCGCCGCGTTCTTCTCATATTTAGAATGGCAATTGGGATGTTTGGATTTCAGGTGATAAATTAAACCCGACTTGAAGAAACTCTTTGCAGATACACCCCTCTTGAAATTTCAGCATTGCATGTTTTGCAAATCGCTATTCGCACACCGCAGACATGTTGGCTCTTATCCAGATAACAGTGTGCTGGCTGCGCTTTTTTATTGCGTCATTACAATTTCGTCTGATATACCGCAAAATTTCCCAGTAGGGGCAAGCTCATTTAAGTCTTAAAATACCGCATTGAACTCAAGCGAAGCGAACACGCACATTAAAAAACCAAACAAACACAAACTTCGATATGAACGTGAGAGCCGCATGAAACCAGCCAAAGAGCCGCATGCGGCTCGTGAGCTGGGGGTTGGCCACCCCTGCAGTAGACTGTGGTACAGCAGTCTGACCCATTGCCCTTCGAACTTTCCTGCTGAAAGCAGCCTTTTCCAGTCACTTTGGTGGGAGGTTAATGCTGGGCAGTGTTTGCCCACAGCGACCGTTACACCAGCCCCATGTCAAGGTAATGTTTCAAGCTAATGGGTCACAATCAGCCTCTCGAGTGAGACAACACCACCACTAAAAAAAAAGGTGGAAAATTAATTTTGGTCGAACCAGGCGGGTGAAATAACGTAAATGACAGGTGCACATTCATATCGTGCATTACCTGAAGAAACGGCCAATCACCAACTTTAAATTCTCTCTCTATGGAGATAGAGGCATGGCCACGGCTATAACATACTACTGTTAAGCGATTAAACTTAAAATTATTCACATATTACATTACTATTAAATGCAAGTACAGTGGAACCTCAATACTCAAGATCTCAATAGTTCGCGGCTTTTCATTTGGAACTGGACTAAGTGTAACTTGTGAAAAATCTGATAGTTCGTGAGAAGCTG
Organism: Silurus meridionalis; assembly: GCF_014805685.1. Classification (NCBI taxonomy): domain Eukaryota; kingdom Metazoa; phylum Chordata; class Actinopteri; order Siluriformes; family Siluridae; genus Silurus; species Silurus meridionalis. The sequence goes on from NC_060900.1 coordinate 11,381,503, forward strand.
CGAGTGGCTTGAAAGTTTGGAGTAACAGTTAAAAACTGATTTTGTACTAATAAATTACATTAAAATGTTTGAAAAACTATTTTATTATATTATTTATTTGGAATATTAAATAAAACATTGATCACAAGTAATTCACAATTTTTGTTGAGTTTACAGTACATGTAAGAAAGGATTCCTATTCAGTTGTATTTCCACGCTCACCACTAGAGGCAGACATACAGTTTACCAAGCAATGACAAGCTACCTATGACATCACAATGCACCGTCCTCCATCAAGACTATAAAAGGCCAGAACACAGCAGTTGTCATTGACCAGCGGCCATTCGACATCGTGCAACCTGTCACTCAGCACTGACCATTCAGCAGTGGTCACTCCGCAGTGGCCTTTCAGCATGCATTCTGCATCACACAACCTACCGAACAGCAGCTAACAGAAGACAGCGAGAATCACCTCATATACGATCTATTCTATACCCAGTAAAGTTGAGTGTTCTGAATCCTGTACCGTGTTTTTACTGACACGCTTGGGTGAGGACAATCCCCTGATCAGCGCACACCAGATAGTAAAAATCCTTATATGGTCCTTCGAGCTAGAGATGAAAACTTCCTAACATTTGGTCCTTCGAGCTGGATAGGAAATACTTCCTAACACTTGGTCCTTCACTTGGATGTCAGAGCAACCTTCCTGTGAGTGTCTACGACGCAGAACTCAGCCCCATCCCACCTAAAAGACTATGAGGTGAAATACTATACACAGCGTTCACATGAACAAGAAGAGGATATACAGCAAAACACAATTAGTGATGAATCTAGTGTGTTAACCCCTGATTATAGTGATTCCCTTCCTTTAAGTTCACATACTGATAACATCGACCTAACTGCTGGAGCTACTGGCGCTCCGCATTCGGATGTTAACTTACAACAAGATAGACCATGGCTCACCACACTGCCTTTTGGAAGTGATGGAGAGGAGGAGCCTTTGTTACTAGAGGACGAGACTGCACCCACATCCGTTAGGCATAACTCAAAGCTTTAAGACCTGGAGAAGATAGTTAGGCAACTGTATGAAGATCAAGTGGCCTTTCACGAGGAATACCTACAATTTAAAACCCTTTATCAGGATATGCAGAATTTAACAGTTAATCTGCAAGCAGCTCTGCTAGCACCCCGACTACAGCGGGTCATAGAGACTCCAGCCCCATTGCCCAGAACTATCTTTAAACCACCTAAAGCATTGGTGCCAGAGCCAGTGCCCTATATTCAGCGGTCTACTCCCTGTAGACCCCAAGTGCCACCTAGTAAGAGTCCCTTTAAGTCAGAAACGGATGCATGTGCCTGCGGGACAAAGAACTATCTTTAAACCACCTAAAGCAGTGGTGCCAGAGCCAGTGCCCTATATTCAGCGGTCTACTCCCTGTAGACCCCAAGTGCCACCTAGTAAGAGTCCCTTTAAGTCAGATACAGATGCATGTGCCTGCGGGAGAAGACCACAGCCTGATCCCGATCATAATCTACAATATCCTTCTTTGATGGGGCGGCTTCAGAGTGTTGTATCTCCGGACATGTCCTATAAGAACCTGCATCCAAGAATTTCAAACTTCACCAGTCCAGACCCTAGAGAGTTCACTCATCCAAAGTTAGCCCTTGATAACATTTATTCCCTTCCTTTTTAGTTTTAATATATTAAGTTAATTAAGTTCAATTATTTTAAAAAGTATATTGTTGCCTTTAACCAAAACAAATAATCCAGTTTTATTGATTAGTTTATTCAATGAATCTACAGGTATTAAAATTTTTTTCCAACAAGAATGTGTACAGTACAAAAAATGAAAACTGCCTTTATTTTCCAAAAGTCTTATAAATGTTTACTTATTACAAAAATACTAATAAAACTATAAGCATTTACAAAATAATAATACAAAACAAATATTAAAAAATAAGGCTTTTGTATTATTTCCCTTTTTTTTAAACTGAAAAAAAAAAGCTAACAATGCATCAGTTATTCAATGCAATACCAACATGAAGGAATGAACATGATCAGTACTGAAACAAATGTACTGCTACAGCAAACAGCACAACTTTATGGAGAAAACATACAGTATGTCCTGCCTTATGACAAGAGTTTATTTTTTCCAGGACCTGGACCTTGTTTGAATGCTTGTTTGCATTTAGTTCCATAAATAACTTTTGAAATACTTAAAAAGTGTATCTCAGATCTTGGGGGTAAGCCAAGTTTAATGCATTAATTAGACAAAGTGTCGCAGAACTTGCATTTGCCACATTGTTTAGGTTTTCAAATATTTGGATGCCTTTATTGATGATGCCAACATCTTCATATGGGTCTGTAGCATCTGCTCCTTCATGTACGATGTCATAGATTCCCAGGGTGGGGTTCTGCATCGAGGTTGCAACGACATCATGTTTAACATCCTAAAAATATTGAGTATAAAAAGAGAATTACCAACAGATCAAGGGTGAGAGGGAGGGGATGGTTGCACAGAAACATAAAATACGTTTTAAAAAAATTTAAATGACTTACCATATACTCCTTCACAAGGTTTGACGGTCTTTATTCAGGTAGACAATAAGGGCTTTCAGAATGCATTCTCGTTTTTTTCTCGATGGAGACATTCTGAACAATGTAAAATGAGCATAAGTTAGCGCTTTACTGTACATCTAAAACTCTAAGTAGCATCATACAGATTATCCCACTGTGATGTTTTTACAATAGTCAAGTTTGTCTATCCTAGCGACCAGTACGAGACATCCAAAAATGGTCCTAAATCAGGAGAATTTTTCAATTTCTGCTATGGAAAAGATGCACAATAATCTTTGAGGTCAGAGTTGTTCCAATTGTTGCAGGTGCAAAAACAACTCTGGTGCATACTGTTTCATTAAAACAGTCTGGTTCCAAATGAAAAGTTGAAACTATCCAGGTCGCAGATTCGGTAACACCCCGAAATTGAGTTACAGTACAGAGGTTTTCCAAGACAGGTTCTACATGGAATAGGCCTTGCAAGGGTCTTTAAAGAAGTTGAGTCCTCGCACTGTGCGTCAGGTGCAGCAAAATGTCACAGTACATGTTGGAATCCACAGATTTTTCTGCTTCCACCGCCATGCTTGACTGTACGCAAGACACAGTTTTCTTCGTACTTCTCACCAGGTCGTCGCCACACACGCTGGACTCCATCTGAGCCAGACAAGTTTATCCTAGTCTCATGACTCCAAAAATTCATGCTCTTGGACAGGTTGTTATCCAGCAAACTGTTTGTGGGGTTTCTTATGAGCAGCTTCAGAAGAGGCTCCATCTGTGCATGTGCAGATATTACCTGTTGACCAAAGCGTGGTACTGCAGAAACCACCAACTCTATTTCATTCGTTTTACTTAAATTAGTTGTCTTAAACTGAAATATTACTTTTTTTATTTTGTCAACACAACTCTTAATTTTAATACACAAACTTAAGTACATTATTTAATTTAAACATTTATATTCTTTGGACCAACAGCAGCCACATTTTATTTTTTTGAGTGCAAATTTACAGAGGCTCGCCTAATAGCAGACTCATTCTTGAATTTCTCTCGGCCATAAACAGACACTATGACTATGCTTAATGACAGATATGGACTACCTTTTCAGTTAGCCCTAACTAAGATAGCCGTCATTAGCCAGTTTTAATCTGTTCGCCCTCCAAATTCAAGCTCTCGTGGGTCTTCTGAACTCATTAGGCTCTGAGGGAGATGGCGAACTACAGTGCGCCAACACATGCAGCACGCTTACTCACCAAGTTACCTCCGGATTTGCGTGCTTTATTCAAACAACACCTGCCTCATCAGAATTCCTACACTCTACCGGATCTGGCAGAGTGGCTCAAGCTTGAATCTCGGTGTCAAGAATCTAAGAACTCGAATCAGAGAAAGGATCAGAGAAATAAGATGGTGCGGCCCAAACCAGGCCCAGCGGCGAAGCATAAACTCGCTTCTGTCCTGCATGGAGCTGACCGACCCCCAGAAGCAGTTATTCGAGTGCTGACGCCCTCGCATCAGTCCAAGCCAGGACGGGGATCTGAACAGAGCAGACCTTTGTGCCCATACTGCCATAGTACTGAACATTTATTTAAGCCAGTGTACCACTTTCCAGGCGTTCAGTACAAATCAGATGATCAAGTGGATCAAAGACAAGAACCGTTGTTGGAAATGTGGACGATTAAACTTAGCTAAAGATTGTACCCTAAAGAAGCCCTGTCATCTGTGCAGTGGGAAACATCTTCAAACCCTTCATGTTAATAGCCGACCCTGTATCTAGACAGGCCAGAAGGTTCCAAGCGTGTTCTGCTGAAAGTGATTCCCGTTGTATTACAACACAACAATCGAGCCCTGAACACTTATGCAGTACTCGATGACGGATCCGAAATAACTATGTTACTCCCAGCTGCAGCTAAGAAACTAGGGCTACAAGGACAGAACTTAGGATTTAACATTAAGAACTATTCGACAAGATATCAAGAAACTCAATGGGGCAGCAGTTTCCTTTAGAGTATGCTCTATATTCCAACCCCAAAAGAGTTACTGGATCCAGAATGCCTTTACCTCTGAGCACTTAGGTTTGGCTAAACACTCTTATCCCATTGAAACACTCCAGCAGAGATACCAACACCTGAAGGACATTCCTTTACAGCCTATTGATAAAGTACAACCCCTCCTTTTGATACGAGCAGACCATCCTCACCTTATAACACCCATTGAGCCTGTACGCCTAGGGCCCCCTGGAGTTCCAGCAGCTATCAGAACTAGACTAGGCTGGACATTACAAGGCCCAACATGCTTTTTGCAGCAACAGCTACAGCCTCAACAATGTTTAAATATTTCTATCACTCCTAAAATGGAAGAACTATCCCGGAATGTAGAGAGACTATCGCAAGGTGATACTATTCCACACAGAAATGAGAAATGAATCACGCGATCAAAGCAGGATCGAGTTGCAATGGATCTGTTGCAAACCAGAACAACCAGGGTGATGGTAGATGGAGTGAATCGCTACGCAAGACAACTACCTTTGAGGAAAGCTAATATGCCACAACTCTGTGCCTCTAAGAACTTTGTTATGCCCAATTTAAGAAGACTAGAGCGGCGGTTGGCAAAGGATTCCGTGAATGCAGTTGCATATAATGAAGAGATTAAGAAGACTAGAGCAGTGGTTCTTAACCTAGGGTTGATCGAACCCCAGGGGTTCGGTGAGTCAGTCTCAGGGGTTTGGCAGAGGTCAAGACACACACCCGACTCATATGATTCGTGATGACACGCCCCGCTTGGCCATCATTGGCTGCAGGTGATCACGCAACATCGCTTGGCCTATCTGTGCTGCAGGGAATTTGGTGCGCTCAGTACTCGACTTGTGACTGTCATGATAGTACGTCGTGTGATTTATTTCTTAATATTTTAATCCCTCCATACTAACTATGTCGAGCTAAAAAAGAATGTGGTCAGACGAATATGTACAATATGGATTCACATGTATAACGGAACGTGATGGGAGTCGGCGTCCTAACTGCATGATTTGCAATGCCAAGTTGAGCAAGTCTAGTCTAGCACCGGCAAAACTAAGAGAACACTTCCTTAAGCATGGAGATGGAAAATACAAGTACACAACGCTCGCTGAACTCAAGGTGAAGAGAGCCAGATTAGATGAAAAGGCTACTCTGCCTGTTCTCAGCTTTGTACCCATCAACAAACCAATCCTCACAGCATCGTACGAAGTTGCTTACCTGACCGCAAAGCAGGGCAAACCACACACCATTGGTGAAACACTCATAAAACCAGCTGTGTTGAAGATCGCGAATATCATGCTGGGAAAAGTGGCTGAAGTTAAGTTATACCAAATTCCTCTTTGAAATGACACCATCAGTGACAGAATAGAGGACATGAGCAAAGACATCTTGGCTCAAGTAGTTGCAGATCTGACTTCAAGCCCGGCAAAATACAGCCTTCAACTCGACGAGACCACAGACGTTTCCAATCTAAGCCAGCTTGCTGTATTTGTGCGCTATGTGAAAGACGACATGATAAAGGAAGATTTTTTATTTTGTAAGCCTCTTACAACAACAACTAAGGCAGCCGATGTGAAGAAACTTGTGGTTGACTTCTTCAAAGACAACAATCTTTCGTGGGATATAGTTTCTGCAGTTAGTTCGGACGGAGCTCCAGTCATGCTGGGAAGAATGTCTGGTTTTGGTGCGCTAGTGAAAGCCGATGCACCACATATCATTGTTACGCATTGTATTCTGCACAGGCATGCGTTGGCAACAAAAACCTTGCCTCCAAAACTGGCAGAAGTATTAAAAATTGTAGTGGAATGCGTGAACTATGTGTGAAATTGTGCTCTGAGGCACCGCATCTTCAGTAAACTGTGCAAAGAAATGGGCTCTGAATTCGAGGTACTTTTGTACCATTCTAACGTTCGGTGGTTATCCCAGTATTTGTGCACCAGTAAAATATATATACCTATGTTTTGAATTTGAAAAAAATCATATTTTATTTTTTCAATTAAGAAGGGTTTGGTGGAGGCGCATATGAAACTGGTGGGGGTCAGTAGGAACCACTGGACTAGAGCTTGTTACACCAAACAGGTGGAGTCAAGGTCCACTTGTTTTACTTCAAGCTGAATCAGAGTGGCCAATCCTGCCAACCCTTAAAACCTCTGAAGATAAAGTGGAAAAGAGAGCCAGTATATTTTGCGGTGTCTCACAAACATCAAAGCCCTTAGATCCCAGTAAGTACAATTCTTGGAAGGACCCTGTTGAAGCCACAGTTCAACACAGTCAAAGTGATTTAGATCAACCTAGTATACCTACCGCTAAGGCTTATGTGACAGCAGAACATCTCCTTTTTCATAACATTTAACAAGACAGTTTTCCAGAGGAATACAAACAACTAAACTCTGGTAAGCCCCTATCCACTACAAGTAGATTACTCACTTTAGCCCCAGAATTCGACAAAGCCAGCTATAGACACTGACTCCTTCCTCATGGCTCTGAGGAGATTTGTAGCACGCAGAGGCACCCCCTCAGAACTGATATCTGACCAAGGCACTAACTTTCAGGGTGGAGAGAGAGTGTAAAGAGATACCTTAAAGAATTGCAGCCCGGAACTTTAACCGCATCTAGCCAAAAACAGGATGGAATTTTGGTTCAACCAGCCTAATGCCCTTCACTTTGGTGGCAGCTGAGAAAGAGAGATCCGATCTCCTAAAAATGCCCTCCATACAGTAGTAGGTGCACAAACAGTAACAGAAGAAGTTCTCCAAACAGTACTTATCGAGATAGAGGGAATCCTTAATAGCAAACCTCTAGGTCAGGGGTGGCCGAGCCGCATGTGGCTCTTTGGCTGGTTTCATGCGGCTCTTACGTTCATATCGAAGTTTGTGTGCGTTTTTTTTTTTTAATGTGCGTGTTCGCTTCGCTTGAGTTCAATACGGTATTTTAAGACTTAAATGAGCTTGCCCCTACTGGGAAACTTTGCGGTATATCATACGAAACACAATTGTCATGATGCAGTAATAAAGCGCAGCCAGCACACAGTTATCTGGATAAGAGCAACATGTCTGCGGTGTGTGGATAGCGATTTGCAAAACATGCAATGCTGAAATTTCAAGAGGGGGTGTATCTCCAAAGAGTTTCTCCAAGTCGGGTTTAATTTATCACCTGAAATCCAAACATCCCGATTGCCATTCTAAATATGAGAAGAACACGGCGCAGAAAAGTAAAGTCAATCCGAGCATGCGCACTCCGTCTGTAGAGGACGTTTTTGAAAAGGCAAGAAAGTTTTCCATTGATGGTGCCAAGGCAAAAGGCATAACAAAAAATTATGGATTTTATTGCCTTTTGAATTGAATTTTCATTTCGGTGCATCCCTAAAATATTATCGTTGGTGTGGCCCTCTGACACAATTCAGGTTTCTCATGTGGCCCCTTGAAAGAATTTATTGCCCACCCCTGCGATATATTCATCTCACGCACATGCGCATTTGACGAAAATACCGTATTGAACTCAAGCGAAGTGAACAAGCACATAAAAAAAAAAAAACGCACACAAAGTCCTTGTTTTCTACCCTGAAACACGTGACATCAAAGCATCAATCTGTTCTGACTGACATGTGAAAGAATTGCTTCGAGTGGCAACAACGGAATACGAGCCAGATTTAAAGGGGATTGTTCAAGGCAAGGAATGCCAAAAGTCCCACTAAGTAACATGCATAGTAGAAAAAAAACGCTATTGTAAATTATTATATATTTTTTGTGGACTTGGTTAAACTAAGAGTTTGTGTGTGTGAGACAGTGCAGCGTTCATTGTTGAAAATGACTGTCCTGTGGTCTTAGTACTATAGGAGTCAATTTCTGTCATTATGTTGGTGTGTGACATTTACAATAAATCTGGCTAAGCAGAGGTAGGTGTGTGTGGGTGGGTGTGTTTGTGTGTGAGTGAGTGAGTGTAAGAGGAAGGGATGGGTAATTTTCATGTGTGCCCATGTGTATGATGTGGCTCTTTGCGGTAACACAGTAAAAAAATGTGGCTCTCGGTCTTTGACTGGTTGGCCACCCCTGCTCTAGGTTATGTCTCCTCCAATGTAGCAGATTTCGACTCAGTTACCCCAAATCTCCTGCTCATGGGGCGGTCAGACAGTTCTTTACCTCAAGTGATATACCCTGCCAATGAATCCATTGGACGACGTAGATGGATACAAAGTCAAGTTCTCACTGATCGTTTCTGGTCAAGCTTCATGAGACACTAATTACCCAATCTCCAACTACAATATAAATGGCATGCAGAGACTAAAACCCTTGCAGTTGGGTCTGTTGTTATGATTGTTGATCCCCAGTTACCATGAGCCCTTTGGTTGATCGGGAGAATGTTGAGGACATTCCCTGGAGCAGATGGACAAGTAAGGTCTGCAGAGGTCAACATTAAAGGTTGCTTGGCCAGTTACCCGTCTCATTAATCTACCAGAGATAGCAGATGAGGATGACACTAAGATCAAACCGACAGACTTTTAACTAAGATTTAGGAGCAAATATGCTATGCATATTTGGGGGTGGCAGTGTAAGAAAGGATTCCTATTCAGTTGTATTTTTAAGCTACCTATGATATCACAGTGCACCATCCTTCATCAAGACTATAAAAGGCCAGAACACCGAGCAGCAGTCGTCATTGACCAGTGGCCATTCGACATCATGCAAGCTGCCACTCAGCAGTGGCCTTTTAGCATGCATTCTGCATCACGTAACCTTCCGAACAGCAGCTAACAGAAGACAGCAAGAATCTCCTCATATATGATCTATTCTATACCCAGTAAAGTTGAGTGTTCTTAATCCTGTACCGTGTTTTTACTGTCACGCTGGGACGAGTACAATCCCCTGATCAGCGCACACCAGATAGTGAAAATCCTTATATGGTCCTTCGAGCTAGAGAGGAAAACTTCCTAACATTCAGTCCTTTGAGCCGGATAGGAAAAGCTTCCTAACAGTACATGTACAATTCCCCTTGAAAAAAGGAACCATCAAAAAGAGAGAGTCAAAACCTCGCTTTTTTTTTGTTACTTGTGAGGGGTCATAGAACGTAACTTTAGGTATCTCAATTTGGGAATCGCTTCGGGTGTGACCAATCCAGGAAGCATCAATCACACCACGTCTGTCGGCTGAAAGACTAATCACGACAGTGATGCGGGAAGTCCCGCCTCATTACATACACCGCTGCTGATGGTCCCTGCCTCATTCTCACATATCACTTTTCCATGCACTGCAAGGAGGGAAGTGTGGTGAGATACCTCACTCCTGTTATCAGAGAACCGGGGTTACGTAAGTAACCTAAAGTTCTCTTTCAATCATTCGTTCGGTATCTCACTATGGGATATAGACAACTCCCATATTGCAGATATGCTGTCCTAAGCAGATGTCAACCAAAATATAAAAAAATAACACGAGATTTCCATCCCTCAACGAAGAGAGCGGAAATGTGAGAAATGAAAAAACATCCAATTTACGATGTTTCCATCTCCCTTTGTCATTTTTTTTTTTTTTTTTTTTACACACTCAGGACGGAATGAGACACCGAAGCTCCGTGATGTCCAGCCTATAAAATCGGACAAAAGTCAAGTCAAGAGGCTTTTATTGTCATTTTTACTATACACAGTACACAGTAAAAATGAGACAACGTTCCTCCGGAACCCTGGTGCTACACTAAACAATAACATAAAGCTACAACACAACACAAGCTACATAAAGTGCATCGAGTGTAACCTGGTGCAAACAGTGCAGACAAAAAACAGTACAGACAGACAACACAAGACAAGACACAAAACCAAGATAGCGCCGACCAGTAAACCTACTGTATACTTGGTTATACAGTACTGTGAACTGTAAAAACTATACCTGGGAGTGAGTATAAGAACACAATGTAGTGCAAAAATACAGCAGCAGTCAAGATGTGCAGAAGACAGCATGTAAACACTGTAGTATAATAAAGTTGAAGGTGCAAAAAAAAGCATGTATACAATGTAAACAATATAGTAAAGTGCAAAAGACGGCATGTAAACAGTAATACAGTGAAAGGTGCAGTTAAACAGATATCAGTTATCAAATATAAGGAATTTGGTGCGCTTGACGATCTCCACTGAGGATCCATCAATAATCAGTGGAGATTGGTCGCTCTGTGCTCTCCTGAAGTCCACAACCATCTCTTCCGTTTTGTCCACGTTCAGAGACAGGTTGTTTGCTCCACACCAGGCTGTTAACCGTTGCACCTCCTCTCTGTATGCTGACTCGTCGTTCTTGCTGATTAGACCCACCACGGTCATGTCATCAGTAAAATTGATATGATTCGAGCTGTGCATTGCTACACAGTTGTAAATCAGCAAAGTGAACAGCAGTGGAGTGAGCACACAGCCCTGGGGGCCCCAGTGCTCAGTGTGGTGGTGCTGAAGATGCTGTTCCCGATCCGTACTGACTGAGGTCTCTCAGTCAGGAAGTCCAGGATCCAGTTACAAAGGGAGGTGTTCAGGCCCAGTAGGCTCAACTTCTCAATCAGGTGCTGAGGAATGATTGTGTTGAATGCTAAACTGAAGTCAATGAACAGCATTCGTACATATGAGTCCTTGTTATCCAGATGGGTGAGGGCCAAATGGAGGGTCGTTGGAGATAGCATCATCCGTGAAAAGGTTTGAAAGATACGCAAATTGCATGAGGTCCAGGCAGGGTGGAAGCTGGGTCTTAATGTGCCTCATGACGAGCCTCTCGAAGCACTTCATCATGATGGGAGTGAGCGCGGCGGGACGATAGTCATTGAGGCAGGATATGGTAGACTTCTTCGGCACAGGAATGATGGTCGTTGTCTTAAAGCACGTGGGAACAATGTTACTGTTTAGGGAGATGTTGAAGATGTCAGTAAAGACATCCGCTAGCTGTTCTGCACATTCCCTAAACACTCTGCCAGGAATGTTGTCAGGTCCAGCAGACTTCCATGGGGTTAACTCTGCATAGAGTTTTCCTCACTTCAGCTGTGGTTAGACAGAGTACCTGGTCAGTGGGAGGAGGGGTGGTCTTCCTTGCCTTCACGTTGTTCTGTACCTCAAACCGGGCGTAGAAGTCGTTGAGCGCATCTGAGAGGGAGTCATCACGCACACAAGCAGGTGATGTGGTCTTGTAATTCGTGATCGCCTGGATGCCCTGCCACATGCGCCGAGTGTCTCCACTGTCCTGGAAGTGGTTGTGGATTTTCTTCGCGTGTGCGCGCTTTGCCTCTCTGATGGCACGGGATAGTTTGGCCTTTGCTATTTTTAAGGCCGCCTTGTCCCCTGTTCTGAAGGCAAAGTCTCTTTGTTTCAGCAGCACACAAACATTTGCAGTCATTCACAGCTTCTGGTTGGAGCGTGTAGTGATGGTCTTGGAGATGGTCACATCATCAACGCACTTGCTGATGTAGCTGGTCATTGATGATGTGTACTCCTCCAAGTTGATGGAATCGTCATTGGTTGCAGCCTCTCTAAACATATCCCAGTCAGTGCACTCAAAACAGTCCTGAAGAGCAGAAGTAGCTCCTTCTGGCCAGGTTTTCACCTGTTTCAGAACCGGTTTAGAGCGTCTGATGAGCGGTCTGTATGCTGGCATTAACATAACAGAGCAGTGGTTTGAGTATCCGAGATGGGGGCGGGGCTCCGCACAATACGCACCGTATTGTTGTTTGTGTAAACAAGATCCAGCGTGTTCGCTCCTCTCGTTGCAAAGTCCACATGCTGAATGAGTTTAGGAAGCACAGTCCTGAGATTCACATGTTTGAAATTTCCGGCGATAATAAACAATCCGTCGGGGTGAGCATTCTGCAGGTCGCTAATAGCACTGTAGAGTTCACACAGTGCCTCCTTAGCATTAGCACTGGGAGGAATGTACACTCCAACAATGGAAACAGTGGTGAATTCTCGTGGTAAATAAAAAGGTCTTAGTCTTGAGTCATTTACGAGAAATCCATAGCAAACCGCATACAGGAGTTATGAACTGAAAAGCATGAAGTTCACTTACCTGCTTCGTGGTAGAAAGAGCCAATAACAAAGCGACCTTCAGCGAAAGTAGCTTCAAACCAATACTCACTATAAGCTCAAAAGGAGGCTGAAAGAGCACGCTCAGGACCACTGACAGATCCCATGGTGGAATCAGCGGCTTTGAAAACGTGTTCAGGTGCCGCGCTCCCTTCATAAACCTGCACACAAGCGGGTGATGACCAATAGAATTTCTATCAATCCCTACGTGGCATGCAGAAACAGCGGCGAAGGTAAACCTTAAAGGTTGAAAACGCCCTGCCCATATCTAAAAGTTCTTGCAAAAAGCACAACACCTCTGCCACAGAACAGTGAAAAGCGACAATCTGTTTTTGCGCACACCATAGCTCAAATATACTCCATTTCCTCTTATTTGCAGATCGCCTGAATAGTCTCAATCACCCTCGGAGACAAACCAGTGACAGAGATTCAACCTCTCACGGGCCAGGCCCAGAGAGCCACTCTGTCTGGTGCAGGGTGAAAAATCTCTCTGCGTGCTCGCGAGAGAAGATCTCTGCGCAACGGGAGAGGTCAGGGCCGATCATGCAGGAGTTGAAATATCTCCGTTAGCCACAACTTCCCTGGCCATTGGAGGAAATGCATAAAGCAGTAAGTTTGGCCACGGGTGTGCTAACGCATCCACACCCATAGGTGCACCGTTTCTTGCCAGAGAGAAGAAAAGAGGGCAATGAGTGTTTTCGTGTGAGGCAAAGGGATGTACGGCTGCCCGGCCGAATCTCTCCAATAACAGGTTTACCACCTGAGGGTGGAGAGACCACTCCCCGTACAGGGGATTTCCCCTGGACAAGATGAATGCCCCCACATTCATCACTCCCGGCACAAGTCACTTGTGATGATAGAAAATGCTTCATGCCCCACACCATAAGTTCTCACGCTAGACTGTGAAGTTGAGGAGCGCGCGTTCTGCCCTGGCGATTTATGTACGCCAGCGCCGTTGTGTTGTCTATCCTGCCCTCGCACACTGCACCCCAACCCGATTAGGGTGGAGGTGACATGCCACCGACAGTTTGACGGGGGTTGGGGGTTTGGACAGCCCTAAATCCTCTATATTGTGCACATCCAGTCTAGAGAAACCCTTAACGGGTACTCTATGTGAGATGGGACGGCCAGAGTCAGCTGCTTAACTGGGGAAGTGCGTGATGGCAGCCTCTTCCCATCATATAAATCCCTCTCAGCATCCTGGTGCACCTGCTGAGATGGCCAGTGTATAGATAGCTTTTTGGATGCTTTCCTACACATCTCAACGATGTCTAGCTCACCTGGCATAGGAGGAGGGGCCCATAGCACTTCCAGGCCTGGAGAGAAGATCAGGAGGAAGGATAGCATCCTTCTCGTCATCCTCCAAATCCTCCTTCAAAAAATTAACAACCTCATCATCCTTGTCCCCAACTAAAGGGTTAGAATCAAAGAGCGGAGGAAGGACAGGAGACTCTCCCCAGCTACATGGTGCATGAGAAGCAGCCTCGTTCCTCTCTGCGGGTGGCAGAGAGAGACATGGGTCTCGTTCATTCGAAGAAATGAGAGCAGTGCAGGCTGCCCTTAGGGTTAGTGAGCACAGCCTGTGCGTGTCTAACTCCCAAACACACTTTGCACAGGGGAATTAGAGTCTTTGGCCGAGATCATAGACCCGCATGCACACAGTCAGGAGGGATCTTTCCCCGCCGCCGTGCAACTGGATGGGCTTGCAGTCGCCATAATGGAGGTGCAAACACAGAGAGATAAATGAGATCATCACAATGTGCCTCTCGAAAACGGGTCTCGTACGATACCTTTTTATTTCACTTAACGCAAGGTGAAAGGAAAAGCAGAAGCAAGTATTCGCTTTAACAGTGAAAATTTCCCTCAAAAGAAGCAGCCGCGCTCGAAAACGTACCTCAATGAACAGTTTCGCGACCACCCCTAAAAGATCTGCTGAGGATAGCTTCCTGAAAAGGATTTTCATGGGCAAGTGATCGAGAATGAGGCAGGGACCGTCAGCAGTGGTGTATATAGGTGGGACTTCCCGCATCACTGGCGTGATTGGTCTGTCAGCCGACAAACGTGATGTGATTGATGCGTCCAGGATTGGTCACGCCCGAGGCGATTCCCATAGTGATATACCGAACGGATGTTTGAAAGAGAACCCCACGAGTATCGAGGTTGCACTGTATGTTCTGTTACAAATTAGTATAATATACTCACCTTTAATATTAATGCAATCAAACTAAAAATTATTTTGTACATTGTAATTAACTGTAATTAGCTTCCTGAAAAGGATTTTCATGGGCAAGAGAACGAGAATGAGGCAGGGACCGTCAGCAGTGGTGTATATAGGTGGGACTTCCGCATCACTGGCGTGATTGGTCTGTCAGCCGACAAACGTGATGTGATTGATGCTTCCAGGATTGGTCACGCCCGGCGATTCCCATAGTGATATACCGAACGGATGTTTGAAAGAGAACCCCACGAGTATCGAGGTTGCACTGTATGTTCTGTTACAAATTAGTATAATATACTCACCTTTAATATTAATGCAATCAAACTAAAAATTATTTTGTACATTGTAATTAACTGTAATTAGCTTCCTGAAAAGGATTTTCATGGGCAAGAGAACGAGAATGAGGCAGGGACCGTCAGCAGTGGTGTATATAGGTGGGACTTCCCGCATCACTGGCGTGATTGGTCTGTCAGCCGACAAACGTGATGTGATTGATGCTTCCAGGATTGGTCACGCCCGAGGCGATTCCCATAGTGATATACCGAACGGATGTTTGAAAGAGAACCCCACAAGTATCGAGGTTGCACTGTATGTTCTGTTACAAATTAGTATAATATACTCACCTTTAATATTAATGCAATCAAACTAAAAATTATTTTGTACATTGTAATTAATTGTTTTATTAGATATTAACCTCTTAGGATTCTGGGTCGCGTGAGCGCAACTAATTGCCAATTGTTCTCAGGTGTTAATGTTTAGCAATAGATTAAATTAATAGGGAGAAGAGTAACCATGACTAACTATACATCATTCTAAAGCTCTAAGTCTCAAGCAGCGATTTCAGATCTCTGTTTTTCAATGGAAAACGTATAACGAATGTATTTGCTGAATTTGTGTAAGCAGTACACAACAACATGCATAAAAAAACACACTACTTACATTATTATTGTAATAACGAGTCACAAACACATCCACTGCTGCTAATCCTGGTTTATTAGGAAAGATGAGGGTCGACTGAACAACATGCTGTAAAGCATTTCTGCTCCAAAAAACAATAGTGTTGTAATTTAGATGTTTATTCCTTTGTTTACGTCACAGAACTTCGGCTGGTGTTTGTGTTTATATATTTCCGAATAACTTTATCATAAAAAACATCTTGGTGACAAAAAAGTGTTACAAAACGCTTGAGACAAAAACCAAAAAACACGAAAAAAGTAAAAAAAAAATGATGATAAAAATCTAAAAGAGGCGGAATCCTGGGTGGAGTTTCTACTCTCTCTGCAGGTGTCGTCATGTTTTTTTTATGCGCCGCCTTTCATTTCAAATCTTTTCTTTCCAGCCAGTAGCATTATGGAAACAAAATGACTGATGGACAGTGTAGCCAATAAGTGCAGGATTCTAACGATATATATGAGGATTTTATTCTCCACGTGTGTGAGTCTTAGTTTTATTACTCTTTACAAACTCTTACTGGCTGAAGCAGTGAAGAAGCAGTGACGAGCCAGGAAGTGATGCAGCTCTCAGGTCAACATAAACAGCTGTTTATAACTCGTGCTAACTGTACTTTGTTTACAAAAAAAACAAAACAAAGAAAACAAGGAAAAAAATAATCAATCAAATAAGGTGTTTTATCGGAGATTTGCAAAAAAAAAAGCAGCGATGTGGAAAATATTTTTGGGGGCAGAGTAACAACAGAGACATGGAGATCTCCATCTGTAAGTTACAATAAATCCCCCTTTAGAGTTTATACGATTTTATTGGTTTTATTGCCTGTTTGTTTTTATAAGAGAAATGCTTGAAAAGTAAGTTTGTGTGTGTTAGTGTGTGGGTGTGTATTGTTGAGATTGGAATGGCCAGACATCAATATGAATGGTCATGGCTGTAAAACAATAGCTTGTCTGGCTACCTGGCCATCAATATGAATGCTAAATCAACATCAATAGCCCCAAACATGTATAACAAAAGCCTTTAATGGTCAGCCATTCATTAATATGCAGACTGTATGAATAGAGTATGAATGATCACCTGAGTTTAGCAGGTGGGTCCTCAACAGGGGCAGGGAGAAAACGATTAGACATAGTCTCAGATACATTTTTGTAGGAATCTCATTTGTTATAACATTTTCATAAAATTTGAAATATACATGTGGCTTTCAACCCAGTACTTTTCTGGATTGCTCCAGGACTGATTTCATGTACAGTGGAACCCGCTTATCTCGCCCTCGGTTATCTCGACAACCCTATCAAGTCGCCGTTTTTGAAGTGGAACCGCCAAATTCTCGCTTTTTCTAAGCATTTTTTATCGGTTATCTTAATTTTTATGTCGCCGAACCCTGATACCCGAGCACAAGGGGGGAAAAATTTGCCATTTAACGTCGGTTATCTCGGTGCAGCCGCAGAAGAACTCGCGAAAGTGGCGGAAAAATCAAGGCTTACAGCTGCTACAGGTGTTGTATTGTATACTGGTGAATCTCTGCTGTTAGTTAGTGCACATATGCCTTTTGTTGTTAAATGTTATGCGATGAACGGGAGGTGAAAGCGAACGTGTGATGACCATCCAAAATCATAGAATGAACACCGGCAGGATCGGGGGGAATCCGGAGTGCACTTTGAGAAGAAAAGCGCAGCTGTTGAGAGAGAGCCGGTGGAAAGGCACGTACCGGGATATGCATGCGCGATAACAACGACCGCCGTGAACCAACATATACCAACAATAACGGACAGTGAGAGTGTGGAAGTTTAAATAGGAGCTGGTGATGATGCTAAACGAGCACCATATGTGCGCGATTGAAGCCGCGGGAGCTTCAGAGAAAGCGGCCGAGAAAGCACCTGCCACGCTGAAGGGGGCCGAAGGGGGCGTGGCAGGTGGATTCCTGACAGATAAACATGTACCGTATGTATTTTTATAGCATGCCTTTATGAAACAAATCGCGGCAACGCTGTTGTGTAAAAAAAAAAAAATTTAAAAACACGTGCATGCACATTCTCATTTATTAACGCACATCATGTACATAAATAAATTTCAAGCACGGTAATATATTGCCGCCATTTTGATTTTCGTTTATCTCGATCATCGGTTACCTCGATGCTTTTTGGCAACCCCCTAGGACATCGACATAACCGGGTTCCACTGTATTTATATATGATAATAAAAATAATGTTCAATGCAGGAAATGTCTATCTATGGGACTTAATCATCTATAACTTTATATATTTTTAAGCAATCAATATCAACTTTGATGTTTGACAGTAAAGCTCAAAGTGTCTCCTTTCCAAAGATATTTAAATTGTGTATGTAGCACATTTTTTATCAGGAACTGTTAACATTTAAAGTTAGGCAGAGCATTTCAGCTGTGAGTCCTTAAATCTGGGCGGGGAGGGGAGAACCAGACATAGTCTCAGATAAATGTTTGTAGGAATCTCATTTTTATGATATCTTCATTCAATTTAAAATATAAACTCATGAGACATGTGGCTTTTAACCCATTACTTTTCTGGATTGCTCCAGGACTGATTTCATGTATTTATATATGAAGGAAAAACATTTATTTAAAGGAATTTTTTTTCTACAGTACTTAATCATCTATAACTTATTATTTTTTTGAACAATATAAAACAGTGAATAATGGACAGTAAAGCTCAAAGTGTCTTCTTTTTAGAGATATTTATAGTGTATGTAGCCCACTTTTATCAGGAACTGTTAACATTTAAATTTAGGTAGGGCATTTCAGCTGTGAGTCCCAAAATCTGTGTCGAAGGCTAACAGGTTAAATCTGGTTTACAGGGTATTTAGGAATTGAGGTCAGGGTTTGGGAATCTTAACTTTTTTTCTCTTAACCTTGGCAAATCTATGTAATTTGGTGTTTAATTTGGGTACATGTGTATTGTTTAAAAAAAAAAACAATACACATGTACCTACTTGTAGTGTCCATGTAGTTTTTTTTTTTGTCCTTTTGTCTCAACAGGAGTTGATTTGTCAGGGTGAGGCCTTGAAGAGGACAGAAAAAATGGTGGATAATATGACACAGAACATGAAGACAAGTCAAAAGAACATAAACTCTATTAAGAGTGTATGGGGAGGTTTGGTTAACTACTTCAAAGGAAATTCTGAAACAAGGTCTCCACAGAAGGAACAGCTACCAGTCTATGAGGCCAGCAGCAGGTATAGAGGTTCAGTATTTTAATAAATACAATTTTCCTTTTTTTTTTTATTTGCTGCATTATATTTTGATGTCATTGACACATAGACTTTGAGCTCTAATTTAAAAGTCTTTTAACAACATTCCATTTTTTAATTTCTTAGGGTTGCTGAGCAGCCATAGATGCTTATGGCATGTTATTATGTTTAACGTAGTATGTGGATCATGAGCCCCTTAACTTTTTCCATGCTCCTTTCTTCCCATTAATCTGGTAAACATTAATCTTGGTTTAAACCTTGTTCCAGAACTGGGCATCCCATGAACAGCTATCAGATGCAAATTCACTTTTGTATCACTTGGAATCGACTCTAGATCTTTTATCTCCTGCATGTTTATCAAATTAGGAGGACACCTAAAAATAACTGGATTGCTTTGATGGCTTAATTTCAAATGCATAATGATATATACAAAGGCACAAGTACAACATTTGTGACAATCCAAATACTTATGGAACTGAGTATGGAGTATAAAAACAACAGCTGTAGTACTGTTAATCTATTCAGGCACTACTCTACTCTCTTAATTATACCATTTATATTTACTGATGCCATAATATACACACATTATTTATATATATATATACATACATATATATATATATATATATATATATATATATATATATATATATATATATATATATATATATATATATAATAGATTACAGACTGCCCTGGCAGATAGCAGGGAGCATGAAGATAAATATGAAGCCATCCATCCCAGCCTCAGGAAACTGGACCCAATTGGTAAGCTATTTTTTTCTCTTATTTCAAGTGACTATGATTTTTTTCGCTGTGTACACACAGATAAGATTTAATGTGGCTCAAAGCTGTGTCTATTTGTCCTTAACTGTAGATTTCTGGAATTCGTTTTTCAGCAAATTACCGTAATTTCCGGACTATAAAGCACACCCTTATATAAGCCGCACCCACTGAATTTTACAAATTTATTTTTTTTTTACATAAATAAGCTGCACCTGTCTATAAGCCGAATGTCTACACTGAAACTAATTAACTTTACACAGGCTTTAACAAAAGACACTAAATGCAATATGTTGCGCTTCTATTAGGAGCATAGCGGTATTTTGGGACTTTTCCCAAAATACCGCTATGCTCCTAATAGAAGCGCAACATATTGCATTTAGTGTCTTTCGTTAAATGTGACTGCATTCTGCCGCTATTACTGCGTGTGTGTGCGTGTGAGACAAAGGATTTTCTGGCTCATTTTTAAGTTTCTTTGACTAACCCGTAACGCTGTTGCCAAGAAAAATAAAAAAGCACGAGTTTTGGAAACCTGTCTGTGCTTATATGATTTGTGTTGCAACTGGAGTTACCGAGCTCTCCCTTTACCCAGACTCAATGCGCTACAACGGCTTGTATCTAAACAGTAGCCGACCAAGTAAGTCATTGTTCACTGTCTTCCTCCTTCCTTTCACAACTACAGTGGTACCTTGACCTATGAGTGCATTAATGTACGAGTTTTCCGAGGTACAAGCGGTCACTCGGTCGAATTTTTTTGCTTTGTTACGCGAGCAAAAAATTGAGGTACGAGCTCGAGACGCCGCTGCTAGATGGCGAAGCGAGGCCAGAAAGTGAAGATTGTGACGAAAATTAAGATAAGCAAAGAAGAAAAAGTTAAAATGTAAAAGTTTAGGGATACGTAGTGTACAGCAGCTATAGTAAAAAACTAGTTTTCCCTCCGCCTCCGCTTATCGCCTCTACCACCCCCCTCCACACACACACACACACACACACACACACACACACACACACACCCCCACCGGCACTTTCGTTAGTCGTCTCATCTCCAAGGAAAATGCACTGAATAAAACCTTATTATATCTTTACATATACTCTTTCTATTATGTTTTTATACAAGATTTGTTATTTAGAAATGTATTTTTCAATTTAATAACATGAAACATAAAAACGGGGTGTCATTTTGAGGGTTGGAATGGATTAATGCCATTTTAAGTATTTTCAATATGGAAAACTGTTTTGATGTGCGAGCAAATTGAGATACGAGCTCGTCCACGGAACGAATTAAACTCGTAGGTCAAGGTACCACTGTATTTCTCTGGGGAGTTTATCTTTTGTCATCATCGTGCTGGAATGGTGAGGTGTGTGCGTGAGGTGAGGTGCGTTTTTTCGTTTCCGTTCGGAAATTTTATTGGTCTAATGTTATGTCGCTCAGTTTTTTGGCTTAAAGTTTGTGAATCCGGGAAAAACCCAGGAAAAATCCACAAATAAGACGCTTCGTTGTTTAAGACGCTGGGTTCAAAACGTGGGAAAAAAGTAGCGGCTAATAGTCTGAAAAATACGGTATATTGTTTACTGAAATAATGTCATGTTTGTCAGATTGAACAATTTGTACATCAAAGGGTATATGTAAATAAATTCATATTTTATTAATTTAAATACCGAAACCTATTTTTTTTGTTCAAGATTAAGCTCACATATTATGTTTGCCCAAAAAGGAGCTTCATTTGATAATGGATCATCTCAAAATGGTCACTCAAAGAATAGACACTTGAAAGCTGCTCATCAGCATCTGGACAATAACTTAGGTGAGAAAATAATTAAGAAACAATGTAAGGAATGAACAAACAAATACACCAGCTTTGATTATTCAAATTGTGTGTGTGTCTGTGTGTGTTGTGTGTGCATGTGCGTTTTTTTATTAAGATGAGATGTCTAAGGGGCTGAGTCGACTGAAGAATTTGGGCCTGGGGTTGCAGTCAGAGATCGATGATCATGATGTCTTGCTGGACACACTGCAAAATAAAGTGGATTCTATGGAAAGCAAGATAAGCTCCTCTAACCGCCAGCTAAAAAATCTGAAATGAAATTACAACATTAATTCCATATTTCACTAAAGAGCTTTTATCTTATCTTTTAGCTAAATTACAAACATTTAACATAGTCTGTGCTTATTTTCTAAGCAGGTGTAAGGAGCAAGAACATGTTTCAGTAAAAGAATACCTATTTTAAACTGTAATGTTACATAATCTTTCTTTATATCATGACTTTATATTTTAGGTTCATGGTTTATAGGAATATTTTTCAGTATGATTACTGCCTTCCAAACAAGAAATTCGACACATTTCTCAGTAAAGAGAAATGAAATTTTGCTTACTTGATGTTTAAGTCTGAACATTGTTGTCGGGGACATTTAATAAAATTTGTGCAACATGCATAACTTTCATGTTTTTGCATTATTTGAATAATCTTTTAAAAATGTGTTAGGATAGCTTTCTGGCTCAGAGGATAAGGAAATAATAAGCAGGCAATAGGTCCACAAAGAACCTGGCTTTTCTTTTCCTTTTTTCCTGTTGGAAGGCCCCTCCTCACAGTTTTCACAGCTGACCTCTAGCACACCGAACAACTTATGACCGTATGATAATTATAATGGGGAAAACCCTATGGAGACTTGTGGGACTTTTCATACTGAAAATAATATGGGCTAGATAGTTGGATTATACCCCCATTAGGGGTAGGGGTAGCCACAGCGGATCATCCGTCTCCACACCCCCTGTCATCTAAATCTGCCTCTGTCACACCAACTACCTGCATGTCTTCCTTCACCACATCCATGAACCTCCTCCTTGGCCTTCCTCTTTTCCTCCTTCCTGGTAGCTCCATCCTCAGCATTCTTCACCCTGCCTGCACTCTTTTATTCACTTCTCTAACACACTCTCCATTACTCTGCACTGTTGACCCCATGTACCTGAACTCCTCCACCTTCTCCACCTCTTCTCCCTGCAACCGCCCCACTCCACTGCCCTCCCTTTTATTCACAGACTTGTACTTTGTCTTACTCCTACTGACTTTCATTCCCTTTCTCCTCAGCACATACCTTCACCTCTCCAGGCTCTTCTTAACCTGCTCCCTACTCTCCCCACAAATCATATCATCCGCAAACATCATAGTCCACAGAGACTCCTGTCTGACCTCATCCATCAACCTGTCCATCACCAAAAAGAAAAGAAAAAAGAAAATGGCTCAGAGCCGATCCATGATGCAGTCCAACCTCCACCTTGAACCAGTCTGTTGTTCCTACTGGACACTTAACTGCTGTCACACTGTCCTCATACATGTCCTGCACCACCCTCACATACTTCTCTGACACACCTGACTTTCTCATACAATACCACAATTTGGCACCCTGTTGTACGCTTTCTCTAAATCCACAAACACACAATGCAACTCCTTCTGACCTTGTCTATACTTCTCCATCAACATTCTCAAAGTAAATAAGGCGTCTGTGGTGCTCTTCCTCGCCATGAAACCATACTGCTGCTCACAGATGGTCACCTCTTCTCTCAGCCTAGCTTCCACTACTCGTTCCCATAACTTCATGGTGTGACTGATCAACTTAATTCCCCTGTAATTACAACAGGTCTGCACATCTCTCACTTCCTCCTTACTAATCCTATCCACTTCCTGCTTCACCATCTCCACACCACCCAACCTTCTCTCTCTCTCATTTTCCTCATTTATAAGCTGCTCAAAATACTCCCTCCATCTTTTCAACACACTCTCCTCACTAGTCAACACATTTCCATCTCCATCCTTTATTGCCCAACTTCTTATACAGTTTCTTATATTCCTTCTCCTTTGCTTTCGCCACATCCCTATTTAGACCCTGCCACGTCTCCTTGTATTCCTGCCTACTTTTTTTAAACTCTCTGTCGATCCCAATTCTGTTTTGCCAACCTCTTTCTCCTTATGCTGTCCTGCACTTCCTTATTCCACCACCACGTCTCTTGTCAGTCTTTCCAGATGTCACCCCAAGTACCTTTCTAGCTGTCTCCCTTATCACTTCTGCAGTAGTTGCACAATCATCCAGCACCTCTTCACCACCACAGAGACCCTGTCTAACCTCTTCCCTGAAACTCACACTAAAGTCTTACTCCTTCAGTTTCCACCATCTAAGTCTTCTTTCAGTCCTCGTCCTCTTCTTCTTCACCTCCAAAACCATCCTACAGACCACCATCCGATGCTGTCTAGCTACACTGTCCCCCGCCGACACCTTACAGTCTCCAATCTCCTTCAGGTTGCATCTCCTGCATAGAACATAGTCCATATGTGTGCACCTTTCTCCACTCTTGTACGTCACCCTATGCTCCTCCTTCTTCTTAAAATAAGTGTTCACCACAACCAATTCCATCTGATGTCGAGAAAAATATTCGAATTAACCTTATCTAGCGTGTGTTTTAATCCAACTAATATCCATCCAACAAATTGACCTAATAATTAGTATAGAACCTATTAGATACAATAAAAGAAGTTTGATTGAACCTATTTAGCCTATGTGTTTTAAACAAACTCATGTAGTCTAGAACGTAAATGGCGTCAAACAAAATTAACAGTATTTCAAATAGCATGGAAGGAGAGCCTCCTAAATTATAGAAAATCTCTTAGTGCTGCCAGATCAGCATATTTCTCCACCCTCATAGAAAATAACAAGTATAATCCTAGATTTTTATTCAGCACAGTAGCAAAATTAACAGGGAATAAAAGCACTGCGCTAACATGCACACCATCAATAGGTAGTAATGATTTCATGAACTTTTTTTAATAATAAAATTGAAAACATCAGGCAAGAAATCCAGGCGGTTAAAATAAATCCAAATTATTTTACAAGTAACCCTGTAGACAGCAGTGTCACTATAGCAGACAATCAATTACAAAGCTTCACTCCTATTCATGAGAGTGACTTAATTTCATTAATCTCCTCATCAAAATCATCAACCTGTATTCTCGATCCCTTGCCTACTAGTTTCTTTAAACAGATAGCTCCAGAGGTAATCAAACCTGTTTTAAAAATAATTAACTCTTCCATTAGCACTGGTTATGTACCGAAATCCTTCAAACTGGCAGTTATCCACCCCCTTATTAAGAAACCTGACCTTGACCCATGTCAGTTGTCCAACTACAGACCGATATCAAATCTCCCCTTTATATCCAAAATTTTAGAAAAGGTTGTAGCACAGCAGTTATGCTCACACCTACTTATGAATAACATTTTTGAAATGTATCAGTCAGGATTTCGGCCTCATCATAGCACAGAGACGGCGCTAGTTAAGGTGGTAAATGACCTGTTATTGGCCTCTGATCAGGGTTTTGTCTCCTTACTTGTTTTGCTCGACCTTAGTGCAGCTTTTGACACCATTGATCACACTATACTGCTTGCTAGACTTGAGAACGTTGTAGGAATAAAGGAACAGCTCTCTCTTGGCTCAGGTCTTATTTGACTGATCGCTATCAGTTTGTGGATGTAAATGGTGAGTTCTCCACTCTATGAGGTAAAGTTTGGTGTTCCTCAAGGATCTGTCTTAGGCCCACTGCTTTTCTCTTTATATATGCTGCCTCTTGGTGAAATTATTCATAAACATGGGATTCGCTTCCATTGCTATGCTGATGACACACAGCTGTATATTTCAGCAAAGCCAGATGAGAGAGATCAGCTAAACAATGTTGAGAAGTGTGTAAAGGACATTAGACAGTGGATGCTTAATAACTTTCTTCTGCTCAACTCAGATAAGACGGAAGTACTTTTACTAGGACCACATGCAGCTAGAAGTAAACTTTCCGATTACGTAGCATCTCTGGATGGTGTTTCTGTTTCAGCATGTACAGCTGTCAAAGACCTTGGTGTGATTATTGACCCGAGTCTTTCCTTTGAGTCTCACGTGAATAATATCACCAGAATCGCCTTCTTTCACCTTAGAAATATTGCTAAGATTAGAAATATGATGTCATTACAGGATGCAGAAAAACTAGTTCATGCTTTTGTTACTTCTAGATTAGACTACTGTAATGCTTTACTGTCTGGGTGTGCGAGTAAGTGCATAAATAAGCTTCAGTTAGTCCAGAATGCAGCAGCAAGGGTCCTCACTAGATCTAGGAAATATGACCACATCACCCCTGTTTTAATCAGTCTACACTGGCTCCCAATCAAATCTCGCATTGATTATAAAATATTACTACTGACGTAATAAAGCACTTAACGGTTTCGCACCGCAGTATCTGAGTGAACTTCTGTACCAATATGATCCTCCGCCTACTTAGATCAAAAGGTGCTGGCTATCTGTTGGTTCCTCAAATAATGAAGACTACAGCAGGGGGCAGATCTTTCTCTTATAAAGCCCCACAGTTATGGAACAGCCTTCCAATCAGTGTTCGGGACTCAGACACAGTCTCAGTGTTCAAGTCGAGGTTGAAAACGTATTTATTTAGTCAAGCCTTTTATCAGTAGATTTTCTTAGGTAAAGGCTCAGATCTGGAGGGCATGGATATAGAGTGTTTGGTGAACTGGTATATTTGTATGCTGTCGTCCCTCACATTCACACGCTCACTCAGGTTTGTTGACGGTGGTGTGGTGGGTCGCCTCTTATCCCAGAGATCCCTCATGTCTGTGTTACCTTCTGGTTCTCCCTTTTAGTTATGCTGCCATAGCGAGTCTTGCGAGTCCAAACTGCACAGTGACATTAACTTTCATACACCAATAGTTACACTTAATAATCCATATCCTTCTCTTCCGTCACCCTCTCTCTCTCTCTCTCTCTCTCTCTCTCTCTCTCTCTCTTTCGGTCGAGTTAAACATGCTCCTGAGGCTCCAGTGACCACTGTTCCTGCCCCTCTCCCCTCCATGGATCTTCACACTTCTGTGCAGCTTGGGACGGTCTCTCATCAACATCTTGGGTGGTTCCATGTAATTCCGGAGTAGAACGGGTGCTTTTGAGGACGGATTGGACTGTAGTTGGTGTCGGTGGTCTGCAGCACTGACTCGGGAGTGCAGTTTGCTTCTGATCGTCATCACTGTACCCCACAACATTGTATATCTGCTTCAAATGGACATTTGGTGCAACCCAGATGAGGATGGGTTCCCTCTTGAGTCTGGTTCCTCTCAAGGTTTCTTCCTTTGTCATCTCGGGGAGTTTTTCCTTGCCACAGTTGCTCATCAGGGACAAACATACTTACAAAGAACATATTTGTTTAATCACCACATTATCTGTGTAAAGCTGCTTTGAGACAATGTTCATTGTTAAAAGCGCTATACAAATAAAAATGAATTGAATTGAATTGAATGTAGTCTATGTACTCCTAGTATAATTAACATAATAACGATCAGCTATTAATAAATAGAGTGGAGTAGGGTCTGACTGGTGTTATGAGTGTGTTGGAGAGACAAGAAAGAACAACATACAAGGCAGACTTAAGCATTTTTATTGGGCAGAGAAGAGGTGAGATTGACGATGCTGTCAGTGAAGAATGCTTCTAAGAGATGTACCAGGACGTCTGTGAGTTGGAGCTGAATAAAAGAAACAAACAGAGATCACAATGACTAAAAACATACATTAATATGTGCATGTAACAACAAAAGTATTAAGCTTACAAACATTATAGTTGTGAAGCTTAACACACTATGCAACAGTCAGTTCAGATAATATAAATGAAGTATGACCTAAACACTAACATAACCAAGTAGAATAATGTAGTTAAACACATACAAATAGACAATTTAAGTAAAATAATATAGCTTGATTTAATAAAAATGGGATAGCAAATAACATAATAAAAGCAGAACACTTATACAGAGTACATGTATAGAAGATAAAGTAAGCCGCAAAATGGTTGTCCACACATTAAAAACCTGAGATCTGGAGGAAGCGGTGCCTGGCTGTACCAGAGGGGGTGAAGGTTGTATACACATTCTTTTCTTAAGTGACATAGAGAAAAGGCTGTAAATAAGGGTAATGGGGGGGAACAGGGAACAGGAAAACCCAAATATGGAATCAGAGGAAGGGGACTTTGCTAGGGTGAAGAAACTAGAAAAAAAAATAAAGGCAAAGTGTGTGTACACTTGATCCTTTTTGATGTGATAAAGTGACCACCTTCTATAGGCTCATCAGAACGTGTCTGGAATAAAAACATTTTTGCTCTTTCTCATTGAAGACTGAAGATTTTTTATTGGATTTTGAGGTCTATTTTATTTAATTAGGTTAAGAGTGCTACATTGGGAATTAACTGAAACAAAGAATCCACCCGTGATGTGTCTGCTCAGAGATGTGTTCTGAGTTCGGACACATCCTTTTAGCAAAATCTACCACCATCTGCCCTTCCACATTCTCTCCTTAAAGCCATCTGCCCCAATCACCAATCGTTCATTCCTAGGTACACCATCTACCACTTCATCTAATTCACTTCAGAATTTTCCCTTCTCCTTCATCTCACAGCCGACTTGTGGAGCATAAGCACTGATGACATTTATCATCAACCCTTCAACTTCCAGCTTCACGTTCATCACCCTATCAGAAACTCCCTTCACCTGTACTCTTCCTTCAGGATCACCCCTACACCATTCCTCTTTCCATCCACACCATTGTAGAACAGTTGAAACCCACCTAAAATGTTCCTGGCCTTACTCCCTTTCCACTTGGTCTCCTAAACACACAACATATCCACCTTTCTCCTCTCCATCATATCAGCTACCTCTCTCCCTTTACCAGTCATAGTACCAACATTTAAATACCAACCCAAAACTCCACTCTCCTACACTTCTCCTTTCCCTGCCGTCTCTGTAGACGTCTTCGTCCTCTCCTTCTCCTCCTTCTCCTCGTTCGGCTAACAGTAGCCCAATTTCCACCGGTCCCTGTAGACTAACGATACCTGTGATGGTCGTTGGTAACCCAGGCCTCGACCAATCTGGTATGAAATTCTTATTCATGATCCGTATATTTGATTTGGCGCTGGATGCCCTTCTGAACACAACCCTCCCTTTTTATCCAGGCTTGGCACCAGCACTAAGAGTGCAATGACTTGCGCAACCATAATGGCTGGGTTATTTTCATAAAAAGCCATATTGTGTGAAAAAAGCACTTTTTAACGATTTTTATGAAAATGTTTATGGATATGTTCATTCATATTTTAACAAGGTTTTAATTTTTTATGAAAAAAAAATCATGTTGTCAAAACATGATTTGTCATGTCACCTTACTCGTTTTTTGTTCATGTATTGCACGTTTTAACTTTTTAAAATTAAATTAAGCTTATAAATAGAAAAAATATTTTTTCAAAATAAGTATCATATTTGTATGAAAAAGTCATAATTTATTTATCAAAACATGATTGACACCTTTTTGTACAATTATTGCACTTTTTAATGGTTTTTTTTCATGAAACAAAGTTCATGAATAAGAACATTAAAATTTTCATAAAATCTATCATATTTTTCCGATAAATAGGAAAAGTTTGTCAAAACATGATTTGTCATGTCACTTTTTTGTTTTGCATACAGATAAGAAATTGTTTTTAATAAAATTAAAACTTTTTAAATATAAATCATATTTTTGTGAAAAAAGCATATTTTTTGTTAAAAATTTTCAAGTCACCTTTTTCGTTTAAATAATGGACTTTTTCATAAAATTATGCTCATGAATATGTAAATTAATATTTTCTAAATATCTGTTTTTTATGAATGAAGTTGTTTTTTCAGAAAATGATTTGTCATTTCACCTTTTCCTTTTAAATTTTTTAATATTGCACTTTGTAACAGTTTAATATAAAATCATGATTTTCATAAATCCATCATATTTTTAGGGAAAAAAAATTTACAACGATTTGTCACTTTTTTCTTATTTTGTTCATGTTTTGCACATTGTAAAGGTTTTCATTGAAATTTAACTCAAGAATAGGAAAAATTATACTTTCATAAAAAGCCATATTGTATGAAAAAGGCATATTTTTTGTCAGAACAATTTTTCATAATTTGCCTTTTTGATTACTTTTTTCATGAAATTATGACTTTCTTTTGGCTTCTCCCATCAGGGGTCGCCACAGCAGATCATCCGTATGTTTGATTGGGCACATGTTTTTACGCTGGTTGCCCTTCCTAACACATACCTCCCCATTTATCCGGGCTTGGGACCAGCACTAAGAATGGCTGGGGTTGGTACCCTGACCGGGGATCGAACCCAGGTTGCAGCGCATCCTTACCACTAGAGCACCAGGGGACATATGAAATGATGACTATCAATATAAAAATGTATCTTTTCATTATCATATTTTTATTTTTAAAAAGTTTTTTTTTTTTTTGTCAAAAAATGGTCATGTCACTTTTTTGTTTTTCGTTTAAAAAGAAATTATGTATTTAATGAAAATATAAAATATAAATATTTTTTTTATTTGAAAAAGGCATATTTTTGTCAAAACATAATTTCTCGTCATATTTTTCATTGAAATATTGGACTTTTTAATAGTTTTTAATAAAATTATGCTAATGAATATGTAAATTAATATTTTCAAAATATCTGTTTTTTTTTAATTAAAGTCCCTATTAATATTTTCAAAATATTTTTTTAAAATGTTTTATTAAAGTCCTTTTTTTGTCAGAACATGATTTGTCATGTCACTTTTTCCTTTTTTGTTTTTAATATTGCACTTTGTAACAGTTTAATATGAAATGATTATGAATATAAAAATTTATATTTTCATATCTAGCATATTTTTATATGTAATTTCTTTGTTGTTGTATGATTGGTCATGTAACCTTTCTCGGGGTTTTTTTGTTTAAAAACATGATTTATGTCACCCTTTCATCCACTTATTGTACTTCTTTTTCATAAAAGTAAGCTTATAAATAGGAATATTATTATTTTCATAAAACCTATAGTATTTTTATTTTTAAAAGTCACTTATTTTATGTAATATAAAACAGTTTCCTGCATTTTTGTCCCTTTACAATATTTTTTTAATCGAAATATGCTTATGAATATGAAAATATAAGATAAAATATATTTTATGATGAAATGCGACTTTCTAAAGTAGTTTCCTGCATTTTTTAAATTATGCTTATTGATTTAAATATTTATTTCATAATAAATACCATGTCTTTCAACCTTTAAATATCTCATAGGATTATGCTTATGAATATGAAAATTCATATTTTCATAAAACTACCATGTTTTTATTAAAAAAGTGATATTTTTAGTAAAACATTTGGTGTCATTCCATTTCTCATTAAAAAATGGAAACGAAACTAGGTCAAGTGCATCCTGTAAGTGCAAATATACGATGGTTAGAAAAACACTAGGTTACTTTCGAAACCCTGGTTCTCTGAAACATCGAGTGGAGAGATCCACCTATGGGAAGGACATCCGTACCTGACCTCTGCAGAAGCATCCAAATGCACCAAGTCTGGCTTGACAGACACGCGCATGCCCAATGGCAGGTAAGGCAACGCCCCTTACCCAAATGCATAAGGCACATACGCACTCCTTCTCCTCAGTGAGCATATTCGCTTCTCGTGCAGCAAGCGAGGCAAACTTGGTGGATCTCTCCACTCGATGTTTTAGAGAACCGGGGTTATGAAAGTAACCTATTGTTCTCTTTCACCATCTCATGTTCGAGATCCACCTATGGGAGATATAGACAACTCCTCGGTTGCCCAATACACTCACAGCGAGGCTCCATAAGCCAGAGGACGGCCAGACAGGTGGTGCACGGCACGTCACAAAGCAGCAGACTTAATATACTGCTCGGGATAAAAACCCAGCCATGGAAAGAAACACGACATGTGGTAACACGTATGTTAGAACACCGTTGATGACCAACAAGCGGGGGCACCTGTAGGAAAGAGAACATGTCCATAGACATGTGAATGGACCAACCTAGGTCTCAAGAAAAAGGGGAACTATATGCTTGAAACATACATAACTAGGCCGGGCAGACAGATTTGAAAGGAGTGCAGGCCTAGTAGCACGTGGCTACGAAGAGCCCACACCAAGACCGCCAGGAGGCTGCACACCTCTCGATTTATACACTAAGGAGAAGGCCACTATCAGCCAACGAGAGAGGCATTGCTTAGAGATGGGGTTCCCTGTGTTTTCGCCGGGCCCAAGAGACGAAGAGCTGGTTGCTCCTTTGAAGAGAGTTTGTCCTGTCCAAGTAAACGCACAGGGCACAAAGCATTCAACCCCTGGTCCTCCACAGAGGAAAAAGCAGGGAACTCAATCACCAAAAACCGGAAGCAGAGGTGTCCTGAAGGACAAGAAACTTGAGGGAGAAATCCCAAGAACCCAATCCGGGACTACACCTTCGGTGACCAGGATGGAGCGGCGCGAGCCCTTCATAAATCTACGGAAAAGGAGGTGCTGTCCCACCGTAGTGGCGTAACACGCAGCGATAGCCACTAAATAGACCTTGATCATCAAAAAGGTTCTGCCACGATCGACAAGGTCCCGCCAAAAAAACCCAGAATGTCAGTGACCGAGCACAGATATGAAACGAGCCGGTGTTTCTAGCACCGCAGCTCAAAGACACGCCACGCGCAATCATAGAGAGAACGCATGGAAGAGGCCCTGGCATTCTGAATTGTGGCGATAACACGCGAGGGGCACCCCAAAGTGTTAAAATTCGCCCTCACAGGGGCCAGGCCCAGAAAGCCACCCTGTCTGGGCGAGGATGATAGATTTCCCCGTCCGTTTTTTTTTTGTGTGTTTTTTTTTTTTTTTATGGAAAAACTGAGGCTGTAGTCTTTATAAAATTTGTGAGAGGAGTGTGAAGGGGAGTGTTTGGTGACAGATAGATTGAGCCACAGCGCACGTTCTCCGACCACCATTAAAGCCATAGAACGCCCACTCGCTTGATCGGGCGATGGTGACCCTTTCTCCAGTTGTTTACCCAAGTCGAGCAGGAGTTCGGCCTGATACGTGGACAACAGCGAGGAGACATTGAGAGCTCGAATAGAAAGAGCTGAGGCTTTATATGATGCCTGAAGAATCGGCGCGGAGAACCGATCCATCTTACCCGGGAGGACGGGCTTGGGTGGGGCTGGTGATGGAAGGCTCAATAATGGAGGGATCGCCCATGCCGAGACTCGCCATGTCTTTAACCTCAAGCCCCGCAAGACCGTGTTGCCGATCTTATGTGTTTCGCACATGCAGGGAGGACGGGAAGAAGCTGCTTTCTCGGGCCGGAAGGAGGTCCCAGAAGCTTACTGTCATATACGTCTCTCTCCTGATCAGAAGCATTCAGGAGAGCCGGCCATACGATGTTGAGCCGTGCAGCAGCGCGTTCACAAAGCTCCAGTAAAACCGATTGAGGCAGGGCGGGGAGAACCTGAGGGACCACGGAAGACGGGATGGCTTCCTCGTCGTCCGAGCCATCGAGAAGGCCCGCCTTGATCTCATCCCCGGAACCTGTCTGTCCTTCTGGGAAACGGTTGTCGACCGGTAGCAAATCTTTGAACGGGGAGGCCCCTGGGTGCGCTGCGGCGTCGCTTTTTCCCCTCCGAGTCGGAGAGCTCAAAATAGACACACTGCGAAGCGGGCGTCTTGAGTCTGCGACGCAGGACTTTTTTTCGGGAGCGCCAGGCAATGGCTACAGTTCTCCGGGAGGTCAATACATCTTGCGCATGCTTGAGACCCATACAGACAACGCAGAAGGGATGAGCCGGGCAGGCTCGCGATAGGTTGTTCTAGCCAGACTTGGTACAATTGGATGTTTCTGCAGAGGTCAGGTACGGATGTCCTTCCCATAGGTGGATCTCGAACAACAGATGGAGAAAGAGAACCGCCTTCCTTTCGTTCTACCAGGCTTAGATTTGCGTAATTGCATTTTCAGCTCCTAAGAAGCTCATTCTTAGGAGCACGGCAATGCCTGTTGAAATATTTTTTATGAAATATGACTTTCTACAGCAGATTCCTTTATTTTTTACACTTTTAAACATTTTTTCATAGAATTTTGCTTACGAATATGAAAATTCATAGTTTCGTCAGAGCGACGTACATAAGTGCTTTGAGTCTCTAGCAATGAATAAATCTACACTGGTACGCAAACTTAACACTCACACATTTCTGACACTGGTTCACACACATTACGTTGTCTGTTCAGTGTCTATAGAATATTTAGGATGTTAGTATGTAAGGTATACAGGGAGTCTTTATCTGGGCTCACATATCTCCAGCTAGTATGTCTTCTTATCCAAACAGGAAACAGCTTTAGGTCAGGCTTTTTGTACTTTTGTGTACATATATACTTGCATGCAATAAACCGAAGAAAAACATTGCTCCATTCTGTGTGCTGTGTGATTCTTTCCTGACATCAGAAAAGGCACCACAAGCTTCATAGTTTGTATGGAAAACCTCTCCAAGAATTAAGTTTGGGCATGATGGTTTAAAAAAAATATGACTTTCTTTTATAAAAAATATTGTTTTTATTAAAATATTACATTACATATTAATAACCATAATTTCATAAAAATAACTTTTTCATAAAAATGTTATTGTAAAAATATGAATTTTTTAGCATAATTTCATTAAAAACCATTAAAAAGTGTAATAAGTAAACAAAAAACTTTCACGACAAAACATTTTTTTGACAAAATTATGACGTTTTACGTAAATATGCAATTATATGTAAAATATAAATTTTCATATACAGAAGCATATTTTCATGGAAACCATGTTTGGCAAAAATATGACTATTTTCATATGAATATGAAATAAATTGGTAAAATATGAATTTTTATATACAAAGGAATAATTTAATGAAAAACTGTCAAAAAATTGAAATAATTCAATAAAATAACGTGATCTGACAAATCAAGTTTGTAAAATTTATTGTGAAAAATATGACTTCATCAGCATCATTTAACTAAAAACCCTTAAAAAGTGCAAAAATTCAATGCAAAACGTAATATGACAAACAATGGTTTAAAAATTACTTTTTTTTATAAAAGATGTAAAAAATTATGTTTTTATTAAAATATAATATTTTAGTCATAATCATAATTTCATTTAAAAAAAAACGTTAACCTTTACCATAAAAATATGAGTAATTGTAAAAATATAAATCATATGATCATGGAAAACCTTTAAAAACGTTAATGGAAAACTAAAAAGTGACAATGCTAATCATGTGTTGACAAAAACATTTATTTTTCATAAAAAATGTGATAGTGAAAATATGAATTTCCATATTTATAAGCATAATTGAATAGAAAACAGTTAGAAAGTGAAATATGTAAGCGATAAACTTACATAACTTTTTAAAATAATAATATGAAATTAAATGGTAAAATATACATTTTCATATTCATACTAATAATTTCATAAAAAATATGTTAACCTTTATCATAAAAAAGGTTGTTGTGAAAAAATGAATTTTCAGATTTATAAGCATGATTTATTGTCAAAAACGTTAAAAAGTGCAAGACATGAACGAAAAACGTTACATGACAAACGGTGGTTTAAAAACAATGTCTTTTTTAAATAAGAAGATGATTTCTATTGCAAAAATATTGCAAATTGTTCATAAAAAATATAACCATTATATTTAAAACATTAATTTTGATATTTAGAAGCATCATTTAATTGAAAATCATGAAATATTGCAATAAGTAAACGAAAAACAATAAACTGACATGAAAAATCTTTTTTGGACATATTTTTTTTCATACATAAAACTATGAGTTTTAACAGTTATTGATTTTAATATTAAAATATAATTTTCATATTCATAATCAACATTTCATAAAAACTGCAAAAAGTAAATGAAAATTGCTTAGAAAGTCATTATTAATCAAAAACAAAACAACAGCACATATTTAGCCTTTTACTATGAGTTTCATAGACCCTGAAAATGCGATTCCGCAAGTCTCAGGCTTCTAGGACAAAGAAAAAGCGGTTTTTCAAACCCAGTGAATTTACACAAAACAGCATGCACTTGCCCATAATAATTTTACATGTTTATGATGAGATATGCTATTACAAAACATTTTCTGACCAAAATATGACATTTTTCATTAAAAGTATTTAGTTCTTTCAAAAATATTAATTTTTATATTCATAATCAAAACTTCATAAAAACTGTTTGAAACTGCAAAAAGTGAATGAAAATTGCTAAGAAAGTCATAATTAATCAAAAACAAAACAACAGCACATATTTGGCAAAGCCTTGTACGTGTTGTCAATAATAGGTTTCTTAGACGCTGAAATTGCAATTCCGCATGTCTCAGGCCTACTAGGACAAAGAGAAAGCGGTTTTTCGAACCAAGCGAATATGCACGAACAGCGTGCACTTGCCCATGATAATTTTACATGTTTATGATGAGATTTGCTATTACAAAACATTTTCTGACCAAAATAACGAATCTTTCATAAAAAAGTATTTAGTTATTTTAAAAATATACATTTATATATTCATAATCAAAACTTCATAAAAACTGTTTAAAACTGCAAAACGTGAATGAAAATTGCTTAGAAAGTCATAATTAATCAAAAACAAAACAACAGCACATATTTGGCAAATTCATTAAAAATGCACATGAAATGATATGACAAAAATGACAAGTTTTTAAATGCTATTGTAAAAAATGAATTCATATACATAAGCATCATTTAACTACAAACCGTTAAAAGTGCAAAAATATATTTATATAAATGTACAATATATAAATGTTCTTCATTAGCATAATTTCATTAAAACCCATTAAAAAGTGCAATATATAAATGACAAACCTACATGAAAAACAATGGTTTGAGCAAAAAATATATATTTTTTAATAAACAATATTAAAATAATTGGTAAAATATAAATTCTCATATTCATCAGAATAATAATTAATTAAAAGCTGTTAAAAAGTGCAAAATTCAATGAAAAACTTGCTATGACAAATCAAGTTTTTACAAGTTATTGTGAAATTTTGCGTTTTCATATTCACAAGCATCATTTAATTGAAAAAAATGAAAAAGTGCAAATACTAGACTTTCTTTTATTTAAAAACAATTATTGTTTTTATTAAATGTAATAACATTTCATATTCATTTATATAAATGAAATAAAGATAAATATCAGTTAACCTTCATCATAAAAATATGAGTTACTGTGAAATATAAATCATATGTTAATGGAAATACCATACGTAAATGCAAAACAAAAAAGTGACCATACAAATCATGTTTTGACCTGTGTTAGTTATTTTGAAAATATGAATTTTCATCATTTAATGAAAAAATCGTTAAAAAGTGCAATATTTAAGCAAAAAACTTACATTAAATACCATGGTCTGAAAAAAATATAACTTTTTTTTTATTAAAAATGAGATTAATTGGTAAAATATACATTTTCATATTCATACGAATAATTTCATGCAAAACTGTTAAAAAAATGCAGAAATTAAATGAATAATGTGATATGACAAACCAAGATTTTACAAGTTATTGTGAAAAATTTTACTTTTCATATTCATAATTATAATTTCATAAAAAAATCCTTTACCATAAAAATGAGTTGTTGTAAAAATATGAATTTTCAGATTTATAAGCATAATTTAATGTCAAAAACATTGCAAGACATAAACGAAAAATGTTACATGACAAACAGTGGTTTGAAAAAATATGACTTCTTTGATAAGAATATGATTGTAATTGGGAAAATATTAATTTTTATATTCATAAGCAAATTTAGATTAAAAACCATTCAAATGTGCAATGCTACTGAGGAGGACATAAAATATTGGACTTCTAAACAATGTATATCATTAGAAATGTAGATGGAAAAATGTCTCTGCCTAAACTACCTTTAATAGTGCTGGTGAAGCATTACTATGGGATGTCACCCATTAGCATAGTTAAAGTCACACAGGCTAATACTGTATTGCTGATGTAGCTAAAACAACAAAGCTAGTGTTAGAGTCATGTTTGACTTGTGCCAAAACTAACATACATTGACCTGTACGACATGATGCGCTTACTTTTCCTGAGCAACCTTTCCAACACCTACAGATAGATTTCACACACATATGCCACCTGTATGAAATTTGAGATACCTGTTGGTTATAGTTGACAGATTCAGTCAGTGGCCAGAAGCATTTGCATGCGTGACAGATAACGCTAAACCAGTTGTAAAAATATTAACGAAAGAGATCCTCTCTAGGTTTGGTATTTCTAGTGTGATTGAAATTGATAACGGCACACCGAAATTGAACTGTTGTTCTCCTGGCAGTACTCGCAGAAATGAAAATGACCCCATCTTCAACTACTAAACTGTCACCTTTTGAAATTCTAATGGGCCGGCCTTTCCCGACCCCATGGGTCAGGCGACGCACTGGCATTTCTTCCTCAGGTAACCTGGACATGATGGTGGACGACTACGTTTCTACCCTGGTTAAAAAATTGAATTCTATTAGTGCTAATGCCTCACTAACTCCTCCTCTGCCCACAGAAATAATGCCTAATCAGCATGTCCTCATATGAAGTCTGAAGCCTAGCAAGGTCGGTGAGCTGAAGTATCGGGGTCCAGCGACTGTTATAGCTGCAACCAGAACTGAAAGGGCCAGCTCTGGGGTGAAGATCTGACACGCTTACCCTGATACCTCCTCTAGGTCTAAATTCTATAACAATATGTGCATAGTTGTAAGTACTATCCGAATTTTCCTTGTTCTCTTTAAACACATCATTAAGAGAGAAGAAACTGCTTTTCTGCCATTTTTTGAGAAGATTAAGAATTTCTTCATGAGTGTTAAACACTACTTTGTTTTAGGATTGATTCTTGTATTGATTGTTGGAATTGTACTTTGTATGTTGCCATGTTTGATGACAAGGGTAAGACAGGCCATAAAGGCCTCGATTGGAGTGGTAATGATGAATGAAATGAAATATGTTGTTTTAGTTTTGTCTTTATCTTTTCATTTGCAGTTTATATCACCAATCCTGAAAAGAACATACTATTTTATTGGTGTTTGATGCTAAATCATAAATGATTAAAAGTGGCTTATTGTTAGTGTTAAGATGGTTCTCATTTACATTTACATTCACATTTGCAGCATTTAGCAGACACTCTTATTCAGAGCGACGTACAAAAGTGCTTTGAGTCTCTAGCAATGAATAAATCTACACTTGTATGCAAGATTACAAACTTAACACTCACACATTTCTGACACTGGTTCACACACATTCCTTTGTCTGTTCAGGGTCTATAGAGTATTTACGATGTTAGTATGTCTTCCTATCCAAACAGGAAACAGCTTTAGATCAGGCTTTCTTCCTTATTTGTATATATATGTATATATATGTATATATATATATATATATATATATATATATATATATATATATATATATATATATATATGTTTATATTTATATTTGTCTGTTTCATGCAATATATCGAAGAAGGACATTGCTCCATTCTGTGTGCTGTGTGATTCTTTCCTGATATCAGAAAAGGCACCACAAGCTTCGTAGTTTGTATGGAAAACCTCTCCAAGAATTTTCGGCATGATAAAAATCTAACAAAAGTGCAAATGTTCATTTCAAAAACTGTTATGACAAACAATGGTTTGAAACAAATATGACTTTCTTTTATAAAAAAAAAAAATATATTGTTTCTATTAAAATATTACATTTCATATTCATAACAATTTATTGTGAAAATATGAATTTTTCTAGCATAATTTCATTAAAAACCATTAAAAAGTGCAATATGTAAACAAAAACTTTCACATGACAAACCATGGTTTGACCAAGTTATGACGTTTTACATAAATATGCAATTAATTAGTAAAATATAAATTGTCATATCTATATAACGAAATGCGAACGCATATTTTCAGTGAACAAAAAAGTTTTCATGATAACCATCCTTGGCAAAAATATGACTTTTTTCATATGAATATGGTAAAATATGAATTTTTTTATATACAAAGGAACAATTTAATGAACTTTTCATAGTCATTAGCATCATCGCACTTTGATGCGGATGGGCTACAGCAGCAGAAGACCACACCGGGTGCCACTCCTGACAGCTAAGAACAGGAAACTGAGGCTACAATTGGAACAGGCTCACCAAGATTCGACAATAGAAGATTGGAAAAACGTTGCCTGGTCTGATGAGTCTCGATTTCTGCTGCGACATTCGGATGGTAGGGTCAGAATTTGGAATTTGACTTCAACAACACGAAAGCATGGAGCCATCCTGCCTTGTATCAACGGTTCAGGCTGGTGGTGGTGTAATGGTGTGGGGGATATTTTCTTGGCACACTTTGGGCCCATTACAACCAATTGAGCATCGTGCCACAGCCTACCTGAGTATTGTTGCTGACCATGTCCATCTCGTTATGACCACAGTGTACCCTTCTGATGGCTATTTCCAGCAGGATGTAATAAAGCACGAATCATCTCAGACTGGTTTCGTGAAGATGACAATGAGATCACTGTACTCAAATGGCCTCCACAGTCACCAAATCTCAATCCGAAAGAGCACCTTTGGAGTAGAGTACTCCATGCTCATTATTATGGGAGACTCTGAAAGCCTATTTCAGGGGGCAAATTGTTTCGTACTCTGCTTTTATATATCGGAAGCACAGAGCTCAGTGAAAACTCAGTGAAATTTCATCGGCTATCAGCCAACTCGATCAGAGCTCTTTATAAATCTGAATGCCTTACTGATAATAAGAGACTGTGTGCTTTCCTTCAAATTGTCGATTTTCCTGTTATTGATACAGTCTCTGTAAAGGACTTGGACTCTCCACTATCTCTTGACGAAGTCAGAGCTTCAATATGGGGGATGCAGTCTTATAAAGCCCCAAGCCCAGATGGTTTTTCTTTTGAGTTTTTAAAAGAATGTATCGATAAATTGGGACCGCTGCTCCTTGGTGTGAGCAATGAATCTCTGGATCAGGGCTTGCTACCGCCCACTTTTAATCAAGCCTCAATAGCCCTTCTCTTGAGGAAGGGCAAGGATCCCAACCTGTGCGGGTCGTACAGACCGTTGTCGCTGCTGAATGCCGACGTGAAAGTGCTGGCGAAAGCGATTGCATCCCGGTTAGAAAATGTACTACCATGTATAATAGCTATGTAGCAGACTGGATTCATAAAAGGGCGACATTTATTTTTTTAGCACTCTTCAATATAATTTTACTATAAGCCGTCATCTCTTTTCCCTGTGGTTGTAGTCTCATTATATGCTGAGAAAGCGTTTGATATAGTCGAGTGGGAATACCTGTTTGCAATATTAAAGCTCCGCGTCCTTTATAAAACCCCGCAAGCCAGTGTTCGTACAAATAATATTAGCTCTGATTATTTCAGTCTCGAACCCAGCCATTATGGATGCACAAGCCAGTGCACTCTTAGTGCCGGTCCCAAGCCCGGGTAAATGGGGAGGGTTGCGTTAGGAAGGGCATCCAGCGTAAAAACTTGTGCCAAATCAAATATGCGGGTCACAAATAAGAATTTCATACCGGATCGGTCGAGGCCCGGGTTAACAACGACCGCCACAGGTATCGTTAGCCGACAGGGTATCGGTGGAAATTGGGCTACTGTTGGCCGAAGGAGGAGAAGGAGAGGAGGAAGATGTCTACAGAGACGGCAGGGAAAGGAGCAGTGTAGGAGACTGGAGGTTCGGGTTGGTACGTTAAATGTTGGTACTATGACAGGTAAAGGGAGAGAGGTAGCTGATATGATGGAGAGGAGAAAGGTAGATATGCTGTGTGTTCAGGAGACCAAGTGGAAAGGGAGTAAGGCCAGGAACATTGGAGGTGGATTTAAACTGTTTTATCATGGTGTGGATGGAAAGAGAAATGGTGTAGCGGTGATTCTGAAGGAAGAGTACAGTAAGAGTGTAGTGGAGGTGAAGAGAGTTTCTGATAGGGTGATGATCGTGAAGGTGGAAGTTGAAGGGATGATGATAAATGTCATCAGTGCTTATGCTCCACAAGTTGGCTGTGAGATGGAGGAGAAGGAAAAATTCTGGAGTGAATTAGATGAAGTGGTAGATGGTGTACCTAGGAAAGAACGATTGGTGATTGGGGCAGACTTTAATGGGCATGTAGGTGAAGGGAACAGAGGTGATGAG
This sequence comes from Silurus meridionalis, assembly GCF_014805685.1. Classification (NCBI taxonomy): domain Eukaryota; kingdom Metazoa; phylum Chordata; class Actinopteri; order Siluriformes; family Siluridae; genus Silurus; species Silurus meridionalis. The sequence goes on from NC_060900.1 coordinate 11,423,358, forward strand.
GAGGTGATGGGTAGGTATGGTTTTAAGGAGAGGAATGTGGAAGGGCAAATGGTGGTAGATTTTGCTAAAAGGATGGAAATGGCAGTGGTAAACACTTATTTTAAGAAGAAGGAGGATCATAGGGTGACGTATAAGAGTGGAGGAAGGTGCACACAGGTGGACTATGTGTTATGCAGGAGATGCAACCTAAAGGAGATTGGAGAGTGTAAGGTGTTGGCAGGGGACAGTGTAGCTAGACAGCATCGGATGGTGGTCTGTAGAATGGTTTTGGAGGTGAAGAAGAAGAGGAGGAGAGTGAGGACTGAAAGAAGAATAAGATGGTGGAAACTGAAGGAGGAAGACTGTAGTGTGAGGTTCAGGGAAGAGGTCAGACAGAGGCTCGGTGGTGGTGAAGAGGTGCTGGATGATTGGGCAACTGCTGCAGGAGTGATGAGGGAGGCAGCTAGAAAAGTACTTGGTGTGACATCTGGAAATAGAAAGCAAGACAAGGAGACGTGGTGGTGGAATGAGGAAGTGCAGGAGAGCATAAAGGGAAAGAAGTTGGCAAAAGAGAAGTGGGATAGACAGAGTGATGAGAAAAGTAAGCAGGAGTACAAGGAGATGTGGCAGCAGGTAAAGAGGGATGTGGCAAAAGCCAAGGAAAAGGCATATGAGGAGCTGTATGAGAGGTTGGACACTAATGAAGGATAAAAGGATTTATACCGATTGGCCAGGCAGAGGGACCGAGCTGGGAAGGATGTACTGCAAGTTAGAGCAGTAAAGGATGGAGAGGAAATGTGTTGACTAGTGAGGAGAGTGTGTTGAGAAGGTGGAGGGAGTATTTTGAGCAGCTGATGAATGAGGAAAATCAGAGAGAGAGAAGGTTGGACGATGTGGAGTTGGTGAAGCAGGATGTAGATAGGATTAGTAAGGTGGAAGTGAGAGCAGCGATTAAGAGGATGAAGAGTGGAAAGTCAGTTGGACCAGATGACATACCGGTAGAAGCGTGGAGATGTTTAGGAGAGATGGCAGTGGAGTTTTTGACCAGGTTGTTTAACAGGATTTTGGAAGGTGAGAAGATGCCTGAGGAATGGAAAAGAAGTGTGCTGGTACCGATCTTTAAGCATAAAGGAGATGTGCAGTCTTGCAGTAATTACAGGGGAATTAAGTTGATCAGTCACACCATGAAGTTATGGGAAAGAGTAGTGGAAGCCAGGCTGAGAGAAGAGGTGACCATCTGTGAGCAACAGTATGGTTTCATGCCGAGGAAGAGCACCACAGATGCCTTATTTGCTTTGAGGATGTTGATGGAGAAGTATAGAGAAGGACAGAAGGAATTGCATTGTGTATTTGTGGATTTAGAGAAAGCGTACGACAGAGTGCCAAGAGAGGAGTTGTGGTATTGTATGAGGAAGTCAGGTGTGTCAGAGAAGTATGTGAGGGTGGTGCAGGACATGTATGAGGACAGTGTGACGGCAGTGAAGTGTGCAGTAGGTACGACAGACTGGTTCAGGGTGAAGGTTGGACTGCATCAAGGATCGGCCCTGAGCCCTTTCCTGTTTGCAGTGGTGATGGACAGGTTGACGGACGAGGTCAGACAGGAGTCTCCTGGACTATGATGTTTGCGGATGATATTGTGATTTGTGGTGAGAGTAGGGAGCAGGTTGAGAAGAGCCTGGAGAGGTGGAGATATGCGTTGAAGAGAAGGGGAATGAGAGTCAGTAGGAGTAAGACAGAGTACATGTGTGTGAATGAGAGGGAGGGGAGTGGAGTGATGCAGTTGCAGGGAGAAGAGGTGGAAAAGGTGGGGGAGTTCAGGTACCTGGGGTCAACAGTGCAAAGTAATGGAGAGTGTGTAAGAGAAGTAAAGAAAAGAGTGCAGGCAGGGTGGAGTGGGTGGAGAAAAGTGGCAGGAGTGATTTGTGATAGAAGAGTATCTGCAAGAATGAAAGGGAAAGTTTATAGGACTGTGGTGAGACCTGCGATGTTGTATGGATTAGAGACAGTGGCATTGAGTAAAAGACAGGAGATGGAGCTGGAGGTAGCAGAGCTAAAGATGTTGAGGTTTTCGTTGGGAGTGACGAGGATGGACAAGATTAGAAATGAGTTTATTAGAGGGACAGCGCATGTAGGATGTTTTGGTGACAAGGTGAGGGAGGCGAGATTGAGATGGTTTGGACATGTGCAAAGGAGGGACATGAATTATATTGGTAGAAGAATGCTGAGATGGAGCCACCAGGTAGGAGGAAAAGAGGAAGGCCAAGGAGGAGGTTCATGGATGTGGTGAGGGAAGACATGCAGGTAGTTGGTGTAAAAGAGGCAGATGTAGAGGACAGGGTGGTATGGAGACGGATGATCCACTGTGGCGACCCCTAATGGGAGCAGCCGAAAGAAGAAGAAGAAGAAGTTTATTTCAGTCTCAGGCGTGGAACCTGGCTGTCACCACTGCTATTCGCCCTTGCCATTGAGATGGCAAAATCAATCCTAGGGTTGAGGACGGATGGGACAGATGTCATGTTTCCCCCTGTCATTTAAGTCATATGTTTTTTCGATGCCCAAAATTACATGCATTCTGGACAAGTTTTTTCGACATTATGTCCTCCATATATGAAGCGCAATTGACGCCATGCCCAATGATCGCTATATTTGTGGTTACCAATGAGCCTGTATCACAAAAAAAATTGCCTAGAAAGTCATAAATAATCAAAAAACAAAACAACAGCACATATTTGGCAAAGCCTTGGACGTGTTGTAAAGAACGAGTTTCATAGACGCTGAAATTGCGATTCTGCAAGTCTCAGATTTCTAGGACAAAGAGAAAGCGGTTTATTGAACCAATCTAATTTTCACAAACAACACGCACTTGCCCATGATCATTTTTACATGTTTATGATGAGATATTATATTACAAAACATTTTATTTCCAAACTAGAAGTTTTTTCTTAAAAAGTAGTTATTTAAAAAAGTTTTTTTAAAATATTACATTTCATATTCATTTCCATAATTTCTTTAAAAAAGTTAAATTTTCATAAAAATGTTATTGTGTAAATATGAAGGTTCATATTCATTAGAATAATTTTATTAAAACACATTAAAAAGTGCAATATGTAAACGAATGACAAACCATGGTTTAAAATATTACATTTCATGTTCATAATTATAATTTCATAGATAAATATCAGTTAACCTTCATCATAAAAATATGTGTTACTGTGAAATATAAATCATATGTTAATGGAAATACCATACGTGAAATGCAAAACAAAAAAGTGATCATGTTTTGACGTGTGTTAGTTATTTTGAAAATATGAATTTTCAAAAAAAAACCGGAAAAACCGTTAAAAAAGTGCAAATTTAAGCAAAATATGAGATTAATTGGTAAAATATACATTTTCATATTCGTACAAAAATAGGATCCATCCTGCCTTGTATCAACGGTTCAGGCTGGTGATGGTGTGTGGGATATTTTCTTGGCACACTTTGGGCCCATTAGAACCAATTGAGCATCGTGGCAACGCCACAGCCTACCTGCGTATTGTTGCTGACCATGACCACCGTGTACCCTTCTGATGGCTACTTCCAGCAGGATAACGCGCCATGTCATAAAGCGCGAATCATCTCAGACTGGTTTCTTGAACATGACAATGAGATCACAGTACTCAAATGGCCTCCACAGTCACCAGATCTCAATCCAATAGTGCACCTTTGGGATGTGGTGGCACAGGAGATTCGCATCATGGATGTGCAGCCGACAAATCTTCAGCAACTGCGTGATGCTATCATGTCAATATGGACCAAAATCTCTGAGGAATGTTTCCAGTACCTTGTTGAATCTATGCCAGGAAGAATTAAGGCAGTTCTGAAGGCAAAAGGGGGTCCAACGCGGTACTAGTAAGGTGTAAAGAATAAAGTGGAAAGTGAGTGTAACATTTCATATTCATTATCATAATTTCATAAAAACACATTAACCTTTACCATAAAAATATGCCTAATTGTGAAAATATAAATCATTTGATCATGTAAAAGCTGGAAAAAAAGTGCAATAAGTGAATAAAAAAATGTTTTGACAAAAAAAGATGACATTTTCAGATAAAATGAAAATATAGATTTTTAACTAGGTGCGGCGACAGCTGTGTGGCATTGAAGGCGGGTTGTTTTGTCCAGCGCGGCTACGTATTACACACAATGGTGTGGGGAAAGATTTTCTTTCACCTGCCGAAGCCAGCAAGCATATAAAAACTATCCAAACTGTATGAACATATTTTTTTGTCGCTGTCGGACGTGATGTTTTGATCATTTATTTTTTAATTGATAGCCATCTTAATCACTCCGTTGTATTTACAGATTATTTGGGCATTTTGATCTCTGATCATGCTCCTCTAGCGTTGGATATCCAATTCTTAACACAATCTCCTTGGTGGTTTAGCAGACAAGGATTTCTGTTCGTCTATTTCTAAAGCCATTGATGAATTCTTGTTGGTTAATCGTCTTGACTCTACTCCATGCTCATTATTATGGGAGACTCTGAAAGCCTATTTCAGGGCGCAAATTGTTTCGTACTCTGCTTTTATATATCGGAAGCACACAGAGCTCAGTGAAAACTCAGTGAAATTTCATCAGCTATCAGCCAACTCGATCAGAGCTACGCGTCCAACCCTTCTCCAGAGCTATACAAAGAACATGTTGAGTTGCAAGCAGAATTCAATCTCCTCTCCACTAAAGAAATTGAACGCATGCTACTACAAACTCGGGGATCGTATTATGAACACCGTGACAAACCAAGCAGATTGTTAGCTCATCAACTAAAATAGCAACCTTACTGATAACAAGAGACCGTGTGCTTTCCTTTAAATTGTCGATTTTCCTGTTATTGATACGGTCTCTGTAAGGGACTTGGACTCTCCACTATCTCTTGACGAAGTCAGAGCTTCAATATGGGCGATGCAGTCTTATAAAGCCCCAAGCCCAGATGGTTTTCCTGTTGAGTTTTTCAGAGAATGTATCGATAAATTGGGACCGCTGATTAAACTGAAAGCCTAGCCTTTAAAGGTATAACTGGCAAGGGTGGCGGAATATAAGGTATCCTTATATGCTGATGATTTGTTGCTATGTGTGACAGATCTTGGATTATGTTGCCTCTTTCTCGTGATACAAAACTACATTTTCATAAGAATGAGTGTTATCCGCTCTACAACTTCAGCATCTGAATCTGCCATTTCTCCAATCTGCCAAATTCAACTGTTCCGTGGTGGGCTTGCTTTGCCCAATTTTCAGATATACTACTGGGCTGCACATATCCAAAAACTAAACTTCTGGACCAATTCAACAGAATCCACTTGGTGCAATCTAGAGCTACTGTCTTGTAGATCATCCACTTATCTGCTCTGCTTTGCTCACCCTTCCGATACCATCGCGATATACTGACAATCCAGTCGTACTGATCAGGCTTATGATTTGGTTTGATTTTAGGCATCACTTTAAATTTAGGGCTCTATTAGCACTGGGTCACGTGAATAAAAATAATTTATTTCCCCCGTCATTTTTAGATTCAGCTTTCTCACTATGGCACAAAAAAGGCATCGAGCAACTTTACAATTTGTACAAATATGGCATCTTTAAAAGTTTGACCAGCCTGTCGGTGGAGTTTGGGCTGCCTATAACTCATTTTTTTCGATAGCTCCAAGATTTTGTACAGAATTCATCTTTCCAAATTGAAAAAAGGCAAAACTCAATCCTAGGGTTGAGGACGGATGGGACAGATGTCATGTTTCCCCCTGTCATTTAAGTCATATGTTTTTTCGATGCCCAAAATTACATGCATTCTGGACAAGTTTTTTCGACATTATGTCCTCCATATATGAAGCGCAATTGACGCCATGCCCAATGATCACTATATTGTGTGGTTACCAATGAGCCTGTATCACAAAAAAAATTGCCTAGAAAGTCATAATTATTCAAAAAACAAAACAACAGCACATATTTGGCAAAGCCTTGGACGTGTTGTAAAGAACGAGTTTCATAGACGCTGAAATTGCGATTCCGCAAGTCTCAGATTTCTAGGACAAAGAGAAAGCGGTTTATTGAACCAATCTAATTTTCACAAACAACACGCACTTGCCCATGATAATTTTTACATGTTTATGATGAGATATTATATTACAAAACATTTTATTTCCAAGCTAGAAGTTTTTTCTTGAAAAGTAGTTATTTCAAAAATATAAATTTTCATATTCAAAAACAAAACTGTTGAAAGTGAATGAGAATTGCTTAGCAACTGCGTGATGCTATCATGTCAATATGGACCAAAATCTCTGAGGAATGTTTCCAGTACCTTGTTGAATCTATGCCAGGAAGAATTAAGGCAGTTCTGAAGGCAAAAGGGGGTCCAACGCGGTACTAGTAAGGTGTAAAGAATAAAGTGGAAAGTGAGTGTAACATTTCATATTCATTATCATAATTTCATAAAAACACATTAACCTTTACCATAAAAATATGCCTAATTGTGAAAATATAAATCATTTGATCATGTAAAAGCTGGAAAAAAAGTGCAATAAGTGAATAAAAAAATGTTTTGACAAAAAAAGATGACATTTTCAGATAAAATGAAAATATAGATTTTTAACTAGGTGCGGCGACAGCTGTGTGTGGCATTGAAGGCGGGTTGTTTTGTCCAGCGCGGCTACGTATTACACACAATGGTGTGGGGAAAGATTTTCTTTCACCTGCCGAAGCCAGCAAGCATATAAAAACTATCCAAACTGTATGAACATATTTTTTTGTCGCTGTCGGACGTGATGTTTTGATCATTTATTTTTTTTAATTGATAGCCATCTTAATCACTCCGTTGTATTTACAGATTATTTGGGCATTTTGATCTCTGATCATGCTCCTCTAGCGTTGGATATCCAATTCTTAACACAATCTCCTTGGTGGTTTAGCAGACAAGGATTTCTGTTCGTCTATTTCTAAAGCCATTGATGAATTCTTGTTGGTTAATCGTCTTGACTCTACTCCATGCTCATTATTATGGGAGACTCTGAAAGCCTATTTCAGGGCGCAAATTGTTTCGTACTCTGCTTTTATATATCGGAAGCACACAGAGCTCAGTGAAAACTCAGTGAAATTTCATCAGCTATCAGCCAACTCGATCAGAGCTACGCGTCCAACCCTTCTCCAGAGCTATACAAAGAACATGTTGAGTTGCAAGCAGAATTCAATCTCCTCTCCACTAAAGAAATTGAACGCATGCTACTACAAACTCGGGATCGTATTATGAACACCGTGACAAACCAAGCAGATTGTTAGCTCATCAACTAAAATAGCAACCTTACTGATAACAAGAGACCGTGTGCTTTCCTTTAAATTGTCGATTTTCCTGTTATTGATACGGTCTCTGTAAGGGACTTGGACTCTCCACTATCTCTTGACGAAGTCAGAGCTTCAATATGGGCGATGCAGTCTTATAAAGCCCCAAGCCCAGATGGTTTTCCTGTTGAGTTTTTCAGAGAATGTATCGATAAATTGGGACCGCTGATTAAACTGAAAGCCTAGCCTTTAAAGGTATAACTGGCAAGGGTGGCGGAATATAAGGTATCCTTATATGCTGATGATTTGTTGCTATGTGTGACAGATCTTGGATTATGTTGCCTCTTTCTCGTGATACAAAACTACATTTTCATAAGAATGAGTGTTATCCGCTCTACAACTTCAGCATCTGAATCTGCCATTTCTCCAATCTGCCAAATTCAACTGTTCCGTGGTGGGCTTGCTTTGCCCAATTTTCAGATATACTACTGGGCTGCACATATCCAAAAACTAAACTTCTGGACCAATTCAACAGAATCCACTTGGTGCAATCTAGAGCTACTGTCTTGTAGATCATCCACTTATCTGCTCTGCTTTGCTCACCCCTTCCGATACCATCGCGATATACTGACAATCCAGTCGTACTGATCAGGCTTATGATTTGGTTTGATTTTAGGCATCACTTTAAATTTAGGGCTCTATTAGCACTGGGTCACGTGAATAAAAATAATTTATTTCCCCCGTCATTTTTAGATTCAGCTTTCTCACTATGGCACAAAAAAGGCATCGAGCAACTTTACAATTTGTACAAATATGGCATCTTTAAAAGTTTGACCAGCCTGTCGGTGGAGTTTGGGCTGCCTATAACTCATTTTTTTCGATAGCTCCAAGATTTTGTACAGAATTCATCTTTCCAAATTGAAAAAAGGCAAAACTCAATCCTAGGGTTGAGGACGGATGGGACAGATGTCATGTTTCCCCCTGTCATTTAAGTCATATGTTTTTTCGATGCCCAAAATTACATGCATTCTGGACAAGTTTTTTCGACATTATGTCCTCCATATATGAAGCGCAATTGACGCCATGCCCAATGATCACTATATTGTGTGGTTACCAATGAGCCTGTATCACAAAAAAAATTGCCTAGAAAGTCATAATTATTCAAAAAACAAAACAACAGCACATATTTGGCAAAGCCTTGGACGTGTTGTAAAGAACGAGTTTCATAGACGCTGAAATTGCGATTCCAAGTCTCAGATTTCTAGGACAAAGAGAAAGCGGTTTATTGAACCAATCTAATTTTCACAAACAACACGCACTTGCCCATGATAATTTTTACATGTTTATGATGAGATATTATATTACAAAACATTTTATTTCCAAGCTAGAAGTTTTTTCTTGAAAAGTAGTTATTTCAAAAATATAAATTTTCATATTCAAAAACAAAACTGTTGAAAGTGAATGAGAATTGCTTAGCAACTGCGTGATGCTATCATGTCAATATGGACCAAAATCTCTGAGGAATGTTTCCAGTACCTTGTTGAATCTATGCCAGGAAGAATTAAGGCAGTTCTGAAGGCAAAAGGGGGTCCAACGCGGTACTAGTAAGGTGTAAAGAATAAAGTGGAAAGTGAGTGTAACATTTCATATTCATTATCATAATTTCATAAAAACACATTAACCTTTACCATAAAAATATGCCTAATTGTGAAAATATAAATCATTTGATCATGTAAAAGCTGGAAAAAAAGTGCAATAAGTGAATAAAAAAATGTTTTGACAAAAAAAGATGACATTTTCAGATAAAATGAAAATATAGATTTTTAACTAGGTGCGGCGACAGCTGTGTGGCATTGAAGGCGGGTTGTTTTGTCCAGCGCGGCTACGTATTACACACAATGGTGTGGGAAAGATTTTCTTTCACCTGCCGAAGCCAGCAAGCATATAAAAACTATCCAAACTGTATGAACATATTTTTTTGTCGCTGTCGGACGTGATGTTTTGATCATTTATTTTTTTTAATTGATAGCCATCTTAATCACTCCGTTGTATTTACAGATTATTTGGGCATTTTGATCTCTGATCATGCTCCTCTAGCGTTGGATATCCAATTCTTAACACAATCTCCTTGGTGGTTTAGCAGACAAGGATTTCTGTTCGTCTATTTCTAAAGCCATTGATGAATTCTTGTTGGTTAATCGTCTTGACTCTACTCCATGCTCATTATTATGGGAGACTCTGAAAGCCTATTTCAGGGCGCAAATTGTTTCGTACTCTGCTTTTATATATCGGAAGCACACAGAGCTCAGTGAAAACTCAGTGAAATTTCATCAGCTATCAGCCAACTCGATCAGAGCTACGCGTCCAACCCTTCTCCAGAGCTATACAAAGAACATGTTGAGTTGCAAGCAGAATTCAATCTCCTCTCCACTAAAGAAATTGAACGCATGCTACTACAAACTCGGGGATCGTATTATGAACACCGTGACAAACCAAGCAGATTGTTAGCTCATCAACTAAAATAGCAACCTTACTGATAACAAGAGACCGTGTGCTTTCCTTTAAATTGTCGATTTTCCTGTTATTGATACGGTCTCTGTAAGGGACTTGGACTCTCCACTATCTCTTGACGAAGTCAGAGCTTCAATATGGGCGATGCAGTCTTATAAAGCCCCAAGCCCAGATGGTTTTCCTGTTGAGTTTTTCAGAGAATGTATCGATAAATTGGGACCGCTGATTAAACTGAAAGCCTAGCCTTTAAAGGTATAACTGGCAAGGGTGGCGGAATATAAGGTATCCTTATATGCTGATGATTTGTTGCTATGTGTGACAGATCTTGGATTATGTTGCCTCTTTCTCGTGATACAAAACTACATTTTCATAAGAATGAGTGTTATCCGCTCTACAACTTCAGCATCTGAATCTGCCATTTCTCCAATCTGCCAAATTCAACTGTTCCGTGGTGGGCTTGCTTTGCCCAATTTTCAGATATACTACTGGGCTGCACATATCCAAAAACTAAACTTCTGGACCAATTCAACAGAATCCACTTGGTGCAATCTAGAGCTACTGTCTTGTAGATCATCCACTTATCTGCTCTGCTTTGCTCACCCTTCCGATACCATCGCGATATACTGACAATCCAGTCGTACTGATCAGGCTTATGATTTGGTTTGATTTTAGGCATCACTTTAAATTTAGGGCTCTATTAGCACTGGGTCACGTGAATAAAAATAATTTATTTCCCCCGTCATTTTTAGATTCAGCTTTCTCACTATGGCACAAAAAAGGCATCGAGCAACTTTACAATTTGTACAAATATGGCATCTTTAAAAGTTTGACCAGCCTGTCGGTGGAGTTTGGGCTGCCTATAACTCATTTTTTTCGATAGCTCCAAGATTTTGTACAGAATTCATCTTTCCAAATTGAAAAAAGGCAAAACTCAATCCTAGGGTTGAGGACGGATGGGACAGATGTCATGTTTCCCCCTGTCATTTAAGTCATATGTTTTTTCGATGCCCAAAATTACATGCATTCTGGACAAGTTTTTTCGACATTATGTCCTCCATATATGAAGCGCAATTGACGCCATGCCCAATGATCACTATATTGTGTGGTTACCAATGAGCCTGTATCACAAAAAATTGCCTAGAAAGTCATAATTATTCAAAAAACAAAACAACAGCACATATTTGGCAAAGCCTTGGACGTGTTGTAAAGAACGAGTTTCATAGACGCTGAAATTGCGATTCCAAGTCTCAGATTTCTAGGACAAAGAGAAAGCGGTTTATTGAACCAATCTAATTTTCACAAACAACACGCACTTGCCCATGATAATTTTTACATGTTTATGATGAGATATTATATTACAAAACATTTTATTTCCAAGCTAGAAGTTTTTTCTTGAAAAGTAGTTATTTCAAAAATATAAATTTTCATATTCAAAAACAAAACTGTTGAAAGTGAATGAGAATTGCTTAGCAACTGCGTGATGCTATCATGTCAATATGGACCAAAATCTCTGAGGAATGTTTCCAGTACCTTGTTGAATCTATGCCAGGAAGAATTAAGGCAGTTCTGAAGGCAAAGGGGTCCAACGCGGTACTAGTAAGGTGTAAAGAATAAAGTGGAAAGTGAGTGTAACATTTCATATTCATTATCATAATTTCATAAAAACACATTAACCTTTACCATAAAAATATGCCTAATTGTGAAAATATAAATCATTTGATCATGTAAAAGCTGGAAAAAAAGTGCAATAAGTGAATAAAAAAATGTTTTGACAAAAAAAGATGACATTTTCAGATAAAATGAAAATATAGATTTTTAACTAGGTGCGGCGACAGCTGTGTGGCATTGAAGGCGGGTTGTTTTGTCCAGCGCGGCTACGTATTACACACAATGGTGTGGGAAAGATTTTCTTTCACCTGCCGAAGCCAGCAAGCATATAAAAACTATCCAAACTGTATGAACATATTTTTTTGTCGCTGTCGGACGTGATGTTTTGATCATTTATTTTTTAATTGATAGCCATCTTAATCACTCCGTTGTATTTACAGATTATTTGGGCATTTTGATCTCTGATCATGCTCCTCTAGCGTTGGATATCCAATTCTTAACACAATCTCCTTGGTGGTTTAGCAGACAAGGATTTCTGTTCGTCTATTTCTAAAGCCATTGATGAATTCTTGTTGGTTAATCGTCTTGACTCTACTCCATGCTCATTATTATGGGAGACTCTGAAAGCCTATTTCAGGGCGCAAATTGTTTCGTACTCTGCTTTTATATATCGGAAGCACACAGAGCTCAGTGAAAACTCAGTGAAATTTCATCAGCTATCAGCCAACTCGATCAGAGCTACGCGTCCAACCCTTCTCCAGAGCTATACAAAGAACATGTTGAGTTGCAAGCAGAATTCAATCTCCTCTCCACTAAAGAAATTGAACGCATGCTACTACAAACTCGGGGATCGTATTATGAACACCGTGACAAACCAAGCAGATTGTTAGCTCATCAACTAAAATAGCAACCTTACTGATAACAAGAGACCGTGTGCTTTCCTTTAAATTGTCGATTTTCCTGTTATTGATACGGTCTCTGTAAGGGACTTGGACTCTCCACTATCTCTTGACGAAGTCAGAGCTTCAATATGGGCGATGCAGTCTTATAAAGCCCCAAGCCCAGATGGTTTTCCTGTTGAGTTTTTCAGAGAATGTATCGATAAATTGGGACCGCTGATTAAACTGAAAGCCTAGCCTTTAAAGGTATAACTGGCAAGGGTGGCGGAATATAAGGTATCCTTATATGCTGATGATTTGTTGCTATGTGTGACAGATCTTGGATTATGTTGCCTCTTTCTCGTGATACAAAACTACATTTTCATAAGAATGAGTGTTATCCGCTCTACAACTTCAGCATCTGAATCTGCCATTTCTCCAATCTGCCAAATTCAACTGTTCCGTGGTGGGCTTGCTTTGCCCAATTTTCAGATATACTACTGGGCTGCACATATCCAAAAACTAAACTTCTGGACCAATTCAACAGAATCCACTTGGTGCAATCTAGAGCTACTGTCTTGTAGATCATCCACTTATCTGCTCTGCTTTGCTCACCCCTTCCGATACCATCGCGATATACTGACAATCCAGTCGTACTGATCAGGCTTATGATTTGGTTTGATTTTAGGCATCACTTTAAATTTAGGGCTCTATTAGCACTGGGTCACGTGAATAAAAATAATTTATTTCCCCCGTCATTTTTAGATTCAGCTTTCTCACTATGGCACAAAAAAGGCATCGAGCAACTTTACAATTTGTACAAATATGGCATCTTTAAAAGTTTGACCAGCCTGTCGGTGGAGTTTGGGCTGCCTATAACTCATTTTTTTCGATAGCTCCAAGATTTTGTACAGAATTCATCTTTCCAAATTGAAAAAAGGCAAAACTCAATCCTAGGGTTGAGGACGGATGGGACAGATGTCATGTTTCCCCCTGTCATTTAAGTCATATGTTTTTTCGATGCCCAAAATTACATGCATTCTGGACAAGTTTTTTCGACATTATGTCCTCCATATATGAAGCGCAATTGACGCCATGCCCAATGATCACTATATTGTGTGGTTACCAATGAGCCTGTATCACAAAAAAAATTGCCTAGAAAGTCATAATTATTCAAAAAACAAAACAACAGCACATATTTGGCAAAGCCTTGGACGTGTTGTAAAGAACGAGTTTCATAGACGCTGAAATTGCGATTCCGCAAGTCTCAGATTTCTAGGACAAAGAGAAAGCGGTTTATTGAACCAATCTAATTTTCACAAACAACACGCACTTGCCCATGATAATTTTTACATGTTTATGATGAGATATTATATTACAAAACATTTTATTTCCAAGCTAGAAGTTTTTTCTTGAAAAGTAGTTATTTCAAAAATATAAATTTTCATATTCAAAAACAAAACTGTTGAAAGTGAATGAGAATTGCTTAGCAACTGCGTGATGCTATCATGTCAATATGGACCAAAATCTCTGAGGAATGTTTCCAGTACCTTGTTGAATCTATGCCAGGAAGAATTGAGGCAGTTCTGAAGGCAAAAGGGGGTCCCCCCCTAGTAAGGTGTATCTAATAAAGTGGAAAGTGAGTGTAACATTTCATATTCATAATCATAATTTCTTAAAAACACATTAACCTTTACCATAAAAATATGCCTAATTGTGAAAATTTAAATCATGTAAAAGCTGGAAAAAAAGTGCAATAAGTGAATAAAAAAATGTTTTGACAAAAAAAGATGACATTTTCAGATAAAATTAAAATATAGATTTTTAACTAGGTGCGGCGACAGCTGTGTGGCATTGAAGGCGTGCGGTACGGGTTGTTTTGTCCAGCGCGGCTACGTATTACACACAATGGTGTGGGGAAAGATTTTCTTTCACCTGCCGAAGCCAGCAAGCATATAAAAACTATCCAAACTGTATGAACATATTTTTTTGTCGCTGTCGGACGTGATGTTTTGATCATTTATTTTTTTTAATTGATAGCCATCTTAATCACTCCGTTGTATTTACAGATTATTTGGGCATTTTGATCTCTGATCATGCTCCTCTAGCGTTGGATATCCAATTCTTAACACAATCTCCTTGGTGGTTTAGCAGACAAGGATTTCTGTTCGTCTATTTCTAAAGCCATTGATGAATTCTTGTTGGTTAATCGTCTTGACTCTACTCCATGCTCATTATTATGGGAGACTCTGAAAGCCTATTTCAGGGCGCAAATTGTTTCGTACTCTGCTTTTATATATCGGAAGCACACAGAGCTCAGTGAAAACTCAGTGAAATTTCATCAGCTATCAGCCAACTCGATCAGAGCTACGCGTCCAACCCTTCTCCAGAGCTATACAAAGTTGCAAGCAGAATTCAATCTCCTCTCCACTAAAGAAATTGAACGCATGCTACTACAAACTCGGGGATCGTATTATGAACACCGTGACAAACCAAGCAGATTGTTAGCTCATCAACTAAGATAGCAGCCTGCATCACTCTTAATACCGAAGATCAATAATGACTTAAATGTTTCCAATCCCATAGAGATCAATGCAGTATTTAAGTCATATGTTTTTCGATGCCCAAAATTACATGCATTCTGGACAAGTTTTTCGACATTATGTCCTCCATATATGAAGCGCAATTGACGCCATGCCCAATGATCACTATATTGTGTGGTTACCAATGAGCCTGTATCACAAAAAAATTGCCTAGAAAGTCATAATTATTCAAAAACAAAACTGTTGAAAGTGAATGAGAATTGCTTAGCAACTGCGTGATGCTATCATGTCAATATGGACCAAAAGCTCTGAGGAATGTTTCCAGTACCTTGTTGAATCTATGCCAGGAAGAATTAAGGCAGTTCTGAAGGCAAAGGGGTCCAACGCGGTACTAGTAAGGTGTATCTAATAAAGTGGAAAGTGAGTGTAACATTTCATATTCATTATCATAATTTCATAAAAACACATTAACCTTTACCATAAAAATATGCCTAATTGTGAAAATATAAATCATTTGATCATGTAAAAGCTGGAAAAAAAGTGCAATAAGTGAATAAAAAAATGTTTTGACAAAAAAAGATGACATTTTCAGTTAAAATTAAAATATAGATTTTTAACTAGGTGCGGCGACAGCTGTGTGGCATTGAAGGCGTGCGGTACGGGTTGTTTTGTCCAGCGCGGCTACGTATTACACACAATGGTGTGGGGAAAGATTTTCTTTCACCTGCCGAAGCCAGCAAGTATATAAAAGCTATCCAAACTGTCTAAAGTATGAACATATTTTATTGTCGCTGTCGGACGTGATGTTTTGATTATTTTTTTTAATTGATAGCCATCTTAATCACTCCGTTGTATTTACAGATTATTTGGGCATTTTGTTCTCTGATCATGCTCCTCTAGCGTTGGATATCCAATTCTTAACACAATCTCCTTGGTGGTTTAATTCGCATCTCCTAGCAGACAAGGATTTCTGTTTGTCTATTTCTAAAGCCATTGATGAATTCTTGTTGTTTAATCGTCTTGACGCTACTCCATGCTCATTATTATGGGAGACTCTGAAAGCCTATTTCAGGGCGCAAATTGTTTCGTACTCTGCTTTTATATAACGGAAGCACAGAGCTCAGTGAAAACTCAGTGAAATTTCATCAGCTATCAGCCAACTCGATCAGAGCTACGCGTCCAACCCTTCTCCAGAGCTATACAAAGAACATGTTGAGTTGCAAGCAGAATTCAATCTCCTCTCCACTAAAGAAATTGAACGCATGCTACTACAAACTCGGGGATCGTATTATGAACACGGTGATAAACCAAGCAGATTGTTAGCTCATCAACTAAGATAGCAGCCTGCATCACTCTTAATACCGAAGATCAATAATGACTTAAATGTTTCCAATCCCATAGAGATCAATGCAGTATTTAAGTCATATGTTTTTTCGATGCCCAAAATTACATGCATTCTGGACAAGTTTTTTCGACATTATGTCCTCCATATATGAAGCGCAATTGACGCCATGCCCAATGATCACTATATTGTGTGGTTACCAATGAGCCTGTATCACAAAAAAAATTGCCTAGAAAGTCATAATTATTCAAAAAACAAAACAACAGCACATATTTGGCAAAGCCTTGGACGTGTTGTAAAGAACGAGTTTCATAGACGCTGAAATTGCGATTCCGCAAGTCTCAGATTTCTAGGACAAAGAGAAAGCGGTTTATTGAACCAATCTAATTTTCACAAACAACACGCACTTGCCCATGATAATTTTTACATGTTTATGATGAGATATTATATTACAAAACATTTTATTTCCAAGCTAGAAGTTTTTTCTTGAAAAGTAGTTATTTCAAAAATATAAATTTTCATATTCAAAAACAAAACTGTTGAAAGTGAATGAGAATTGCTTAGCAACTGCGTGATGCTATCATGTCAATATGGACCAAAATCTCTGAGGAATGTTTCCAGTACCTTGTTGAATCTATGCCAGGAAGAATTAAGGCAGTTCTGAAGGCAAAAGGGGGTCCAACGCGGTACTAGTAAGGTGTAAAGAATAAAGTGGAAAGTGAGTGTAACATTTCATATTCATTATCATAATTTCTTAAAAACACATTAACCTTTACCATAAAAATATGCCTAATTGTGAAAATTTAAATCATGTAAAACCTTAAAAAAAGTGCCATAAGTGAATAAAAAAATGTTTTGACAAAAAAAGATGACATTTTCAGTTAAAATTAAAATATAGATTTTTAACTAGGTGCGGCGACAGCTGTGTGGCATTGAAGGCGGGTTGTTTTGTCCAGCGCGGCTACGTATTACACACAATGGTGTGGGGAAAGATTTTCTTTCACCTGCCGAAGCCAGCAAGTATATAAAAGCTATCCAAACTGTCTAAAGTATGAACATATTTTATTGTCGCTGTCGGACGTGATGTTTTGATTATTTTTTTTAATTGATAGCCATCTTAATCACTCCGTTGTATTTACAGATTATTTGGGCATTTTGTTCTCTGATCATGCTCCTCTAGCGTTGGATATCCAATTCTTAACACAATCTCCTTGGTGGTTTAGCAGACAAGGATTTCTGTTTGTCTATTTCTAAAGCCATTGATGAATTCTTGTTGTTTAATCGTCTTGACGCTACTCCATGCTCATTATTATGGGAGACTCTGAAAGCCTATTTCAGGGCGCAAATTGTTTCGTACTCTGCTTTTATATAACGGAAGCACAGAGCTCAGTGAAAACTCAGTGAAATTTCATCAGCTATCAGCCAACTCGATCAGAGCTACGCGTCCAACCCTTCTCCAGAGCTATACAAAGTTGCAAGCAGAATTCAATCTCCTCTCCACTAAAGAAATTGAACGCATGCTACTACAAACTCGAGGATCGTATTATGAACACGGTGATAAACCAAGCAGATTGTTAGCTCATCAACTAAGATAGCAGCCTGCATCACTCTTAATACCGAAGATCAATAATGACTTAAATGTTTCCAATCCCATAGAGATCAATGCAGTATTTAAGTAATATTACTCTGCTCTTTATAAATCTGAATGCCTTACTGATAATAAGAGACTGTGTGCTTTCCTTCAAATTGTCGATTTTCCTGTTATTGATACGGTCTCTGTAAGGGACTTGGACTCTCCACTATCTCTTGACGAAGTCAGAGCTTCAATATGTGCGATGCAGTCTTATAAAGCCCCAAGCCCAGATGGTTTTCCTGTTGAATTTTTAAAAGAATGTATCGATAAATTGGCACCGCTGCTCCTTGGTGTGATCAGTGAATCTCTGGATCAGGGCGTGCTACCGCCCACTTTTAATCAAGCCTCAATAGCCCTTCTATTGAGGAAAGGCAAGGATCCCAACCTGTGCGGGTCGTACAGACCGTTGTCGCTGCTGAATGCCGATGAGAAAGTGCTGGCGAAAGCGATTGCATCCCGGTTAGAAAATTTACTACCATGTATAATATCTATGGAGCAGACTGGATTTATAAAAGGGCGACATTTATTTTTTTAGCACTCGTACACTCTTCAATATAATTTTACTATAAGCAGTCATCTCTTTTCCCTGTGGTTGTAGTCTCATTGGATGCTGAGAAAGCGTTTGATATAGTCGAGTGGGAATACCTGTTTGCAATATTAAAGCTCCGCGTCCTTTATAAAACCCCGCAAGCCAGTGTTCGTACAAATAATATTAGCTCTGATTATTTCAGTCTCGGGCGTGGAACCTGGCTGTCACCACTGCTATTCGCCCTTGCCATTGAGCCATTATCGATTAAACTTAAATCCTCATTAGCCTTTAAAGGTATAACTCGCAAGGGTGGCGGAATATAAGGTATCCTTTTATGCTGATGATTTGTTGCAATGTGTGACAGATCTTGGATTATTTTGCCTCTTTGTGAGTGTTATCCATGTTAATAATACCACTCTACAACTTCAGCATCTGAATCTGCCATTTCTCCAATCTGCCAAATTCAACTGTTCAGTGGTGGGCTTGTGTAACTGGTATAAAAGGTACTTTGACTAGATTTTTGTTTCGAGTTTCACTTTTATTTATATATTTCTGTATTAATGTTTTTATTTTTTTCTTAAATTATTGTTATTGTTTTTATTAATGTTATACATTTGTGTATATCCATGCTGAAGTAATGAACTTCAAGAAATTTCGTTTGAATCATTTTTGTTTAAATATCTAAAAATGTAGAGGAACTTTTCTTTGAGTACTTGTTGGGGAGGGAGTGTCATCAGCGGGGCACATTGTCATCGTGCATTTTGCGTTGGCCTCAGGTTCACTGCATGAGGCTGGTGGACGCATGCACTGTGCGGTCCTCCCTATAAACATCACTGAGTGTATCAGAGTGAGAGGAGCTGCTACCCCGTTGTGAACTGATGATTTCTCCTTATCAACAGATTAAAAATACCAGATCTCATCGCTAAGTGGTTGTGTGGTCCTTGTGGGTGAGGTTGTCCGTTCCAGACATGCTACACTTGCTTTGCCCAATTTTCAAATATACTACTGGGCTGCACATATCAACTTCGCACTGCATGAGGGAAAAGAGATGTCTTAATTGTTTGGAGTTTGGGCATCAGCGTAAGCAGTGTCACAGGGCTGCTGGGCAAGACATGGCCCAAGCTAGTGACGATCAGGGAAACTAGATCACTCACATTGGGGGGAGGGCGGTGAGAGTGCTAAAAGTCAGCCTCTCACCAGTGAAGATGATCCGATGGTCATCTATAGCAGCAATTGTCAAGTTGAGTCAACACTGTCAGAAAAAAAGGTACAGTGCTGGTACAATTTTGTTCCTAGAGGTACAAAACTCATTTAAAGGTCCACAATTGGTCCTTAGGGTACAAATATGTACCCAAAATGGCTTATAAAGGTACAACATTTTAGGTTTAGATGTGAAAGGTCCATTTTTGTACCTTTTGAAACGTTTTTTTTTTTTTCAGTTAAGCTCCAATAACTTATGTCTGTTTCTTTATTAATTAAATGTATGTCAGGTCAAAATAACAGCAAGACAACATATTAAGTAGTTTTAAATGTTAAAAATAAAATGGTGAGATGTTTTGTAGGACTATATTAGCTATATAAATGAACATACTTCACCATCACTTCATGTAACGTTAGCCTATCCTGTCTGTAAAATAAAATAAATTTTATTTCCAAACATATTAATGATTCTATTAAATTAAATATATGTATAATAATTGTTCATGTTTGTTGTGATTTAGTATAATTTTTTTTTTTTCAACGTTACGATTGTTGTCGCTTTAAGAATTTCCCGCTCTGCTTGATCGTCGTTCATCAGTGTGCGCGCGCGGGCGCGGTCCTGACAGAACTTCAGAACACGATTTCGTCGAGCATTTTTTGGACACATTTTTCAGGTAAATGCGAGATAATGTTATATATTCATATTTCTTCACGTATTGTGCTATGTTATGTTGATTTTGTCTAATTCGATGTTCCCCTGCTTAAAGCCCGCGAAAAGTAAGTTAATGCGTCAGACGTCAGACTGGCCGTTGTACGACGGATTTGGGAAGCGCCTTCAAAAGTTCAGAATGGAGTTGGGAAAAATGAATACCACACAATTAATAAAGGAGCTTATGCAGTTTGGCATCGAAATCACTGATGAGGAGAGAAAAAAATTTGAGGGTGAGTATGATTATTATCACATGTTGAGATGTTTTAAGAAAATCTAACTTAGGCTTTTCTCGAGGATAACAGATATAGACTATAAACTTTCATACCTTTGCCTCGCATACCATATTTATTTGATAAAACTGTGGCCGACACTATATATTGGCAGGGCTAGCCATTGTAATTAGTGGTTATCTCAGTTTTTACATTTTGAGACTAAAATATCCTGCCTGTGATTGCGTCATTTTGTTAGGCCGCATGAGACCTTCCCGACGCAACCCTCCGGCCATCAAACTTAAAATCAAGTGATTAATAAGTAAGGTACAATTTACATCACAGAGGCGGTATGAATATTTATTTATTTGTTAAGCACACTTGATAATATAAAAATAATATTTGATATTAAAGCAGTTGCATTATGCAGCAGACATTATACAGCTCATTGTCTTCATGCAGTTAATTAATCAACCATCGGTTTATTATATCGGCCTTTTTCATGCTATAGTCGATATGCCGATGGTTGTGAATTGTCAAAATTGGCCAATCTCTAAAATTAAAGCTGCAGTCCGCAACTTTTTGTGTTAAAATTTACAAAAATTATATAATGAGAATGTACAACATGAATCCCTTTTCCAAACCGTGTTTTTGTATAATCCTGAATCATTATGGTACACTTATAATAAGTGTTTATATTCGGACTATTTCAGACCAGACTGGTAGGGCTCGCCGCAGAATATCACAGTAACTGCGTGACTCACGGAGAAAAGTAGCTCCGGCTAGAATGTTCCTCCGCAAGACGCGTGCAGTTCTGGGTCCGGTTGCACCAGCTGTGCGCAAGTTTCAACGTAGACCAGTTTTGACGTAAATGGGCACTAAGTTACAACTTAAGCACTACTAAATATTTTGTGTTGCACCATTAAACTTGAAGTGTAACTCTACGTATACACTACATATTTACGGAAGCCTCCTATCAGAAGTAAAGGTTGGAATAAATAGCAGACTGACTGACCTGCATCAATAAGCTCTTGTTTTACCTGACAGACTTCATTCTTTACACATATATGATGCTGCTGACATTTACACTCTTTTACATTTTAAGAAAGAGAACATTATGTGAAAAGATTACTTTGTTAGCCACTCTTCAACACAATCCCGTTAAACAGTGCGCTGTATGCATCGGTCCCATCACTCCGTGCATGTCAAATAAAATCAGTTATAATCAATAATGTAATTTCTTATGTTTTTTTGTATCAGTATTTATTTATCCTTATGGAAGCCCGTTTCCGCCACAAAAAAAAAAAAAGATGAATTGCAACTTTATATCAGAATTCTGACTTTTATCACGCAATTGCGACTTTTTATCTCAGAATTCTGACTTTTATCACGCAATTGCGACTTTATATCTCAGAATTCTGACTTTATATCATGCAATTGCGACTTTATATCTCAGAATTCTGACTTTTATCACGCAATTGCTACTTTATATCTCAAATTCTGACTTTATATCACGCAATTGCGACTTTATATCTCAGAATTCTGACTTTATATCACGCAATTGCGACTTTATATCTCAGAATTCTGACTTTATATCACATAATTGCGACTTTATATCTCAAATTCTGACTTTATATCACGCAATTGCGACTTTATATCACGCAATTGCGACTTTTTATCTCAGAATTCTGACTTTATATCTCAGAATTCTGACTTTATATCATGCAATTGCGACTTTATATCTCAAATTCTGACTTTTATCACGCAATTGCTACTTTATATCTCAAATTCTGACTTTATATCTCAAATTCTGACTTTATAACTTGCAATTGTGAGATATAAACTTGCATCTTTTTTTTTTTTTTGTGGCGGAAATGGGCTTCCATATATCCTTAATAATTTTGTTTCAAATACAGTTTCTGAATGTTATTTACATATAAATACATTTATGATTAAGTAGTAGGTAGGGATGCACCGATCTGCCTTTTTCCCTTCCGAGCCGATACTGAATCCCAGGTATCGGTATCGGAAGCGAAAAAGGCGGATCGGTGCATCCCTAATGGAAACTTATTTTACTGTTAGCTACGTGAGGCAAAATAAGTCAGAATGAAGGAAAACTGAAATTCACAGAATTTCAACAACTTCTCCTCACGCACTTGAAGGATCACTAAGGGTAAACATCATATTATGCGACTACGCATTATTTTACGGAGACCTTACGAGCTACTAGCTATGTTCTTGCCTTAAGTACAAATGGTGCAACCGAATAAAGTACAAACTAGCTAGTAGTTACTAAGCCACTAGTGTGGACTTTGTTCCAATTTAAGAAAGAACTTACAAATGGCTGGTGCAACCTACCCTGTTTATTAACCGCTAGAGGGCCGAAAATCGCGGACAGCAGCTTTAACTTAGTGATACATTTTCCTGCAGCGCCACCAAATCAGGTGCTGGCGCCTCTGTCTGTAGAACTTAGTGGCACTGGTGCCACTGCTCTCAAATGTTAGTCTGGAGCCCTGTGTCACTGCAATTGACAAATTCAGCTGTCTGTTAGGGTTCATGTAATTTCCATGTTTTATTATTTTAATCTCTATTTTAATCTTAATTTCATTTCAGAATTTATTTGTTAGCCCTGTAAAGTATTCCCCACTGGTTACCGTTTTTGAGTGTGTATTTTACCTGACAGGCAATGGTGCCGTGTTCCAGCTTCAAATATACTGGTTTAGTGCATGGTTCTAATGATGGGTAATTCAATTGTACTTTTCATGATCTCTTTTATGTTATAGACAATGATGTAGATGGAGAGACTGTTGACATTGGGCTGACGGAGTCAATGGTTTCATTCCTCTTTGAGGGATCATTTAAGAAGCAGGCAAAATTCCACCAATTTGTCCAACAGATGAAGGAAATGGTGACATTAACGCTTGAACCTGTGCCTGCAGAATGTCTTTTTCAGTCTTCAGCTGGAGCAAGGTTGTTGTCATTTAATATTTAATATTGTTTCATTTGTTTCAGGAAACTATTCTGAAAGTTAGGGTGTTAGAAAATATTGTTACACGTGAATATCGCAATATTATGTTTGGCGATACTGTATCGATTCTAGGGATGTCCCGATCACGTTTTTTTGCCCTCGAGTCCGAGTCATTTGATTTTGAGTATCTGCCGATACTGAGTCCCGATCCGATACTTCTATAATAGCCTACATAAAAAAGAATAAAGAAGAGCGAAAAACGGATCCAGGAACAGTGCTTTTCAGGTTTTTCAGGTATCTAACAGTAATCAAATAGGAATGCTTCAAAGCTAGAAGCACGGCCAGCATCTCTAGGCAATTGATGTGCCACAGTAAATGGTGCCCCTCCCACAGACCCTGGCGGAGCGACCACTCATGACCGCTCCCACCCTGTGAGGGACGATCCGTCGTTAGCATTAAGCGACAACCGGGACTCCCAGCACAGGGCCTAGAGGATCCAGTACATATACTGTTACACATGCGCTGTCTTTCTCGAGAAATACGTCCTGAACCACCACTGAAGGGGCCTCATGTACAGCAGGCCAAGTGGAATCACACTGGACGCAGCTGCCATAAGCCCTAGCAGTGTCTGGAACTGCTTGACAGTGAGAGGCTGCCCCTCCCTGACCTTCCCGACGGCTGCAAGGATGGCCACAATGCGGGCAGGAGAAAGCTGCGCACGCAAAGTAGTTGAATCCCATATGACGCCGAGATAGGTGGTTCTCTGAAAAGGAGTAAGCACACTCTTCTCGGCGTTCAACCGAAACCCCAAAGCCTTCATGTGGGCGAGAACGACATCTCGATGCCGGACCGCCAGCTGCTCTGACTGAGCTAGGATCAACCAATCGTCGATGTAGTTGAGGATGCGGATGCCCTGAGACCTCAGGGGAACCAGAGCCGCATCCACACATTTCGTGAAGGTACGGGGCGAAAGGGCAAGGCCAAATGGAAGAACCCGATACTGGTAAGCTTTGGCCCCGAAAGCGAACCTCAGGAACCTCCTGTGAGATGGTAGGACGGACACATGAAAGTACGCGTCTCTCAGACCCACCGTGACAAACCAGTCCTCGGATCTGATTTGAAGCACGACCTGCTTGAGGGTCAGCATCTTGAACCTGAGTCGCATGAGAGAGCGGTTCAGCTGGAACATCTCCGGACTCTCGCTTGAATGGCATATATATATATATATATATATATATATATATATATATATATATATATATATATATATATATATATATATATATATATATATATATATATATATATATATATATATATATATATATATATATATATATATATATATATATATATATATATATATATATATATATATATATATATATATATATATATATATATATATATATATATATATATATATATATATATATATATATATATATATATATATATATATATATATATATATATATATATATATATATATATATATATATATATATATATATATATATATATATATATATATATATATATATATATATATATATATATATATATATATATATATATATATATATATATATATATATATATATATATATATATATATATATATATATATATATATATATATATATATATATATATATATATATATATATATATATATATATATATATATATATATATATATATATATATATATATATATATATATATATATATATATATATATATATATATATATATATATATATATATATATATATATATATATATATATATATATATATATATATATATATATATATATATATATATATATATATATATATATATATATATATATATATATATATATATATATATATATATATATATATATATATATATATATATATATATATATATATATATATATATATATATATATATATATATATATATATATATATATATATATATATATATATATATATATATATATATATATATATATATATATATATATATATATATATATATATATATATATATATATATATATATATATATATATATATATATATATATATATATATATATATATATATATATATATATATATATATATATATATATATATATATATATATATATATATATATATATATATATATATATATATATATATATATATATATATATATATATATATATATATATATATATATATATATATATATATATATATATATATATATATATATATATATATATATATATATATATATATATATATATATATATATATATATATATATATATATATATATATATATATATATATATATATATATATATATATATATATATATATATATATATATATATATATATATATATATATATATATATATATATATATATATATATATATATATATATATATATATATATATATATATATATATATATATATATATATATATATATATATATATATATATATATATATATATATATATATATATATATATATATATATATATATATATATATATATATATATATATATATATATATATATATATATATATATATATATATATATATATATATATATATATATATATATATATATATATATATATATATATATATATATATATATATATATATATATATATATATATATATATATATATATATATATATATATATATATATATATATATATATATATATATATATATATATATATATATATATATATATATATATATATATATATATATATATATATATATATATATATATATATATATATATATATATATATATATATATATATATATATATATATATATATATATATATATATATATATATATATATATATATATATATATATATATATATATATATATATATATATATATATATATATATATATATATATATATATATATATATATATATATATATATATATATATATATATATATATATATATATATATATATATATATATATATATATATATATATATATATATATATATATATATATATATATATATATATATATATATATATATATATATATATATATATATATATATATATATATATATATATATATATATATATATATATATATATATATATATATATATATATATATATATATATATATATATATATATATATATATATATATATATATATATATATATATATATATATATATATATATATATATATATATATATATATATATATATATATATATATATATATATATATATATATATATATATATATATATATATATATATATATATATATATATATATATATATATATATATATATATATATATATATATATATATATATATATATATATATATATATATATATATATATATATATATATATATATATATATATATATATATATATATATATATATATATATATATATATATATATATATATATATATATATATATATATATATATATATATATATATATATATATATATATATATATATATATATATATATATATATATATATATATATATATATATATATATATATATATATATATATATATATATATATATATATATATATATATATATATATATATATATATATATATATATATATATATATATATATATATATATATATATATATATATATATATATATATATATATATATATATATATATATATATATATATATATATATATATATATATATATATATATATATATATATATATATATATATATATATATATATATATATATATATATATATATATATATATATATATATATATATATATATATATATATATATATATATATATATATATATATATATATATATATATATATATATATATATATATATATATATATATATATATATATATATATATATATATATATATATATATATATATATATATATATATATATATATATATATATATATATATATATATATATATATATATATATATATATATATATATATATATATATATATATATATATATATATATATATATATATATATATATATATATATATATATATATATATATATATATATATATATATATATATATATATATATATATATATATATATATATATATATATATATATATATATATATATATATATATATATATATATATATATATATATATATATATATATATATATATATATATATATATATATATATATATATATATATATATATATATATATATATATATATATATATATATATATATATATATATATATATATATATATATATATATATATATATATATATATATATATATATATATATATATATATATATATATATATATATATATATATATATATATATATATATATATATATATATATATATATATATATATATATATATATATATATATATATATATATATATATATATATATATATATATATATATATATATATATATATATATATATATATATATATATATATATATATATATATATATATATATATATATATATATATATATATATATATATATATATATATATATATATATATATATATATATATATATATATATATATATATATATATATATATATATATATATATATATATATATATATATATATATATATATATATATATATATATATATATATATATATATATATATATATATATATATATATATATATATATATATATATATATATATATATATATATATATATATATATATATATATATATATATATATATATATATATATATATATATATATATATATATATATATATATATATATATATATATATATATATATATATATATATATATATATATATATATATATATATATATATATATATATATATATATATATATATATATATATATATATATATATATATATATATATATATATATATATATATATATATATATATATATATATATATATATATATATATATATATATATATATATATATATATATATATATATATATATATATATATATATATATATATATATATATATATATATATATATATATATATATATATATATATATATATATATATATATATATATATATATATATATATATATATATATATATATATATATATATATATATATATATATATATATATATATATATATATATATATATATATATATATATATATATATATATATATATATATATATATATATATATATATATATATATATATATATATATATATATATATATATATATATATATATATATATATATATATATATATATATATATATATATATATATATATATATATATATATATATATATATATATATATATATATATATATATATATATATATATATATATATATATATATATATATATATATATATATATATATATATATATATATATATATATATATATATATATATATATATATATATATATATATATATATATATATATATATATATATATATATATATATATATATATATATATATATATATATATATATATATATATATATATATATATATATATATATATATATATATATATATATATATATATATATATATATATATATATATATATATATATATATATATATATATATATATATATATATATATATATATATATATATATATATATATATATATATATATATATATATATATATATATATATATATATATATATATATATATATATATATATATATATATATATATATATATATATATATATATATATATATATATATATATATATATATATATATATATATATATATATATATATATATATATATATATATATATATATATATATATATATATATATATATATATATATATATATATATATATATATATATATATATATATATATATATATATATATATATATATATATATATATATATATATATATATATATATATATATATATATATATATATATATATATATATATATATATATATATATATATATATATATATATATATATATATATATATATATATATATATATATATATATATATATATATATATATATATATATATATATATATATATATATATATATATATATATATATATATATATATATATATATATATATATATATATATATATATATATATATATATATATATATATATATATATATATATATATATATATATATATATATATATATATATATATATATATATATATATATATATATATATATATATATATATATATATATATATATATATATATATATATATATATATATATATATATATATATATATATATATATATATATATATATATATATATATATATATATATATATATATATATATATATATATATATATATATATATATATATATATATATATATATATATATATATATATATATATATATATATATATATATATATATATATATATATATATATATATATATATATATATATATATATATATATATATATATATATATATATATATATATATATATATATATATATATATATATATATATATATATATATATATATATATATATATATATATATATATATATATATATATATATATATATATATATATATATATATATATATTAATATATTATTATGTATACATATATATCCGAGTCCTGATCGGGAGGTAACGTCCAATTCCGATCGAGTCTGAAACGTTTGAAATCAGGCGTCTATCAGCCTACCGGTCCGCTGATTGATGCCTGCTTGTGCTTTCAAGCACTCCCGCTTTCAAAGCATTTTCAAACACTTCCTTGTGCTTTCAAACACTCTTGTACATTGATCATTGTAGCCAATCACAGACGCATCCGATGTGTGCGTGAGCACAATGGCCAGAGGTGTTTACGATTCCAGTTCAACAGTGCTCAAAGCATCAAATTTTTAAAATTTCAGTACTGAATTGGTATCGTGGTTGGTATTTTATCGGAGCTGATACGGAGACTGAGTATTGGATTGGCGCATCCCTATACTGATAACCTTAATCCAGGTGTGTTTGATTGAGAAGATATGCAAAATGTGCAGTGTTGGTGCCCCTCAGGAATGTGATTGGGTACCACTGGCCTATACTATAACAAAGTAATTGTTATTTGTTAATGAATGTATTCATCTGTCTTTCAGTAGTAAGAACTGGTACTTTATAGTATTTGTCATACTTTATGTATCCCTGTAACATTTCATTGCCTTATTATTACTTTCTCTTTTTTTACCATAGTAATATCAGCCCATCAGCAGCTTATCCTGCACTTTTTGAAGTTCCTAAGTTTCCTTTTGATGTTCAGGCTAAGTTGGACCAAAAACAAAGCAAACTTGCAGCATCCGATAGGATCAAAATTATAAGAACATTGTATGAAAGCATGGCTCAGTACAGTATGTAAGTATTCCCCATTAACTGTGCCCAAGGTTTTACATTTTAATTACATTTTAAACAAGATGTAGGTGTCTTTGTTTCTACAAAGTGTTTAAAATGTTTTGCAGGTATCCGACTAATGAAGAGTATGTTCAAGTGGCTAAGGCCCTTATTCTGAGGTACCCTTTTAAAGGACAAAGAGGGCAATGGATATGTAAGTAGAGGAGTAAATCTTAATATCCTACTCTTGGTTCTAGTCATACAGTTAATTTTGTGTAAAACCTTTTTTCTTCTTCTTCTTTTGCCAAAATATGTTTTTAAATAGCACACATGGCACATGTCTCTGAAACGCAAGTTTAAATTTGAACGGACACCTTTGGCTGATGTTGAAGAAGTGAAAAAACTTAAACAGAAGTTTGGTCATTCAAAAAGTCTCAGGAACCTGAAAAAGCACTTGCAAACAAATGAAAAGGCCTGTGGTGAGAGCATACATTTATAATCTTTTACAATGGTACATGTTGCCAGTGTATTGTTCTCAAATTTATCATTATAACGAGTGACAAGACACCTGTGAAAAGGCAAACATTTTCTTTATTTTCTTGCCAAGAAGTTAGAAATAATATTCTACCTGATTGTTTTGTCTGTGTACAAGGACATGGATGTTGCTGGAGAGGATGCTACCTCAATAGAGGGACATGTGAAAGTCCTACAGGACCAATATCGAAAGACACAGCCAGATGCTCGTATTGTTGAAGAGCGAATGAGGAGGACCTTTGCCTGGAGGCGTAAGGAGATTATTGGTGGGATGACTGTTGAAGATGCTGTCAACAAATATCCGTTTTTGAAGAGTTCATCAGGGGTAAGTGTGGAAATTATAAAAGTACACAAACCCATTAACATGTAGGACACTGAAACTGTATAAAAAATTCTGACTTTCTTATGTTTGTGTCTTTTTAACAAATTTCAGCTTTATCAAGAAATTGGTTTCCTGTACAAGTCTGTTAATCTTTGCCGGCACTTTCAAGAAAGCTTTGGAAACATTGCATCCAGTGTGCTACAACTTGCTTGCGGGAAATCTCTTTTAGCAAAGCCGCTCATAGAAGCTAGAGAAGAATCTCTCGTTGAAGACCATAATGGTAATTGACGTTTTTTTAAATCTTATCCTATTTATTAAAGGGTTAGTTCACCCTAAACTGAGAATTCTGTCAGTAATTACTCATCCAAACCTACAAGACTTTTGTTCATCTTTGTAACACAAATGAAGATATTTTTAATGAAATCTGACAGCTTTCTGCCCCACCATTGATGGCTACGCACCGCTTTCAAGGCTCAGTCAGGTTGTATATCATGTCTGTATCAATGGCTCAATACGAGAGGCAACGCAAAATGCAAAGACATGTGAAATATAACGTCATCACAGGTGTTGCGTGCAAACGTGTGTATGGTGTTGGTTTCATGGATGTTAGGATAACTATTAAAGAGTTCACATGTTCACTTTTCTTGATTTGTTAATAGCTATAATCTGTTAAATGCTTCAGTTTGTTTTCATATTATAATAATATAATAGTAAAACAAATTGAAGCAAACTGATATAATATATCAGTTTAAATAGTTATAACCGATATGTTTTAATAGGCCTACTTCAATTATCTTTAAATTTTATTATATTATATTGTAAGCCTAATAAAGCCTAGCCATTAAAAAGTTTGAAACCCCCTGATATAGAAAAATCGTGGAAATTCAACAAACATTTAATGTTGATGGTTTAATGCTGTCTATTGCTAATAATTGACTAGCCTATACAAAACACATTAAAGTTGTCCGAAACCATCTCAGTGTAACTGCTCATATTATTATTATAAAGAATTAAACTGTCCTGCGGAAGATTTTTTAAAATAGAATTTCTTAGTAAAGACTAGTTAACACAGCACTGTAAAAAAAAAAAAAAAAAAAAGAAATAAAAGTCACCTAACATGCTTAATTTAGTGACTGAACTGATTGTTTTCACTAAGTTACATCAGGGGTCAAATAAAATAGAAATGGCACATTATTTAAAAGTTACAATTACATTTTTTTGTGTGTTTACGTACACTGTACAAGTTCAGGTGGTCAAAAATGTCCGCTCAATAGAGAAAAGTTTTGCTCAGTAAGAAAAAAAATTAGAGGGAACATTAGTCAGTATCATGTGTTTTCTTTTGTTTCAGGAATTGATTTCAAAACAGCACTTCTCATGTTGCTAGTCTTGTTCAGAGAAAAGCTTGAACACTTCATTGTGCTTGGGGAGGTATGCGCATGTTTCTCTGTCTATCATAAATGCATTTTTTTAATTTTTAAAACATTTACTGAATAATAATCATCTTACTATTAATGCAGATTAGTTAAATTGTTCCCTGATATCTACATAGAGTGTATGTGGCTTATTTAAGGGCAAAAAATGTCCAGATATGGTTTTACAGGTCCATTTACAACCCTAGAAATTGTCCCTAGAATGAAATGGGCTGACATTGCCTTATTTGGAAGTGTCATGAATAGTAATGTAGACCTCTGCTCTGATTGGCTGTTTCATTGCATAGTCAGTTGCGGCATGACGGTGGAGAGATTAGGCATTGATCCAACCTTATATGTTTGAGCCTGTTTCAGTAAAAATGTACTTGTTTAAAGCTAAAATCTGTGGTTTATTTATAAAGAGAGCACCTATTTGAAATTTTGATCTCCAGTTTTTGGAGTTGCGAGATCCAGTCGGCCACTGGGCGCTCAGTGCTCATTAAGCCTGGCTAGAGCAGCCTTTTCTCGGCTAGTCCTTCTGACGTCTGCCGCTGGCTCTGATGTTTCTGTAGTGGTTGAACATGAGTTATAATCCGTCTTGTGCATATCTATCGCGGCGATCTTTGGCCTCATGGATCTATCAATTGTTCCTTGGCTATTTGTTTTGGCTGAGGGTAAAGTGAAGTTATTTCTTTGATCATTAAAACTTAACGAAACGAGAGTTGTGTTTTATGTCATATTTAATTTTATT
The DNA here is from genome assembly GCF_014805685.1 of Silurus meridionalis. NCBI lineage: Eukaryota > Metazoa > Chordata > Actinopteri > Siluriformes > Siluridae > Silurus > Silurus meridionalis. The sequence goes on from NC_060900.1 coordinate 11,457,275, forward strand.
ACAGTGAAGATAATCATATATGCACACTTATTGCGTGAACCACTTATTAATAGGCTTAATATTTTTTTAAATGTAAACGAAAAGAGGCAGGGTTGTTTTATTTCGTTTTATTTTATATGCAGTGAAGATAATCAATGTACGCGTTGCCTGAACAACATTTGTGTGGCTATTAATAGGTTTACATACATACAGAGATAACCAGAGTAGCCAGAGCGAGCTGAGTGACGCTGTAAGAATGCTGCTGTTTTCCGTCTGCAGAATCACCAGACTTCCTCTGGAGTTCGTTCTCCTGATTCGAACTTGGCAAGTCATTGGCTGGCATATGCAAATGCTAGGGGCGTACATTCCGGTGGTTGCGTTACAGTCGGTGTTATGTTGAGATTCGCCTATTTTTCCGTGGTGTTTTCATGCACAAGATTTACATATGAAAGGAGGAAGCAATAGTGTTTGAGACTCACGATATTTGCCAAGGTGCCAAGGTTAATTCAATTTTTCATTCTAGGGCACATTTAACCTGTATGATCATAAAATTTGACTGATATAAAATCTTATTTGTGCTTTTGTCTTTTTAGAGTGACCCATCTTCACCATATCCAACTGTTCAAGTACAGGAAACCACTGACTGGAAAACTGTGCTTACAAGAAGAGTCACTGCTGTCATCAGAGTTGATGGGATAGAGATCTGCCGGGCTAGCGGTGTGGACGAAGGGGTTCTTTCTGCATTCTGTGCCTATTTTGTCTTCAATTTGACATATCCACCTCACTTGAAGAACACTCTGGTGTTTCTTCAGCGGTATGTTTTGAAACTTACTGTGGATGGTGACAAGCTTCTACTTACTCCAGTTACCAGAGTAATCAACCTTTTACAGTAACATCTGCAAAAATGCCTCGCCCCTTCTGTTGTCCTAAATGCTCTCGGAGAACATTCACAATTGTCAAATTAATCCAGCACATTGGTCTCATTCATGCACATGAGGCAAATTTTTCAATAACTTGTGGTCTTAATGACTGTCAGAGAACATTTTCAAAGTATGAGTCCTTTAGATGTCACGTTTACGAAAGCATAAACATACGGTGTTACAACAGACTATGACTGATGATCCTCTTCCTTTCTTTGAGGATGTTGAGGAAGAATGTCCTAATGATAGTGTTGTACTGTCTGCCCCTCCAAACATGAAGGAGCTGTTTCAGCAATTTAGAGAGAACCTATGTGCCTTTGTTCTGAAATGCAGAGAAAAAAATCACCTGCCTCAGTCAGTGCAGCAAGACATTTTAGATGATGTAAATTTCTTATTTAGTTTTTTCAAAGAAAACTATGACTCATTTCTTGCATATCATCTAAAAGAAAATGGATTTGATCTTGCTGCATCCCCAGAACTTCAAAAGTGCTACAGTCCCCTGACTTTTTCAGAGGCCTCGAGACTTGTTAGGTCTCCACACATGTTCAAAGAGTATTGCAAATCAAAATTTGAGTTGACTCAGCCTGTGCAGTATACACTAAGAGACACGTATGGTAATAAGACTGGAAGTTACTCGTACATTCCTATATGTGAGGTATTGAGAAATTACTGTTCCCATGAGGACATCTGGGACCAGATACAAACTGAGTTCAACACTGAAAAAGATGAACTTGGTCTAAAAGATTATCGAGATGGACTTCATTTCAAAAACCACAAATTCTTTGCAAATAACCCACAAGCTCTGAGACTGCATCTTTATGAAGACGAGTTTGAGGTGTGTAATCCTCTGGGTTCAAAACGTAACAAACACAAACTCTGTGCATTTTACTATACAATTGGAAATATAGGTACAAAGTATTGTTCTCAGTTAAAACATATTCATTTAGCTTTACTTGCTCGCTATAGCCTTGTGAAACAATTTGGATTAGATGAAATTTTGAAGCCATTCATAGATGATCTTAAAAAGCTTTCATCAGAAGGAATTAATGTACTTGTTGATGGTGTGGAAAAAAAATGTTCGTGCAGCTGTTGAAGTTGTATCTGCTGATAACCTTTCCTCTCACTTAATAGGTGGATTCAGCATGTCATTTAATGTTGGTAGAATTTGTAGATACTGCATGGCCACACATAGCAACATTAAGAGATGTTTTAATGAATCTGACTTTGTTTTAAGAACTACTGATGTCCACAGATACCACTTGGAGTGTGTAAAGGAAAATCCTGACACGAAAGCCATTTATGGTGTTACCAGAGACTGTCCTTTTGACAAACTGGACTACTTTGATGTCACTACCTCACTTCCTCCGGATGTGATGCATGACTTTTTAGAAGGTGTAGTTCCTCTAGTGTTGCGCCTTGTTTTAAGTAAAGCTCACAGAGAAAAGTCATAACCATACAAGAGTTTAACGAGGAGCTGAGGAAACTTACTTTTGGACAGAATGATAAAAAACAAGCCTGTTCCTCTTTCTGAAAAACTTCTACACAACTTGAATGTAGTAGGGTCTGTCACACAGAAATGGTGTTTATTTCGCCTACTGCCCTTTTTGGTAGCACACAGAATCCCAGAGGGCTGTAGCTATTGGCATGTCTACTTACTTTGTCGTGAAATTTCTGACATTATAATGGCACCAGTTGTAAAAAAAGAATGGCTTCCCACTCTTGATCTCTTAGTTTCTGAGTTTTTGTCATGTACAGGTAAAGAGTTTGGTGATGTTCTTACGCCAAAATGTCATTATTTAATCCATTACTCTCGTTTGATGCTATGCTATGGGGCTTTGCGTTCTTTATGGTGTTTAAGGTTTGAGGGCAAACATCAATATTTCAAACAGGTCGCTAGCGCTTGTAAAAATTTCATTAACATTTCATCCACTTTAAGTAACCGACATCAGCATAGACAATGTTGGGAATTGTCTTCTGTTAATATGTTGGGGGAATATGAGAAAGTTGCTGGAATTTGTGTGAACACACCCTTTCAGTCTTTACCTACAGCTCTCCAGCATTCAATAAGTGTGAACAAGAAGTACAGCCATGTCAATTTTGAAGGCAAACAGCTTCAACGAGTAACAGAAGTAGAGATTGATGATGTCAAATATTGTGTTAAAGATGTGTTTACTGTGGGTCACCTCCATGCAGAAGAAGTTCCGTTATTTTTTCAGATTAAGTACATTCTTAACATGGACACAGACTGGTTATTGTGTGGCAAGCTGTTTATACCTGAATCTTTTTGTCGTCACTATTATTCATACTGTGTGAAATATGAAAATGAATGGACTGTCCTTTCACCAGGTGAGGAGGTTGATTACCAGGCACTAGATACCTACAGTGTTGATGACAAATTATTTATTAGCAGTAGGTATTCTTGCTGAAAATGCCCTTTGCTATTAACTTCAATGTGCAGCACATGACATAGCCTAATAATTAGCTATATATCAGTTCTTGTATTTTTTCTGATTTGATTTGTAAGGATTCTAGTGTAAAGACAATTTCTTGTATTCCTGTTAATTTTATTGAAGAGGTTGCTGTTTTAAAACTGTTTTATATCTCTGTTTATATTTAATGTCTGAGCTTTTATGTGCTATGAACTTGTCTATTTTTGCACCTGCTGTTGTGGTATGATGCAATACATTTCAAGAAATTCTATTCAAGTAGGTATTCTTGCTGAAAATGCCCTTTGCTATTAACGTCAATGTGCAGCACATAAAATAGGCTGATAATTAGCTGTATATCAGTTCTTGTATTTTTTCAGATTTGATTAAGGATTATACAGTAAAGACAATTTCTTGTATTCCTGTTAATTCTGCTTGAAGAGGTGCTGTTTTAAAACTGTTTTATATCTGTTTATATTTAAGTAATGTCTGATGAGCTTTTATGTGCTATGAACTTGTCTATTCTTGCACCTGCTGTTGTGGTATGATGCAATACATTTCAAGTAATTCTCTTTGAAATAGAAAGTTTATAAATAAAATTGCATCTGTAAAATCTGCATGTCTGTAAGCCAGTTTAAGATATTTTTCGCCCACATAGGATCAAAACTGCTTTCATTGGGGTATACCCTGGGAATCCTTTTAATAAGGTACAATTTTGTGATCTTTTCAAAATGCACAATTGTACCTTGGTGTACAAAATTGTTCCTTATATGGTACAAAGTTATAAGGTATAATTTTGTACCTTGCTTTAAAAGGTACAAAACTGTACCTTTGAGGGTACCACCCCAGTGACAGCCACTTGTACCCTAAAAGGTACACTTTTGTACCTTTTTTCTGACAGTGTGGGGTACAAAATTGTTCCTTAAATGGTACAAAGCTATAAGGTACAATTCTGTACCTTGCTTTAAAGATACAAAAAGGTACCTTTGAGGGTACCACCCCAGTGACGGCCACTTGTACCCTAAAAGGTACAGTTTTGTACTTTTTTTTCCGACAGTGAAGTAGCAGCACTGTTTTGTTCAAGAACATTGCAAAATTGGAAAAAGCAGATGTGTTGGTTAATGATACAGTCATATGCCAGGGCCTATTGGACACTGGTTCTATGGCATGTACTATTAGCGAGGAAATAGAGCACAGGCTGCTAGATGCATGTGGGACCCTTGAGTCTGATCAGCCCCACGCTGATATTTTACTTGTAGGTTGTGGTGGTGTTCGGGTCAGGCCCAAGTTCATCTATCAGCTAAAAATGCATGTATATGACCACTCAGTTGTTGTACCAACCCTTGTTGTACCAGAACATAAAGACCAGTTAATTGTCGGTACTAACGTCATCAAATACATTCTTAGTCAACTTAAACAGTCCCCAAGCTATTGGCGTGTCATGAATCAGCCGAATCCTACAGGAGAACCAGAGATCCAGTGGTTCTTGAGTATGTTATCTGGGCATGACAGATAGCAGGGCAGTTCTATCCCTACCATCATCGGTACCGCTAAGCTTGCTAAAGCTGTCACACTTCTTCCGTTTCTGTGGGTAGTGCTGTGCTGGTTGAGCCACCAAAGGCTCAGACTCACAAGAAGGGTGTTCTTGTCGGGCGTGTTATAGCCACACTGCCAGGTGACAGATGGGTGCCGGTTAAGGTTATTAACCCATCTGATGAACCGCTCACTTTGAGACGTAATGCCAAAATAGCAGATGTGTCTCCTGTTTTAGCAGTTTAAGACTTGGATGTGCAACTTGGACATAGTCACGGAGAGGCTGTGAATGTACAGAGCCAGTCTGTCTCCTCTACTGTTGGTATATGCGGTTCCCCTTCTGATATACATAGTGTACTGCAAAAGCTTGGCCTCGGTAACCTTGACATAGGGTCCTGCGAAGTCACTTCGTACTGGAAGGATCAGCTTCTACAGCTGATTCAGAAGTATCAGGATGTGTTTTCTAAACACGGGCTAGACTGTGGTAAGGCCAAAGAGTTTGTCCATAGGATTCATTTATCGGACAACCACCCTTTCAGGCTTCCGTATAGGCGTGTCCCCCCGGCCCAATATCAAACCTTGAGGAAGGTGCTCGCAGAGATGGAGGAGCAAGACATCATTAGGAAGTCTTGTAGTGAGTGGGCGTCCCCACTGGTCCTTGTATGGAAGAAGAGCGGTGAACTTCGCGTTTGTGTTGATTACCACTGGCTTAATGCTCGGACCATTAAAGACGCTTACCCCTTACCTCACCAAGCAGACTGTTTGGCGGCCTTGGGTGGGAATGCTTTGTTTAGCGTGAGCGTGCGTTTTTTGGGGCACGTTATTGACAGTACAGGGGTAGCAACTGACCCAGACAAGGTCAGTGCTATTGCGGCAGTATCAGAGTCTGATTTGATGATGGAGGATGGGGTAACCCCGTCTCAAAAGAAAATAAAGTCTTTCCTTGGGATGGTGTTGTATTACCAGAGATTTATCCAGAATTGCTCCACAATCGCAAAACCTTTGTTTGCATTGACAGCTGCCCCAAGGGGCAAAAAGCCTCCAGATAAGCGTGTTGCTGCGTTCAGGAAATTGAGCCCTGGGGATTGGAAGGAGGAGCACAGCAGTGCCTTCCAGCAGCTAAAAGCTGCTTTGGTGAATTCTGTGGTGCTGACACATCCTGACTTTACCCGGCCATTTATATTGTCCACTGACGCTTCTACTGACGGGTTAGGTGCCATACTATCGAAACTTGCAGAGGGTGAGACCAGAGCTCAGCCGATCGCTTCTGCTAGCAAGGCTCTTAACCGTGCCCAAGCCAGGTATCCTGCTCATCGCTTAGAGTTTTTGGCTTTGAAGTAGTCTGTCTGCGACAAATTCAGCCACTGGCTGAAAGGCAGTGAATTTGTCGTATGGACCGATAACAATCCATTAACTTATATCCTCACAAAGCCTAAACTAGACGCGTGTGAACAGCGATGGATCTTCAAGTTGGCTGAGTACTGGGCTTCAGGGCGCTGATGACCCTCCCTGTGTAACATCAAACCAATGTCCACTCTCCTGTGTTGAGGTGTCTGCGGTGTTAGAGGGTCATAGTCACTGGGAAGCAGGAGTAGAATCAAGAGCAGTCTCATTGATCGCTCAAGACATCCAACATTTGTCACCCCCTGGGCAATGCCCTTTACCAGTTTTGTCATTGGATGAACTTCGAGACGCACAACAAAATGATCCTTGCCTGTCCCGGGTCCTGTTTTAGATCAATAGGGGCAAACGAGCCTCGTGCTGTGAGCACGCTGGGGAGATTCAGAAAGTTCTCAGGCTTTTGAAGCAGTGGGACAAATTGAAGATGGTTGATGGTATTCTGTATTCTGTATTTTGAGCCTGTATCACTGAGTTCTGTACATAAAGATGTTTTAGCATTCTCATATTTGTTGGCCAGATGTTGCAAACTTCTACCCTGGAAAGCAATAAAATATCCCTCCATCTCTCGGGGATTTAAAGATTTGATGTTTTTTCTTAAGTTGGAGAAAATAAAATATACACTGAGGGGTTCTCCTGACACCTTTTTTGCAAGTGGCTTATTTTACGAGACTATGGGTGTTAACTGATCTAATTTGGTCAAAACTTCGACTGTATACATAAACTTTCTTTTGTTTTTTCATTTGTTTTAACAGGGGGATGTGGGGTGTGTGTGCATGAACATGTGTGTGCATCTTTGTCGGCGGTTTGTTTGTTGTTTTGGGTGGCTGGGTGGGGATGTTTGCTCTTTGTTGTTTAAAAAGGGAAAATGGAGAATTTTTCATTTACATTTTTGCATTTAGATTGTTGTTTTTCAATAAAAAAGAATTGAAAAAAAAAAAAAAAAGATATGGACCTGGAAGAGGGGGATTGCCTATTCTAGATAGATTGTGTTCAAAACCCTGTGTATGTGTATTTATGTGGATATGTGGTTGTAAGATTACCTGATATAATCGTTTAAACTAAACCAGTATATACGCACATCTGCACAAGCTGCAGAGTTGGTCGCACTTACAAGAGCATGTCAGTTGTCTGAAGTTAAAGTAGTGACTATATAAACTGCTTATGATGTTGTGCATGATTTTTCCTAAACACGGAAGCAAAGTTAAAAGTTTAAAACAGCTGATTGGAAAGCTAATAGCACATTTTAATCTCATAGGGGACCTTTAAAATGCTGTTCAACTCCCTGTCAAAGTGGCCATAGTTTAGGCTAAAGAACAGGCGATTCAGCAGACATTTGGGGGAAACACGTTAGCGTATAAAGTATCTAAGGAAGCAGCAAAACAACCAGTAGATTTGGACACAGTACATGCAAATCTGAGATCCCGATGATGGCACATATCTCCAATATACTGGATATTGATAAAAAAATACTTCAGAGTCAGCCAACTGAGGAGGACATAAAGTATTGGACTTTTAAACAATGTAAATCAGATTCTGCTGGTATCATTAGAGATGTAGATGGAAAAATGGCTCTGCCTAAACTATCTTTAATAGTGTTTTACCATGGGATGTCACACATTAGCTAAAGTCACACAGGTTATAAACCGATCATACTTTATTGCTGATGTAGCTAAAACAATGAAGCTTGTGTTTCATGTTTGACTTGTGCCAAAACTTACATACATTGACCTGTACGACATGATGCGCTTACTTTTCCTGAGCAATCGTTCCAACAATTACAGATGAATTTCACACATATGCCACCTGTGGGAAATTTGAGATACCTGTTGGTTATAGTTGACAGATTCAGATTCCTAGTGTGATTAAAAGTGATAAATGCACACCTTCTGCATCAACAAAAGTAACACAACTTTTGGCTAAACTCTTATCAATTGATTGCCATTTTATTATTCCCTATCACCCACAGTCAGCTGGAGTGGTAGAGAGAATGAACAAAACCATTAAGGAACATGTTACTAAAGCATGTCCTGATACGAAGTCTAAAGCCTACCAAGGTCGTTGAGCCGAAGTATCCAGTGACTGTTCTAGCTGTAACCAGAACTGGAGTTCTGACTGATTTTCAGCCACAGTGTATACACCCAAGCAGGATCAAAACAGCACCCCTTTAATCTCTGCACTACTTGGTTTGTTGGCATAGGAAGCCTGCTTAACTGAGTATTCAGGGCTGAAATATTTGAGAGCCCATGGAAATATCCTTTATAGTAGAAAGGGGGCCACCTCCGGGGTGAAGATCTGACAAACTGTTTTGTTTAGCGTACGCTGATACATGCTCTAGGTCTAAATTCTATTACAATATGTGCATAGTTGTACTTACACTCCAAATTTTCCTTATTCTCTTTGAACACATCATTCAGAGAGAAGAAACTGCTACGTATACCTGATAATACTGCTTATAGACATATTGAACATGAACTGAGAAACAATTGTCTCATGATGTCTTGAGAACGTGAAATAACTGCTGACAAAGTTTTTTGAGAACATTAAGAATTTATTCATGAGTGTTGAATACTTGGTTTTAGGATTGATTCTTGTATTGCTGTTTGGAATTGTACTTTGTATGTTGCCATGTTTGATGGCGATGGTAAGACTGGAGTGGTAATGATGAAGGATTATTTGCATATAGGGACGGAATGAAATGAAACCTGTTGTTTTTGTTTTGTACTTTTGAAAACGTGCCATAAGTGAACGCAAAACAATAAAGTGACTATAAAAATCAAGTTTTTACAAAAATATTACTTTTTTATAAAACATTTAAAAGTTATTGTAAAAATATACATTTTCTTACTCAAATGCATCATTTAATTATAAAAGGTTTAAAAAGTGCAATATGTAAGAAAAAACTTACTTTAAGAACCATGGGCTGAGAAAAATATATTTTTTTAAATAAAATATGAAATTAATTGTTAAAATTTACCTTTTTATATTCATCTAAATAATTTCATGAAAAACTGTGCATACATTTAATGAAAAACGTGATATGACAAATCAAGTTTTTACAACTCATTTTGAAATTATGACTTTTCATATTCATAAGCATAATTTAACTAAAAACTGTTGAAGGTGCAACAATTCAACGCAAGAAGTGTTGACAAACAATGGTTTGAACAAAATCTGACTTTCTTTTATTAAAAATCAAAGTATTAAAAAATTACATATTATATTCATAACCATAATTTCATGAAAAAAAAATCTTTAACATTTTTATAAAAATATTATTGTGAAAATATGAATTTTCATATTCATAAGTATTATTTAACTACAAACCATTAAAAGTGCAACAAGTCAACGCAAAACGTGATAAACAATGGATTGAAAAAAAAAAGAATTTTTTAAATACAAAATGTATTTTTTTTTATTTAAATATAACATATTTCATGGTTATACTAATAATTTCATAAATTGTTTATCTTCTCATAAAAAATATGATTTATTGTAAATTTATGAAATTTCATACATTAGCATAAGTTCTTTAAAAACTATTTAAAAAGTGCATTAAGTGCACGAAACGGTGACATGACAAAATGTGTTTAGACAGCAATATGACGTTTTTTTCATAAAAATATTTATTGTAAAAATATGAATACACATTAAAAAGTGCACTCTGTGAACGAAAACTTTTACATGAAAAACCATGGTTTGACAAAAATATGACTTCATACATAACGAAAAATGATAATTATGAAAATATAAATTTTCATATTCAGCAAGCATATGTTCATGGAAAACCTTTAAAAAATTAAGTAGCAAAAACAAAAAAGAGACCGTACAAAGCATATTTTGACAAAATGTCATTTTTATTAAAAATGTAATAGTTATTGTGAAAATATGAATGACCATATTTATTAGCATAATTTAAAGAAAATACACTAAAATAATGCAATTATGCATGCAAAAAAACTTCTAATAAAAACCATGGTCTGAGAAAAATATAACTTTAAAAAATACATATGATATTAATTTGGAAATTATAAATTCTCATATTCTTAAGAATTATTTCATGAAAAACTGTTAAAAAGTGCAAAAATTCAATGAAAAATGTGAAATGACAAATCAAGTTTTAAGATATTGTTAAAATATAAATGGTCATATTTATTTTCATGAAATACCATGTTTTGACATAAATATGACCTTTCTCATATAAATATAAAATAATTGGTAAAATATTAATTTGCATATTGAAAGGAATAATTTCATGATTTCAATAATTTCTTTTTTTGATAAGAATATGATTTTTATTGAAAAATATGAATTTTCATATTCATAAGCACATTTTTCATAAAAAGATAACCATTATTTTTAAAATGTGAATTTTTATATTTAGAAGCATAATTTAATTGAAAATCATGAAATTTTGCAATAAGTGAACAATAAACTGAAATGAAAAAATATTTTTGGACATATTTTTTTCATACATAACAGTTATTGATTTTAAGGGTTCTAGGACAAAGAGAAAGCGTTTTTTTTAACCCAGCATCATTTAACTGAAAAAACTAAAAAGGTGCAAATATTCATCGCAAAAAGTCATATGACAAACAAAGGTTTGAAACAATTCTGACTTTCTTTTATAAAAAGAAATATTGTTTTTATTAAAATATTACATTTCACATTCATTTCCATAATTTCATTTAAAAAAGTAAAATTTTCATAAAAATGTTTTTGTGCAAATATGAATTTTCATATTCATTAGCATAATTTTATTAAAACACAATAAAAAGTGCAATATGTAAACGAAAAACTTTTACATGACAAACCATGGTTTAAAATATTACATTTCATGTTCATAATTATAATTTCATAGATAAATATCAGTTAACCTTCATCATAAAAATGAGTTACTGTAAAATATAAATCATATGTTGATGGAAATACCATACGTGAATGCAAAACAAAAAAGTGACCATACAAATCATGTTTTGACCTTTGTTAGTTATTTTGAAAATATGAATTTTCATCATTTGATGAAAAACCGTTAAAAAGTGCAATATTTAAGCAAAAGACTTGCATTAAAAACAATAGTCTGAGAAAAATATAACTTTTTTAAATTAAAAATATAGGATTAATTGGTAAAATATACATTTTCATATTCATACAAATAATTTCATGCAAAACTGTTAAAAGTGCAGAAATTAAATGAATAACATATGACAAATCAAGTTTTTACAAGTTATTGTAAAAAAATTTAACTTTTTATATTCATAAGCATCATTTAACTAAAAACGTTAAAAGTGCAAAAATTCAACGCAAAACCTGATAACAATGGTTTAAAAAAATATATATTTTTTAGACATTTATTTTTTTTTTGTAAAATATTACATTTCATATTCATAATTATAATTTCATAAAAAATCTTTTACCATAAAAATGAGTTGTTTAAAAAATATGAATTTTCAGATTTATAAGCATAATTTAATGTCCAAAACATTGCAAGACGTAAACGAAAAATGTTTCATGATAAACAGTGGTTTGAAAACAATATGACTTTTTTGATAGAAATATGACTGTTATTGGGAAAATATTAATTTTCATATTCATAAGCAAATTTTGATTAAAAACCGTTCAAATGTGCAATACTACTGAGGAGGACATAAAGTATTGGACTTCTAAACAATGTAAATCATTAGAAATGTAGATGGAAAAATGTCTGCCTAAATTACCTTTAATAGTGCTGGTGAAGAATTACTATGGGATGTCACACATTAGCATAGTTAAAGTCACACAGGCTATAAACACAGGCTAATACTGTATTGCTGATGTAGCTAAAACAACAAAGCTAGTGTTAGATTCATGTTTGACTTGTGCCAAAACTAACATACATTGACCTGTACGACATGATGCGCTTACTTTTTCTGAGAAACCTTTCCAACACCTACAGATAGATTTCACACACATATGCCACCTGTATGAAATTTGAGATACCTGTTGGTTATAGTTGACAGATTCAGTCAGTGGCCAGAAGCATTTGCATGCGTGACAGATAACGCTAAACCAGTTGTAAAAATATTAACGAAAGAGATCATCTCTAGGTTTGGTATTCCTAGTGTGATTGAAATTGATAACGGCACACCGAAATTGAACTGTTAGTACTGTTTTGGCAGTACTCACAAAAATGAGAATGACCCCATCTTCAACTACTAAACTGTCACCTTTTGAAATTCTAATGGGCCGGCCTTTCCCGACCCCATGGGTCAGGCGACGCACTGGCATTTCTTCCTCGGGTAACCTGGACGTGATGGTGGACGACTACGTTTCTGCCCTGGTTAAGAAATTTAATTCTATTAGTGCTGATGCCTCACTAACTCTTCCTCTGCCCCAAGAAAACCCAACACACAATTTTGTGTCTAATCAGCATGTCCTGATATGAAGTCTGAAGCCTACCAATGTCGGTGAGCTGAAGTATAGTTGTAACCAGAACTGCCTCCGGGGTGAAGAAACTGCTTTTCTGCCATTTTTTTTTTTATATTTCATGTCATCATTTAACTATAAGCAAAACGTGATATGACAACATAGGATAGTCATTATAAAAATAGGAATTTTCATATTAAGAAGCATATTTTCATGAAAAACCCTTTGAAAGTGCAATAAGTGAACGAAAAAGGTTTCATGATAACCGTGTTTGGCAAAAATATGACTCTTTTAACATTAATATGAAATAAAGGAAGGAACAATTTAATGAAAAACTGTTAGAAAAGGGAAATATTTTAATAAAGAAACGTGACATAACAAATCAAGGTTTAGAAATCTATTGTGAAAAATATGACTTTTCATAGTCATTAGCATCATCGAACTTTGATGCGGATGGGCTACAGCAGCAGAAGACCACACCGGGTGCAACTCCTGACAGCTAAGAACAGGAAACTGAGGCTACAATTGGAACAGGCTCACCAAAATTCGACAATAGAAGATTGGAAAAGCGTTGCCTTGTCTGATGAGTCTCGATTTCTGCTGCGACATTCGGATGGTAGGGTCAGAATTTGGAATTTGATGTCAACAACATGAAAGCATGGATCCTGCCTTGTATCAACGGTTCAGGCTGGTGATGGTGTGGGGGATATTTTCTTGGCACACTTTGGGCCCATTAGAACTAATTGAGCATCGTGGCAACGCCACAGCCTACCTGAGTATTGTTGCTGACCATGTGCATCCCTTTATGACCACAGTGTACCCTTCTGATGGCTACTTCCAGCAGGATAACACGCCATGTCATAAAGCGCGAATCATCTCAGACTGGTTTCTTGAACATGACAATGAGATCACTGTACTTAAATGGCCTCCACAGTCACCAGATCTCAATCCAATAGAGCACCTTTGGGATGTGGTGGCACAGGAAATTCGCATCATGGATGTGCAGCCGACAAATCTGCAGCAACTGCGTGATGCTATCATGTCAATATGGACCAAAATCTCTGAGGAATGTTTCCAGTACCTTGTTGAATCTATGCCAGGAAGAATTAAGGCAGTTCTGAAGGCAAAAGGGGGTCCAAACACATTAAAAAACACATTAACCTTTACCATAAAAATATGCATAATTGTCAAAATATAAATCATTTGATCATGTAAAACCTTGAAAAAAGTGCAATAAGTGAATTAAAAAATGTTTTGACAAAAAAGATGACATTTTCAGTTAAAATGAAAATATAGATTTTTAACTAGGTCCGGCGACAGCTGTGTGGCATTGAAGGCATGCGGTACAGGTTGTTTTGTCCAGCGCGGCTACGTATTACACACAATGGTGTGGGGAAAGATTTTCTTTCACCTGCCGAAGCCAGCAAGTATATAAAAACTATCTAAACTGTCTAAAGTATGAACATCTTTTTTGTCGCTGTCGGACGTGATGTTTACTCCTTGTTTTTATATCACTGATGATCCTTGATGATCCTGATTTTGCAAATAGGTTACAGAGCAGTCTTCCCTTTATAAACACCCATTTGATAATTTTTGGTGGTGATTTGAATTGTGTTTTGAACCCTGTTTTGGATTGTTATAGTTCTCGTCCTGTATCCCAATCTATAATGTCTAAATCGATCTCCGATTTTGTGTAACAAAACGGTAGACCAATGGTGATGTCGCAATCCCGGGATCAAAAAATTCTAATTTTTCTCCCCAGTGCGTCATTCATATTCCAGAATTGATTATTTTTTTTAATTCATAGCCATCTTAATCACGCCGTTGTATTTACAGATTATTTGGGCATTATGATCTCTGATCATGCTCCTCTAGCGTTGGATATCCAATTCTTAAAACAATCTCCTTGGTGGTTTAATTCGCATCTCCTAGCAGGATCCTAGAAGGATTTCTGTTCGTCTATTTCTAAAGCCATTGATGAATTCTTTTTGTTTAATCATCTTGACTCTACTCCATGCTCATTATTATGGGAGACTCTGAAAGCCTATTTCAGGGGGCAAATTGTTTCGTACTCTGCTTTTATATATCGGAAGCACAGAGCTAAACTAAGTGAAATTTCTTTGGCTATCAGCCAACTCGATCAGAGCTACGCGTCCAACCCTTCTCCAGAGCTATACAAAGAACGTGGTGAGTTGCAAGCAGAATTCAATCTCCTCTCCACCAAAGAAAGTGAACGCATGCTACTACAAACTCGAGGATCGTATTATGAACACGTGATAAACCAAGCAGATTGTTAGCTCATCAACTAAGATAGCAGCCTGCATCACGCCTAATACCGCAGATTAATAATGACTCAAATGTTACTGTTACCAATCCCATAGAGATCAATGCAGTATTTAAGTCATATTACTCTGCTTTTTATAAATATGAATGCCTTACCGATAATAAGAGACTGTGTGCTTTCCTTTAAAGTGTCGCTTTTCCTGTTATTGATACGGTCTCTGTAAGGGACTTGGACTCTCCACTATCTCTTTAGTGAAGTCAGCGCTTCAATATAGGCAATGCAGTCTTATAAAGCCCCAGGCCCAGATGGTTTTCCTGTTGAGTTTTTAAAAAAGTTTATCGATAAATTGGCACCGCTGCTCCTTGGTGTGATCAATGAATCTCTGGATCAGGGCATGCTACCGCCCACTTTTAATCAAGCCTCAATAGCCCTTCTCTTGAGGAAGGGCAAGGATACCAACCTGTGCGGGTCGTACAGACCGTTGTCGCTGCTGAATCCAAGGCTTTATTTTGCTGTTGGTTTTACTAGATCTTAGTGCTGCATTCGACACTATAATTCAACTCTTTTTTTTGATGCACTTCAAACAGAACGACACTTAGGCGAGAAAGAAAATTGAACAGTGGTTAATCTAGTCCAACAACAAGAAATTGGTCTCTTTCTTTCTAAGTTATACATACAATCACAATAATTAATGTTAGCATCAAGAACAGGAGAAAGATATAAAAATAAAATAAAATATTTGCACCTAAGTACATTACACTCTCAAAGATATATGTTTTCCTTTTTCCTTTCTACATCTACCAAGAAGTCAGGGCAAGGGGAAGAGCTCAAAAAGGCTAAACAAGGAGAACAGAATTTTTTTTTTCCCATTCCTCTTTCTCTTATATATGATAAGAATGGTTGCCAGGTGGTTTAAAACCTTTCCATAATACCAAGTAATGTAAATCTGATCTTTTCTATTTGAATAAATTGCGACAGGACATGTATCCAATGAGAATAACTGGGTGTGTGAGGATTCTTCCAATTCAGTAATATAAGTCTCTTTGCTACTATAAAACAAAAGGCGAGCATGTTTGATTGTAAGGATGACAAGGAGGGATTTGTGGGGTTGAGTCCAAATAATGCTATTAGGGGACATGGTTTAATATCTAAAATGAAGTACTCAGAGATTGATTTAAAAATTGATGTCCAGAAAGAGGTCAAGGCTGGGCAAAGCCAAAAAGTATGATAAAGAGTAGCCAGAGCCTGCCAACACCGATCACAAGTTGGATCCAAACCAGGGTTAATTTTAGATAGTTTGGTCTTTGTCCAATACACTTTAAACTGTATTAACGAATGACGGGTGCATATAGACGAAGTATGTACACGACCAAAGGCCTTGGACCATTCCTCTTCCGTGAAATTATAATTAAGGTCTGATTCCCAGTTACTCTTTATTTTAGAAAGGGATGAAGAGCCTGACTGGACAATGAATGAAAAAATTGTTTTATAAATATTAGAGACAGTACCCTTACAAAGCAAAGTTTTGTTTCTAAAACTCGATCAATCTCTTGTTTAGGAGGTGGGTGCAGGAAATGTCGCTCATACCAGGTAACATGGAGGGGATCCACATCTGCCCCGTGCAGACTCACCACTGGTGTCCCACAAGGCTCGGTACTTGGTCCCCTCCTTTTCTCCCTCTATACCCACTCCATTGGTGAAGTCATATCCTCACATGGGTTTTCTTAACACTGCTATGCAGATGACACTCAACTAATCTTTACTTTCCCTCCATCAGATACCACAACTTCCGCTCGGATATCAGCATGCTTGACAGACATATCTTCATGGATGAGTGCTCACCAACTAAAACTCAACCCCAGCAAAACAGAACTGTTGGTCATCCCAGGTGATTCATCTCCAGGTCAAGCTTTCCAAATAACACTTCATGACTCTCTGCTCTCCCCTTCAGCCACTGCTCATAACCTTGGGGTAACTATGGACAATGAACTGTCCTTCTTCCCACATACTGCTAATGTTGCTCGTTCTTGTCGATTTCTTCTCTATAACATCCGAAGGATTCAACCATTTCTGTCCACACAGGCTGCCCAGGTGCTTGTTCAGTCTCTTGTCATTTCAAGACTTGACTACTGCAACTCTCTGCTGGCAGGTCTTCCCCTGAACGCTATTCGTCCACTGCAAATGATCCAAAACGCAGCTGCACGACTTGTGTTCAATCAGCCCAAGTTCTTCCACACCACCCCACTGCTGCACTCCCCTCACTGGCTTCCAGTACTGATGCTTGCCTACAAGGCCAAAAATGGACCAGCACCATCTTACCTCAGTGACCTCATCACATCTCGCACTGCATCACGTTGTCTGAGATCCTCCAGTACTGCTCGACTGGTACATCCTTCTCTCAGAATGAGAGGTAGGTACACTTCAAGGCTCTTCTCTGTTCTGGCACCGAGGTGGTGTAATGAACTTCCCCTAGATGTCGGTACAGCAGAGTTCCTGACTATTTTCAAGCGACGACTAAAGACCTACCTCTTTCTGAAATACTTAAATTAGCACTTTCAAGCTTGTAGAATTCAAGGGTTATATTTATATTAAGTTTGTAATCTTGCATACCAGTGTAGATTTATTCATTACTAGAGACTCAAAGCACTTTTGTACGTCGCTCTGGATAAGGTTGTCTGCTAATGTCTTGCACAAATGTAAATGTAAATGTAAATGAGAGGATGTATTCTTTACAAAATCACGAATTTGGAGATATCGGAAAAAAATAGTTTTAGGTAGGTTGAATTTTTCTGACAGGTAGGAAAATGTGACAAATGTATTCTCCTGAAAAAGATCATTAATGTTTACAATGCCCCTTCTTAACCACAGTGCAAAGGATCCATCCAAAATAGAGGGTAGAAAGGAGGGGTTTTTATATATAGGAGACAGACCTGATGCTGCCTGGAAACCGAAATGTTTTCTAAATTGTTTCCAGATTTTAAGGCTTTGTAGAACTAAAGGATTGGAGGAGTAATTGGATGTCTTCAACGAAGAGCATAACGAAGAGCATAATAAAGCATGCAGAGGCACATGAGTACAGGAACTACATTCTATCTCAACCCATGCCGGAACCCATTAGTACAGGCCATAGTGTGACTGGCTCCAGGCGAGAATACTATGGATATTTGCTGCCCAGTAATATATTAAAAAGTAGGGAGTGCAAACCCACACAGTTTTTTGGGCTGTTGAAGAAACAATTTTTGAAACCTTATTGGGCCTCCGTTCCAAATATAATTAGATACTGCTTGATCTAAGGTTCTAAAAAATGTTTTTGGTAGAAAAAGTGGAATACTTTGAAACAAGAAAAGAAATTTGGGAAGAATATTCATTTTTATACTATTGATTATACCTGCCAAAGAGAGCGGAAGAGTCGTCCATTTGGCAAGATCTTGCTTGGTTTTCTCTAACAATGCAATAAAATTATGCTTAAATAATATTGTTACTCCCAAGTATCTCAAGTTGTCCGAGGCTAATTTAAATGGTAATGTTGATATTGGAATAGATCTTGCAGAAGAATTAATTGGAAAAAGCTCACTCTTATGTACATTTCATTTATAGCCAGAGACACCACTAAACTGATTCAAAATATCTAAAACGTAGGGAAGAGATGATTCTGGATCTGAAACATACACCACTATGTCATCCGCATAAAGGGAAATCTTTTGTTCATTTCCTGCTCTAATAATACCAGTGATATTGTGGTTATTACGAAGGGAGATCGCGAGAGGTTCTATATCTAAAGCAAACAAGAGGGGATAGTGGGCAACCCTGTCTGGTGCCATGGTAAAGAGTAAAATAACCTGAGCTAACACCGTTTGTTCTCATGGACGCCAAGGGAGAGGAATGTTAGTTTTTAGTAGGACTCAAATCTATCATCAAAAAATAAATAGTCCCACTCAACTCGATCGAATGCCTTCTCTGCATCGAGAGAAACCAAGGCCTCAGGCATAGAAGAGTCAGATGAAGTGTAAATTATATTCATCAACCGTCTGATATTAAAAAAACCCTGCCTATTTTTAATAAAGCTGGTCTGGGTGAATGATGTCTTGGATAACAGTTTCTTATCCAGGAGAGAAAACTTTTTTTTTACATCTACATTGAGGAGTGAGACTGGGCGGTACAATCCACACTCCAACTTTTTAATAGAAGAGAAATTGACGCCTGACATAAATAGGGGGGTAGGTAACCGTCGTTTAGAGACTCTTTAAAGACCGAGAGAAAGCTGAGGTGAAAGCTTTTTAAAAAACTCTGTCAGAAATCCGTTTCTCACTCTGCATTTGTGATATAGATTGCATAATTTCTGTTAAGCTAATAGGTTAGTCCAATTTGGCTTTTGATTCGCTAGCAATTTGGGGGATCTTAAGATCAAAAAAACTACTGATAGCGTTAGGATCCTTAAAAGATTCTGACTGATATAATGATAAATAAAAAGATTTGAATACGTTATTAATTTCTTGCGGATCTGTTAAAATACTACCTTCTTGGGTTTGGATTTGGGTAATAATTTTTTTTGCAGTTTTAAATCTAAGTTGTAATTCCAGTGCTTTACCTGGTTTATCGCCAAACTCGTAGAAATGGTGCGATTTAAGCAAAAGCTGTTTAGCTTGAGCGGTGGAAAGAAGGTTAAATTCAGACTGCAAAAAGACCCCTTCATTATATAAGGAAAGAGTTGGGTGGCTTGCATAATCCTGATCTAATATGCCAATTTGCTCAGAGAGTTCGAGAAGCCTCTTATTACGGAGTCTCTTGATATGAGTAGAGCGGGAAATAATTTCCCCACGTAAATAAGCTTTGAGTGTTTCCCAAAGTAAAGATGTAGAGATTCCCTCTGTTGAATTAATTTCAAGAAATGTAGAGATCTTTTCTGAGAGAAACTGAACAAAGTGGTTATCTGACAAAAGTAATACATTCATTTTTCAAGCATATAAGGACCTATAGCAGCCAGGGAGGGCCAATTCAAGAGTTACTGGAGCATGATCGGAGAAAATTATACTTTCATAAGAGAAAGACTTTACTGAAGGGATGAATTTACTGTCAATGAAAAAATAATCAATACGTGTATACGTGTGGTGAGCTGGAGAGAAAAAGGAAAAGACTCTAGAAAGGGGGTTCTGAAGACGCCACACATCCGTTACTCCGTACAACTCTAAGAGGGAGTTAATTATTTTCGATAATTTACTTAAGTAGATTTTTTTGTTATCAGTACTTCACTATTTATATTTCAGATAAGAAAATAAGAGAGATAAGAATCAGCAGGGCAGAAGGCAGTAAGAAGTGTAAGAAGTTTGGGGTTAATGTGGATGAGACAGAGGGAGTCAGTGATGAAAACATGACTGAGATCAGACACATTCCTGATCATCATCATCTTTTCTCTGCTTGTGTTCTATATGCGGATGTTCGGCCTGGATACATTCATTCGGTAACAATATTTAAAATTTGTTTTGTATTAATATATGTATATATATTTGGCTGTCAAAATTAGAATGATTGTAAACGGCACTAAATTTTATTAACGCGCCATCAATTTAGTGCGCATTTCTGTTTTTATAATTTTGATAAAAAAATGTAAATACATAAATAAATATCTAAATATAAAAGAGGCAAAATTAACACCTTTGGCAAAAAATAAATCTATCCACGACGTCCGTTCTTTACTTAGATATAACAGATAAAAAAAACTCCAGATAAAAATATTTTTAATCAGTAAACTTTTGTTTTATTTCTGCGCCAAGTCTCAAATCAAACACCAAATCCGCCATGTTTTACACAATTAACCCTCTAGGTAGCGTGTTGTGGGTTTTTCTTTTCATAATGGAGAAACGAACTTAAATTACTGTCTTTATTGATCGTACAGATAAAAACAATACAACATTTAAATCTGTAAAATGTCTTTGATTATATATATAAAAGCTTCTTTACTTGACTTGAAGAGGTGCACTTTCTCTGGTATCAACTCATTGACTGTCCGTGTGGAAACATAGCAAAGACTCTTAATGATGTCCACACATCTCTGCACTGTTATAGCCTTTATATTTAATCACTGTACATATGCTTACATATATATCACATGCTGTACATATGCTACATATTTATTTGCACTATTTGCACGATTGCTACTTTTTGCACTTCTGGTAGATGCCAAACTGCATTTCCTTTGACCTGAGCAAGCTTTTGTGGCGAGAGATCTTTAAATGAGTTTCCTGTAAAAAACATACATTGGCTTTTAGGTTGTTTAAATGAGAAAATACTTTTACACTCTACCTTACACTTTACCTTATTATTTAAGCCTTTGACATTCCAACTAATCATTTTAACCCTGCCCCCAGTAGCTTGGTGCATATCAGGCATTCTTAGTCAACAAGGGTTTAATAGAGTCAATAAATTGGTCAGGGGGTTTTAAAGAGAGAGCATTAAAGAGAAGAGCAATCAATAACAAGTTGATCGAAGGTGCACAAAACAAACAAACAAAAATAAAAGCATAAACAAGCCCAATCCCCTCCGAACATCCAGAGTGGACATAGGGTCTAACACCCATAGCTACTACAAACCTAACTGGAAACTGGATACAAAAGAAAAAAACTAATGGGTTCCTTTAATTATTGGCTGCCCTTTCGGCAGTGCTCCTTGAACTGAATTACGATATGTACAAGTTATTATCAGCAGTATGTTACATATGATTAAATTAATGTGGCCTTATGTAACAAATACACACAGAATACTAAATTTTACTCTTCTTATTTTTTCTTTTCCTTTTTTTTTCTTACTTTTACTTTACTTTACTTTATAAGCTTCAGGTAAATTCTGCTCGTCAGGCATTGTTCGCTGTAGTCTTGATGGAAGCAGTGAAAAAAGAAGCTTTCACGTCCTTAAACTCAGCACGGCGCCTCACCACCTCACCCAACATGTCCGGGAAAATACGAATCACCGCCCCGTTGAATTCTAGAGAGCCCCGTTCACGACTAAGCTTCAATATAAGTTCTTTAGATTGATAATGGTGGAGTCGGACAAGCTTATGCCTAGGATACGCGTTTGGTTTTGGTTTCTGACCAACGCGGTGTGTGCGATCAATTTCGAAGGGCCTCGTGATTGGAATATTCCAATTATCCTTAGGTTTTGCCTCCATGAGCAAATCGTCCAGCTTGAGTTTTAAGCTGTTGTTCTCTGGTTTCAATGCGTCGCACATGGTCTCCACCACTGTCAATCGGCCGTCTGAGTCATTAAGTGCCGTTTCAATGTCTCCAATCTTCTGAGCTTGCTATGAAAGGGTTGCTTGTAGTGTGGACATGGCAGAACGAATCTCAGACAGAAATTCAAATCGCAGTGTTGAAATTTCCGAACGAATGGTGAATGATATTAACTCCCTCAAAGAAGCAGGTGTGAGCTCAGTCTCCGGTTCAGCTATAGCCGTAGCGTTAGCGTCGGCTGCTTGCTCGTTTTCCAATTCAGTCAACATTTTGCTGTATTTCATCCTTGCTTTCCCACTTTGGGCATTTTTCTTTGAAAATATGTTACAGATAGACTTGTTTATGAGTATGTTGCAAAAAATAATTAAGATTGCTGATAAAAAAAGACGAATGTTCACGGAGCGACTTCCACCTATGTCTAATCACCACGAGGCATACCGGAAGTCCTGCATTCGACACCATGATCTCCTCCTAGATCGCTTAGAGAAATACATCTGCATTCAGGGACAGGCATTAAGCTGGTTTAAATCCTACCTGTTCGATCGTTACCATTTCATAGACTTAAATGGAGAATTATCCAGGCTAATGCTAGTAAATTATGGCGTGCCACAAGGTTCAGTTCTAAGACCCCCGCTCTTCACAATATACATGCTTCCGTTAGGAAATATTATTAGAAGGCATGGAATTATCATTGTTATGCTGATGATACCCAGCTATATATCTCAACAAAACCAGGCGATACAGCTCAATTAGCTCGCATAAATGAGTGTGTTAAAGAAATAAGAGATTGGATGACTCATAACTTTCTACTACTAAGTTCTAAAAAGACGGAGATTTTGCTCATCGGCCCAAAAAACAGTATACAAAAGCTCAAGCATCTCAACCTGCATTTAGACGGATGTTCTGTAACCACTGGTTCAATGGTAAAAGACCTGGGAGTTATTTTAGACAGCAACTTGTCTTTTAAAAATCATATCAATCAAGTTACAAAAACAGCCTTCTTTCACCTTAGAAATATTTCTAAGTTAAGAAACATGTTATCTATATCCGATGCAGAGAAGCTTGTCCATGCGTTCATGACCTCCAGAATAGACTACTGTAATGCATTATTAGGTGGATGTCCTGCATCATTAATAAACAAGCTTCAGTTAGTTCAGAATGCGGCAGCAAGAGTTTTTACAAGGTCAAAAAAATATGACCATATAACCCCAATCTTATCATCCCTACACTGGCTACCTGTTAAGTTTCGAATAGACTTCAAACTACTACTTCTTACTTATAAAGCACTAAATGGTTTGGCTCCCATGTATCTCTCCAGTCTTTTAACACGCTACAATCCGCCATGCTCCCTGAGATCTCAAAACTCTGGGCTTCTAGTAGTTCCTAGAATAGCAAAGTCCAATAAATTCTTACATTTAGCTCCTAAACTCTGGAATAGTCTTCCTGACAGTGTTTGGGGATTTAGACACACTCTCCCAGTTTCAGTGTAAATTAAAAACATATCTTTTTAGCAAAGCCTACACATAACACGTCTCACATCATAACCTTGTGCTCCAGAACATCTGATCACATGCACATTATCAATTTGTGATGTTAATATCATGAACAGCAGCTATGCTAATTCCTCTCCACTGCTTCTCTTTCTCTCCCCATCCTGAGGCATCCTGAGGTTTGGCCAGCTCCAGTCACGTCCTCATGAAGATTATAGAACTTTAAATAAGTAGATGCCGAACTCGCAAACATCCCGAACCATCTAGAGACGTACCAGTGCCAATTGGATCCCGCTACAGGTTTTGACATCCTGGAGTGTTTAAAGGCAGAGTAGAGATATGGGTTATATCGGTAGAAGAATACTGAGGATGGAGCCACCAGGCAGGAGGAAAGGAGAAAGGAGGAGTTTTATGTATGTGGTGAGGAAAGGCATGCAGGTAGTAGGGGACAGGGTGGTATGGAGACGGCTGATCCACTGTGGCGACCCCTAAGGGAGAAGCCAAAAGAAGATGAAGGAGATAGGAAGTGGTCTAATTGGCTGTAGTTCATGTTGCTGTTAAGAGTTTTTATTTGCTGAAGCATCTTGAATTTCTTTCTCACCCTGATGGTGGAATATGATTCCATAGTCACCGTATGATCTGTTATTAGTAGGATGTGGCTAATAATATATAATGTACCAGTGCTTGTTATGTTATCATTGAAAAATCTAATTAAATTTTTTTTTTTACATGGAGCCAATATTTCCCCCTTATTCTCAAGTCTATTTTCAATCTCACTGCATAACTTAGCCCTACTTTCTGTAATAGCAGACCTTATGTTTGTTCAACCTCTAAACTCATAGGAATCAACTCAGAAAGAGGGACCAATGCCAGGGGTGTTAAGGCTGTTTCCAAAATGACAAGAAGAGTTGTTCAGAAGAAGTCTCTCACAGTCAACCAGCATTTGTCCACTCTTCTGAAGAACCTCATAGACTTTGAGTGGAATTTTATTGGTCAGTGAGTGCTCTCTACTTAGATCACATAAACTCAGCCATGGTTAGCTGCCAATTTAACTTCTAGTTTTATGCTTATCTTCTTACTGTCTGATTTAGGCACTTTTTTGTAGTATTCAAATTTGACTGGTTAGATCAGGGGTGGCCAACCCGCGGCTCGCGAGTTGCATGCGGCTCTTTGGCTGGTTTCATGCGGCTCTTACGTTCATATCGAAGATGTGTTTTTTAATGTGCGTGTTCACTTCGCTTGAGTTCAATACGGTATTTTTAAGACTTAAATGAGCTTGCCCCTACTGGGAAACTTTGCTGTATATCAGACCTGGGCAAACTACGGCTCGTGGGCCACATCCGGCCCTTTGTATGTCCCTGTCCGGCCTGCGTGAGGCCAATCATAAATTACAGGAATGCACCGAAAATTTTCAGCCGAAATACCCAAATCACCGAAACAACACGGCAGAAACACAATTGTAATGATGCAATAAAAAAGCGCAGCCAGCACACGGTTATCTGGATAAGAGCCAACATGTCTGCGGTGTGCGGATAGCGATTTGCAAAACATGCACATTTCAAAAGGGGGTGTATCTGCAAAGAGTTTGATACATTTGATTTTTATTTATGTGCATCAACAAAGAAAAGGGAAAAACATTTTTTTTTCCAGTTTTGGAGTATTAGAAGAAAATGAAACTAACGTTTTATCATTTTTCAATTTCTCTTTCTAAAACCAAAATTGAATGACAAGAAGGTAAACGGACCAGAATAAAAGTTCTATTTCGTATTTTATACGTCAGGTGGATTTATTTAAGAAGGAGGTTGACCAGCAGATGGCAGGTTTTCTCTTTTTTTATTATCATTATTATTTGTGTTTAGTTTCATAAAAATGTTTGTCACTTATAAAAATAATTTTACAATGACAACATAACACAAGTGAACACAACATGCAGTTTTTAAATGAAAGTTTTTATTATTAAGGGAAAACAAAATCCAAAACATAGCCCTGTGTAAAAGTGTTTGCCCCCTGTTGAAATTGTGGTTTATCACACCTATGTTAAATCTCTCTAACCACACCAATGCCTGATTACTGCCACACCTGTTTGCAATCAAGAAATCTTTTAAATAGCACCTGCCTGACAAAGTGACGTAGACCAAAAGATCCTCAAAAACTAGACATCATGCCACGAGCCAGAAGAATTTCAGAAAACAAATGAGAAAGAAAGTAGTTGAGATCTATCAGTCTGGAAAAGGTTATAAAGCAATTTCTAAAGCTTTGGGACTCCAGCGAACTATACTGAGAGCCATTATTCACAAATGGCAAAAACATAGAACAGTGGAGAACGTTCCCAGGAGTGGCCGGCCGACCAAAATTACCCCAAGAGCACAGCGATGACTCATCCAAGAGGTCACAAAAGACACCACAACAACATCCAAAGAACTGCAGGCCTCACTTGCTTTAGTTAAGGTCAGTGTTCATGACTCCACCATAAGAAAGAGACTGGGCAAAAAAGTTCAAAGACAAAAACCGCTGCTGAACAAAAAGAACATAAAGGCTCATCTCAGTATTGCCAAAAAACCTCTTGAAGATCCCCAAGACTTTTAGGAAAATACTCTGTGGACTGACGAGACAAAAGTTGAACTTTTCGGAACGCAATTCTACACAATTTAAATTCCTCCACAGCGCTGTAACAGACTCATTGCAAGTTATCGCAAACGCTTGATTGCAGGTGTTGCTGCTATGGGTGGCCCAACCAGTTATTAGGTTTAGGGGCAAACACTTTTTCACACCACTGTACATAAACTCTTTGAATAATCTTTCTATTTTATGTATCATCCCTTAGTGTAATCATTTATTTCAAAGACTGTATTAAAAGAAAAGCCTTTAATTCATCTCAGGAATGGGTCTATTATAAAAATTTTGTCACTAAACAAGTCAGAAAAGATTATTTATCATGCGGATGATCCGCTGTGGCGACCCCTAATGGGAGAAGCCGACAGAAACTAAATTTATAGTTGGATTATTTTAATTTCTAACACTATAGATATTCTGGTATGTGCATAAACAATGAGCAAATAAGCAATACGCAGACAGAATAAACAGTATAAACAGAAAAAAAAAGAAGAAACTAGATAGTTAGATCACTTTATTCTTCCCAGAAGTGCCTTTTAGGGTAATTTGTACCAACAGGGATCACAGTGTAGAGCACTGCTTTAAGCCAGTTTTAGGATTAGCTCATTAATCTATATCTGCACTTGACCATCATTCACTATTCACAACCATGTGCACTGCCATTTTAATGCCATTTACTCTTCTGCTGTTACATTGTCCGCTTCGATAACGGTTGCTCTACACCTTCACTTTTATTCATTTCATGTCAATTATACTGTTGTATCAGCAGTGTTTACCCAAAAAATGTTCTGCTGCAGTACATTTACTTCATCATACTGTATCTGTTTCTTCTTTATATACTGTATATCTATACTGTATAATATGTTTATTCTCTTGCTATTTTTATTTATAATGGAAATTGCCTACTCAGCCCATGAGAAAACAATCCTGAATTACCCCATTATCCCACTTTTTTAATAGGGTAAACGTCTTGTACAAATTGTTTGACAAACAAAAATATATATTTTTTTAAACAAAAAACATTAGTTTGAAAATCAAATCGAAATGACATTTTTATTAAAAAAAAACATTTGTCTTAGCATTATTTCTTAAACTTCTAGCATAAAATTAGATGACTGACTTATTACTGGCAAATATGAGGCAACTTTAATTATAATATAAAACTATGGACAAACATTAACATCAGGGTACGGACCACGAGTCGGATGCGAAGTAACTCAATCATCTTTATTTAGTGTTAGAACACAAACTGGACTTGAATCAAGGTACGAACCATAACGCTTGTACAATCCGTACTGCAGGTAGAATCCAGGAAGCACATATATATCCGCACAGCGAGTGCAGTCTGTAAAGCAGGTAGAATCCAAGGGGCAGGTATAATCAGTAACGGGAGTGATCTTCTGCGACACAGAACACAAAGCATGAGACAGAATAAACAGAGATAGATAGATAGATAGATAGATAGATAGATAGATAGATAGATAGATAGATAGATAGATACTAGATAGATAGATACTAGATAGATACTAGATAGATAGATAGATAGATAGATAGATAGATAGATAGATAGATAGATAGAGATCCATTGACACAGCGGCAGGCTAAGTCCCCCAACCTCTAACTTAGAGGTGAGTGTGGAGGGAATTATAGTGTTAAATGCTGAACTGTAGTCCACAAACAGCATCTTTGTATAATTCCCATTTCTGTAGTCCAGGTGGCTCATCGTAGTGTGGAGATGAGCAATGGCGTCCTCAGTAAAACGGTGCAACGGTGCAGCCTTGTACTCATCCATGTCCCCGGTGGTGATCCCCGTGATGTAGGCAGTGGAGCGGGATCTTAGAGCATCGCAGATGGTTTTATCCACCCACGGCTTCTGGTTGGGAAACGTTCTGATAGTGGTTTTCTGCACCGTATCATTTGCTAGTTTCCTGATAAATCCCACAACTGCTTCCTTAAACATGTTGAGCTCCAAGATGGCACCGGTGAAGTCAGCTGCCATCACGACTGCATCACTACACGTTTTCTTTTTTTGTTTATTTTATATTTTTATTCACTCAGTTACCGTTCCATCTACACTCATATCTATTGGTGTACAGTCCAGTCACCTTTTGCCATTTTTAAACTCATGCTGGCCGAATCCTGAGGGAGAACAAAGCGGAGCGGCACCCTCAGCGGAACGCTGGAGCGGAGCGGCACCCTCGGCGGAACGCTGGAGCGGAGCAGCACCCTCGGCGGAACACTGGAGCGGAGAGACACGCTCGTAAGAACGCTGGAACGGAGCGACGCACTCGGTGGGATGCTGGAACGGAGCAGCACGCTCGGCTGGACACTGGACGGGAGAGACAAGCTCGGCGGAACCGAAGGGGCAGAATTTGTCATCCCGAACATCCCCATGAAAAGCCTGATGAAATTGGCATACGAGCCAAAATCACCTCTATTCACGCTCCACATTATACTGGCCCGAGAGAGGGCCTCTCTAGACAAGAGGGATTTTGGCTCGTTTGGTGGGGAATTGGGATGACTGCACATCCACGTACCTGCCGACACTCAGAAGGGCATGGCTTGCATGATCCGGCACTGGCGAGCATGATCTGGGAGGAGCGGCAAGGGCGTTTTCCAGGAAAAATCCAAAGCGGAGTTTGCATGCCGATCTATCGCAGTAGAGCAATTCCTCTTTCTGTTTTGGTCGGACCTTCTGTCAGGGTACGGACCACGAGTCGGATGCGGAAGTAAATCAATCATCTTTATTTAGTGTTAGAACACAAACCGGACTTGAATCAAGGTACAAACCATAACGCTTGTACAATCCATACTGCAGGTAGAATCCAGGAAGCGCGCAGTCTGTAACGCGGGTCTAATCCAAGGGGCAGGTATAATCCATAATGGGAGTGATCTCCTGCGACATGGAACACAAAGCATGAACCAGCGAGGAATGCTGGCGATCTAGAATTCGGTAGGTCACGATAACCATCTGGTAGGTCCGACACGAGTAAGATCGGAATGGGAGCTTATGTAGGGAAAAATAAACGATGGATAGGTTTTCTGTAGTTAAAGAGAGATAGCGGCAGCATGACAGCCGCCGAGGGGGGCAAGGCAGGTGGATCCCTGACAATCAACTAGTGATGAATGCTATCATAACATTTCTATTTCCTATTAATTGTGTGATATGACCAATATGTAGAAAGTTAGAATTTAATAAATCTACACACTTTCTCCTTCACATGCTTTCTTATTTATAGAAAGTGATTCAATTTATTTTTTATTCATATCTGTCTTCCTGCTACATATCCTGTTTTCTGAAAAACAAGTTTTTAGCAGGCAAATTCTAAATGATTTGAGAATCTAGTGATTTCCTCAGTTAAAAATGTTTTTATGTTCTATTGTAATTGAAATGAGTTTATGAGATTTGCAAATCATTGCATTTTAAAATTTTGTAGTTGTTTTTATTTACACTATACACAGTATCCCAACTTTTTGGAACTGCAGAAGGGATGCAAGCAAAGTCAGTGGGTCAACTGAAGATCTATAAATTAACTTACGATTAACATCAGCAACGTCTGCCACAATATTAATAATAATGGGATTGCAAATAAATAAAAATCTTTGTAAAAGTTTTGAATGGCATAAACAGTTAAAACTAGCATCAAAGTTAAAACACCCTTTGAACTGGATACTGTTTGATCATTGCAAGCCAACCCCAAAGTCCAAGTCTTCAAAGAGGATTTGATCACAAACAAACAGAATACACACAGTTGCATATCAGAGACAGAGAGAAGGTAAGTAAAAAAAAAGCTCAAAAAAATTCTACAGAAATACTGCATATATATATATATATATATATATATATATATATATATATATATATATATAATACATTTTTATTTTTAACTCAACAAAACTTTCATTTCAACATTTTTAAAGGATGTGGATTCCTTTAGTCATAGCAACAACCTTTCTACTAAATGCTCCAGCGTTGGGTGGAGTGAAGGACCTCGGTTCACACTTCAGCTTCTATGAAAAAAATAATGCAATGGCTATTAATTCACAGTCACTTCCAAAGGTTGATGACAACCAACAGATGGAGTCTGTGTCTCCAGACTTCCATCAAAATAACACAATCACCAAAGATTTGCCACTGGAAGGACTCGAAGAGGAGGATTACATTGATTTTGATAAGATATTGGAAGGAGATGATGACTACACTGAAGGTGATGCAGTGGATGAAATTACCACACCTGAGCCAGACCCTAAGTTTGTCTCAGGATTGTCTGACCCTAAAATGTGCCAAGCATGTCTCTTAAGACTCTTTCATGGTCGAACACGGCTTCAGCGCATTAATGTGGTCAATGCTTTTTTTGGATTTCGCCTCTATCGAAGCCTCCGCAACCAAGTGAATCAAACAGATAATATCCTGCTGGCACCTGCTGGAATCTCCATTACTATGGGAATGATTGCACTGGCTGTCGGTTCTACTACACACAAGCAGCTCTACCAAGCATTAGGCTTTGCTGAATTTATAAATGCAAGCATACATTATAATGATTCCACTGTGCACAAGCTTTTCAGCAAACTTACACACCGACTCTTCAGGCGGAACTTTGGATACACATTACGATCTGTCAATGACTTTTACATCAAGCATACTGTTCTCATGTCAGAGAACTTCCGTAGTCAGGCAAAGGCATACTATTTTGCTGAGCCTCAATCTGTGGATTTTAGAGACCCATCATTCCTTGTGAAAGCAAACCAGCGTATTCAGAAAATGACCAAAGGCCTGATCAAGGAACCACTTAAAAGTGTTGACCCCAACATGGCGGTAATACTTTTAAACTACCTGTATTTTAAAGGTAAACACCACAATCTCTTAAGCTTTGCAGTCTTAAACAAACAAACAACAGCAAAAACAATAATAAATTGTTTAATACCTCTCTAATATGCAAGTTTTCTTAGAATTCAAATAAACAGTAGTGGGAAGAGGAATAAGGAAATTGTTGGAAGGGGCTACATTTCAAGGTGAGTTTAAAATATGAAGAAATAGTGAAGCTAGTTTGGGCACTGCTGTTCTTCTTGTACCACTAGAAGACTGGGTTACTCGATTGACTGAACTGGGCTTTTTTTATCAACAACACTAGAGCATTATGATAACCAGTGTGATTTTAAGAATGTGTATTGTTTTTTAAGTTATTGATACTTTACATTTTTAAGTCTTGCATTTAAAACACTTAAACTTAGGAAGCGTTTAGTATGGTTCTCATCTAGACCCTGGGCTGAACATGCAGGAACATGGGAGCAGAAGTTTCCAGAGGAGCTGACCCATTACCGTAATTTCCGTGTGAATGAGAAGCATCAGGTTCGTGTGCCCATGATGCAGAATAAGGGTTCATACCTGGCTGCAGTCGACCATGAGCTGAACTGTGATGTCCTACAGCTGGCCTACAAGGGAAACATAAGCATGCTCATTGCTATGCCTCAGAAATTTTCTGGTATGAAATTTCTTGAACAAGAGGTCTCCCCTACTGTAATTAACAAATGGCTCAACAATATGACCAACAGGTGAGGTATCAATGAAACACTCATCAGAAAAATAATCTTACATTTATCATTTAGTTAATTCCGGGCATCACAACCATATTAAAAAGATGCTTTGGAGTTTGAAATGTGCTTTTCCACAATCAAAAATAAAAAAAATGTCTGAAAATGGTATTTCTGTTAGAACTCGTGAGGTGGTGTTCCCACGATTTAAGCTGGAGCAGAACTATGATTTGGTCAGCCACTTAAAGCAGTTGGGTCTAACTGACCTCTTCACAGAAAAGGGTGACTTCTCTCCTATGGCAACTGAGAAGGTCTCTGTCAACTGGGTAAGACAAGATCTTGTGCTAAAAGGAAATGGTTTTGTATTTTGTATAAATGTTTTTTTTTTTTTTATATCTATACTGAGCTACTTATTTGTATTTAAAGAGTATGTCAAGCTAGCTTAGTCTGTTTGGAATATACTAATATATTTTCTCATGATTATGCGTCACATAATGTATTTTTTTTCCTTTACAGTTTAAGCACCAAAGTGCCATAACAGTAAATGAGGAGGGCACTGAAGGTGCAGCACTGACTCATGTTGGTTTTATGCCTCTGTCAACACAGACACGCTTCATTGTGGATCGTCCCTTTCTGTTTTTCATCTATGAACATCGCACTGACTGTCTTATCTTTATGGGACGTGTTGCAGACCCATCAAAAAATTAATTTTCTATACACAAGGATGCTAGCTTTAACTGCATAGTAAATTAAGCACTGTAAAAAGTGTACTGCCAAGATCACTAATGCAGAATCTAAATCAGAAAAGCGGCACAATATTGTGTTACATTATAAATGACATAATTGATATTGATTTTCACTTTTTAAATAAGTATAAATAACATGAAAAAGTAGCATTAAATATTTAAAGCATTATAACATTTTTGTTGTTTTCTTTCATATGTTGAGGTTGTAAACATATAAAACACAGCTACAGTACATAAATTGAGAAAACAATGATTTTTAATAATTACTATTACTATTTTGTTTATGTTTAAATGTTATGGTCTTTTATCAGTGATTAAAGAATCAAGAAGTAAAAAACATATTCCCCCCACCTTTGATACCCTAAATATCCTGATAGTGACAATAGAAATCTTAATAAATATAAACTACATTCAGCTATTCAGTACTGTATCTTTTGTAGTTTTCAGTAACACTGCATTTCAGGGTTTTACATGAATTTATTTAAATAGTTTCTACAGATCATAGTATTGCATAATCCTGCCAGTTGGACAGATGACCTCACATTCATCACAAGAACTATTTCTAGCCCCCCATCTATGAAATCCATATTTTGTGTTATAAACATAAACATTTGATATGCTTATAAGCATGTATGCCACATAAAGTGACTCTTGGGTTTTTCCTTATTTAACATTTATTTATTTAAAACCATTCAAATTTAATACATTTATATTTGAAAAAAAAAAGGTTTTAAAAAGTAGGAAAAATAATTGGTCATTATATCAATTCCTAATAGATTTTGTCAGAAATTGCAAATGTTTTGTAAATAGGCAGCCCTATAAATCAGCCTGATATTTACATAATCACATTCAATCTCTCCTCAGCATAGGGTGTAATCAGAGCTGGGAACATGAGTCCAAAGATTATGTCAATATTGACATGGGGAAGGTACATTTTTCAGTGACTTGTTGTGCCCATGCTTAAATCCATATTTTAGCCCAGTCAGAATATACAAATAACCCTGTGTATATTTCAAGCATCTGAGAAGTCTCTTGAGTAAAAGGATAAGAGAAGTGGCTCACAAACTTTAAGCACACGCCACTTGAAAGCATAATTTTTGGCAAATGTAACAAAATAGAATGTAAACACAACAGACCATTTAAAGATTGTGTTTTTTTCCTTTTACTGATATAACGGACACTATTCTAAAAAAGGTTTCCACTCGATTTTTAAATTATGGTTAAATGTGCCCATTTAACCACAGGCATTAAAAGTCAAGCACTGATGTCATGTAGATGACCTGGTGTGTGATTTCCATTCCAGTTCCTCTTTAAAGTGTTTGGTAGGATAGCAGTCAATACACTATGTATAACCAAAAAATCAAACACAAGCTATATTTAATTACAGTTTACTATTGTTTATATAACCTTATCCATTACGCAACATAGATTGGAAAGCTAATTATTTGTTTTTAAATGCAGTCGCATAACAGACCAAGTGGATCATAAAAGAGTGTGACATTCAAATGGACAATTTATATGCTGTCAGAGCTAGATGAAAATCATGGAAAGCAACCTAAAAATAGGTTTTCTTGAATGTATATTTACTGCTGTCAAACCCAGCCATTAGGGTTGCACAAGCTAGTGCACTCTTAGTGTCGGTCCCAAGCCTGGAAAAACGGGAGGGTTGTATCCAGCGTAAAAATCTGCCAAATCAAATATGCGGATCACAAACCAGAATTTCATACTGGATCGGTCAAGGCCTGGGTTACCAACGACCGCCACAGGTATTGTTAGCCAAAAGGGTACCGGTGAAAATTGGGCTACTGTTGGCCAAAAAAGGAGCAAGAGAGGAGGAAGACGTCTACAGAGACAGCAGGGAAAGGAGAAGTGTAGGAGAGTGAAGGTTTGGGTGGACAATAAATGTTGGTACTATGATGGGTAAAGGGAGAGAGGGAGCTGATATGATGGAGAGGAGAAAGGTAGATATGTTGTGTGTTCAGAAGACCAAGTTCAAAGGGAGTAAGGCCAGGAACATTTAGATGTGGGTTTGTGGAAAGGGAGTAAGGGAGCCACCGATGTGAAAATAAATAAAAACAAAGACATTCCTCATCACCAATGGTCATATATGAAGAAGATGTTTGAAATTATCGGTGTAAAAAAGTGCTGGCTTTCAAGAATTCGCCGTCAAAAATCGAGAAAGAACATACAGGTAATCTAATGTTTTACTGTTAAATCTTTCTTTTCATGAGCCATTTTAATGTTTAAAGTTTTTTCCCTACAACTGTGTTTGTCTTTTATATAAGGAAAGCTGCCACATGTTTTATTTTAAATAAAAATGCTCTTAATGTTCTTAATTTCAACTCAAAATGTAGTATGTAGCTGTCATTTGAAATCTGAGGTTTTGTCAGATAGTTTCTATATGTTGTAGAAATTCTATACAGGTGAAGTATAAATAATAAACTTCCATTTCAAACTTCAATAAAATGCACAGGAAACTCACCTTCAATTTGTCATTCGTAAAACATCATAACTTTGAGTTGTTTTCAAAGACAGCTGGAATAATTCTACAATCTGGGATATGGCCATGGTGATGGCAAAAAATTTTTTTTATATATATATATAGATAGATAGATAGATAGATAGATAGATAGATAGATAGATATAGATATATATAGATATATATAGATATATATAGATACACACTCACTCACCGGCCACTTTATTAGGTACACCTGTCCAACTGCTTGTTAACGCAAATTTCTAATCAGCCAATCACATGGCAGCAACTCAATGAATTTAGGCATGTAGACATGGTCAAGACGATCTGCTGCACTTCAAAACGAGCGTCAGAATGGGGAAGAAAGGTGATTTAAGTGACTTTGAACGTGCCAGACGGGCTTGTCGGAACTCAGAGCCCGTCTCTGAGGCGACACATCGAGGGTGGATTCTTTGCTCAGAGGATTCCCAATAATGCCCAGCCAATTCTAGAAAAAACACAAATATAATAGACACAAAACCACCAATGAAGGATCCTCAGTCCTGGATGTGTAAAAGCAAAACTTCTTTATTCCATGCACGTTCCAATGAGCTCAATAGAAGGTGGGTACTTCACATCAAAATGAACAGCACATCAACAAATGATAGAGCACGCCATAGTGAAGGAGTACACTGACTGTTGTTTCACGCTCGTATTTATACCCTGTGGCCACCGTGTCTTTCTATTTTTTTTTAACTCCTTGGCCTTGAGTAATTCCCCTTATGTCTCGATCTTGCCTTCTCTTGTCAATTCCCCTTATCTTTGGTCTTGGTGTTCATTCCTCCAACCAATACCATATTTGGAGTTCCTGTTTTTCCAATTTCCCCTTATTTTCAGCCTTAATCTAGTTTTATTTAAAAAAAAATAAGTGTGTATAAAAGCCCTTATTGTCTCTAGATCCAACCATACCTTGCTTCCGTCTTTCAAGTGTGAACAATCATTTTGCGGCCTATTTTGTCTTCCTGCATCTGCAATGGGTAAGTGTTATGCTTTATTCTTTTTTATAATGCTGTTTACTATTCTACTTTTATTGAATTGAGTTATATCAGTGTATTAGATTGCCTGTATATATATGCTTAATTATATTACTAGTGCCCAGGTTATTTTTTAGTTGTGCATTCTGAACTGATTTTTACATAGTGTACAGATTCTTCTCTTGAATGTGTGTTATCCTTTGCCTGTGCCCCGCAGTCACTGTGATGTTTTCCCTGTTTAACATCTTATCTGTTGGTCTCTTTTGCTCAGCTCCACCACGCCTGCCTCCCAGAGCATCTCCGCTGGGTATTCTTCGCAGACAATTTCGTCCAGTTCCAGCTCTCCTCACTTGCTGCTGAGCTTACTCAATTTCTTGAACAGCTCTCTAGCCCAAGTGTCCCAGAGAATCTCTTTCTGCCTCCTCGCATTGTGCAAAGAAATTCTACGCATGACAAGAGCACACAGACTTCTCCTGACCTTAACGACCATCATGGCTGCTCCTGCTTTCCTGACACGACACCGCAGTTTTCTCCCTATCCTTCACACTGGTCTCCCACTGATTATTCCCCTACGTCTCCTGTTGCTCAGCCAAGTCATCGTGCTCCTTCACCCGGCCCTGGACCTAGCTACTCCTTCATGTCTCCTGCAGCTGCACCACCCCGTATGCCTTTTTATTCCAATAAAAATGCTTAAACTCCCTCAAGGTCGTTTTCTGTCCTTCTTTGTATATTCCACACACTCATAACATTCAGTCAGATTCTATCCTACTCACACATGTAAATACATTATTATTATTCTTATTATTACTATTTTACTTATACTTGGTGTAAATAAAGGTTTGATTAACATATAGATTAAATTGATTTTATCAAACTACTTCTATTGTGTCTAATAAGTTCTACATCGATTATTAAGTTAATTAGGTCAATTTTGTTGGATTAATGTTAGTTTGATTATAACACACGCTAGATAAGATTGATTAAAATTATTTTCTCGACATTACTACCCCCTCTGAGACTTTATAGTCTCACATTCCACTTACTTCTGTGATAACCTTTTATTAATCATACATATCTTGTAATGCGGCAGTAAAAGAATGTAAAAAATCTTTGAGTTCTTTGGCACATGTTGTTTTCTTCTGACCCAGATACTTTGCGTATCGCAGAGGGTCTTGTTGGAGCCCTGGAAGAGGTTACTAGCACTTTACCAGGCGCGCGTGTGTTGATATCCACGTGAATGTGTTGGTCCAAGGTAAAAATCCATTAAGGCGTAATATCCATGGTGATTAAAAGTAAAATGATCACAAGTACACAATTTAAACAATCTCCCAAAAAGTCCATTTGGTCAGGAAACCTACAAATCTATTTACACTAGTCTAAATGAAACATTAACTCGATAGAAAGGAATCTAGTATCCATGAATACCCGGAGGCTATCAAAACCAGTGTTAGTAATCAAATTCAGTGAATAATATTTAGTGTAAGACTACAACATACTTTTACTCCGTGTAATAAAGTGAACAAAAATCGAACCTTTCATTTAAAAATGAAACAAAAAAATGAAACAAATCGGAAAATGAACGCATAGACATAGATCGACAGATCGACATTACTCCCACCCTCACCGTGCGTAATCACAACATTGATGAACTAGGAGTGGGCGAAAAACCCTGGAGACAGCCAAATGCCAGGGAAAATTCCCACTCTGCCCGCCAGTGGCGCGACAGTGGAATCACCACCAAGGTCATCCTCAGTCGTGACTGTACATGCAGCTAAACATGAGACATGTGAAAAAGAACGAAAATGAAAATGAAACAATATAGTCCGCATAAATGTGGTGGAGCTATGGAACAGGTGACGACCGCTTAATCCAATGCGGCAAGTGAGCGGATATACGGCGACCAGTCCGTATTGCGAACCACACAGCGTTGTACCATTTTAGGCGGGAACGTCTACCCTGCATTGAAATTACTTCTGAGTCTATTGCACGCATGTCTGTGAATCAGGATAGGGCGACAGTGCCAATCCCGATGTTTTGCTGGTTCCGTTGTCCATAGAACATAGCCTCCTAAGGTAATGGTGTAGAATGTTACAGTAGTGCGTTGCATGACGAAGGTCGTGAGCAGGAAACTGTGGGTGTTTCGGGCCCTTGTTGAGAAGGAAAGAACTCCAAATGACTCGACCAGGGAGATAGCACGACATATAGTGAAGACACGGGTGACCAGCTGGAGTCCACCAGGAAGATCATAGACAGAGTTCTGAATGGAGTCTAACCACATACCCTCTGGAGAAAACATGTTAGCATGGCTCATAATGGCGGTCACTGGTCTACGCTGGTCCTCATCTGTATCCCAAGCAAATTCATCCCTTTGTGGAGGAAAACCGAACCAATCACGGGGTCCATCATAGCAGCGGTCACCCAAAGGACAGTTGTCACGGCTCTGGCACCACAAGCAATGTGTCTGGCTGTCAAAGGTGAGGGCCTCACATGCCTCACAGGGACCCCTGAATGTGTTGAAGGCGAAGCGAAATCCCTCATAACGTGTCAGTGAATGCGCACACACCAGGAAACAGCCGCAGATTTGGCTGTAAGCTCCTGGGTTCACCAGCGGCCATGTTCCTGCACACAACATGAAGAACTCACAACAACAACATGGTTCATACAACATGATTAAGACAGCAAGCATCTTGAAGCAATTTTCATGAAAGTGGGAAATATAGAAGTAAGACTCTGCGGGCACGTCATCAGTATTAACATCAGTAATCAGGCACAGATGGATAGATGGCTAAACAGATATATATATTTATATATATATATATATATATATATATATATATATATATATATATATATATATATATATATATAGTAAAAAAGGATATTAGTAAAAGGATATGTCTGGTGAACGTTATTCTTGTCCTTCGTTCAGGGTCAAAAAATCTGCTTTCTCGTTCTCATAGACGTTATGGTCCATAGCAGCATAGATGTGTTCCACAGTAGACTCCGGCTCTGTGACAACGGACATTGGGAGCTGTACATATTGTCCGAATAGTGAGTGCACTTGCTGATAAGTGCGCGGAGACAGGGAATTCCACAGCATACAAAACATGCCACGGCTCCAAGAATAATGGCAAGTGTAGTTCCAATACGTATCAGTCCCGCCAACCAGCTTGAGGAAAAAAGCCAGCTTAGCCAACTGGTAAGTGCGGATTCTTTCGCATTATTGGAGACCATTTCATCACGTTCTTTCTGCATTCGGTCAAGTAGATCGTGTAGCGGACCTGCAGAACCAGTGTGAAGAGGAATAACCGCACCACAGTCCTCCCCAATAAGATGGCATACACCTTGGTCTGGGCCAAGCATTTTGTCAATAGCGAATCTATTCTGCACAGCCATTAATGTAGTGGCGTGAAGTTGTTCTGATATCAGTTTCAAGGCTTCAATTGTGTGATTAATAAAACGTTGTTGGTTGTACCAAATATAATTTATCCAGGCCATATTACGATCTATTTGGATCCAAGGGAGAAACATTGTCAATGCCTTGGAGGCGCCTTTGTCTAGAGCAGCAAATTCAACCCGGAACACCCACTGGTGTGCCCTTCCAACTTATATAGATCTCAGGATCCGGGCCCCATGAGGGTAACCTAGATTTATTAGTGATCGTGAGATACTTGTCCTTATAATTGTTCATGATACTAGATAAGAAAGTTTTTTCAACGTCATCCTGAAGAGTGCTTCGACGTCGTCTTGATCTAACCAGGTCATTTAAACGGGTCTCATTTACCGCCATAACAATGAGACACCGGTGCACAGCGACCATGCCATAGGCTAGGTAGAACCTGCAGCACTTCGTTTCCACCACAGAACCAAAATATGTCTGCTAGGGGCAGTGTGCCCCTTCTCAAGCTTGGGACATGAAATTGACTACGTGCTTTATTATCACATTTCTGTGTGGAGGATTTACAAGAATCACACCTTTGTGTGGAAGAATTACAAGACTGTCTTAAGTTAAGTATGTGGAACGCTGCATCAATCTGTTGGCC
Organism: Silurus meridionalis; assembly: GCF_014805685.1. Taxonomy (NCBI): domain Eukaryota; kingdom Metazoa; phylum Chordata; class Actinopteri; order Siluriformes; family Siluridae; genus Silurus; species Silurus meridionalis. The sequence continues at coordinate 11,497,359 of NC_060900.1, forward strand.
ACATGCTGCCTCAGGCAGTGATCCTACAGTAACTACTCCTCTTGCACGAAGGCACAACGGAAAAGTTTGTCCTGGATGCACAATCACCCGTAAATCATCATTACTAAGCGTGGCCAGGGGCTGATATTCGCAAGCAGCACTACGTGAGCGCATCCAGTCGGCTCCATAATCAACAGCAGCTGAACCCAATAGACATATAGCTGGACAGAGATGAGTGGTGTCATAGGGTGCTGTATCACATGCCTCTAACCCTACTGTCGGCATAACACGAGGTGGACGTCGAGATCTTCTGTCACATCCAATACATGTAGAGTTAGGCACTGCTGCATGCCCTGAATCTACTAACCATTGTCTGTATAGGTTAAGGGTAGGCTGAATGTTTGTAGCTTCAGTATATTTCTTTACTGATGTTACATTCAACCTTTTAGTGCATCCGACACAAATTGGGGCTTTTGGGTTAAAGGGATATTTGGGGTTCTTGTATCTAAAACTAAGTTGTATTCTAGGTAGGTTCATTCCTTCCTGCCAGTTAGGGACATATACTAGAATCTTATATAGATCAGTCCCATACACTAGAGATTCTGCTGAGGTTCTTTCGAACGTATCATGCGGGATCCCTACATTGGGAAAACCATAACACCATAAAAGCGTGATAGCAACGCAACTGTGGTAGGCTGCCATACGCGAGACTATTTTGAGGGGTACTCCTGTGACCACTATAATGTCTGTTCCTTTCTCTGTGTCGGTTATTCGAGCCTCAAGCCTCATCTCGTATTCGGGGGTGTCTGTTGTCTCTGTTGAGTTGTGAGGATGAACTAAGGATATAGTATACGTTACAAATATTTGTTGTGCAGTTACAGGAAAGAATGGTAGGACCTTGGTGTTATTTAAAATGCCCAGTGCACACCTGAATTGTTCTGCGAGCACGTCTCTTGCCGAATATACAGAGACCCTAGCAGCTTCTGCTGAAGTGAGACTGGTTTTAGCAAGGCGACCTAGAGGCCCTAGTGGTGTAGATCTTTTGTGTCTATATGTGGACATGATGCAACTTTCTGGACCTGCTGCCGTCTGAGAGTAGTTACTTAGAGATATGTTAGACACATGAACTGCTACATCTGCTGGATGATTTAGATATCGGTTAAGGGAAATGTATGCGCAAATGAACCATTCTACTAAAGCCATGACAAGTAATGCCCAGTCTCTTTTGGTGGGAGTCCGTTTGGGTTTTGAGGAATTCCTCATCATGATCTCACAGGTAGATGGATATCTAAGTCTACTAGATCTTGTAGATTAAGGGTGCCAAACTGTTCAGGCGGAGTGAAAGTGTTGTCTTCGCTGTCTAGTAGTCTACGAACAGTCTCTTCCACTTTGTCAGAGTCTAGTGTGCCGTGCGGTGGTCGTGAATCAACCTGATATGAACAGCCTGCCTTCGGTTTCCCTTCAACTGGTTGTGGCTGTTTGGTTTTGGCGCGAGTCCTGTATGCAGGCCCTCTGTCCTGTGCTGGGCCTGCGCCGTCGTCGTCGTCCTCTGAGTCGTCAGAGTGGGCGCAGTGTGCCAACTCAGCCTGAGATTTCCTCCACTGTGGTCCTTTCACCGCTGCTCTGCAACAATGGTTAAGATGATACCAGTATTCCTTACCTTCAACCTTGACTGCGGTAGGAGTTGCTAGTACCACCTTGAATGGGCCTTCACGGCGTGGCTCACTCCAGTGTTTCCTTTTAAACACTTTGATATACACGTAGTCACCTGGTTGCACCTGCTGCAATGGTTCATCCACTTGTGCTCCGTGGGTGGCTTCACAGACCTGTGAATATAAAGTTCTGTGTATTTGCATCAGATGTTTGCAATAACTAGACATGTCTGCTTCAAGTTGGTCAAGTGAGGAGCCTGTGTAAGGTCCTTGAGTGAACGCAACTGGCATTGGTCGTCCAGTCAGCAGCTCATGTGGTGTCAGGTGTGTATTGCGATTTGTTTGAGAGCGCATCTTCATCAATGCCAGTGGAAGAGCCTGTACCCAATTCAAATCTGTGCTAGCACATATTTTTGCTATTTTCTCTTTCAACACCCCATTTGCTCTCTCCACCATTCCTTGTGACTGTGGATGGTAATCACACCCCATTCTTTGCTTGATGCACAAAGCTTCTGCGAATGCTTTGATCACATTATTTACAAAATGCGGTCCATTGTCAGAGCTCAGCTTGTCAGGTATCCCAAACCTTGGAATCACTTCCCTAATCAAAAACTTACCTACGGTCTTTGTGTCATTCTTGGCAGTAGCTGTTGCCTCCACCCATCTGCTAAAATGATCTATTACTACCAAGATGTATCTTTTCCCTTCCTTCCTGTCTGCCATGTCCACAAAGTCCATCATCAAATGTCGAAATGGTCCCCTTGTTTCAGGGATGTGACTGATTGGTGCTGTTAAATGTTTCCCGACATTACGTGCTGCACATAGCTCACAGGACCTCAGGAATTTGTCCACCATACTGGCCAGATATGGCGACCACCAATTCCTTGGGATTGTGTCTATTGTCTCCCTACGATCACAATGATCTACCCCATGTGCTTCAGCAATGAGCTTCGGTAAAAGAGCTAACGGTGCTACCCACACTCCATCAACACTCCTCCATAACCCAGTGTTGGGCACCTTTCTTTCTCTTCCCCACTTGCTACATCCTGATATTCCCCAAGATCTTCTTCTGTTATCTGCCCTCGTACTTCCTCATGTTCTTCATCCTGCACCATCACCTTTACACAATCTTCGTCTACCGCTGCACTCTTAGCTGCCTCATCTGCTGCTGCATTACCTCTACTGACCAACTCACCATCAGATTTGTGGGCTTTACATTTCACAATAGCTAATGCCTTTGGAAGCATCATTGCTTTGAGCAAATCAGAAATTGCAGGACCATGCAAAATGGATGATCCATCAGCTCTCTGGAAACCCCTTTGTTCCCAGATGGGTCCAAATGTGTGACATACCCCATGTGCATATGCTGAATCAGTGTAAATAGTACACCTTCCCCCTGCTCCCAACATACATGCTGCTGTTAAAGCTTTTATTTCTGCCAATTGGGCAGAACAAGGTTGTGGCACGCTTACACTAGCTAGTACTCGAAATGAGTCATCTTCCTCATTGTGCATGACCACAGCATATCCTGCTTTATTGCCATCATTCGCGCGATAGCAAGAGCCATCCACAAACAAAACAACTTGGGCATCTTGCAGTGGTTGGCTCTCTAGGTAATCTCTAGCTTTTAGAAATTTCTCTGCTTCTGTAGTGCATTCATGGGGAATTCCCTCATCTGGTAAGACCACTCGATCAGCTGGATTGATTGTGAGGCACCTCTCAATTGTTAGTTCTGGTGCAGACAGGATTACATCATACCCTGTCCTTCGTGCATTCATGATCACAAACTTTTGACTTGTCAGCAGAGCATGTAATGCATGAGAAGTGTACAGGGTCACTGGATGACCCATCGTGATTGTTGATGCTTTTTGATAGGCAAATGCTGCCGCTGCCAATCCTCTGTAACAAGGTGGCATGCCTTTTTCCACATTGTCAAGAACTGTACTATAGTATGCAATTGGCTGTTGTGCTAAAATGGCTGATGCAAAACCTCGCCTTTCTGACACATAGAGGTGAAATGGTTTTGTGTAATCTGGACAGGCTAGTGCTGGGGCAGATTTTAGATCACTTTTGATTGTTTCAAAGGCCTTTTTGCCTTCCTCTGTCCAGATTCTTTAGTTTGACTACAAATCAGTAGGTCGTCCACATATTGGAGCAAACTGCTCTGAATGTCTAGATCTGCCAGATCTCGTGCTAACACCTGGTTAAAAATTGACGGACTTTCACAATACCCTTGTGGCAGACGCGTGTAGGTGTATTGTTTTCCCCCGTATGTGAATGCAAACAGAAACCGAGACTCAGGATGCAGAGGTACACTAAAAATGCTGAGCATAAATCAATCACAGTGTACCATTTAGTCCCTTCAGGGATGTTTGTTAACAGAGTGTGTGGATCGGGTACTACAGGATTTTCTGCTACCACCACACGGTTTACTGGTCTTAGATCATGGACCAATCTCCATTTGTCTGAATTGGGTTTTCTGACCGGAAAAATGGGTGTGTTGCAAGGGCTGTTTGTTGGAATTAACACTCCTGCTTCAACTAGTCCCTCAATGGTTGGTCTTATCCCCTCTATTGCTTGTTGCGACAATGGGTATTGTTTCTGGTAAGGTAATTGCATATTGGGTTTTAGTTGAATTTTTGCCAACCCTGATGACTTAACTAACCCTACATCTGTCTGATGTTTAGTCCATAGCTTTTCCGGAATCTGTTTCAGTACCTGTTCTTCTTCTAATTCAGTCTGTTCTACCTTTTGTTGCCATTGTCCTACCTGCCCTACTTGTGTTCTCATTTGCACCTGTCTGTTGATCAAAATAGTGTGAGCTATCACACTGTCTTCAGCTGTTAGCTTTATTTTGAGATACTTTCTGTCTGACGACACACTCATATTTTCTTCCACTGGTATCCACTCAGTTACCTGACTTGCTTCTCTGACCATTGGCCCTAAGTCTTTTGATTTAAAATTTTGCCCGATCATTAGGGAGACATGTGGAACAGAGTTCTCAACTGAATACCATTGTGCAATGTGGTCTGGTAGTTGTACCGTTGCAGCTATCCCCTGGGGACCAATGATCACGTTTTCTGTTTTGAGGCTGTATTGGTTTCCTTCTACATGTTCTCCCCACAAAGTCTCATATTCTTCATCTTGTCCCCCCTCATCATACCTCATTGTGCAGTGCCATGGTTTTCTGGTTTCCTCACAGTCTGGACGCATGTTTGTAAACCATGTTTTCAAGTGGTCATACAGCTTGTGAATTTCTGAGGATGTCACGTCGAGTTCTAGCCAATAGACTTTATCCAGTGTCTGTTGTTCTATTTTTCTTTCCACCATCACACACTGTTGAGCTAGGCATTCAGGAAGTTCGACCCACACTCCTGTAGGTCCACAGAAGATTTTTGCTCCTAGCTTGCACAGTACATCTCTGCCTAATAGATTTGCTGGGGTATCGGGGGAATACAACAATGGTGCTTGTATTGTGATTCCTTCTACTGTTATGTCTTGTGGCTCTGTGAAATGCAAAGTTTGAGTTTTACCCGAGAAGCCTACTGTCTTTACTGCTTTGCGTGAGAGGGGGAGCTTAGAGCCTTCTTTTCCAATGCTTGTAAATGTTGCTCCTGTGTCAATCAAAAACGATGTCTGGAGCTGGTTACTCACATCCACCATTATGGTTGGTTCCTGTGCAGGGTACAGTGAGGTGGGGCACTGTACCAGCTCCCCCCTCTGGCTTCTCTGGGCATCTTCACATGGATATATACGTGGATATTGATGATTTGTTGGATATGCCATCATTGGTTGTCCCACAGGCATTAATTGCTGACTTCCTTGATCTGGTATGGTTTGACTAGCTGGATCCTGCTGTGCATTTGTTGGTATCATCATGACTGCTGCTTGTTTAGCTGAACTTTTATCTTCTTTGCGTTTTTCTTGATTTTCTTGTTTGCTCCGTGCTATCTCTCCAAGCTGTGTAGCAATGTTATCAAATCTTCTGCTGCTTGTTTATTTGCTTCTTTCTTTTTTCTATACATTTCCACAGCATGTGTGATATTTGCCTGGAAAGCTGCCCAGGGCAGGGCATTAAGTCCCACAACTGATTTAAGCTTCTCTTGTACTTCACTTGGAAGCGCCCTCTTCAACATTATCTTGAACAACGTGAAGTTGGCCGTTGTCTCATCCCATGCTGACCCCATCTCTTCAGCCCATGCTTTCTGTAATCTGAGGATGAAGGCAGCAGCTCCCTCTTTTTCATCCATTTTCAGGTTTTCCACTTTGGTTAGATCAGATTGAGTTGGGTATGCGGATCGAAGTGCATTCCATACATCGTTTCTTTTCGCTCCAAATGTCCAGCGATCATACTTTTGATCCTTTCCTACGTCTCCTAGTTGTGCCTGATCCAATATCTCTATCATCTTAGCTTTTCCCAATGACTGTGTCAAAATCGCCTTGATATCTCCCATAGCCAGCATCTGACCCATAGTTTGTTCTTCAAAGCGTGTTATCCATCTTTGTGCTCCTTCACATATGTTAGGCAGTCTGCTTATTAGTCCCGTAAGATCCATAAATGACCATTGTGTGTATACTGATTATGTACCTTTTATAATGACTGGCATTTGTAAGGATTTTCGGTAATTGGGACTTGTCCTTTCTTTTTCTTCCATGTCTTCTTCTTCATCATTGTGATCTTTTCTCTGTACTTGTGATCTTGTTATCCTGCGTCTATGCGGAAAATCAGTTATCGTTTCTTTTGTTTTCTTCTGACTTTTCTCTCTCCCAACCTTTACACCGGTTTTTGGCCGATTTATTGACAGTTGGGACTCTAGCTCATCAAGATATTGTTGGCAATGGTCCATTCTTTCTGAACTTTCCTGTTCAGCTCTCTGTATCTCTGCCTCGAGTTGGGCGTTTTCGTGTTGGTATAGCTTCACCTTTAATTGATGATTTTCACCTGTCACTTTCGTTATGATCTCTTTTGTATGGTCCATTTCCCTTCTAGTGTCTTTTAGAATTTCTTCCATTTTCTCCATCCTCTTTTGGGTGTTTGCCAGTTCTTGTCTGTTTGTTGCATTCTCTTCTTCATGAAGCGTCATTTCTTCTTTCAGAGCTTTTACCTCTGTGCGTAGTGGATCACTTCTCAGTGGCATTTTTGGTGTCATTTCCAATATTCCATGAACATGCACCTTTTCCGCTCTTTCTGGGTTCAGGACAACAAAATATTCTTCATCCTTACATTCTTCTCCTGAGGTCGAATCCTCCTTTCTTTCATTCTTGTTTCTGACGTCTGGAAGAGATGTGGCTTTGCTTAGTCTTTCTTGTGTTTTAGGGGTGCTTTCACGCCTTTCTTGCCTTCGTGTTTGCTTTTTCTGGTGATGTCTTTGATTCTGATCATGCTCAGGCGGCTCTAGTTCCTCTCGCTCTCTCTACCAGTCTTCAGGTGGGATATCTAAATCATAATCATGTTCATAATCATATATCCCTTCACTGCCGCTTTTTTCATCATCTCCCTCTTCTCCATTAGGATTCTAAAATAACACTCTGTTTGTTTGTCTTGCACTTCCTTTGTTTATCTTGTTGTCTGAAGCCGGGAGTTCCATTCTCCCTTTAATACGTCCTCCCGTTATGTCTAGTTGTATGTCATGATATTCTTTCTTTTCCTCTATTACTGGGTAGAAACTAATTACCTTATGCTTTTTCACTTCAGCATATGGTGGTGGTTTCTTCTGTTCCTTTGTTTATCAAAGTAGATCGAAGATGGCGGCGCGTGCACAACGCGAGGCCCAGCGTCTCTCCAGATTTTGCGATTCAGTAGCAATTTCTCCATCAACAGCAAGTTTATTCACGCAGAACAGGCTTGCACACATCTCATACAGCCGAGAAGCATTACTAAACATCGGCAACACTCACAGATACGGGCTTTCAACGGACTTTGAACTCCCTCGGGAAATTGCCCGAACACCGCGGACCGCTGATCCAGCTCGGCCGACAGTGAGACCACAGCGCCGGCGGCGAGACCGTAAACAAAGGAGGGGGAAGCGAGGCGGCATCAGGGCTAAGCTAAGGCTAAACCCGCATCAACCAGCGATTCCAAGCGTCTTCCTTGCCAATGTACGGTCTCTTGCTAATAAAATGGATGAGTTGCTGCTCCGGATATCATCACACAAACGGATTAAGGAATGTAATGTCATGATTTTCACGGAAACATGGCTCAACAACAACATTCCCAGCAGCGCCATTGAGCTCGGGGGTCGCAGTGTTTATCGGGCGGACAGGACGGCAGAGGACTCTGGTAAGCGCAGAGGTGGAGGTCTGTGCATTTATGTTAACAACTCATGGTGCACGGACTCTACTGTTACTGAAAGTCATTGCTCTGTTCACTTAGAGTATTTGATGATTAAGTGCAGACCCTTTTATTTACCGAGAGAATTCTCAGCCATTGTTGTGACTGCTGTGTACATTCCACCGGATGCTAATGCTAAGCTAGCTATGGAGGAACTGCATGCAGCTATCAGCAAACAGCAGTCTGCACATCCTGAAGGAGCTATCATTGTCGCTGGAGATTTCAACCACTCCAACCTGAAATCTGTCTTACCAAAATTTCACCGCAATGTCTCCTGCTCTACTAGAGGGGACAAAACACTGGACCAGGTATACACAAACATACCTGGGGCATACACAGCCATTTCCCTCCCCCACCTGGGTCAGTCTGATCACCTCTCTTTGTTCATGCTACCCAAATACACACCACTAATCAAACGTGTGAAACCAGCTGTGAGGACAGTAAAGGTGTGGCCAGAGGGGGCCATTTCTTCTCTACAACAACAGTTTCAGGATACTGACTGGAACATGTTCGCTTCACAGGCCACACTGGACTTTCACACAGACATGGACAGTTACACATCATCTGTTTTGGACCATATTAACACGTGCATTGACAATGTCACTACTGTCAAACACGTGAAATGCTTTCCTAACCAGAAGCCGTGGATGAACTCTGAAGTCCGTCTCCTGTTGAAAGCAAGAGATGCTGCCTTTAAATCTGGCAGAGCAGAGGACTACAACAGAGCCAGGGCCAACCTGAAAAGAGGCATCAGGAAAGCAAAGCTCACATTTAACCACCACATAGAGGAGCACTTCCACAACTCTGACCCCAGACGCATGTGGAAAGGCATCCAGTCAATCACGGACTACAAACCCACAGCTCAACCAACCAGCAGTGCCTTCCAACCGAACGAACTTAATCACTTTTTTGCTCGTTTTGACCAAAGCACAGGACATTTTACACCAACCACGGACTCTGCTACTGCTTACAGCCCACTTTCAATCTCAACAACGGACGTCTATTCAGTGTTCAGCAGAGTGGATGCACGTGGGCAGCTGGCCCGGACGGCATACCGGGGCGTGTTCTCAGAGCATGCGCTGGACAACTGGCACAGGTTTTTACTGACATTTTCAACCTGTCACTGGCCCAAGCCATGGTACCTACATGCCTGAAGACCACTACTATCATACCAGTGCCTAAGCACTCAGCTGCTAAATGCCTGAATGACTTTCGCCCGGTTGCACTCACCCCATTGCTATGAAGTGCTTTGAGAAACTGGTCCTGAATCACCTCACTGCGGGCCTACCACCTACACTGGACCCATACCAGTTTGCCTATCGCCCGAACAGGTCAACAGAGGATGCAGTTTCCACAGCTCTTCATTCTGCTCTCACCCACCTGGATAAAAGCAACACATACATCAGAATGCTGTTCATTGACTTTAGCTCTGCGTTCAATACAGTCCTCCCACTGTACTGATCACTAAGCTCAGTGAACTGGGTATCTGCACCTCCACTTGCAGATGGATTCTGGACTTTCTCACCAACAGACCTCAATCTGTCAGGTTGGGAAACCAGGTATCCTCAACCCTAATTCTGAACACTGGCATACCGCAGGGCTGTGTTCTGAGCCCACTGCTCTACTCCCTGTTCACCCACGATTGTGCTCCTCTGCATAACTCCAACATCTTCATCAAGTATGCAGATGACACCACCGTGGTCGGCCAGATCGACAACAACGACGAATCGGCCTACAGGAAGAGATCCGTAATCTGGCAGCATGGTGTGCCAACAACAACCTGACTCTCAACGCCACAAAGACCAAAGAGCTCATTGTGGACTTCCGGAAATCCAACAGCAGGAGACATCTACCAGTCAACATCAATGGAACCGAGGTAGAGCGAGTCTCCAGCTTTAAGTTCCTGGAGTTCACATCTCTGAGGATCTGACATGGCAGCAGAACACGTCAGCTCTGGTTAAAAAAGCACAACAACGCCTGTACTTCTTGAGAAGTCTCAAGAAATCTCATCTGTCTCCGGGGATTTTAACGAGCTTCTACCGCTGCATCATTGAGAGCATCCTGACCAACTCCATCACTGTATGGTACGGAGGCTCCACTGTGTGTGAACGTAAGCACTGCAAAGGGTGGTCAAAACCGCCCAACGCATCACTGGCACTACACTACCTGCCATTGAACACCTTCACCACAGCAGATGTCTGCGCAGAGCTCACAGCATCATCAAGGACTCTTCACATCCCAGTCATAAACTGTTTAACCTCCTTCCATCAAGAAGGAGATACAGGAACTTACGTACCAGAACCAGCAGGTTCAGGGACAGCTTTTTTCCATCCACCATCACACTACTGAACTCAACACTACACCGCTAATCACTACACAACATCCACCATCACACTACTGAACTCTACACTACACCGCTAAGTCACTACAAAAGACTGTATATAACCTCTGTACAATACATGTACATACTTCATATTATATCTTTTTCACTCCTCAGTACATCTGCACTTTTATATCTGTTTGTATACTTATCATCACTGTACATTCTGCCCAACATTTCACATCAATCTGTGTACATAATGTATGTGTATATATTTATATATATATATATATATATATATATATATATATATATTTTTTTATATATAGTAGACTGTTTATTCAGCTTGCTACTCCTTACTGCCATAACCCTGTGATCTGTAACCTTCATAGCCTTTATATTTATTCACTGTATATACCTCATATATATACACCACTGCTGTAAATATGCCAGATAGTTATCTGCACTGTAAATATGCTAGATATTTATCTGCACTTTTTGCACAACTGCTACATTTTGCACTTCTGGTAGATGCCAAACTGCATTTCGTTGCTGTGTACCTGTACAATGCAATGACAATAAAGTTGTATCTATCTATCTATCTATCTATACTCCTCTAATGGTGGGGCTGAGGCCTTTTCTGACCCTTTTCCCTCCTTACTTCCTGTTACCTTTTCTGTCTTTTCTTTGTGTACTTTCAGCATTTCCCCCTCATGTTCAAACCACTCAATGATGTCTAATTTCCGTTTTGTCTTTTCCTTCTTTTCCTTTTTTATTTCTCCCCAATTTCTAATTCTGGTTTTTATTACATCACACTTTTCTTTGTTAAATGTTCCCTCTTCTGGCCATTGCAAATCCCCAGTTGTCAGGTCTTTCCATTTTTTCATGTATTTTTTGATCTCCGTTTCAGCCCCTTTGTGCCTTATAATTATCACATCTACAGGTGTGATTGGGGATTCTTCCGCACTCATGATGCACCCTTGTCTCGCTCTGTGTGCCTCTCTACGGTGACCTGGGTATCTATTTTGAGCAGACCACTTTAAATAGACGTTTATCCGTCTCACTGTCTTACAAGGTCGTGTGGGATTTTTCCGGCTTTGTCCACTTAACGAGTTGATTTTATCAACTAGAATTGAGGTGGCTGCACCTCTTTCCCACAACACCTCTTTAGGTTCTATTACAACACTTGCTGTCAGTCCTGAGCAATAATTAGATTGTTCAGGTACTTCTGCGTTTAATTCTATCAATGGTTCCTCGTCTTCGTTGTTTGGGTCTGCTATGAAATCAAACAGGTGTATCACAGCTTTACTAGGTGTAGGGGCTTCCACTAAGGTGCGCAATACTGGGTATTCCAGACGCTTTTTATTTTTTCATACCAGTTTTCCTCTGGGAATATCTGGTGTAACACCTCTATACCATGTAAACGTGTAATAGCCCACAATCTATCTTGTATCTGCTTCTCTGTCTGTCTCCTCTCTATACCGTTTCTATCTTTATATGTTCTTTGCTATATTTTCCCTATTTTTCTTTATTCGTTTATTCGCACTGTGTATGTCCGAGTGTATGCATGTGTGTGTGTGTCAGCGAGCGAACACTGTGTGTGTGTGCTATACTCCGTGTGCCTATGCGCATGCGCACCCCCCCTTCGTGCGCTCCGTGTCTATATGCGCGTGCCCGCGCCCCCTCCTTTTGTGCTCTGTCTCTCGTCCACGCGCAGCTCTCCTATGCTTCTAATATGTGTGCGTGTATACCATGCTATTTTTATCAATAATACAGATATGCGAATAATATGAGTATAATCACAATCTCAGCATCATCCCTATCAGCGTAAGCAAACAGCAAGCAATGGCAAATACACAAGCATACATATAAATTCACAGACAAAACATTAGCATACATGAAAAATACAATTTCAATTTTTTACGAACAATATGACAACAACACTTACACAACTGCAGTTACAACGTTTCTCTTATTAATGTACATGTACACATGGCCATCACTTCATCTCAATAATCTCAATATCTTTGGGTCCCACCCCGTACTTGTTACGGTGACTCTCCGAGCCCTTTACTCTTATACTGACAACTCACAACCTTTTAAATGTACCCTTTCCACCCCAGGTTACGAACCTGGATCCCCTAGTAAAGACCTATGGTATCTTTCCTATTTTTAGACCATATGAGAAGTGTTACCTTCTCACATCGGGACTTGAACCCGAATCTCCAAGACTTCACTTTTGGGTTACATGATTTTGGTCTGCATAGTCTGCAACCTAATTAGACCATATGGAAAGTCCGACAGACTAAGGTACAAACAATTAGCCGTAGTTTCACGTGGGTCCCACCCTGCGTCTCTATACGCAGTGACTCTCCACCTCACAACTTTATTCACGTAGGTCCCACCCTGCGTCTCTATACGCAGTGACTCTCCACCTCACAACTTATGTCTTTACCTTTGCTTATACTCATCCAACACTAATCTTCCACCCGATAGTTCTTTGGCCCTAGGCCAGCAGTCTATACTCTCCCCGGGGCCGACAACCTCATAGGCATACAGTTACTAATCACAGACTTTGAGTATAACAGGTGTCTGCTTACCTTTTTCTCTGAATTTTGTTTCCAGCAGCTGCAGCCCACAGGATGCTTGGTGCCCTGTTCAGGTTTTCGACCTTTGCACTGACCTTTAGGGCCCCACGTTGGGCGCCAATAAATATGTCGGAACTCAGAGCCCGTCTCTGAGGCGACACATCGAGGGTGGATTCTTTGCTCAGAGGATTCCCAATAATGCCCAGCCAATTCTAGAAAAAACACAAATATAATAGACACAAAACCGCCAATGAAGGATCCTCAGTCCTGGATGAGTAAAAGCAAAACTTCTTTATTCCATGCACGTTCCAATGAGCTCAATAGAAGGTGGGTACTTCACATCAAAATGAACAGCACATCAACAAATGATAGAGCACGCCATAGTGAAGGAGTACACTGACTGTTGTTTCACGCTCGTATTTATACCCTGTAGCCACCGTGTCTTTCTATTTTTTTTTAACTCCTTGGCCTTGAGTAATTCCCCTTATGTCTCGATCTTGCCTTCTCTTGTCAATTCCCCTTATCTTTGGTCTTGGTGTTCATTCCTCCAACCAATACCATATTTGGAGTTCCTGTTTTTCCAATTTCCCCTTATTTTCAGCCTTAATCTAGTTTTATTTAAAAAAAAATAAGTGTGTATAAAAGCCCTTCTTGTCTCTAGATCCAACCATACCTTGCTTCCGTCTTTCAAGTGTGAACAACCATTTTGCGGCCTATTTTGTCTTCCTGCATCTGCAATGGGTAAGTGTTATGCTTTTTCTTTTTTATAATGCTGTTTACTATTCTACTTTTATTGAATTGAGTTATATCAGTGTATTAGATTGCCTGTATATATATATGCTTAATTATATTACTAGTGCCCAGGTTATTTTTTAGTTGTGCATTCTGAACTGATTTTTACATAGTGTACAGATTCTTCTCTTGAATGTGTGTTATCCTTTGCCTGTACCCCGCAGTCACTGTGATGTTTTCCCTGTTTAACATCTTATCTCTGTTGGTCTCTTTTGCTCAGCTCCACCACGCCTGCCTCCCAGAGCGTCTCCGCTGGGTATTCTTCGCAGACAATTTCGCCAGTTCCAGCTCTCCTCACTTGCTGCTGAGCTTACTCAATTTCTTGAACAGCTCTCTAGCCCAAGTGTCCCAGAGAATCTCTTTCTGCCTCCTCGCATTGTGCAAAGAAATTCTACGCATGACAAGAGCACACAGACTTCTCCTGACCTTAACGACCGTCATGGCTGCTCCTGCTTTCCTGACACGACACCGCAGTTTTCTCCCTATCCTTCACACTGGTCTCCCACTGATTATTCCCCTACGTCTCCTGTTGCTCAGCCAAGTCATCGTGCTCCTTCACCCGGCCCTGGACCTAGCTACTCCTTCATGTCTCCTGCAGCTGCACCACCCCGTACGCCTTTTTATTCCAATAAAAATGCTTAAACTCCCTCAAGGTCGTTTTCTGTCCTTCTTTGTATATTCCACACACTCATAACATTCAGTCAGATTCTATCCTACTCACACATGTAAATACATTATTATTAATCTTATTATTACTATTTTACTTATAATTGGTGTAAATAAAGGTTTGATTAACATATAGATTAAATAGATTTTATCAAACTACTTCTATTGTGTCTAATAAGTTCTACATCGATTATTAAGTTAATTAGGTCAATTTTGTTGGATTAATGTTAGTTTGATTTTAACACACGCTAGATAAGATTGATTAAAATTATTTTCTCGACAGGCTGGTCTGAGTATTTCAGAAACTGATGATCTACTGGGATTTTCACGCACAACCATCTCTAAGGTTTACAGAGAATGTTCCAAAAAAGAGAAAATATCCAGTGAGCGGCAGTTCTGTGGGCGCAAATGCCTTGTTGATGCCAGAGGTCAGAGGAGAATGGCCAGACGGGTTCGAGCTGATTGAAAGGCAAAAGTAACTCAAATAACCACTCGTTACAAAATGCAAAAGAGCATCTCTGAATGCACAACGTGTCGAACCTTGAGGCGGCTGGGCTACAGCAGCAGAGGACCACACCGGGTGCCACTCCTGACAGCTAAGAACAGGAAACTGAGGCTACAATTTGCACAGGCTCACCAAAATTGGACAATAGAAGATTGGAAAAACGTTGCCTGGTCTGATGAGTCTCGATTTCTCGATTTCAAATTCTCAGAATTTGGCGTCAACAACATGAAAGCATGGATCCATGCTGCCTTGTATCAACAGTTCAGACTGGTGGTGGTGGTGTAATGGTATGGGGGATATTTTCTTGGAACACTTTGGGCTTATTAGTACCAATTGAGCATCGTGTCAAAGCCACAGCCGACCTGAGTATTGTTGCTGACCATGTGCATCCCTTTATGACCACAATACAATACCACAACTCCTCTCTTGGCACTCTGTCATATGCTTTCTCTGAATCCACAAATACACAATGCAATTCCTTCTGTCCTTCTCTATACTTCTTCATCAACATTCTCAAAACAAATAAGGCTTTTGTGGTGCTCTTCCTCGGCAGGAAACCATACCGTTGCTCACAGATCGTCACCTCTTCTCTAAGCCTGGCTTCCACTACTCTTTCCCATAACTTCATGGTGTGACTGATCAACTTAATTCCCCTGTAGTATCTCCCTTATGCTTAAAGATCGGTACCAGCACACTCCATTCCTCAGGCATCCTCTCACCTTGCAGGATCTTGTTAAACAATCTGGTTAGAAACTCCACTGCCATTTCTCCTAAACATCTCCATGCTTTTACTGGTATGTCATCTGGTCTAACCGACTTTCCACTCTTCATCCTCTTAATCGCTGCTCTCACTTCCTCCTTACTAATCCTATCCACTTCCTGCCTCACCAACACATCATCCAACCTTCTCTCTCTCTGATTTTCCTCATTCATCAGCTGTTTAAAATACTCCCTCCACCTTCTAAACACACTCTGCTCACTAGTCAACACATTTCCATCTCCATCCCTCATTGCTCTAACTTGCAGCACATCCTTCCCAGTTTGGTCCCTCTGCCTGGCCAATTGGTACAAATCCTTTTCTTCTTCCTTAGTGTCCAACCTCTCATACAGTTCCTCATATGCCTTTTCCTTGGCTTTCGCCACACTCTTTACCTGCTGCCGCATCTCCTTGTACTCCTGCCTACTTTTCTCATCACTCTGTCGATCCCACTTCTGTTTTGCCAACCTCTTTCTCCTTATGCTCTCCTGCACTTCCTCATTCCACCACCACATCTCTTTGTCTTACTTTCTATTTCCAGATGTCACACCAAGTACTTTTCTAGCTACCTCCCTCATCACTTCTGCAGTAGTTACCCAATCATCCAGCACCTCTTCACCACCACCGAGCCCCTGTCTGACCTCTTCCCTGAACCTCACACTACAGTCTTCCTCCTTCAGTTTCCACCATCTTATTCTTCTTTCAGTCCTCACTCTCCTCTTCTTCTTCGCCTCCAAAACCATCCTACAGACCACCATCTGATGCTGTCTAGCTACACTGTTCCCTGCCAACACCTTACAGTCTGAAAGTCTCTTTCAGGTTGCATCTCCTACATAGAACATAGTCCACCTGTGTGCACCTTCCCCCACTCTTATATGTCACCCTATGATCATCCTTCTTTTTAAAATACGTATTCACCACTGCCATTTTCATCCTTTTAGCAAAATCTCTAAGTCATCACCTCTGTTCCCTTCACCTACATGCCCCTTAAAGTTTGCCCCAATCACCATCATTCATTCCTAGGTACACCATCTACCACTTCATATGATTCACACCAGAATCTTTTCTTCTCTTCCATCTCACAGCCGACTTGTGGAGCATAGGCACTGATGACCTTTATCATCAGCCCTCCAACTTCCAGCTTCATGTTCATCACCCTATCAGAAACTCTTTTCACCTTCACTCTTACTGTATTCTTCCTTCAGAATCACCCCTACAAGGGCCTAGGGGACGCCAAAAAGCGCTGAGATAACCGATGATCGAGATAAACGAAAACCGAAATGGCAGCAATATATTAACGTACTTAAAATTTCTTTATGTACATGACGTGCGTTAATAAATGAAAATGTGCATGCACATGTTTTTGGAGGTTTTTTTACATAACAGCGTAGCCACAATTTGTTTGATGAAGGCATGCTATAAAAATGTACATACATGTTTGTTAACTGTCAGGAAACCACCTGCCACGCCCTCTTCGGCGGCTGTCAAACCTCCGCTTTCTCTGAAGCGCCCGGCTTCAATCGCGCACATTTAGCACTCATCACCAGCTCCTATTTAAACCCCTCACTTCCAGACTCTCACCGTCCGTTATTGTTGGTATATGTTGGTTCACGGCGGTCGTTGTTATCGCGCATGTGCATCCCGGTACGTGCATTCCCACTCGGACTCCGCACTCTCGCACTGGCTGCGCTTTTCTTCCCAAAGGGCATCGCGGATTCCCCCGATCCTGCCGTTGTTAATTCTATGCTTTTGCTGCTTATCCCACGTTTTTCCACATTATATATACAGACTGCCTCTTTTCAGTTTGGGACTTAGTGGACCGCGCTCCCAGAGCGCACCACCGGAATATTCACTTTCAAGGCGAGTGTTTGTGTTTGGCTTTGCCCTGTGTTGCAATAAACTGTTTTGCTTTCACTTCGGCTATCGCCTCCCGTTCATCGCATAACATTTAACAACAAAAGGCATATGTGCACCAACTAACAGCAGAGATTTACCAGTATACAATACAAACCACTGTCGATTCTCGATACAAACTCTCCAACATTGCAAACACAAAGATCACTCACAAAATCAAAACGTGCGGGGTGTAGTTTGTTTTTACAGAAAGCTAATCAGTGTCAAAATTAAATTCTTGAGTCATTTCACTCTGACACAGCTCTGTAAAGTGTCCTACACCTGTAGCATCTGTAAGGCTTGATTTTATATATATATATATATATATATATATATATATATATATATATATATATATATATATATTACACTTGCAATCAGAAATATTCAACCCCTAAAGAGTTTTAAGGATTTATAAATAAAATCTTTTCAAAGTGCAGGATACTGCTTTGGATGGCTTCTTTTTGAGTTTAGTGATACATAAAATCAACACAGAAAATGTGTGATGTAGTATTTGTGTGTAACAGTATATTTTGTTAAGATCGCAATGTCACAATTATTCAACCCCTATATATATATATATATATATATATATATATATATATATATATATATATATATATATATTTTATGGCCTGAAGTGGAGCTGAAACATCATTAAGCCTTTGGGAACTCTATAACGATCCTTTATTTGCTTCAGCTCTTGGGTCTTGGGTATAAAAAGATTTCGAAAAGATTTAACATTCCAAGAGACACCATTGGGAGCATTAGAAGGAAGTTTAAAACTTATGGAACAGCTGCAAACCTGCCTGGCCATGGAAGAAAGCTCACAATTTCATCAAGGGCCCTTAGCAACTTAGTCAGGACAGCTAAGAAAAACCCCCATGTGACTGCAAGACAGCTACAGGATGACATGATGAAGGCATGATGAATGACAAGTGCTTCAGTGGCAACTATAAGACGTGCACTGAATAATCAAGGACTTCATGGCTGGACCCCAAGACGCACTCCACTCTTGACCTCAAGGAACATCAGGAGTCGACTAGAATATGCTGAGAGGAATTTGGACAAATTTGGAGTTCTGAGAGACTAATGACTAATGAAATCAAACTGGAACTTTTTGGACATATGGACCAGCAGTATGTCTGGCGTGCAAAAGGTCAGGCTTATGACCAGAGGAATACCATCCCCACAATCAAGCACGGAGGTGGGTCAATAATGATGTGGGGCCGTTTTTCTGCGGCAGGAACTGGCAATCTTGATTGTGTACCTGGCATCATGGATTCCAGAAATACCAGGTCATTTTGAAGAAGAACATGATGCCTTCTGTTGACAAATTAAACCTTGGTGATAATTGGATCTTCCAGCAAGACAATGATCCCCAAGCACACCTCCAAATCAACCAAAGGTTGAATGGGGAAAAGATGCTGGAGTGTCCTGGAGTGACCTTCTCAGTCACCAGATTTGAATCCAATTGAAAATCTTTTGTGGGATTTGAAGAAGGCAGTTGCAGCATGGAAGCCGTCAAACGTCACTGAGTTAGATGCTTTTGCACGTGAAAAATAGGCAAAGATTCCAATCGAGAGGTGTAAAAAGCTTGTCAGCATTTATCTAAAACGCTTGTTAGAAGTTATAAAAACTAAAGGGCGCTCCACAAGGTACTGAAGCTGGGGGTTGAATAATACTGCACATGCTCAGGCGTTGATCCGGAACGACACCCTCGGAGGGCCGCTGGAGTGTTCTGACGTTGAACCGGATCGACACCCTCGGAGGACCTCTGGAGAGCTCGGACGTTGACCCGGAACGACACCCTTAGAGGGCCTCTGGAGAGCTCTGCCGTCGTTAGGGGGACCTGGGGGCCCGACGTCGCCCTGCGGGGAACCTGGAGGCCCAACGTCACCCTGCGGGGAACCTGGAGGCCCGACGTCGCCATGAGGGGAACCCGGAGGCCCGACGTCGCCATGAGGGGAACCCGGAGGCCCGACGTCGCCCTGAGGGGAACCCGGAGGCCCGACGTCGCCCTGAGGGGAACCCGGAGGCCCGACGTCACCATGAGGGGAACCCAGAGGCCCGACGTCGACCTGAGGAGGACCCGGGGGCGAGCCCTCGACCTGAGGAGGACCCGGGGGCAGTACGACGTCCTCTTCGCGGCCAGGCGGCGGTACGACGACCGCTTCGCGGCCAGGCGGCGGTACGACGTCCTCTTCGCGGCCAGGCGGCGGTACGACGACCGCTTCGCGGCCAGGCGGCGGTACGACGTCCTCTTCGCGGCCAGGCGGCGGTACGACGACCCCTTCGCGGCCAGGCGGCGGTACGACGACCCCTTTGCGGCTTGACCTCTCTGTGGGACTCTGGACCGGGAGCGAGCTCTCTGTGGGACTCTGGACCGGGAGCGAGCTCTCTGTGGGACTCTGGACCGGGAGCGAGCTCTCTGTGGGACTCTGAGGCTGAGCGGCACCCTCGGCGGGACTCTGAGGCTGAGCGGCACCCTCGGCGGGACTCTGAGGCTGAGCGGCACCCTCGGCGGGACTCTGAGGCTGAGCGGCACCCTCGGCGGGACTCTGAGGCTGAGCGGCACCCTCGGCGGGACTCTGAGGCTGAGCGGCACCTCGGCGGAACTCTGTGGCGGCCCGGCTCTCGTGGCGGGTCTGTGGCGGCTCGGCTCTCGTGGCGACTCTGTGGCGGCCCGGCGCTCTCGTGACGACTCTGTGGCGGCCCGGCGCTCTCGTGACGACTCTGTGGCGGCCCGGCGCTCTCGTGACGACTCTGTGGCGGCCCGGCTCTCTCGTGACGGGTCTGTGGCGGCTCGGCTCTCTCGTGACGGGTCTGTGGCGGCCCGGCTCTCTCGTGACGGGTCTGTGGCGGCTCGGCTCTCTCGTGGAGACACTGTGGCGTAGAGGCGCGCTCGTGGAGACACTGTGGCGTAGAGGCGCGCTCGTGGAGACACTGTGGCGTAGAGGCGCGCTCGTGACGGGTCTGTGGCAGCTTGGCTCTCTCGTGACGGGTCTGTGGCGGCTCGGCTCTCTCGTGACGGGTCTGTGGCATAGAGGCGCGCCCACGGGAACCTCGAAACAGGGCAGCGCGCTTGTAGACGCCTGGTGCCAGCACGGACAGCTCATGGGAGTGCTGGGATGCCAGGGCACGCTCGCAGACGCTCGGAGATGGTGCAGAGCGTCCACGAGAACCCCTGGACACAGCAGCGCGCTTGTACTGACCCAGGGGCAGGGCCATGTGTCCGTGGAAACCCGGGAACTGAGCCTCGCGTTCTTGGATGCCCAGGGATGGAACCGAGCACCCTTGAGAATCCTGGAACGGTGCCACGCGCTCTGAAGAACCACGGAACGCAGCTTCTTCATCCTCAAGGGGACTGCCGTGGAGATCCACCACCTCCATCCCACACATCCCCAGAAGAAGCTCGCAGAATTCGGT
Organism: Silurus meridionalis; assembly: GCF_014805685.1. Lineage (NCBI taxonomy): Eukaryota > Metazoa > Chordata > Actinopteri > Siluriformes > Siluridae > Silurus > Silurus meridionalis. The sequence goes on from NC_060900.1 coordinate 11,518,271, forward strand.
GAGTGAGCCGAAATTGCCCCCATTGGCGCTCCATAACCTGCTGGTTTTAGAGAGAGCATCACCAGACAGGAGAGAGACGCAGAAGGCGATCTTGGCTCTTTCGGAGGAAAACTGGGAAGAATTTTCCTCCACATACTCGCCGATGTTCCTCAGAAACCCGCCCAATTCCTCTCCTTTCCCGGAGAAGCGAGCCGGAAATCCCCTCGCGCTTGCGGAGGGGCGTAGCGCAGCCGCGCTTTCATGCTCCGGCTTCTGTGGCTTTGAGCCGCGAGAAGCAGCTTGGAATTCCCGGCGAAAATCCGAGGCTGGGTTCGGCTGCCGCTCCATCGCGGCCGAAATCGCGGGAGGGCGATTCCGCTTTCGGTTTTGGTCGGTCCTTCTGTCAGGCTGACGGACAGGACGTGGAAGCGGAAGCAAGTCAATCATAGTTTATTAATCCAAACCAAAACAGTTCAACAAACGAAACACTCACTGCTGCCGAGGCGAGAAAACAAACAAAGAATATCCGCTTCGAGACGAGCAATCCAAACTGAAACCTTGAGTCCGAAACGAAAGTAAACGGCAGCGGCTAAGAGTAATCCATAGGGAACGGAACCAGCGGGGAATGCTGGCGGTCGGGCAGCCACGGGTATCACCAGCATGACAATACAAGGACCGACAGCCTGTGACTCGAGAACGTGTGTTTATATAGCCAGAACCATAACGAGTCACGGCTGTCGGTGATTAGGCAGGCACGGGATAATGAGGCACCATGAGCGCTACCGAGGGGGGCATGGCAGGGTGCATCTCTGACGGCGGCCAAAGGGGGCATGGCAGGGGAATCTCGGACAGCTACTGAGGGGGGCGTGGCAGGGGAATCCCTGACAATGTGTTACAAGACTTACAATTTTTATTTGAACTTCAAAGTTAAGTCAACTTCTGATGTCTATGTATATGTATAATATGTATATATGTATAACACATATTTTGTAATTTCACGTTTTTTTTTATTATTTATGTTCATTATCTTTCATCAACATTATTGTATTGTCTATTAAGGTGGGGGGGTTGAATATTTATGATTGCAAGTGTATTGTATTCTATATGGTGGTTGTTCAGCCTGGATACACTCAGTTCAAATCAAATTTTATTTGTTAGTGTAGTTTTGATATTAATACATTGATATAATGTAAGGTTCAGTTACCACTGTTACACTAAAACAGATAGTAGTAACGGCTACTTTTTACTTACTTTAGAAGGAAACAGAGGTGATAAGGAGGTGATAGGTAGATATGGACTTAAGGAGAGGAATCTGGTAGAAGTGCAGATGGTGGTAGATTTTGCTAAAAGCATGGAAATGGCAGTGGTGAATACTTATTTTAAGAAGAATGATGTATAAGAGTGGAGGAAGGTGCACACACTATATTCTATGGAGGAGATGGAATCTGAAGGAGATTGGAGACTGTAAGCTGTTGGCAGGGTACAATATAGTTAGACAGCATTGGATGGTATCGATTATTTCGATTGGCCAGGCAGAGGGACCGAGCTGAGCAGGATGTTAGAGCAATAAAGGATGGAGATAGAAATGTGTTGACTAGGGAGGAGACTGTGTTGAGAAGATGGAGGAAGTATTATGAGCAGCTGATGAACGAGGAAAATGAGAGAGAAAGAATTTTGGATGATGTGGAGTTGTTGAAGCAGAAAGTGGATAGGATTAGTGAGAGCAGCGATTAAGAGGATGAAGAGTGAAAAGTTGGTTGGACCAGATGACATACCAGTAGAAGTGTGGAGATGTTTAGGAGAGATTGCAGTGTAGTTTTTAACAAGATTGTTTAGCAAGTTTTTGGAAGGTGAGAGGATGCCTGAGGAATGGAGAAGGAGTGAGCTGGTTCCAATCTTTAAGAATAAGGGAGATGTACAGACCTGCAGTAACTACAGGGGAATAAAGTTGATCAGTAACACCATGAAGTTATGTACAACAGTAAGGTTTCATGCTGAAAAAGAGCACCACAAATGCAATACTTGCTTAGAGAATGTTGATGGAGAAGTATAGAGAATGTCAGAAGGAGTTGCATTGTGAATTTAGAGAAAGCATTTGACAGGGTGCCGAGAGAGATGTTGTGGCATTGTATGAGGAAGTCAAGTGTGTCAGTGAAGTATATGGAGGTACATGCTGGAGAGAAGCAGAATGAAAGTCAGTAGGAGTAAGACAGAGTACATGTGTGTGAATAAATGTCGGAGGGCAGTGGAGTGGTGTGGTTGCAGGAAGAAGAGGTTGTGAAGGTGAAGGAGTTTAGGTACCCTGGGATCAACAGTGCAAAGAGTGTTTTAGAGAATTGAAGAAAAGAGTGCAGGCAGGGTGGAGTGGGTGGAGAAGCATGGCAGGAGGGATTTGTGATAGAAGGGTATCTGCAAGAGTAAAGGGGAAAGTTTATAGGACTGTGGTGAGACCTTCTGTGTTGTATGGTTTAGAGCAGGGGTCACCAACCTTTTTGAAACTGAGAGCTACTTCTTGTGTACCGATTAATGTGAAGCTCTACCAGTTTGATACACACTTCTGAAATAACAAATTCGCTCAATTTACCTCTAATTATATGTTGTTATTATTAATAATTAATGATATTCATCTATATCTAGTTATCTATATTTTAATATTGTCATTTTTAAATTCACACCAATGCAAGTGTGATTTTGTCAGGGAACCACCAGCCACGCCTCCCTCCAAGGCTCTAACTCTCACACAGCCTCTCCCTGCTCTAATCACCTACACCTGTTACCCAATACCTTGCCCCTACTCGTTGCCATTAAGAGATCTACCAGACTTCCTACCACTAGTATTCCCTGTACTTCTATGCTCCTGGCTCCATAGGAAGCGTTCAAGATAGGTTTGCTTTTAACGGTTCACATTGGTGATCATCCCTTTACTACATGCATTACAGATTCTACCCACATTGCGGATTCTACCCACATTACAGATCCTACCCACATTACGGTTTATACCTGCTCTCTGGTTCGTACTTCTCCTTAAGCCTCTGCCTTGTATATGTTCAGACTAAATAAAGGCAAGGTGTTTAACCATACTTCAGTTTCCGACTATTGGGCATTAGATGCCTTAGAATTAGATGCAGCTCACTGGTAAGTGGCACTATGGTGAGCTATTTTAGAACAGGCCCGCGGGCGACTTGTGTGATCCTTGCAGGCGACCTGGTGCCTGCGGGCACCATGTTGGTCACCCCTGGTTTAGAGACAGTGTTATTGACTAAAAGACAGGAGGCGGAGCTGGAGGTAGCAGAGCTAAAGATGTTGAGATTTTCATTGGGGGTAACGAGGATAGACAGGATTAGAAATGAGTTTATTGGAGGGACCACGCATGTAGGACATTTTGGACACAAGCTGAGGGAGGCTAGATTGAGATGGTGTTGACATGTGCAGAGGAAGGACATGGGGTATATCGTGTAGAGAATGCTGAGGATGGAGCCACCAGGAAGAAGAAAAGAGGAAGACCAACGAAAAGGTTTATGGATTTGGTGAGGGAAGACATGCAGGTACATGGTTTGAAAGATGTAGTGGACCTCTAATGGGAGAAGCTGAAAAAAGAACAATTTTACTCATTCCAATTTTACACAAATATCTGTACTTTCTACTTTTAAAATTTTTCAAACAGGCTTGTTACTTTTGTTTTTATCTATTTGGTGAAATGTAAATATTTTTTTTCTCATTGCGTTCTCATTCAGTGAATCAACCTTTTTCCTGTTATTGCGCAGCTTTTTCATTTCCTGGTACTCACACACCACACCAGACGTAGACTAGTTTATTTATAAAAAGCTTGAAAAACTACTTTAAAATAAACCAATTCACATCAAATACAAATATTCTCTGGTTATGTAATCCGTATGAAAGTTACAAGAGGTACAGTTTCTCCTGTATCACCTCATTAACCGTCTGTGTGGAAACATAGCAAAAGTGCTGTTCGGTGTAATTTACCTGATGTTTTTAATCATAATTACTTTAAAACGTTTGCAAGTCTATTTTGTCTTCATGTTTTATGTTGAGTTTGGTTTCACGAATAAGAAACATACATATGCATGAATCAGTAATATATGTCCATGTTGATTCGAGAATTATAAAATTGAAAAGTATTAATTTAAGGTACATTTAGAACAGATAAAAATGAGTTAACTCATGACAATCATGCATTAAATATTTTTATTCGAATGACAGCCCGATGTGATGTCCAGTTACCAGCGTGACATTAAAAGTAGTAGTAATGGCTACTTTTTACTTAAGGACAGAGCCCATATTTCTTTACTTTAACTTGAGTAAAAGTGTCTTCACTTCAGTGTCAGTACTTCAACTTTTACCCAAATATTTTAAAACATGATTATTTGTACTTCTACTTAAGTGAAGGATGTATGTACTTTTGCCACCTCTGGTCGGTGTGTTAAACTCCAACTGTGCCTGAGGTACCTCATTACATTCCTTGTAGCTCTGGGTGCTATCTGGTTCTCTTTGTTGATTCCTGAATGTCCAGGTAGTTCCAATCAGTCATGGAGATTTCGCAGGCTGGCGTTTGTCACACTGGGAAACTTTAACAGTCTCGATGGCCCCTGATTTCTCTCCCACCCCATCTTGTTTAAAATAGGTGAAATAACAAGACTGTGAAGTTAAAATTAGCAATTTTCTAACACAACACCTCGCAATCACTTACAATTGTGTAACTGTCCTCTTGCCAACGACATGCAAGAATTGTAAAGCTTAAATAATGAACTAATTTACTGGACATTCAGTTTACAGCAGCCATCTTTTTTTGTGCCCCAAATTTACAGACCATTAAACCAATCCTGAATCTTTATTAAGGAATATATATTAAACAACAGTTTATTAACTATTTTCTATTACATGATCTAATTTTGTACACATAAGATACAACTCAAATGCAATATTGAAATGCAATAAAATAAAATTAAGTTGAATAAAATAACCTTATGTTTTGTGTGTTTTTATTTTTTAAATCCCCTTTTTTCTTAAGGCTATATGTAAATGTTGAGTTCTCCACACTTTCTGAAGTAAAGTTTGGTGTTCCACAAGGATCTGTCTTAGGCCCACTGCTTTTCTATTTATATATGCTGCCTCTGGGTAAAATTGTATTCAAACAGGATTTTAACTTCCATTGCTATGCTGATGATACCCAGTTGTATATTTCAGCAAGGTTGAAGAGATCAGCTTAAGATTTCTCACGTGTTCACTTAGGTGTGGTGGGCCATCTCTTATCCCAAAGATCTCTCATTCTGTGTTATAATCTATATCCTCCTCTCTCTCTCTCTCTCTTGCTTTCCCTCTCTCTCGGTTGAGTTAAAGATGCACCTAAGGTACCAGTGACTACTATTTCTGCCCTCTCCTCTCCTCTCCTCTCCTCTCCTCTTCTCTCCTCTCCTCAGATCTACCCGCTTCACCCCAGCCGGAATCCATAAAATTATGGAGTAACACAGGAGCTTTGAGAATGGATTTAGATTGTATGTAATGTCAGCAGTCTGCCACACTGACTCAGGACTACAGTTTGCATTTGATTACCATCACTGCACACATCATCAGCTGTAACAAACGGACATTCTGTGCCACCCAGATGAAGATGGGTTCCCCACTTGGTATGGTTCCTATCAAGGTTTCTTCCTTATGCCATCTCAGGGAGTTTTTCCTTGTCACAGTCGCTCATTAGAGACAAACTTACAAACTCAACCAGACAACTTTCCTTGCAGAGTTAAGCTCAGAACGATGCTGCATCCTCATGGCAGTCCCTGCTGCAGTTTGTGGCTCAACCAACCCACTCTACAATTTCCACCACCCTTAATCTGGCATTCATCCAAATAGACACCTGGGGTGTATTCCATAAAGCAGGTCATACCTGCTTTCGGTTCCAAAAACTGCGGTGACTTTCAGGGTATTTAGGTAGCCATAGCAACTTATGCTCTGAACATAACCTGAACAGAACATAGTTCTGAACATAACCTGCAGGTTCAGTTCCAGGATTATTTTGTTTGAGAGTAGTGACTGAGCATGGCGTGCCCTTTTGAAGATGAGCCAGCGGATATGGAAGCACAGATAATATGAAATCTTTTCCGTCGAAGAGTGATAAGACCACGTATAGATGTTTTTTTTTCCTTTCCAAACAAATACAGTGGAACCTCGGGTTACGAATTTAATTCGTTCCGGTACTTTATTCGTAACCTGAAAAGTTCGTATCCCGATACAAATTTCCCCATAATAATGAACAGAAACTTCGGTAATTCGTTCTGGACAACCAAAAATATTACTTAAATAAACATAAAGCCAATATTCACTAATATTATTTACTTTTAACATGTTATATTAAAATCATACCACATAAAACATACAAAGAGGAAAACATCTTTACGGGTACTTTCCTTTGAGAAGACTCGCTGCAGGAGGCGGCGTTCGTAGAAGGGGAGGAGGAGAGTTATTGTTTGGAAGGAGAATCTTATTATATTATATTATTTATATATTATTATATATTATATTATAGAATATTAAAGACAGTGTTATTAACACGACGCTGAGACAATTGTTGCATTAGAGGAAAATGAGAGCTGTTTCTTTAAGGCTACTATCAGTTGGTATTGAAGTCCAGAGTGAAATTCATTATGGGTATTGTACTTGGAAAAGACTGTAACCCTGCTAATCTATCTTCATAAAAACAAGTAAAGTGGTTATGCATCGGCTAATGTTGTCCATTTCATCATTCCACGAGCATCAACTAACGAGTTGTTACGCTGCCGCCGGGAAAAGTTCAAGCGGATAAGTAACACGATGCTCTCGCTAGGGACACAGGACGCTAACTGATGTGACGAGCTGCGTGGATAGAGCAAAAACAACCAACTTGCCTGCGATTTTTTGGTGAGCAACGTTCGTATCCCGATATATTGTTCGTAACCAGGGGCAAAAATTTTTATGAACTGCGATTCGTAACCTGAATTATACGTATGCCGGGGCGTTCGTAACCCGCGGTTCCACTGTACAGTGGAACCTGGTTATGTCGCCGGCCTAGGGGACGCCAATGAGTGTTGGGATAACCGATGATCGAGATAAACGAAAACCAATATGGCGGCAATATATTAACGTGCTTGAAATTTCTTTATGTACATGATGTGCGTTATTAAATGAGAATGTGCATGCACGTGTTTTTGGAGGTTTTTTTACACAACAGAGTTGCCGCGATTTGTTTGATTGGTCATGCGGATCGAGAAAACCTGTAATGCGGATAAGGAGGTGGAAGCCGAAGTAAATGCAAACAAAGTTTATTGAGAATACTCAGGAGATAATCCACCAATACTTGTAGTGAAGCAGTAATATCCAGTGGTGCGCTCCGGGACGCGGTCCACAAAGTTCTGTGAAAGCAGAGACAGTTCGTGTAGAGAATCCACGGGGCTGGGCAGCAACGGATAAACGTGGTGCAGACAGCGTGAACATGGAAAACAGCAGGATCGGGGCAATCGGGGGTGCCGTTGAGAGAATGCAGAGTCGGAGAAGAAGTGTACGTAGCGGGATACGTATACGCGATTACACAGACTGACATGAACTAACACATACGATCATGCACAAACAATAACAGACCGCGAGTGTGTGGAGGTGAGGGGCTTAAATAGGAGATGGGATGAGTAAATGAATGAGAGTCAGGTGTGTGTGTGATAAGCATGACTGTGAGGAGCTCCGTGTGGGCGGGGCACGCACAGGAGAAGAAGCAGGGTGCTTAAGGGAATGCCGCCACCGAAGGGGGCATGACAGGGGGATTCCTGACATAACCGACGTTAAGTGGCAAATTTGCCCCCCCTTGTGCTCGAAATATTAGGGTTCGGCGACATAAAAAAATCGACATAACCGATTAAAAAATGCTAAGACAAAGCGAGAATTTGGCGGTTCCACTTCAAAAACGTCAACTTAATAGGGTCGGCGAGTTAACCGAGGTCGAGATAAGTGGGTTCGACTGTATTTGTTGGAGCGTCATTTATTAAGGAAATCTTTTGAAACCATACATATAAAAATGTGATACATCACGAATCAGAACTTAACACAGAGCAAATTTTGTATATTGTCCTTCGTTTCTTTTGTGACAGGGAATTTTTTGTCTAACATAGGTGATGCAGAACATGAGCACGCATAGTATGCCTTGAACTCAAATGATTCCTGCCCAATTTGTGAAGTTACCTGGGCATAAACCACTGAGAGTCATTAAAGTGGAATTCCACAAAGTGGCGGGTTTGTCCTCTCTATTATCTCTATGAGAGACAATTTAGGTTACATAGTACAAAATAATTTAACTATCCATAAATTCATACTGTATACAGCCACGGTCATTAAAATGTTTCTAATTATATAACTTTCAATTTCAGGGTTCCCAAATGTGATTGGAACCCACATTCCTATTTTCAGTCAGTGAAGGTAATAGGAAGTCAATCCATAACATCCAATGTGTAGATAACAATAGATTATAAGGGGATAAATCTTTGTATGTTTAAACCATTAAATCACCTTCATTGCTGGTCCTCATTAACTAGGTGATGTAATGCCACCCACCTTATCACTAATGTTGAAGCTAAATGGACAGGGTCTGTTTATGATGTCATAATGTTTAGGGAATCATTGCTGTGTCGCAAATTCAACAGGGTGTATTTTGCCTTATAAAATCCCTTTTTTTTTTTTTCTCATCTTCTTCTTTAGACTGCTCCTATTAGGGGTCACCACAGCGGAACATCTTTCCCCATACTACCCTGTCCTCTACATCTACCTCTTTCAAACCAACTATCTGCATGTCTTCCCTAACCTCATTGATAAACCTCCTACTTGGTCTTCCTCTTTTCCTCCTGCCTGGCGGCTTAATCCTCTGCATTCTCTTACCGATATACCACATGTTCCTCCTCTACACATGTCCAAACAATCTCAATCTAGCCTCTATCACCTTGTCTCCAAAACTTCCTAAATGTGCTCTTTCTCTGATAAACTTAAAAAAAAAAATTTAATCCTGTCCATTCACGTCACTCCCAATAAAATTTTAGCATCTTTAACTCTGCAACCTCCAGCTCCACCTCCTGTCTGTCAGTCAATGCCACTGTCTCTAAACCATACAACATAGCAGGTCTCACCACAGTCCTAAAAACTTCACTTTTGCAGATACCCTTCTATCACAAACCACTTGTACCACTCTTCTCCATCCACTCCACCCTGCCTGGACTCTTTTCTTCTTTTCTCTATCACACTCTCTTTGCACTGCTGACCCCAGGTACCTAAACTTACTTTATGAAGTGGCTGATCAACTTTATTCATCTATAGTTACTGCAGGTATGCAAATCTTACTTATTCTTAAAAATCAAGGCAAGGTGGAGTAATACTTATTTAGTGGAATGGTTGGCTGAGTTAAAGCTGTAATAATGTTTTAAAGCACAGGGGTCTCGATTGGCTATAGACTGGATGCCATGGCAAGCAGAACTGCATCATGTCTAGGCTGATTGGCTTCTCACTGATGAGATGTATGATTTAGGATGCAAAAGGTAACAGGCCCTCTATAAAATAGGCAAAAGGCACAGCAAGATAACCTGAAACTCACAACCATAACATTTGTGCATCAACAAAAATATTTCTAAAAAAAAGAAAAAAATATGTTTAACTAGGGATGAAGCCCTAGTCTGACACTATGTATTATTAATTGTAAAAATGCTTTAATCTGTGGATCTGATACCATATTTTTATGTATACTTTGTAAACTGTAAAAATATCAAGAGGAGGTAACTCAGGGTTTTCCTACAAAAGTCCATTCCTAGCAGCACACAGCAGTAGCCACTGTTCAGACAAATGCTGGCTAGTTGAGAAAAATGTCTACAGACAACACAAGGTTTCAAAATCCGTTTGCCAACATCAATACCAGCACACTCCTTCTTCATTCCTCAGGCATCCATTCTCCTTCCAAAATTTAGTTGAACAATCTGGTTAAAAACTCCACTGCCATCTTTCCTAAACATCTTCATGATTCAAGGAATGTCATCTGGTCCAACTGACTTTCCACTCTTCCTCCTTTTAATCACTGTCTCTCACTTCTTCCTTACTAATTCTATCCACTTCCTGCTTCACCATCTCCACATTATTCAATCTCTCTCTCTCTCTCTCTCTCTCTTTCTTTCTCTCTCTCTCTCTCTCTCCTCTCTCTCTCATATTTTCCTCATATTTTCCTCATTTATCAGCTGCTCCAAATACTCCCTCCACCTTCTCAACACACTCTCCTCACTAGTCAACACATTTCTATCTGCATCCTTTTTTGCTCTCTCTGCATCACCAGTCAGTAAAAATTAGCCACATTCCTCTTCACCTGCTTCTGCATCTTCTTGTACTCCTGACTACTTTTCTCGTCTTTCTGTCAATCCCAATTCTGTTTTGCCTACTTCTTTCTCTTTATGCTTTCTTGAACTTCCTCATTCCACCACCATGTCTCTTTGTCTTCCTTTCTAATTCCAGATGTTACACCAAGTACCTTCCTAGCTGTCTCTGTTCTCAGTTTTCTTACAGGCCGGTCATTTCTGACATTAGCTGGTAATAGACAATAGACTTCCAGAAAACGTGCATGAGGTAAGGAAAATAGAGTTTATTGCAGCAAAAAAAACACAATCCACCCAAGAGCATACTCATGACATGTCTGAGATGGTCTGAAATCAACATGACAAGCCTTCTTCATTAACTTTGGAAGCTCCCCAAAACTGAGCCTTACCCAATTAGCTTGGGAAACACTAAAATTCGGGGCTTCACTAGTTACCATTATCTTGCAAATATCCTTCCTCAATAAATCATCTAGGGGTTAGTCTATTCTTCCTTGCTATGTTTTATTCTTACTTTGGACCCTCAACAGTGCTCTTACTCATTGCTCATTTTGACCACCTTATATTCTGCTATTACTTGTTAGTAATTTATTGAGTATATCATTCTGCATTAGCGCTTAAATTAGCTCATATCAATTCTAAGCATATTATTAGCCAGGCACTTTTCTGCACAGCATCACTCATCCCAAGGTGTCATGTCTTCACTAAATTGACGGTATTGTGAGTTTCTACTTTCACATGTGGCTGTCTTTTGTGTGTCCCCAAGTTTCTGATGCTTCTACCCAAACAGATATTTGTCACCCTTATCCTAGCCTTCCACTGGAGTGTGATACTATCAGTGTGGGTGATAGTGACAGTGTTGCTTCATGTGTCAGTGTGAGTGGACATGATTATGGGCCTTCTTTACCTTTTTGTGATCAGGGCAGTGATAACTCAGTTGGGGATTGCTCCTGATGAGTCAAACTATGTGTTATTCTCTGCTCTGAAATTAAATAAACTTTCCAATAAACAAATCAAATCAAATCAAATTTTATTTTTCACATACACATACATACAGGGTATGACATGCAGTGAAATGCTTAGTACGACGGTCCGGCATAAGGGAAGGGGATGGGGAGAAAAATATTACAAAGAAAAAAAACACTAATAAATAAAGTATAAAAACTATATAAAATAAAATCTAAGAATATATAAAGATAGAAAGATTATATTATATATAATAATAATAATATAATATTAAGATTATTTATATATATATATATATATGAAAGAAAAAAAATTTATACAAAGAAAAAATTCGTAAACAATAGACAATTTAAGGTGGTTTTAGATTGTCCATAAAGTGTCCGTGTGCGGTATGATGTGGTGTAAAATATCCATAAAGTGCCTGTGTGCGGTATGGTGTGGTGTAAAATATCCATAAAGTGCCTGTGTGCGGTATGGTGTGGTGTAAAGTGTCCGTGTGCGGTATGGTGTGGTATAAAAATATAAAGTGCACTGTGCTGTGCGAGTCCAGAGTTTAAAGTTTCGTGGTGCGAAAGCTGAGATATGTACAGAGAAGTGTGATGATGGAGAGAGTGGGCCAGTTTTTAGCTCCTGGGTGTCTCCTGGTTGGTGTTCCATGGCTGAGGTCCTTCATAATCTTCCTGGCTCTGGAAGGCACTGGAAAGCACTGGAAGGCTCTGGAAGGCTCTGGAAGGCACTGCGTGCTGTAGATGTCCTGCAGGTTAGGGAGCTCGGTGTGAAAGGTACGTTCAGCCGAACGCACCACCCTCTGGAGGGTTGCCTGTCCTGCATGGTGCTGTTCCCAAACCAGGAAGTGATGCTACCAGTCAGAATGCTCTCAGTGTTGCAGGTGTAGAAAGTCTTTAGAACCTGAGAGGGAAGTTTAAAGTCCCTTAAGCATCTCAGATGGTACAGACGCTGCCGGGCCTTCTTCACCAGGGTGTTGGTGTGACAGGACCAAGACACGTCCTGTGTGATGTAAACACCAAGGTACCGGAAACTGTCCACTCCCTCCACTGGGGTCCAGCTGATGTTTAGCGGTTGGTATGACCGCTCCTGCTTCCTGCTGAAGTCCACGATCAACTCCTTAGTCTTGTTGATGTTCAGGAGAAGGTTGTTCTCCTGGCACCATTTCTCCAGGATTTTAACCTCCTGTTGGTAGGCCGTCTCGTCATTGTTGGAGATCAGGCCCACCACAACAGTGTCGTCAGCAAAACTTGATGATGGTGGTGGAGTTGGAAGTGGCCACACATAATACGTGTACAGTAAGTACAGCAGGGGGCTCAGAACACAACCCTGGGGAGCTCCATTGCTGGAGTGCATTGAGTGGATGAAGTGTGTTTTTCCACCTGTACGGCTTGTGGTCTGTCTGTCAGGAAGTTAGAGATCCATTGACACAGTGGCAGGTTGGAGTCCCAGGACCTCCAACTTAGAGGTGAGTGTGGAGGGAATTATAGTGTTAAATGCTGAACTGTAGTCCACAAACAGCATCTTTGTATAATTCCCATTTCTGTGGTCCAGGTGGCTCATCGTAGTGCAAAGAAGATGAGCAATGGCGTCCTCAGTAGAGCGGTCCTGACGGTACGCAAACTGTAGTGGGTCCAGTGTGTCCGGTAGTGAGGCAGTGATAAAGTCTCCGACCAGTCTCTCAAAGCACTTCATCACTACTGAGGTCAGAGCTACAGGGCGATAGTCATTAAGGCAGGTGGGCTGGGGTTTCTTTGGGACAATAACAATGGTGGACTGTTTGAAACATGAGGGGACAACAGATTTATTTCAGTGAGAGGTTGAATATCTCAGTGAACACTGGTGCTAGCTGGTCAGCGCAGGCTTTCAGAACCCGACCTGTGATGCCATCTGGTCCTGCTGCCTTCCTGATATTCACTCTCTTGAATGCCCTCCTCACGTCATGCTCCGAGATGGTGAACGTGTTTACCTCTCCGGCTCTCTCGGCATGCACGCTGTTTGTGCCGCTAGCGTGGTTAGCTGCAACCTCGAAACAAGCGTAAATGGTGTTTAGCTCGTCTGCCAGAGAAGCGTCCGCATTCACCATTTTAGAAGATAGTGTTCTATAGTCCGTGATTGTTCTTAGTCCCTGCCACAGGCTCCTAGAGCCACCATGTTGGAACTGTGACTCTAGTTTCCTCCTGTAGCACCGTTTTGCATCCTTCACCGCTCTGCAAACACTGTAAGACGCAGCCTTGTACTCCTCCATGTCCCTGGTGTCGAGCCCCATGTTGTAGGCAGCGGAGCGGGATCTCAGAGTGTCGCGGATGGTTTTATCCACCCACTGCTTCTGGTTGGGAAATGTTCTGATAGTGTTTTTTCCACCGTATCATCTGCTAGTTTCCCGATGAATCCCACAACCGCTTCCATAAACATGTTGACGTCATCAGAGCTGCACCTGAACATGTCCCAGTCTGCATCATTCAAAGCGTCCTGCAGAGCGGCCACTGATTGGTCCAGCACGCGACCTCCCTCTGAACCAGAGCTTCCTGTTTCAGCCTTTCCTAAACGGTGGACATTTAAAAATTTCCAGGATCCTGTGTCATGTGCTGTGTATCATGTGTTTATTTATATCTTTTATCGTATTCACTTTCCTCTTCTTTTTCTTCACCTCTAAAGCCATCCTACAGACCACCATCCAGTGCTGTCTAGCTACACTGTCCCCTGCCAACACCTTACAGTCTCCAATCTTCTTTAGGTTGCATCTCCTGCATAGAACATAGTGTGTGTACCTTACTCCACTCCAATACGTGACCCTATGCTCCTGCTTCTCTTTAAAATGAGTATTCACCACTGCTATTTCCTTCCTTTTACCAAAATCTACCACGATCTGCCCTTCCACATTTCTCTCTTTAAGGCCATACCTACCCATCACTTCCTCATAACCTCTGTTCCCTTCATCAACATGGCCATTGAAATCTGCCACAATCACCAATCTTTCATTCCTATGTACACACTACACCACTTCACCTAACTCACTCCAGAATTTTTCCTTCTTCTCCATCTCACAACTCACTTGTGGTGCATAGGCACTGATGACATTTACTATATATCACCACTTCAACATCCAGCAACTTCCTTCAGAATTACCCCTACACCATTTGTCTTTCCATCCACACCATTATAGGACATTTTAAAGCCACTTCCAATATTCCTGGCCTTACTTCCTTTTTACTTGGTCTTCACATATCTACCTCTCTTTCTTTATTAGTCATAATACCAAATTTAAAGTACCAACCCTAACCCCCACTCTCCTACACTCCTCCTTTATCTGCTGTTTCTGTAGATGTCTTCCACCTCTCCTTCTCCTCATTTGGCCAACAGTAGCCCAATTTCCATCGCTACCCTGTTGGCTAACAATACCTGTGGTTGGTAACCCGGGCCTCGACCGATCCGGTATGAAATTAATGTCTGTGATCTGCATGTTTGATTTGGCACGTTTTATGCTGGATGCCCTTCCTAACACAACCCTCCCCATTTAATACCCGGGGGGAGGTGGTAGCTCAGTGGTTAAGGCATTTGACTTTGGATCGGAAAGTCACAGATTCAAATCCCACCACCACCAAGCTGCCACTGCTGGGCCCTTGAGCAAAAGCATTAAAACCATCCCCTGCTCAGTTGTAAGTCGCTCTGGATAAGGGTGTCTGCCAAATGCAGCAAAAGTAAAAGTAAAGTAAATTTATCCGGGCTTAGGACCGCCAATAAGAGTGCACTGGCTTGTGCAACCCTAATGGCTGGGTTAGTTTAAAAAAAGAATTTTATTTATATAATTATACATTTTAACTACCATTCTAGGACAACTTTAAGTAAAGTTACAGTAAGGTTACTTACTGGGGACCAAGGGTACCTATCCGGAACCTAAGCCTGGACCACAGTTTTAATTCAACCAGAATATTACCGTACGCCTCTTAAAGGCAAGGTTTCAGTGCTTGCGTGGGCTCAGCGTCAGCTCAGAGATGGCATGTGACATTACAGCTGCTTGTGTTCTTTACAACATCACCACAATGTTAAAGATGGCCAAGAAGAACCCCCAGTAAACCCAGATGACAGAAGAGATGGAAGGGTGGTATGAGACATGATTTGGCAAAATGTTATCACTTAACAGTCAAGGGTTTTTCATTATTTCTTTATTTGCAGTAATTAAAAAAAGACATTTAAATAATTAACAAATAATAATAATAATAATAATAATAATAATAATAATAATAATAATGATGATGATGATAATATACACATTTAATTAAATAAAAACATTTGTATTTATTGCTTTTTATTCCATTCAACAATAAATGACAGTGTTCACAATGATAATTTTTAAATGAGAAAGGACAGCTGCAGAATCTTTCTTACATTGCTAAGACTCTGTGTGGAGGCACATGGACCCTCATCTGCATGTACATCCCCAGCCATATTCTGTAAATTGACTTGGGCTGATTAAACACAAGCCGTGCAGCTACATTTTGGATCATTTGCAGTGGACAGATAGCGTTCAGGGTAAGACCTGCCAGCAGAGAGTTGCAGTAGTCAAGTCTTGAAATCACAAGAGACTGAAGAGAGTGATTAGCAGTTCTGTTTTGCTGGGGTTGAGTTTAAGATATGTCCGTCAAGCATGCTGAGATCCGAGCGAAAGCTGTGGTATCTAATGGAGGGAAAGAAAAGATTAGTTGAGTGTCATCTGCATAGCAGTGATAAGTAAACCCATGTGAGGATATGACTTCACCAATGGAGTGGGTATAGAGAGAGAAAAGGAGGGGACCAAGTACTGAGCCTTGTAGGACACCAGTGGTGAGTCTGCATGGGGCAGATGTGGATCCCCTCCATGTTACCAGGTAGGAAGCAAACCATTCCCATGCTGTTCCGCGTATACCAAGGCTCTTGAGGGTTGACAAAAGTGTCTTGTGGTTGACTGTGTCAAATGCTGCTGAAAGGTCCAGAAAGAGAAGTACAGATGACAGCTTGTCTGACCGAGCAGCATGCAGTTTCTCAGTAACAGCAAAAAGGGCTGTCTCTGTGGAATGTGCCGCTTTGAACCCAGACTGGTTAGGATCATGGAGTTTGTTCTGTGAGAGATAGACAGACAGTTGGTTAAAAACAGTGCGTTCCAGAGATTTAGGTAAGGATGCTTGGTCTACCAAACAGAAACATACAATAAAGACCTGAAACCAATAATCAATTACAACTGTGACAGAGTATGGTGTTGCAGGAGGGTCCAATAATACAATGCAGCTATTGGCAATTGCAAGACAATTAAACCATTAAGATACTCAATTTATATTCTCAAACATTCAAAATTAATGAATACATAGAAACATCTAAGACTACAATAAATAAGTTTATATATATATATATATATATATATATATATATATATATATATATATATATATATATATATATATATAAACTGAACAAAATGATAAATGCAACACTTTTGTTTTTGCCCCCATTATTTTTAGAATCTTAACTCAAAGAAAAAATTGTTCACAAATCTGTCTAAAACTGTTTTAGTGAGCACTTCTACTTTGCTGAGATAATCCCTCCACCTCAGGTGTGGCATATCAAGATACTGATTAGACAGCATAATTATTGCACAGGTGTGCCTGAGGCTGGGCACAATAAAGACCACTCTAAAACTTGCAGTTTTATCACATAGCACAATGCCGCAAGTTTTGAGGGAGCATGCAATTGCCATGCTGACTGCAGGAATGTCCACCAGAGCTTTTGCCCATGAATTGAATGTTCATTTCTCCGCCACCTCCAAAGGCGTTTTAGAGAATTTGGCAGTACATCCAACCAGCCTCACAACAGAACATGTGTAACCAGACCAGCCCAGGACCTCCACATCCAGCATCTTCACCCCCAAGATTGTCTGAGACCAGCCACCCGGACAGCTGCTGCAAAAATTGGTTTGCATAAACAAAGATTTTCTGCTCAAACTGTCAGAAACCGTCTCAGGGAAGCTCATCTGCATGCTCGTCATACTCGTCAGGGTCTTGACCTGACTGCAGTTCGTCATCATTGAGTGGCCCATGGTGACGGTGGGGTTATGGTATGGGCAGGCATATGTTATGGTCAACATACACAAGTGCATTTGATTGATGCCATTTTGAATGCACAGAGATACCGTGACGAGATCCTGATGCCCATCATTGTGACATTCATCCACGACCATCATCTCATGTTGCAGCATGATAGTGCTTGGCCCCATGTTGCAAGAATCTGTACACAATTCCTGGAAGCTGAAAACATCCCAGTTCTTGCATGGCCAGCATACTGACCAGACATGTCACCCATTAAGCATGTTTGGGATGCTTTGGTTTAGCGTATACAACAGTGTGTTCCAGTACCTGCCAATATCCAGCAACTTTGCACAGCCATTGAAGAGGAGTGGACCACCCATCCACAGGCCACAATCAACAACCTGATCAACTCAATGCGAAAGAGCTGTGTTGCGCTGCAAATGGTGGTCACACCACATCCTGACTAGTTTTCGGACATGGGCATCAACAAATATGGATGCTTTATGCAAATGTACATTTATTATTCGTGAAAACAGACAGCATGAAGACAAAATACACGTATAATTGTTTTAAAGTAATTAAATGATGTAAATCATCAGGATACCAAATAGAACTTTTGCTATTTTTCCACATAGGCGGTTTTAATTGCATCATGGCGGATTTTGGTACTTGATTTGAGACTTGACGCATCAGTAAAACCAATGTTTAGTGATAGTTTTTCATAATTTTTTTATAGAGGAAGAAGAATGTTGTGAATAAATGTGTTGCATTGAAGGTTTTAATTTTGCGTATTTAATATTTATTTATATATATATTTTTTTTAAAAAAGGTCAAAACAGAAATGCATATATATATATATATTCTGATCTCAGAATCAGAAAGAGCTGTATTGCCAATTATATTTGCACTTACAAGGAATTAGTTCTTGGTGGCACAATCTTCCAGTATATTCTACGGTGGCCGAGAAGTGCAAAACAAAACAACAAATCTAAAAACAAATTAACAAATCCAAAAACAAATGAACAAATCCGAAAACAAATGAACAAATCCGAAAACACAAGACAAAATTCAGACAAACCGGAAGAGCTAGGTATAGTTGAATGGAATGGTGAATGGAAACTTACAGATCATTGGACGAGACACCTGTCATTCACCAGTATATCTTGAATGACAGGTGTCTCATCTAATGATCTGTAAGTTTCCATTCACAAACTATACCTACCTTTTCCGGTTTGTCTGAATCGTTGCACGAAACATATTAACAAATCCAAAAACACAAAGACAATTCAAACAACAATTCAAACAACAATATATAGTTTAAAAATGGAAACTTACCGATCATTGGACGAGACACCTGTCATTCAAAATATACAGGAAGTACAACAGTCTTTTTTTCCCTTTTTTTCTTTATTTCTTTATGTTTTTATTAAGTAATTAACCATATACAAACAACATGGCAATAACAAGTACAATTTACATTACAATGCACAGAACAGGTGCATGAAAATACAAATATATACACATATTTACGGGAAAGAGGGAAAAAATAGATTAATAAATACAATTTATAATAATAATAATAAAATTTAAGTAAAAAAAATAAACAGGGCTATGGTTTATTCTGTAAATTCTATTATTCTATAACGGACAAAAGATTCATTGTATTTTTCTTTTTAATTACTTTTAGGTCTTTTGTGAAAGAAATAAACTCATTATAAAATGCAAAAAAAAAACAGTTGGTTTCACTTGTAAGTATTTCGATTTGTGTATATAAAATTTTCCCATCAGAAGTATTTTATTAACAAGAAAGTAGTCGTTGTTATTGTTCATCACATGTCCAAAGATAATGTCCCTTACAGTGAAATTTCTTAGATGGGGAACCTTTGGGTAAAGCCAGCCATGGATATCAGACCGTAACAGTCTGCAGCAGGAGAAAGATGGAACATCTGTGTAAAAGTGTAGAAACTAAATCTTTGTCATGATATACTGCAGTATCTCCAACATCACTGCATATGAATGTCCTTTTTTAAAGTAGCTTTACATTAATTCCATCATCTCCTTGCTTGCCAATGTTTACTTCTGTTATTTTTTTATATTTAAATGTGCACTAATCGAAATAATAATAAAAAAATAGCCTATTTATAATTTTATAAACTCACAGATTTACTCTGTCAGTTTTTGTTTTTTTTTGCTAAGCCAGCTGTCTTTCTTTTGCAAATGCAAGTTTTATTTATTTTTATTTTTTTGTTATAATGGGCTTATATTCTTCATAAGCCTCCATTAAAACCTTCAAATCAGTTTCACTTAAGTATGTATCTCGCTTTTTTTCTGCCTGGTGTTTCCATAGTGAGTCCTCAAATCGGTGATCCATTTAATATTTAATATGGGTTACTAATGGGAGGTATATTAACCCTATAAGCAAGTTTGGGGTTCATCAACTGAGTTCAGGGTATATGTGACAGTAAGTAACCTTTCTTTCTGGCAGTGGCGTGCACAGACCTGCAGGGGGGCAGGGCGGAAGGACCAAAAAAGGGCACTAAAAAAAAGACAAAAAGATTACTTCAATAAACATAACCAAATGTATTTTTGTAAAGATTTTAACTTATTTATGAAATGACCTGTATTTAAATCAGTATTCGTCTATCTGCTCTCTTTTTAAATATTTGAATGACTTCACTATTAATTGGAATGTCTCGCTCAATAGAGAGCAGCAGTAGGTCAGAAAGCCTCTCTTCATTACACAGACTTCGAAGACTGGATTTCACAAGTTTTAACATAGAAAATGACCTCTCAACTGTAGAAGTGGAGACAGGCAATGTTGCATAAATTTTTAGGAGTTCAGAAAGAGAGAGAAAACAGACTCAATCTCATTGTCTTTTAGGCACTTTAGCATTTCCTGGACATTACTTTTGGTGAAGGAGTAGGATGAATGAAACACTAAGTTCTGTAAAGACCTTCTCTTCCCCAATCCCGTAGAACTTACTAACTGTTCTGACAAGTTCAGCATCACCAGGTTCTACTCCTTTTGACCATTTGGATGCTCCTGTCAGACTGTGTAAGCATTTGAGGATAATGCCAGTTGAACTATTATCATTCCTTTGAATTGTCTAAACATCTCTTGAGTAATGGTATCCAAAAAGGTGTAGTACACCCTTGTTCAGTAGAACTCTCAGGGTGATGGTCTTCTCCTGTTGACTTGGAACTGTACTTATACCTTGGTGGTATTTTTCTGGGTCTTGACTCACCAGGTATTTTGTCAGGAAACTCAATTCCAGCAGCCTCAGGACGCTCCTTTGCTTTTTCAAAAACATCCTTGAATTCACTTTCTGTCCTCAGTTCTTGAAACCTTTTTAGCACTTGTTCCACCAATGTGTAGGACACTGCTAGATCCACATCTTTATGCTGAAGAGCAGCTGAGGCAACAGCAGTCTCCTGAAACACTGTGGTGGGCACCTCCAAACAAAGCATCAACTCAACATTTATGCTGCCAAACAACATTAAAGCATCACCCTCAGCTGGATCTGGTGGATTGGTGTCTAATATTTTTCTCAACAGCTGTATAACTGCAGAAAAGGCTTTCTGCGCTGCTTTCAAGGCATTTTCACAACAGGCCCAGCGTGTGTCACTCAGCTGTTTTAATTCCCAGGTTTTCTCTCCAGCATACAACAACTTTTGCATTTGTATGAATGCAGCATGACGCTTGCTGGAAGAAGACAGGAAAGTGTAAAGCCTCTTTACCAAATAAAAAAAACGCACAAAATGGGGGCTTGATTTAGCAGTCTCCACTAACATTATATATTATATTTAATTTTAATAAATGCATTTCCTCGAGCTGATGACATGAGCACATTCTAAACTATGCAGCACCTATTAATGGCCTTGGATAAATAAAAAAAAAAAAAAAAAAGACATGTCAATGTCAGAAACGTGGCAGCAATCGAGTAATACTCATATTATAATTAATCATAAGTCTGGTGCTGCCGCATTCGCTAAGTTTACAACAACATTATGGTAGGATAACTGTCTATTTTCCATGTTACCTGTCTGCTGCACTTGTTTTGAAGACTCGTGGCTAAGATGCGGCTGCAAAGTGCTGTAAAGGTAAATCCGCCTTCTGCTCCACCTCTGCGTAAATACGTCTGCCTACATTTCTTTTTCTTTTTCTTTTTTTGTGGTAATTATTATTGTTGCTGGCAAATGGTATAGAAGTGTATTGTTATTTATAATAATACTACTACTAATAAGAAAGGGGCACTTTACACTTTTAGACAAAAGGGGCAGGGGCTTGAAATATTAGAAATATTAAAATGGTAGGGCAGAACTTCCAGGAGAGCAAAGCCATGTAAAGACAAAGTTAATGAGTTCCTCATAAGGAACTTAAAATTTTGTTTATATTGCTCTTATTTAGAAGCATTATTGCACTAAAGCTGCCTTTATTTATTTATACCTAACAGTCGGAGTCTGCTGTTTCGAACAAAGCCAGGACCGGAACATCCGCAGAGAGGCAGAAGCCACTATTAGCCATTGTGCATGCGGTTCAAAGAAAGAAACCGTCTCAGTGAGTGACAACAGCATGGTTCTTCAGGCTGCCCTATTTGGACTCTGTTACTTGAAAAGGAGTTTAATGTGATGAAAAAGGAGCTGGCCCTGCTGAGAGAACGAAGCGAAGATCTCGCTGTTCAAACCTTCGCATTACAGGAGTAAAAGAGGGGCGAGAACACGGAAAGATGCCCTGAACCTCAAGAAGTCTCCACTTTTAGACTGCGCTCATCGCACTCTCCGTAGCAAACCAATTAACGACAATGAACCACCATGCGGCTTTGTGGTGAGATTTTGTTATTTCTCTGTAAAAGACGAAATTTTAAAGAAAACCGTAGAAATGATGATAATCACCACAACCCACGAAGATCGAATACGGGTCCTACGATTTCACCCAGGCAGTGAGCAAGCAGTGAGCAGCTATTAGCGAAGCGAGTAGTTTACTTCGCAGCTATGACGGGGTTCGTTTGGGGCTGAGATACCCTGCAATCTTTCGAATCACCACACAAGACTGAAGGGAGAACATTTTCAAGGATGAGGAAAAAGATAAAGCGTAAAAGAGATATTGACTACTTTCTCTTGAAAAAGAAGCTTCTCTCCTTCTTCAGTCTCCTCTGATTCCAAAGGGAAACAAAACAAAAACAAACAAATGAATATTCCCACAAGTGGAATATGGTAGCATTGTTGTTTCAGACCATAGTCCAGTATCATTCAAAATTAATTTTAAATCCAGGTAATGTAATCCCCAAACATACATGGCGTTTTAACTCAATACTTTTGGCAGATGACGAATTTGTAAGATTCATAGATGCTCAAATCAAATTATTTATTTAGATATAGCATTCTAATGCATACTTTAAAAGCGTATGTGAAGGGACAAATTATTTAAAATCAAGCAAGCGCAAATAAAAAAAATCATAGTGGATTACAGAAATTATGAATAAAATAAATGCGAATTGAACAGTTGCAGTCAACGTCATCTTCCAAAGAACTACATAAGGAAAGACTTCTGCTTCAGGCTGAATTTTAATTCTCTGACCAACGTGCATGCAGAAGATCTTTACCTGAGCTCATGCCAGATTCATTATGAACTTTGCGAACGAGCTGGCAGGCTCTTGTGTTATCAATTACAACAATATGTAGCAGCTTGTTTTTTAATAAAAAAAAAAAAACAGTGATGGCAACATCATTATTATCATATTATTATCTTTAGACGCCCACAAAGCATTTGATAGAATTGAATATGTTTACCTACTTGCAACTCTTAGGAGGTTTGGCTTTGGCCCCTTGTTTTGTTCTTGGATCAAAGTCCTATATACCCCAAGCATCCATTTAAACAAATAATATAATTTCTAAGTACATTCTATTCTCTAGGTGGATAAGGCAGGGTTGCCCTCTGTCCCCCTCCGCTTTTTGATATTGCTATCGAGCCTTTCACAATCCTGTTAAGGATTGTTTGCCTGGAATACTCAGGAAGGGACATAAGTCAAGTCAATTTTATTTATATAGCACTTTTCACAACAGACATTGTCTCAAAGCAGCTTTACAGAATTTAACAGTTAAGGTGAATGGTGTGCATTTATCCCTGATTCGTGTAAAGAATCCAGGGGTCCGTGCAGTGGACAGTGCGGCGCTGGCAGCAACTGATAAACGTGGTGGAGACAGCATAAATATGGAAAACAATAACGGACAAAGTGTGTGTGTGAGTGAGTGGCTTATATGTGTGCGTGGGAATGAAAGTCAGGTGTGACTGTCAGAAAGTTCAGGTTATAGGATCCAAGGCAGATGCAAAAAGAGCAGGGGAGAAAAGCTGTGCAGCGCTGAATCGGGAAACCTATTTAGGGAGCCGATTCAGGGAGCCAATGTGCGCGGAGGGTGAGGATGCCGAGCCGTTCAGCGCGAGCCGAGCTGGAAACCAGAGGACAGAATAATCAGGTCAGAAACAAAAGAACAAACAAAACAGGGAATACGCTGGAGAGTGATCAGGGCAAGCCTAAATACAATCTGGCACTGTCTGGAGGATTCAGGTGTCCTTATAAGTGCCAGAAAATTAGACGCCATTCCCGTGCAGCTGGTTGGGAGGGGGCGTTTCCTCGGTGATTGAGGAGGTAATGCCTAAAGTGCTCAAGCGGGCTGACAGTGATGAATTAGTAATCAGGCGAGGAGCTAAGTGCGGGCGGGGCACGCACGGGTGAAGAAGCACGGTGCTTCCTGACACCACCCCCTCCCCCAGCGGCGGCACCAGACGCCCTGACCCTGTGACGAGGCCGGCCCCTAGCCGCGTGAAACTCCGCCAGCAGCGCCGGGTCCAGCATGTCCTGTTTGGCCACCCAAGACCGCTCTTTCAAGCCGTATCCCTCCCAGTCCACCAAGTACTCGAGGTGACCCCCTCGCCGCCGGGAATCCAACACCTCCCGCACCGCATAGATGCCTGGGCTAATCCACGACTTCTGGCTGGATGGGTGCCGTGGGGCCACCTGGAGGGTGAGAGACAGACAAGACACAGGGCTTTAATACTCGCAGCGTCACGACCGGTGCACAATACTTCACCCAGCCCCGGCCTAGTGGACGTCCCTGAATGGTCTGGACGGCTAAGTCCTGGGAGCCTATCTCGTCTCGGGGGAGTTGTAGGCGGTCGAGGCAGGCCTGAGAGATTAGGTTTCCTGCGGAGCCGGAGTCAACCAGCGCCCGCACCGAGATGGAGAGAGCAGGGGTTAGTAGCGTCATGGTGAGCTTAGACAATGTAGAAATGTCAGAGTGGAACTTTACGGTATTTACCGCGGTGCGAACAGGGCATGTGGGGCATCTGGCAATGGAGTGACCCGGCTTCCCACAATACAGGCATTTACCGGCGGCCAGGCGGCTGTTCCTCTCCTTCAAGAACAGCCTTTGTGAGCCCAGTTGCATCGGCTCGGTGGCGGAGGCCACCTGGGTTCCTGGTTGGGTTACCGAGAGCGATGGCATATGCTGTTGTGGTGTGGGATGGCACGCCACCCGACATTGAGAGAGCCCGATGGATTTCCAGATAAATTCCTCCAGCCCCACTGTGTCGTCATGGATGGCCATAGCCTGTTTAATGTCCAGAGCCAAACCCAGCTGATACACGCTGAGAAGCGCTGTTTCATTCCAGATTCTAGATGCCGGCAGGGTGCAGAAACGGAGGTTGTATTCTGTGATGTTATCGTTTCCCTGATGCAAACTGAGCAGCTGGTCGGCCGTTGTGAGGACCCTGGAGGCGGTGCTGAATACTTCCAGGAAGTGTGCTGTGAATTGGGCGAAAACATTTACCACTGGGCTGGCGGTGTCCCACAGTGAATGAGCCCACGCCAGCGCTCTTCCGGAAAGAAGCGAGATGAGAAACGCAACTTTAGACCGCTCGGTAGGAAAATGCTGCGGCTGCATCTCGATATAGAGATTAACTTGCAGTAAATGTCACACACCAACATAATGATAGAAATTGACTCCTACAGTTCTAAGACCACAGGCCGGTCATTTTCAACAATGAACATTGTGTGCACTGTCTCACACACACACACAAACTCTCAGTTCAACCAAGTCCACAAACAAAAATATAATAATTTACAATAGCGTTTTTCTTTTACTATGCATGTTACTTAGTGGGACTTTTGGCATTGCTTGCCTCGAACAATCCTCTTCAAATTTGACTCGTATTCCGTTGTTGCCACTCGAAGCAATTCTTTCACATGGGTGTCAGTCAGAACAGATCGATGCTTTGATTTCACGTGTTTCAAAGTAGAAAACACAGACTTTGTTTGTTTTTTTTTTTTTATGTGCGTGTTCACTTCGCTTGAGTTCAATATGGTATTTTCGTCAAATGCGCATGTGCGTGAGATGACCGCAAAGTACCGCAAAGTACCACAAATACCGCAAAGTTTCCTAGTAGGGGCAAGATCATTTAAGTCTTAAAAATACTGTATTGAACTCAAGCGAAGCGAACACACACATTAAAAAAACACAAACTTCGATATGAACGTAAGAGCCGCATGAAAACAGCCAAAGAGCCGCATGCGGCTCGCGAGCCGCGGGTTAGCCACCCCTGGTGTAAAGAATACATGGGTCCGTGCAGTGGAAAGCGCAGCGCTGGCAGTAACTTATAAACATGGTGCAGACAGCGTAAATATGGAAAACAATAACAGACAAAGTGTGTGTGTAAGTGAGTGGTTTATATGTGTGCATGGGAATGGAAGTCAGGTGTGAGGAATTAGTAATCAGGCAAGGAGCTTCGTGCGGGCGGGGCACACAGGGGGTGAAGAAGCAGGTTGGTCCCTGACAAGTTGGACCTCTGTCTTAATTTAGTTTGCACTTTTTATTGGAGAGTTTTAACCATTTCTGTCTGGGCTGACCCCAAATTGTCACTCATCAGTGTGCTCTTTAGTGGGGTTGGGATTATATTTCCTGTCTAAAACATTTATCAGTCCTTTTCAGACTTGCAGAGCATATTAGAAACTCTACTCAAGTAAAAGTAAAAATACAAAATATTATTAATTCTGTAGACATTCTTCTTTTCTTTAACAACAAACAGCAACAACATATATACAGTGGAACCTCATTACTCACAACATTGACACTCGCAACCTCAATAGTTCGCAACTTTTCTTTTGGAACCAGACTAAGAGTAACTCATGTAAAAATCTTATAGTATGCGAGAAGCCGCAAGTAGCTCTAAAGTTCGGAGTAACATTTCAAAACAGAGTTTGTACTAATAAATTACATAAAAATGTTTGAAAACTATATTATTGTATTATTTATTTAAAGTAGAAAATAAAACATTTATGACAAGTAATTCACAATTTTTGTTGCATATAATCAACACATCAGACATTTACAGTCCTAAAGGTAAGCAGCCTTTAGTTCATAAAGTAGAAAAAGTGAACTTAATCAAAAAAATTAAACAAAATATTATAATAGATCCAATATTACATATCTGTGAGAGGCAAAACTATGTGAACCTTTGCTTTTAATATACGGTGTGTTTCCCTTATGTAGCAATAATTTAGTCAAGTCAAGTCAAGAAGCTTTTATTGTCATTTCAACCTTTTATAGCTGCTGCAGTACACAGTGAAATGAAACAACGTTCCTCCAGAACCCAGGTGCTACATAAAACAACAAAAAACATCAGTCACAGAACAGAAAAAAAACACAGGGCCAAGAACTAAGTAGGAGATCCTTGCCACATAAAGTGCATGTGTGCAACTGGTGCAAACAGTGCAAAAGACAACACAGGACAGTGCAGGACTATACACAAAACACAAAATAGCTCCGCCAGTAAACCTGTCTTAACAAAATAAGGTGCACATTAGTACAAAACTGTAAACAATATTGTGCAATTTAAACAAATAGCAGCAACAAATATAAAGTGAACAGTGGCAAAAATACGTGGACAGAATATTGTGCAGAAGAACAATAGCAACAATCCCGGAGGATGTGCAAAAAAACTGCATGTAAACATTTTTGTGCTAATGATTAGTGTGAGTGGTACTTAATCATGGATGTGCGAAGTGTATGATGTGTGTTTGAGCCGGTTTTTAAAGGTCAGTCAAGCAGTTGTGTGTGTGTGTGTGTGCGTGTGTGTGTGAGTGTGAGAGAGAGTTCAGTTCAGTTCTTTGTTGAGGAGCCTGATGGCTTGAGAAAAGAAACTGTTGCAGTTTGGATGTGGCCGCCCGAATGCTTCGGAACCTCTTCCCTGATGGTAGGAGGGTGAAAAGTGTGTGTGACGGGTGTGTGGGGTCGTCCACAATGCTGTTTGCTTTGAGGATGCTTTAAATACAAGTAAACATTTCCAGTAACTTATGTTCAGCAACATTAGTGTTGGTGGGCTTTCTCACAAGTTGCTTGCTTAAACAACATTTCTATTGGATTAAGAAAACTGACGACTATTTCACAACATTAGCTTTGTTACTCTTTTACCATTCTTTGGTAGAATGACTTGTCTACATTTTTCCAATAGTCCTCTGGCTTGTCTATATAATCTTTAACAAATGTTAGATGGGCAGCAATGTAATCAGCAATCTTTTTGGAGAGTAGTGGCTTTTTCATTGTACAGTATCTCTGCCATGCACACCAAGGTTGATCTATTGATATCTCACTGATGAACATTATTATTATTTAATGTTAGAAAGTTCTTTAGTTGCTTAGTAGTTACTGTGGGTTAATTTGTGAACTCAAGGACTATTCCTTCTGAATCACTTAGTGAATGGATCCAAATCTCTTGAGTCAGTAGGGATTTTGCCTGCTTTTGCCATCAAATTCCACTAGAAGGCACCGAATGGTATGTTATGGTAAAAGTGAAATTAAACACAGTGATGTGGGAAAAATATAAATTAATGAGAATCAAGATTTATCAATGCTAAATGTTTACAAATGTTCATCACCTCGTCAGCACCGATAGTATGAGAAGTGTTGACTAATGTAAGAAGCAAATTAATATTAAAAGCCTATTATTTACATATGCAATCACAGGAACTGCAGATCATACAAACATGCATAACACACCACTGTTATATAGCCGTGTGAGTGTTTATGTGAGTGTTTACCACATAACAATCAACATAGCAAACATTCTCCAAATTTTCCATCACAGGAACATGCAGTTACTGAAATAGACTCGAAAGGAGTCAACTGCATTAATGTTATTTAATATCTGACATGACAACATAACAGTCCAAAATGTGACAAATATTTTTGGTGTTATGTTAAATAAAGCAGATTATAGAGCATTGCATCTGTTGTGAATTCTTTAAGTTATATAGTTTTCATTGTTTGCTGTCGGTTTTATAGTTTGTATTTAGTTTGTTTGTTTCATGTAAAATACTTAATACCTACTGTTTGTAGGATGTGTGCTGCACCCTTCCTGGTGGTCACCTGTATAATATAAAAAAATAAAAAATAATAATATAAAATAAGTTGAAGGTTTGAATAGTGAATTACGAATAATATAAGCTCATTATAACAAAAACAGTAAAATTGCTACATCAGCAAAAGAAAGACAGTTGGCTTGCCAAAAATAACCGACAGAGTAAATGCGAGAGTTTATAAAATTTTAAATAGGGGTGTAACGGTACACAAAATTCATTGCTCTGTACGTTTTTACTTTTACATTTAGCAGATTCCCTTGTCCAAAGCGACATACAGAAGTGCTTTAAGCCTCTATCAACAAATACATCTACACTGGTATGCTAGATTACAAACTTAAGATAAATCAGACTCTTGATTTTTACACAGCAAACTTGGGAACTGCTAAATTAAGTGTTTCAGGAAGAAGTAGATTTTCAAACGTTGCTCAAAGATAGCTAGGGACTCCGCTGTTCGGACATCTTTGGAAAAGTTTGTTCCACCACCTCGGTGCCAGAACAGAGACGAGCCTTAAAGCATACTTACCTCTTACCCTGAGTTGGTACCAGTCGAGCAGTGGTGGAGAATCTTAGACAGCGCAGTGCAGTGCGAGGTGTGATGAGGTCACTGAGGTGAGATGGTGCTGGTCTATTTCTGGCCTTGCAGGCAAGCATCAGTGTTTTGAATCTGATACATGCAGCTACTGGAAACCAGTAAAGGGAGCGCAGCAGTAGGGTGGGGTGGGGTGGTAGAACTTGGGCAGATTGAACACAAGTCGTGTAGCGACTGCAGTGGACGAATAGCGTTCAGAGGAAGATCTACTGGCAGAGAGTTGCAGCAGTCCAGTCTCAAAATTACAAGAGAATGAACAAGCACCTGGGCAGCCTGTGTGGACAGAAATGGTCGAATCCTTTGGATGTTGTAGAGAAGAAATCGATAGGAATGAGCCACATTAGCATGTGAGGAGAAGGACAGTTGATTGTCCATAGTTACCCCAGGGTTGTGAGCAGTGGCTGAAGGGGAGAGCAGAGAGAAAGAGTTATTCAGAGATCTTGACCTGGAGATTAATCACCAGGGATGATCAGCAGTTCTATTTTGCTAGGGTTGCTTGAGTTTAAATGACAGTTACCTGGTATAAGGGCCGTCTCTGTGGAATGTGGCGCTTTAAAGTCAGACTGGTTTGGATCATGAAGGTTGTTCTGTTACAAATAGGGTGTTCCAGAAATTTTGAAAGAAAGAAGAGAAATTATACCAGTCTGTAGTTGTTGATGTCTGATGGATCAAGAGCATCATGAAGAGTTTCTTCAAGATGGAAATGACCCTTGCTTGCTTGAAGGTAGTAGACCCATTGATGATCGTGGAGATGAAGGGCAGGAGATCTTGTGAGATGGTCTGAAGCCTAGTTGAAGGGATTGGATCCAGAGGGCAGGTGGTGGGATTGCAGGATTGGATGATTTGCAGTATCTCATCTTCTGTTATGGTTGAGAAACTTGACAACGAATGAGTAGGGGATTCCTGGCTGTGTTGTTTA
Organism: Silurus meridionalis; assembly: GCF_014805685.1. Taxonomy (NCBI): domain Eukaryota; kingdom Metazoa; phylum Chordata; class Actinopteri; order Siluriformes; family Siluridae; genus Silurus; species Silurus meridionalis. The sequence continues at coordinate 11,548,579 of NC_060900.1, forward strand.
GTCATTGTTGGGGAGAAAGTGAAATATAAAATTGCTTGTTCTTTTAATAAAGCAGTTTAATATTATTAACATTTGTGAACATCAACAGTTTACATTTTTAAAACAATTTTAAATAAAATGTCTGTTTGGTTAAATAACAGAACATAGCTTATAATAGTTTATAAAAATAAAATAGAACAAATTAAATTTAATGAATTAAATTACATTAAATCATGGAAAAACTTTATTAAATAGCTTACAATTGTTAGACCCCATTTGTGTAATACAGATTTGTATGTGTGTGTCAGGGTGGCAACCATGAGTCGGAAGCAGAAGTAACTCTATCATGTTTATTGAATCCTTCAGCACAAAAACAGAGGATAGAGAGCGTTACGAACCGTAATGCGGGTTTAGTCCGTGATGCAAGTATAATCCGTATTGAAAGGGTATTACCTTACCCTGAGGACCATAAGTTTTTGACACTTTGTTTTTTTGTGGTTTCTTGATTATTTCGTATTAAAGACTTCTGTTTTGCTTTATTGCTGCGTCCTGCATTTGAGTCCTACTTTTTGCATTACTGACAGTACAATCTGGCCAGACATGGACCCAGCGGACGATCTGCAGTCTCAGCTCTCCTCTTTGGTGCAGCTCACCACCTCCCATCACCAGCAGATACAGGAACTGGCAAGATCTTCGACTCAGCCACCCCCCGGCAGGACGCCCGGTCGTTGTTCCAGACCACACAAGACGGGCGATCTTTTGCTGGATACGCCACGGATTTCCGCACCGCCACAGCCGAGAGTGAGTGGGATTCCACGGCGCTCTACGACGTCTTTCTTAGGGGGCCAGCGCAGGGCCAAGAGGGGGACTCCCAGCCCCCTCTAGGCCGTTGCTCAAGGTTCGGGTTGATGTCCAGGGCCACAGTCGTGAATTAGCGGTGTTTGTTGACTCCGGGGAGGACGCAGAGTTTTTGGACGAAGAGCTCGCTCGTCAACTGGCCATTGAGTCCGAACCTCTTCCTGTACCGCTCCTGGTCCGCGCTTTTGACGGCCATATTCTCCATCGGGTCACCCACCGCACCAAGCCTCTCCTCGTTTCCATCGCTGAACAACATTGTGAATGGTTATCGTTCCTCATCATCCCATCACCGCGAGCGCCGGCCATGTTCGATTTCCCATGGTTGCAGAGGCACAACCCTCGCCTGGACTGGACCACCAGTGGGTGTTGGAATGGGGGATTTCTTGTCATGCCAGCTGTCTCTCCTCGATTTCCCTAGATTCCTAATCGTTCTGGTGGGGAATCCCCCTCCGACCTCAGCTCTGTCCCTGTGGAGTACCATGATCTGGGCATTGTTTTCAGTAAAGCGAGAGCATTATCTCTACCGCCCCACTGTCCTTATGGTTGTGGTATTGATCTGTTGCCGGGAACTACTCCTCCCCGAGGCTGCCTCTACCACCTGACTGGTCCTGAAAGGGAAGCTATGGCGGACTACATCCGGGAGTCCCTCGCTTCTGGAATCATCCGCCCTTCCTCCTCCCCGGCAGGGGCAGGTTTCTTTTTTGTGGAAAAAAAGAACTAGAGCCTCCGCCCCTGCATCGACTACCGGGGACTTAATCACCATTAAGAATCTTTACCCCTTGCCATTGATGTCCTTGGCTTTTGAGCTCCTCCAGGGGGCCACCGTCTTTACCAAGCTTGACCTCCGCAATGCCTACCACCTGGTACGCATCCGTGAGGGGGATGAATGGAAGACAGCCTTTAAAACCCCAGCAGGCCATTATGAGTACCTGGTCATGCCGTTTGGCCTCACTAACGCCCCTGCTGTTTTTCAGGCCCTGGTCAATGACGTTCTTTGGAACATGCTCCATCAGTTTGTGTTTGTCTACCTGGACGACATTCTGATCTACTCCCGGAGAATCACAAGCAACTGCAAAGATTCCTTGGTTTTGCTCATTTTTACCGCAAGTTCATCCGCGGTTTTAGCACCATCGTGGCACCACTACACCGACTCACCTCTACTCGTCACCAATTCACTTGGAATTCCAGGGCGGAACAGGCCTTTCTGGAGCTGAAGACCCGGTTCACTTCTGCACCTGTTCTTACCCTGCCTGATCCATCCCGGCAATTTGTTGTGGAGGTTGATGCCTCTGACAAGGGGGTGGGGGCTGTTTTTTTGGGCGTTTTTGCTTTACCCTCTCCTACCGTCCGGGCTCCAAGAACTGCAAACCGGATGCCCTGTCCCGACTGGGTTCCTGCGGCGAGGAGGAAGGCGAAGAACCGTGTCACATCCTACCTCCATCCGTTTTCGTCAGGGTCCTTCGTTTGGACATTGAACGCAGGGTGCACAGGGCCACTTCGGGACAACCCACCTCGGACGGCTGTCCGGAGGGCAGGCTCTACGTTCCAGACCAGCTCCATTCACAGGTACACCAGTGCTGCCACTGCTCTCGACTTTTCTGCCACCCAGGAACCCCTCGCACCTTGGCCCTTCTGCGGCAACGTTTTTGGTGGCCCACTATTAGGGAGGACGTTCGTCAGTTTGTGGACGCCTGTCATGTTTGCGCCCAGCACAAGAGCCCCAGAAGCCCCTCGGCGGGTCTCCTCCACCCGTTTCCCGTTCCGCATCGCCCAGGGTCCCATATAGCCCATGACTTTGTTACCGGTCTACCACCTTCAGCTGGCCATACTGCCATTTTTTCTGTGATAGATCGGTTTTCTAAGATGGCTCATTTTATACCTCTTCCCAAACTGCCCTTAGCTAAAGAAACCGCCCAGCTTCTGCTGCAGCACGTGTTCCGGCTCCATGGTCTCCCTAGTAATATCGTCTCGGATCGGGGTCCGCAGTGTACTGCCAATTTTTGGAAGGAATTCTGCCGCCTCCTGGGTATCTTGGTCAGCTTGTCCTCAGGGTTTCACCTGCAGACCAATGGGCAAGCTGAAAGGTTAAACCAAGACCTGGAGACAGTTTACCACCCCGGCCAGAAGGTTTGGCTCTCTACCAAGGACCTGCCACTGATGGTCGCATGCAGGAAACTGGCCCCTCGTTTTATTGGACCCTTTCCTATATCCAAGGTATTAAATCCTGCGGCCGTCCGCCTCCTCCTTCCCAGAGTCTTCCGTGTCCATCCCACCTTTCAAGTTTCACGCCTCAAACCTGTCCAGGCTTGCTCCCTGGTTCCCTCCACCAGGCCCCCTCCGGCCGCCCGGGTCGTTGGCGGGGGCCCTGCCTTCACTGTGTGCCGTCTCCTACGCTCCAGACGCAAGGGTCGGCGCTTGCAGTACCTTGTGGACTGGGAGGGCTACAGCCCTGAGGAGCGCTCTTGGGTCCCTGCGCATCACATTTTGGATCCTGGCCTTATTTCCTGTTTCCACCATGATCACCCGGACCAGCCTGGTGGGCCGTCTGGAGCCGACCTGAGGGTGGGGGAGTACTGTCAGCCAGCGGTGCGGGCACTTCTGGTGCTTCCACTTCCAGGGTAGCGCGAACTCGCAACATCTTGCCATCACATAGACACGGTTTTCTCACGCTCGCTGCCAGATTGTCTCGTTGGCTTCCGTGTTTTTTTTTTTTAGACATCCCTGCCCCTCGGTTTTGTTTTCCCCGTATTTTGCTTTCGATTTCGGATCCTCGGTTTTCTTTTGGTTTTTGTTTTTCCTTGGTATCGCGCCATGCCGCCCATCGCAGCTTTGCTTTGTTTTCATTTTTTTTTTTCACAAAACCCCGCTCTCCCTTTCTCTCGGGGTTTTGCTCGCTTAGCGGTCGTGTGTTTTTTTTTTTTTTGTACACTCTGTTTATGTGTTTTTCTGTGGACTATTTCACCTGGAGGACTGTAAGTTTTTGGACCCTGTTTTGTGGATATTTTCTTCCTGAGAGCTGTGAGGTTTTTGTGAATTACTTTACACAGGGGACCATAAGTTTTCGGACACTTTGCTCTTGTGGTTTTTGTGTGGATTACTTTACACAGGGGACCATAAGTTTTTGGACAATTTGCTCTTGTGGGGGTTTTTTTTGGTGTGGATTACCTTACCCTGAGGACCATAAGTTTTTGGACACTTTGTTTTTTTTGTGGTTTCTTGATTATTTTGTATTAAATACTTCTGGTTTGCTTTATTGCTGCGTCCTGCATTTGGGTCCTACTTTTTGCATTACTGACATTCTTGAAACCGGACATAAAATGCTGAAGAATCCATAGCGCTAGCGTAAGCCGCTAAATAGGAAGTGGCTAGCAGCTAATGCTAGTGCTATGGATTCTTCAGCCTTTTATGTCCAGTTTCAAGAATTTCTTTGGATTCTTTAGGAGTAGTAGTTTTTATACCCCTGGCATTGTTGTGTATGTTTTCAAGTTTAGGGCAAAAAAAAAAAAGCACTCAAAGTGCAAAGTGCAGCTGCCCTTTCTCACACAAATATTTGTTGCATTACAGACTTTATTAATCATGTTTAATTATTAGTTAATATTATTATTAGTAGTAGTAGTAGTAGTAGTAGTAGTCGTTAGTAATTAGTTTTTCTTGTTGCCTCCAAAAGGGCTGTATGTGGCAGCGGTTCACATGTGGAGGGCGGAGCCAGACGAAACGAGCGGTAAGACTACATCTGTAGCTGATGTGACTAATCGGTGTGCTCTGTTTAAGTCCGGTGATGGCAATAAAAAAGAGAAAGGCACCAGCCTCAGAGGGAAAAACACACAAAGCAAAAGAGAGGGTTGGAAGGGTCACCAAACGGTGATAGAGTGTGGGCGGATGACAGGGGAAGGCATGCCAGGCCTGGAGTGTGCTCGGGTGGGCGCCAAGGAAAGGCATGCTGATCCGCGGATGCTGAGGAAAGGTGTGGCCATCACCTGCTTCTTGGAACGGGCACTCTATTGTCTGCCATGCCTCTCCAGGGAAGTCCAGATAGTGGTGACAGACAGCTCTGCCTCTCTCTCTCTTGTTCCCCCACTCCTTCATTGCCTGTCTGTCTTTCCTCCAGTGCGGAACCAGTGAGTTTGTTACACTGTACAAGGTCCATCTTCAAAAGCAAATTAGAATAAGTGACATGGAGAACAGCTTTAATGAAGAACAAAAGTTCTTGAAGTTGAATTGCTGAAGCACCAGCTTAAGGTTTGAAACAATGTGTAAACATTAATGTCATTTGTTGTTGAATCGAATATAAAGCAATAAACACAAATGTCTTAAATGGTTTAAACACCAAAGGATTTAGCTCCCAATCTATTGTTACCTGTACATTGATAGTATGGATTCACTTCCTATTAATATAGTCTCCTTCATTGACTGAAGAAGCTTTAATAGGAATGTGGGTTCCACCAATGCCCCAATCACATTTGACTAATCCTGAAATTAAAAGTTATATGATTAGAAACATTTTAATGATTGTGGTGCCATACAACATAGATATATGGATATATTAAATAGTGCTATGTAACTAACATTGTCTTTGTGTTTGTCATTGTATTTTTCCTACATGCTCTGCATTACCTATATTATACAAAAATCTCCCTGTCTTAAAAAACAAAGAGCAATGAAAAAATGTGCTCTGTGTTAAGCATTGATCCATGATGTATCACATTTGATATGTATGGTTTCATACCCTTATCCTTAAAAATCGGTACCAGCAAACAACTTCGACATTCCTCAGGCATCCTCTTACCTTCCAAAATCTTGTTCAACAATCTGGTAAAAAAAAAAACTCTGCCATCTCTCCTAAACATCTCCATGCTTCTACCGGTATGTCATCTGGTCCAACCAACTTTCCACACTTCATCCTCCTAATTGCTGCTCTCACTTACTCCTTACTAATCCTATCTGTTTCCTGCTTTTCCTGCTTTATCTCCACATCATCCAAACTTCTCTCTCTTTCATTTTCCTCATTTATCAGCTGCTCAAAATACTCCCTTCACCCTCGCAACACACTCTCATCACTAGTTAACACACTTTCATCTGCATCTTTTGTTGCTCTAACTTGCAGCACATCCTTTCCAGCTCGGCCACTCTGCCTGGCCAATCAATACAAATCTCCTTACTTGGTGTCCAACTTCTCATATGCCTTTGCCCCATCCCTCTTCACCTGCTGCCACATCTCCTTGTACCTGCCCACTTTTCTCCTCTCTCTCCCGATCCCAATTTTGTTTTGTCAATTCTGCTTTCTCCTTATGCTTTCCTGCACTTCTTCATTCCACTACCAGGTCTCTTTGTCTTCTTTTCTATTTCTAGATGTCACAATAAGTACCTTTCTAGATTTCTGCAGTAGTTGCCCAATCATCCAGCACCTCTTCACCATCACTGAGCTCTGTGACTTCTTCCCTGAACCTTACACTTCAGTCTTGCTCCTTCAGTTTCCGCCATCTTATTCTTCTTTCAATCCTTACTCTTGTCCTCTTCTTCTTTACCTCCAAAACTATCCTACATACCACCATCCAAGCATCCATTTCCTGCATAGAACATAGTCCACCTATGTGCAGCTTCCTCCACTCTTATACGTCACTCTATGATCCTCCTTCTTAAAATAAGTATTTACCACTGCCATTTCCATCCTTTTAGCAATATCTACCACCATCTGCCCTTTCACATTCCTCTCCTTGAGGCCATACCTACCCATCTCCTCCTCATCACCTCTGTTCCCTTCAACAACATGGCCATTGATGTCTGCCCCAATCACTAATCTTTCATTCCGAGGTCATCTAACTCACCCCAGAATTTTTGTTCCTCCTCCATCTTGCAACCCACTGATGACATTTATCATCACCCCTTCAACTTCCAGTTATACATATATACAGTACAGACCAAAAGTTTGGACACACCTTCTCATTCAAAGAGATTTCTTTATTTTCATGACTATGAAAATTGTAGAGTCACACTGAAGGCATCAAGGGCTATTTGACCAAGAAGGAGAGTGATGGGGTGTTGCGCCAGATGACCTGGCCTCCACAGTCACCGGACCTGAACCCAATCGAGATGGTTTAGGGATGAGCTGGACTGCAGAGTGAAGGCAAAAGGGCCAACAAGTGCCAAGCATCTCTCGGGGGACTCCTTCAAGACTGTTGGAAGACCATTTCAGGTGACTACCTCTTGAAGCTCATCAAGAGAATGCCAAGAGTGTGCAAAGCAGTAATCAAAGCAAAAGGTGGCTACTTTGAAGAACCTAGAATATGACATTTTTCAGTTGTTTCACACTTTTTTGTTATGTATATAATTCCATATATAATTCAACGTGTTAATTCATAGTTGTGATGCCTTCAGTGTGAATCTACAATTTTCATAGTCATGAAAATAAAGAAAACTCTTTGAATGAGAAGGTGTGTCCAAACTTTTGGTCTGTACTGTGTAAAAACAACATAGAACCCAAATGCAAAAAAAGAGAAAAATCCAACCTTTCATTTAAGTACATAACTTTGGTGGTAAAAAAAAAAAATCATACATTTATAAAAAAAAAAACCTTGAAATCATGTGTGCCACAATTATTGGCACCCCTAACAATTCCTCTGAAAATTTTTTATTTTTTTTTTTAATATATTTTTCTGTAGTTGCTAAGGTTGGTCAGGGTATCTAGGGACTTTTAATTAGTAATTCATGATTTCCTGTTTCCCTGGGGTATAAATATGACGTGACACAGAGGCCTAATTCTCTTACCCATTTGTCAACATGGCAAAGACAAGAGAACACACCATTCAAGTAAGGCAGATGTGTGTCGACCTTCATAAGTCAGGCAATGGCTACAAGAAAATAGCCACTCGCCTTAACTTGCCGGTATCTACAGTCAGAGGAATCATTAAGAAGTTTAAAACAACTGGAACAGTGACAAACAAGGCTGGAAGAGGTCCCAAGTTTATCTTGCCACAACGCACAGTGAGGAGGATGGTAAGAGAAGTAAAAAAATTTCCCAAGCTCACCGTCACAGAATTGCATCAAAGAGTGGCATCTTGGGGTCACAGAGTCTCCAAAACAACCATCAGACGCTCTCTACATGCCAACAAGCTGTTTGGGAGGCATGCAAGGAAAAAGCCTTTTCTCACTAACACTCACAAACGTAAACGCCTGGAGTTTGCTAAGCGGTACTGGGACTTCAACTGGGATCGTGTGCTTTGGTCAGATGAGACTAAGATTGAGCTTTTTGGCAACAAACACTCTAAGTGGGTCTGGCGTAAAACAAAAGATGAGTATGCCGAAAAGCACCTCATGCCCACCGTGAAGTATGGTGGAGGATCTGTGATGCTGTGGGCCTGTTTCTCTTCCAAAGGCCCTGGGAACCTTGTTAGGGTGCATGGCATTATGAACGCTTTGAAGTACCAGGATATTTTAAATAAAAACCTGATGGCCTCTGCCAGAAAGCTGAAGATGGGTCGTCATTGGGTCTTTCAGCAGGATAATGATCCAAAACATGTGGCAAAATCTACACAAAAGTGGTTCAGCAGTCACAAACTCAAGGTCCTCCCATGGCCATCTCAGTCCCCAGACCTCAACCCAATCGAAAACCTGTGGGGCGAGCTAAAGAGAAGAGTGCATAAGAGAGGACCCAGGACACTGGATGATCTAGAAAGATTGTGCAAATAAGAATGGTCAAAAATCCCTCTCTCTGTGTTCTCCAATCTTGTGAAATGTTATAGGAGGAGATTAAGTGCTGTCTTGTTGGCAAAAGGAGGTTGTACAAAGTATTAACATCAGGGTGCCAATAATTGTGGCACACATGATTTCAAGTTTTTTTTTTTTTTTCTAAATGTGTGATTTTTTTACCACCAAAGTAATGTACTTAAATAAAAGGTTGGATTTTTCTCTTTTTTTGCATTTGGGTTCTATGTTAAAAAAAAGGAGAATTTTTAGAAGTCCACGACCACATCTTAAACAGGGGTGCCAATAATTGTGGAGGGCACTGTATATACATATACATACACACACAGTAAAACCCTATTGTACGAGCAACTAATAGTACGATCAAGTAGTGACTTTACTCGCAAAATTTTGCGATCAAAATTCGAAGGCACGAGCAAACCCACACTGCCGGTTCCCCACTTTTGGCTGAGGGTAGCATCAGTTGCTTAGTTGATCTTGTGTCGCCCAGTCGCTCTTGTTGTTTAGTGCAGCAAAACTTAACTTTTCTATTTTAGTGTTATATTTTTATTTCAAAAGAAATCTTGAAAAATGTCTCCCAAGAAAATCAGTGATGGTGCTGGGAAAAAGAAAATACCGTAATTTCCGGACTATTAAGCGCACCCAAATATAAGCCGCACCCACTGAATTTTACAAAGATTTTTATTTTGAACATATATACGCCGCACCTGTCTATAAGCCGCAGGTGCCTACATTGAAACAAATAAACTTTACACAGGCTTTAACGAAAGTCAGTGCCTGTTACATGACTTGTACCTAAACAGTAGCCTACCAAGAAAGTCATTGGTCACTGTCTTCCTCCTTTCTTCTATCACCATCGGTGGAAGCTTTTCTCCCAATGCCGTACAGCTCAGAACACAGGTGAAGTGCGTTTTTTCATGCCCGGTTGTTTTCAGCGTGACGCATGATTTGCATTTCCAGTTGACAGTCTGAGTGAGAGGCAGGTCAAACGTCAGAGGAACCTCATCCATATTTATCATGTGGTGCGGGCCGATTCTGTGGGAGCGCACCCGATTTGATATAAAGAATTTCATTAGTTCACCTTAACCTGTTCGGCAATTTCATTGGTCTAATGTTATGGGGCTCAGTTTTTTGGCTTAAAGCTTGTGAAACCGGGAATAACCCAGGAAAAATCCATACATTGTTTAAGCCACGGGGTTCAAAGAGTGGGAAAAAAGTAGCGGCTTATAGTCCGGAAAATACGGTAAATAGAATTACTATAAAACCAAGAAGGAAACAGTCGAAAAGTACGAGCGTGGTGTGCTCACTCGTGACCTATGTAAGCAGTATGGGGTGTCTAACTCCACCATTAGCAACATAGTGAAGAATAAAAAGATTAACTGAAGAGAAGGAGATTCTCCTTCCAAAACTAACTTCCTTCCTCTCTCACCATCCACCAACATCTCACACTCGCAATCAACCACTACTACTGTCAAGAATCCTCCTGTCACGCCCCCTCCACGGCTCTCTCTCAGCCGGTCCCAGCGCTAATCGCCAACACCTGTCACTCGTTACCGGTTCCCCTTCATAAGCTCCCGTTCCGGCTGTCGGATCTACATGATTGCCACAGTTATCTTCAGGACTTATCTTCCAGTGTTCCGCCTGTCGCGCCCCTGACATCCACTGAGAGCGCCATCACGCCTCAGACAGCCATAGACACCCAGACACCCAGAAAGGGTGCCGTCATGCCCCAGAGTTCCGCCAAAGGCATCACTATGCTCCTGAATTCCGCCAAAGGCATCACTGTGCTCCTGAGTCCTGCCGAGGTTGCCGTCGCACTCCAGAGTTTGCTCCAACCTCCTTTACGCAGTATCCCCGCATTACGGATCCTACCCGCCTTACGGATCCTACACGCTTTACGGATTATCTCAGCATTACGGATCCTACCTGCTTTACAGATCCTACCCGCTTTATGCTTTATCCCCGCGTTACAGTTTGTAACCCTCCCAGACTTGTGTTTGTGTGCTGAACTTTTGAATAAAGTTGATTGAGTTACTTCCGCTTCCCCTGCGTGGTCACGGTCTTAACAACCACATGGGTAAATGTTAAATTATGTTTACCGTATGGTACTGTATCTGTATTAATTTATCTTTATTTTTATTTCAGTATTTTATTATCTTATTATTAATAATGGCTTTCTTTATGTCAATACAGTCATTTGCGGTGTATTTGTTAAAATAGGCTACAAATAATTTTTAAAGTGCAGAAATAAGCAATTAAATGAGGTCTCAGAATGGATGAAATCGCTTTTACATTAAATCTTTATGGGGAAAATTTGTTTGAAGGTATGGACCTATGAGCAATTTTCTCGAATTATGCTTGTCCAACGGAGTTTTACTGTATATATATATATATATATATATATATATATTTCATGGTTTTTTTTTATTCATACTTGTCAGATTATATTTTCATATACTTTTATACTAATTTTATTTATTTTTTTACGTTATTTTACTCTTATTTTTATCTTATATTGTATTTCTTTCATGTTTACAAGTTGGAAAGTCGTAAAAAGCATTTCACTATGTCATACTCTGTATGAATGTGTATGTGTACTACAGAAAACTTTATCATGATGGGAAATCAGGGATCCATGCTCGGCCGTAATTAATCAGTCCCAAGAAGCTCTGCGTCTGTTTCACAGTCTGAGGTCTTAAAAACCTAGTCACAAGCTGTACTTAGTCCAGTGATATCTTACATTTGCCTTCTGAGCTTACATGGCACAGATATGAGTTCTTTCGCTTCACCCACTGTAGTTTTTGGCATTAAGCTTTAAATCCAGCCTGAGCCATGACGTTGCAGACAATCACTGCAGCTTTGTGGCAGTCCTGCTCAGTCAGTCCTGTAAAAAAGGATGCCACCTGCATATTGGAGGATGCAGGTTGTTTCTGGCAGGTGGAAATCAGCCAAAGTTCTGTGCACTACAGTGGAGAATATGGCTGGTGAGTCAACAAAGCCCTGAGGAAGATGGGTCCAGGTGAATTGACATGCGAAAATGCGAAAAGCATCTGTGACTCTGAGGCCAATGGGAAACTAAAAAAGGCAATCAGAGTAGATCAATCACAGTAAAAAATCATCTGTGAGTTGGTAGTATAGAATTAACAATGGTAGCTACATTGTGCACCAAAGGAACTAACGGAATAAATATCTTATTCATCTCTTGTAAATCTCCAGCATTTTTTTTTATCTGCCTTCAAGGCTGGATTAATTGGTGTTTTATAAGGTGAATGTGTCTTGATCAAATCTTCCGGATTTGGCTGTGGCTCAGTTAAGTGCATGAGGACAGTAGGACAAGGTCCAAGATGGCAGCTGGCAGTAGCTCGTAGTGGCCGCTCCAGACCCAAAATCTTGCTCTGTCTTGCCCTGTTTGCACTAGGTTGCACATGATGCACTTTATGTGGCAAGGACACTTACTAGTCCTTAGCCCTGTGTTTTCTGTTATGTACCTATATGTTGTTTTATGTAGCACCAGTGTCCTGGAGGAATGTTGTTTCTTTTTCACTGTGTACTGCATCAGCTATATATAGTTGAAATGACAATAAAAGCTTCTTAACTTGACTTAAAAGACAACCAAACATTGGTTTGAAAAAACTGAATCTTCATTCCCATTTTATGCATCATATCTCTTCCTAAAGGTTATTTAAGTAGAATTATCTAAATAATTATTAGTCCAATAACCTATTACTATACATAATATTTTTGAGGATTTTCTTATGGCAATAGGCGAGAGATGATATGATCCATCTTCTTTACACAGAACAAAGTACAAGTCTCTGCATTTGGATAACAAATTTTGTGTTAGGAGGAAAAGTAGACTATAAAGCCAAAACAAAATTGTAGTCTTTCCAATATTTCTTTTTTCTCAAAAAAAGATTTTTTTGTGGCACAGGTTCTCTTTAGAAATGTTACATTTGCATGAGTCTCTTGTAAATGTTTTGCTAATTTTACTAAAAATAAAATGTTACCCACCCTGACTGCTAATGACTTTGCCTCCTTCTATGATGAGAAGATTAAGCAAATCTGCCAGACCTTCACTTCCTCCCCAATGATTACACAACACAGCCAACAATCCATTACGTCTGTTTCAAGCTTCTCAACCTTAACAGAAGATGAGATACTGCAAGTCATCCAATCTTGCAATCCCACCACCTGTCCTCTGGATCCAATCCCTTCAACTATGGTTCAGACCATCAAACTAAATCTCCTGCCCTTTATCTCCACAATCATCAACGGCTCACTAACATCTGGCTATGTACCAACTACCTGATCCTAACCAGTCTGGGTTCAAAGCGGCACATTCCACAGAGATGGCCCTTTTGGCGGTTTCTGAGAAACTGCATGCTGCTCAGTCAGCCAAGCTGTCATCTGTACTTATCTTCCTGGACCTTTCAGCAGCATTTGACACAGTCACCCCAAGACACTTTTGTCAACTCTCAAGAGCCTTGGCATCCGCGGAACAGCATGGAAATGGTTTGCTTCCTACCTGGAAGGTCGCTCATACCCTGTAACATGGAGGGGATCCACATCTGCCCCATGCAGACTAACCACTGGTGTCCCACAAGGCTCGGTACTTGGTCCCCTCCTTTTCTCTCGCTATACCCACTCAATTGGTGAAGTCATATCATCACATGGTTTTTCTTACCACTGCTATGCAGATGACACTCAACTAATCTTTTCTGTCCCTCCATCAGATACCACCGCTTCCGCTTGGATCTCGGCATGCTTGACAGACATATCTTCATGAATGAGAGCTCACCAACTAAAACTCAACCCCAGCTAAACAGAACTGTTGGTCATCCCAGGTGATTCATCTCCAGGTCAAGATCTCCAAATAACACTTCATGACTCTCTGCTCTCCCCTTCAGCCACTTCTCGTAACCTTGGGGTAACTATGGACAATGAACTGTCCTTCTTCCCACATGTCGCTAATGTGGCTCGTTCTTGTCGATTTCTTCTCTACAACATCCGAAGGATTCTACTATTTCTGTCCACACAGGCTGCCCAGGTGCTTGTTTAGTCTCTTGTCATTTCAAGATTTGACTACTGCAACTCTCTGCTGGCAGGTCTTCCCCTGAACCCTATTCGTCCACTGCAAATGATCCAAAATGCAGCTGCACAGCTTGTGTTCAATCAGCCCAAGTTCTCCCACACCACCCCACTGCTGTGCTCCCTTCACTGGCTTCCAGTAGCTGCACATATCAGATTCAAAACACTGATGCTTGCTTACAAGGCCAAAAATGGACCAGCGCCATCTTACCTCCGTGACCTCATCACATCTCGCACTGCACCACGCTGTCTGGGATCCTCCAGCACTGCTCGACTCTCAGAATGAGAGGTAAGTAGACTTCAAGGCTCTTCTCTGTTCTGGCACCGTGGTGGTGGAATGAACTTCCCCAAGATGTCCGTACAGCGGAGTCCCTGACTATCTTCAAGCGACGATTAAAGACCTACCCCTTCCTGAAACACTTAAGCACTTTCCAAGTTTGCCTTGTAGAATTCAAGAGTTATATTTATATTAAGTTTGTAATCTGGCACACTGGTGTAGATTTATTCATTGCTAGAGACTCAAAGCACTTTTGTATGTCGCTCTGGATAAGGGCATCTGCTAAATGCCGCAAATGAAAATGTAATTGTAATTCATAATTGTATTAAATTGTGTAACATATTTCGAAAAATATTATTCTGTTACCATTCACTTTCATAAAAAAAGAAAAGAAAAATGCAGGAGAGATGCATTAACGGTGTATGGGGAATACATTTATTTTTATATTACGCAATAAAATGGCTGTAAAAAATAGCGTTTGACCAAGATGTAGGAAGAAATATATATATATATTGCTTTCTGCAATTGTCATTCAGCGCACTTGGGGATTTCTGCATAAAGCTAGCCACTTTGTGAAGTCTAACCTACTTGGGGCATACTCACTCAGTGAACGGATCCAAGTCCATTAAATCACTTGAGTCAGTAAGCATCTTGCTAGCTTTTGCTATGGAATTCCACTAGAGGACATTGACTGAAACCATGGTCTCATGAATCCCTTATTAATCACAATATTAAATGTTTAAGCAAATGTGCAAAACCTTTTAAAGAAAGGAAAAAATGTATTTAATAACTATAATACATATATTAGTTATCACAACAAATGCAAATTGAGTAAATAAAAAAATGCAATTGTACAAATCTAATGCAAGAAATTTTTTTTAACAAAATATAAAAATCTAAAAATAGAATAATTAACTATACATAGACTGACATGCAAGCCATGTGTACTTGATTCAGTCACAGGTTTGCATTCAGAAAGTTTAACTCCTGCACTTAGCCTGCTTTGTCTGTCAGCAACAATCTGGCCTGCTTTAAAAAAAAAGATTCTTTCAGATGGCACAGATGTGGTCACAATGCACAACATTGTCATCATAATGGTAACTAATTTTTATATAGACCATTTCAAGGATGCAAACAATAATGGGATTGGGATGGTACTGCACATGATAGAGAGATACTTTTTCATCCCATTGGGAAATGTACAGCTTCCAGCAGTATTCACAAACATAGGCAATAAGGCATGCAATAAATATGACAAAATACTAAATTACATTAAAGAAAAGACTCTGTGCAAAAAAAACTCAGTTTGTTGAGTCAAGTGCAAGTTAAGTGTCAAAATCCTGTGTGACTCAAAGTGTTTTGGAGAGTTATGTGTGAACCGGAGTGTTAATGTGCATATTGTACTCTGTGTAGTGCAGTTCAGAATGGCTGAGGAAGTTCATAACAGTGAGGATGTATGGTACTTTGGACTGCACTCCCAGGTATTTGTAAGTCTTTACAATCTCCACACAGGCTCCGGTTGTGTCCTAGGTCTTCTGAAGTCCAAAACCATCTCCCTGGTTTTTGTGGGGTTGAGGTGCTGGTGGTTGAATTCATAAGATGCAAAGAAGTCCTGGATTAGTTTCCTGTACTCCTCATGTCCTCTTTTGATACATCCCACAAGAGCAGTGTCGTCTGCAAACTTTTGTACGTGGCAGGACATTAAGTTGCATTTAAAGTCTGATGTGTACAGGGTGAACAGGACCAGAGAGAGCACAGTCCCTTTCGGCACTCCTGTACTGGTGACTACCATGCTAGACCTGCGGTCCTCCAGTCGCACGTACTGAGGTCTGCCTGTCAGGTAGTCTGTCATCCATGCCACCAGGTGTGAGCCCACTCCCATCTCTGTCAGTTTACCTCTGAGGAGCAGCGGCTGGATGGTGTTGAAAGTCAAGTCAAGAAGCTTTTATTGTAATTTCAACCATATATAGCTGACGCAGTACATGGTGAAATGAAACAACATTCCTCAAGAACCCTGATTCTACATTAAACAACAATGACAGAAACAGAAAACAGAGGGGCAGGGGTGGGCAAACTTTTTGACCAACGGGCCACAATGGGTTCTAACGGGCCAGGATATACATACATATACACACACATATATATACACACACATACATTATATATATATATATATATATATATATATATATATATATATATACACATATACATATATATATATATATATATATATATATATATATATATATATATATATATATATATATATATATATATATATATATATATATATATATATATATATATATATATATATATATATATATACACATATATATATATATACATATATATATATATATACATATATATACACATACACACAGTACAGACCAAAAGTTTGGACACACCTTCTCATTCAAAGAGTTTACTATGAAAATTGTAGAGTCACACTGAAGGCATCAAGGGCTATTTGACCAAGAAGGAGAGTGATGGGGTGCTGCGCTGGAAGACCTGGCCACCACAGTCACCGGACCTGAACCCAATCGAGATGGTTTAGGGGTGAGCTGGACCGCAGAGTGAAGGCAAAAGGGCCAACAAGTGCCAAGCATCTCTCGGGGAACTCCTTCAAGACCATTGGAAGACCATTTCAGGTGACTACCTCTTGAAGCTCATCAAGAGAATGCCAAGAGTGTGCAAAGCAGTAATCAAAGCAAAAGGTGGCTACTTTGAAGAACCTAGAATATGACATTTTCATTTGTTTCACACTTTTTTGTTATGTATATAATTCCATATATAATTCCTAATTCCACGTGTTAATTCATAGTTTTGATGCCTTCAGTGTGAATCTACAATTTTCATAGTCATGAAAATAAGGAAAACTCTTTGAATGAGAAGGTGTGTCCAAACTTTTGGTCTGTACTGTGTGTTATATATATATATATATATATATACACATACACATACACACACACACACGCACACAGTGGAACCCGGTTATCTCGCCCTCGGTTAACTCGACAACCCTATTAAGTCGACGTTTTCGAAGTGGAACCGCCAAATTCTCGCTTTTTCTTAGCATTTTTTATCGGTTATGTCGACTTTTTTTATGACGCGGAACCCTAATATCTCGAGCACAAGGGGGGAATAATTTGAAATTTTAACGTCAGTTATGTCGATCGGCACTGTGCAGCCGCAGAAGAACTCGCGAAAGTGGCGGAAAAATCAAACCTTACAGATACTACAGGTGTTTGTATTGTATACTGGTGAATCTCTGCTGTTAGTAAGTGCACATATGCATTTTTATGTTAAATGTTATGCGATGAACGGAGCGGCGTTCGGCTTTAACTCCTTACCGAGAGCCGTGCTCCTTACGGCGAGCACGGCTCTCTCGGTAAGGAGCACGGCTCTCGGTGAGGAGTTGAAGCCGGAGCTTCAGAGAAAGCGGCCGGCACCTGCCACGCCTTCGGCCGTTCACGTTTAAGACTTTTCTGTCCCTCGTTTTGGTTTTGGGTTCGGTTTTGAATCTTCCGGGTTTTTCCGGCCGCGCCGTGCCGCCGGTCGCGGTATTTTGAATTTCCTATTTTTCCATTCACAAACTCTCTGTCTCTCTCTCTTCTCGCCGGCTTATCTCCCCTCGGCATCGCGGACGTAAGTTTTTCGGACACTTTGCTTTGTGTGTTTGTGCGGATTACTTCAGCCTGATGGTCATAAGTTTTCAGAAACTTAGTTACTGTTTATTTTCTTTTTTCCACATGTGGACTAAATGTGAGACGGCACTGTGCAGCCGCTGTTTTTTTTTTTTTTTGAGCGATCTGTGTGTTTATAATGTTGAAGAATATAATAAAGGTTTGTATGGAGAATGGACGGTGGTTTGTATTGTATACTGGTAAATCTCTGCTGTTAGTAAGTGCACTTATGCCTTTTGTTGTTAACAAACGTATGTACATTTTATAGCATGCCTTCATCAAACAAATCGCAACGCTGTTGTGTAAAACCCTCCAAAACACGTGCATGCACATTCTCATTTATTAACGCACATCATTGTACATAAAGAAATTTCGAGCACGTTAATATATTGCCGCCATTTTGATTTTTGTTTATCTCGATCATCGGTTACCTCGATGCTTTTTGGCGACCCCCTAGGACATCGACATAACCGGGTTCCACTGTGTGTGTGTGTATATATAATGTGTATGTATGTATGTATGTATGTATGTATGTATGTATGTATATCCTGGCCCAGCCCCTCTGTCAAATTTTAGAACCCATTGTGGCCTATATATATATATATATATATATATATATATATATATATAATATATACATACATACAGTGAGGAAAATAAGTATTTGAACACCCTGCTATTTTGTTTCTACTCCCACTTAGAAATCATGGACGGGTCTGAAATTGTCATTGTAGGTGCATGTCCACTGTGACATACACAGACATAATAAAAAAAAAAAATCCAAAATCACAATACATGATTGTTAAACTATTTATTTGTATGATACAGCTGCAAGTAAGTATTTGAACACCTGTCTATAAGCTAGAATTCTGACCCTCAAAGACCTGTTAGTCTGCCTTTAAAATGTCCACCTCCACTACATTTATTATCCTAAAATAGATGCACCTGTTTGAGGTCGTTAGCTGCATAACGACACCCCATACAATCAGTAAGAATCCAACTGCTTACATAGTCAAGACCAAAGAGCTGTCCAAAGACACTAGAGACAAAATTGTACACATCCACAAGGCTGGAAAGGGCTACGGGAAAATTGCCAAGCAGCTTGGTGAAAAAAGGTCCACTGTTGGAGGAATCATTAGAAAATGGAAGAAGCTAAACATGACTGTCAATCTCCCTCGGACTGGGGCTCCATGCAAGATCTCACCTCGTGGGGTCTCAATGATCCTAAGGAAGGTGAGAAATCAGCCCAGAACTACACGGGAGGAGCTGGTCAATAACCTGAAAAGAGCTGGAACCACCATTTCCAAGGTTACTGTTGTTAATACACTAAAACGTCATGGTTTGAAATCATGCATCACGGTTCCCCTGCTTAAACCAGCACATGTCCAGGCATGTCTTAAGTTTGCCAATGACCATTTGGATGATCCAGAGGAGTCATGGGAGAAAGTCATGTGGTCAGATGAGACCAAAATAGAACTTCTGGGTCATAAGTCCACTAAACGTGTTTGGAGGAAAAATAATGATGAGTTCCCAAGAACACCATCCCTACTGTGAAGCATGGGGGGTGGTAGCATCATGCTTTGGGGGTGTTTTTCTGCACATGGGACAGGGCGACTGCACTGTATTAAGGAAAGGATAACCGGGGCCATGTATTGCGAGATTTTAGGGAACAACCTCCTTCCCTCAGTTAGAGCATTGAAGATGGGTCGAGGCTGGGTCTTCCAACATGACAATGACCCGAAGCACGCAGCCAGGATAACCAAGGAGTGGCTCTGTAAGAAGCATATCAAGGTTCTGGCATGGCCTAGCCAGTCTCTAGACCTAAACCCAATAGAGAATCTTTGGAGGGAGCTCAAACTCCGTGTTTCTCAGCGACAGGCCAGAAACCTGACTGATCTAGAGAAGATCTATGTAGAGGAGTGGGCCAAAATCCCTCCTGCAGTGTGTGCAATCCTGGTGAAAAACTACAGGAAACGTTTGACCTCTGTAATTGCAAACAAAGGCTACTTTACCAAATATTAACATTGACTTTCTCAGGTGTTCAAATACTTATTTGCAGCTGTATCATACAAATAAATAGTTAAAAAATCATATATTGTGATTTTTGGATTTTTTTTTTTTTAGATTATGTGTCTCTCAGTGGAAATGCACCTACGATGACAATTTCAGACCCCTCCATGATTTCTAAGTGGGAGAACTTGCAAAATAGCAGGGTGTTCAAATACTTATTTTCCTCACTGTATATAATAAATATGTATGTATGCAATAAATATAAAATTTCTCATGATCAATTTTTGAAGGGGACACAAATAATAGTCAAATTGTACTTATAAAAACACAGTGTCCCCACAGTCAAAAACTTTGCGCAGGTTAAAAAAAACAAGTTTTTCTCAGGTTCAATGACAAAGCAAAACAAGGAATTAAAAAAAAGTTTACATTTTTATTGAACATTAATTGACACTTAAGAACCGAATAGAAATTGGGGTCATCCCGGTCCCCCCCCCGGGATTTACGCCCATGTTTACCTACCTATTTTAATATAATTTGGTCACGTTCGGCGGGCCAGATTAATAAATCCAACGGCCGTAGTTTGCCCATGTCTGGGCTAAGGACTAGTAAGTGTCCTCCCCACATAAAGTGCAACCTGATGCAAACAGTGCAAAGACAACACAAGACAGTGCAAAGACAACACAAGACAGTGCAGGACAAAACACAAAATAGCTCCATCATGAAAACCTGTTATAACAAGACAAAGTAAACAAAATTGAACAGTAGCCAAAATGTAAACAAAATATAGCAGCAGTTTAGGAAAGGTGCAAAAAACAGCATGTAAACAGATTGTAGTACTGAAGTCATGGGTGTGCAAAGTGAGTACGAGTGTGTGTTGAGTCCGGGTTGTACAGATCAGTCACACAGTTGTGTGTGTGTGTGTGTGTGTGTGTGTGTGTGTGTGTGTGTGTGTGTGTGTGTGCGCGCAGTGATGCAGCTGCTCAAGATGCTCTCAATGGTCCCTCTAGAATGTGGTCAGAATGGGGGGAGGGAGATGAGCTTTTCAGCCTTCTCAGTTAGTAAAGACGCTGCTGGGCTTTTTTGGTGATGGAGCTGGTGTTGAGTGACCAGGTGAGTTTATCCGCCAAGTGAACAAGGAATTTGGTGCTTTTGACGATCTGCAGTCCAGAAATGTAATCCTCACAGCCCTGCTGGCGGTGTCCAGATGAGAGCGGGATCAGTGTGACATGCTGATGATAGCATACTCCACTCCCACCTTCTCCTGTTATGCAAACTGAAGAGGGTCGAGGGCATGACGGACCTGAGGCCTATCATGTTGTGTAGCAACACCCGCTCCATGGTCTTCATTATGTGAGCTGTCACGGCGACTGGCCTGAAGTCATTTATACCTCCAGGGTGTGGCTTCTTTGGAACTGGGGTGATGCAGGATGTTTTCCACAGCCACGGGACCCTTTCCGGTTCCAGGCTCAGGTTATAGATGCGCTGTAGAGGGTCTCTCAGCTTTGATGCAAAGGCCTTCAGTAGTCATGGAGAAACTTTATCTGAGCCAGCTGCTTCGCTAGGATGAAGCCTCCTTAGCTCTCTGCACAACTGGTCTGCTGTTATCATGGGTGGAGGGACACTCTCCCCTGTGCTACAGTTAGTTCCAGGGGGTAGAGAGAGCAGAAGTGAGGGTGGGGGTGCAGTGTACTGAAGTGTGAATGAGCTGGGGTGGTTGTTGTTCCTCTTCTTCTTTTAGCTGCTCCCATTAGGGGTCGCCACAGCGGATCATCTGTCTCCATACCACCCTGTCCTCTACATCTGCCTCTTTCACACCAACTACCTGCATGTCTTCCCTCACCACATCCATGAACCTCCTCCTTGGCCTTCCTCTTTTCCTCCTAGCTGGTGGCTCCATCCTCAGCATTCTTCTACCAATATAATTCATGTTCCTCCTCTGCACATGTCCAAACCATCTCAATCTCGCCTCCCTCACCTTGTCACCAAAACATCCTACATGCGCTGTCCCTCTAATAAACTCATTTCTTATCTTGTCCATCCTCGTCAATCCCAACGAAAACCTTAACATCTTCAGCTCTGCTACCTCCAGCTCCACCGACTGTCTTTTACTCAATGCCACTGTCTCTAATCCATACAACATCACAGGTCTCACCACAGACCTATAAACTTTCCCTTTCATTCTTGCAGATACTCTTCTATCACAAATCACTCCTGTCACTCTTCCCCACCCACTCCACCCTGCCTGCACTCTTTTCTTTACTTCTCTAACACACTCTCCATTACTTTGCACTGTTGACCCCAGGTACCTGAACTCCACCTTCTCCACCTCTTCTCCCTGCAACCGCATCACTCCACTGCCCTCCCTCTCATTCACATACATGTACTCCGTCTTACTTCTATTGACTTTCATTCCCCTTCTCTCCAGCGCATATCTCCACCTCTCCAGGCTCTTCTCAACCTGCTCCCTACTCTCACCACAAATCACAATATCATCTGCAAACATCATAGTCCAGGGAGACTCTCGTGTCTAATGATGTCCGGTTCGTGAACAAATCGTTCATTTGAACTGGTTCTTTTTAGTGAACCGGTCGAACCAGTTCATCAAATCGGACTGAATCGTTCAAAACAGTTTGCGTCTCAAATCAGCACTAATCAACAAAATTACTCAAGTTACTCACTTTTGAATGTGTATGACCGTCTATCCGACTCAAAATAAATCAATATCCCTGAGAATGGGGTTCTTCTCTAGTTTCTCCAACAGTACACACATTAAACTAAAACATGCTGCTGAACAAGTGATCATCACTGAGCATGCGCATCCCTGCTGATTCCAAGCAGCACACATACTGCTGTTCTCGAGTCACCAGTACTGTATCAAGGACCGTTTCTTTCGGACACGTCCGACATACTACTGATACCAACGAATTGTTTATACTGAGCATGCGCGACCTACCGAGCAGTACGCGTGCTGTCTGACATTAATACACACACACACACACACTTTTTGGACTCCGAATCAGATGCGTTCGACATACTGTAAAGGCTGGTGCTGCGCTGCTGATATATGAGCACAGGTGAACTGAGGATTTAAATGAAAAGTAAGTTTTTTTACTAGCAAAACATCAACGGTTTTGCACATCAGTGCCTGTATTGGGTGATTTAGTGCAAAACGTAAATGTAAGGAACATTTCTAAGATGATGATGATTTAATTTAAACAGATAAGCTATATGCCCTCATGCAATAGACATGACTTTATTTAAATGCGTTTAGTGTGCATGTTCATCCACCGAGATGATATTTGGATATGCATGACGTCATTACGTAAGGACGTAAAAGAACTGGTGAACCGTTTTTTTTAACAGGTTCTTTGAAAAGAACTGTCCGTAAGAACTGATTCGCAAAAAAGAATCGGACTTCCCATCACTACTCCTGTCTGACCTCGTCCGTCAACCTGTCCATCACCACTGCAAACAGGAAAGGGCTCAGGGCCGATCCTTGATGCAGTCCAACCTTCACCCTGAACCAGTCTGTCGTACCTACTGCACACTTCACTGCCATCACACTGTCCTCATACATGTCTTGCACCACCCTCACATACTTCTCTGACACACCTGACTTCCTTATACAATACCACAACTCCTCTCTTGGCAGTCTGTCGTACGCTTTCTCTAAATCCACAAATACACAATGCAATTCTTTCTGTCCTTCTCTATACTTCTCCATCAACACCCTCAAAGCAAATAATGCATCTGTGGTGCTCCTCCTCAGCATGAAACCATACTGTTGCTCACAGATGGTCACCTCTTCTCTCAGCCTGGCTTCCACTACTCTTTTCCATAACTTCATGGTTGTTCAAGACACATTAAACGCTTAACTGAAGTACTGACTGAATCTGGATGCCTACAATTAAATCCTTAGATAAAAAGTCAGAAACATTTGGTCATACTATTTGGATAATGTTTATGTTGTGCTTGGTGAGGGTCGGAGCAAGTTAAAGGTAACCGGGGAGGTTATTAGCACACTAGTGCATATCCGGGTAAGTCTTTATATCTGTGCTAATAATAATTGCTAACTGATTTCTATTAAGTTGTAGGGAATCAAATTTAAGGTTATAAATGATGTACTAGAGCTTTAAGTAAGATCTAGAGATAATAATGCGAGAATAGTAATTTGGAATCGCGGGAATAAAAAGTCTGTGAGAGTGTAGAAAGGGACAAATGTGCTGTTTAATAGGCTGTGGTTAATGTATGAGTTTCATCTCCCAATGTTCAATAAACCAGGTGTTGTGATCGCCAGAGCTCCTTGTTGGTGTTCTACAGTAACTGCAGTGGTGAGAAACCAATCGGCAGAACAAAGCCAAGCCCCCACGAATCCAAACAAAATGATTTTGTTCCCGCATAACTTATTGCATTTGTAAATATTTATGTGCAAAATTAACTAGGAATAGAAGCACCACACAAACATGCTCTCCATCAATAGGCAGTCAAGTCAGATTTATTTCTATAGCACTTTTCACAACAGACATTGTCTCAAAGCAGCTTTACAGAATTTTTCATTAACTTTTTAATGATAAAGCTGATTAGGCAAACATTAGGCAAAACATTCTGACTATTAATTCAAATCCAATCTGTTATAAATAACCCTGTAGACATCAATAAAATTATAACAATCAATTACAGTCTTTCCCAATTATTAGTTTCATTCATTACCATATAAAAATCACCAACCTGTGTTCTAGATCTTTTACCTACATGTTCCTTAAAACAAATAATTCCAGAAATAATTGAACCAATTCCTAATATAATAAATTATTTAATTAGTACTGGTTATGTACCTGATCTTTCAATCTGACAGTGATCAATCCCCAAATTAAAAAACCATTGACCCCTCTCAGCTCTCCAACTATAGGTCAATATCAAAACTCCCATTTATTTCCAAGAGTCTAGAAAAGGTTGTAACACAGCAGTTCTGCTCACACTTAGGAGTACAGTATTTAGGAATAACATTTATAAAATATATCAGTCAGGATTTAGGCCTCATCACAGCACAGAGACAGTGCTGGTTAAAGTGGTAAATGACCTGCTATTGGCCTCTAATCACGGCTGTGTCGCCTTACTTGTGTTGCTTGATCTTAGTGCAGCTTTTGCCATCACTGATCATACATGTACTGTAATATCCTCCTTGCTATACTAGAAACTGTTGTTGAAATAAAGGGAACAGCTCTCTCATGGATCAGATCTTATTTGACTGATAAATATCAGTTTGTTAATATAAATTGTGAGTTCTCCACAATCGGAGAACGGAGGCGAAAGCCGGAGTAACAGCAAACAAAGCTTTATTGAACACAAAGGCAGAGCCAGCACAAATACCTGCGTTCGCAGGGATAATCCAGATAACGGAGCCCGGGGAAAGGGAAGATATAATCCCAAGCGCGCCTGGGGAGAGGTGCGGTCCACGCGAAGAGAGAGTAAGTCCGAGGCGAACGGCACGTAGCGGGGATGAGTATCCGCGAGCACACGCCAACACGAACACACAGGCTCATACGTGGACGGGCACGAACGTGCAATAACGGACAGGGAGCGGGGGGTCAGTGAGCGGTTTATATTGGGTCTGGGAGTGAGTGAATAACAAGCTCCAGGTGTGCGTGTTTGAAGCTGCGCGCTAGGGAGCATGCGGAGGCAATGACAGCCACTGAAGGGGGCGTGGCAGGTGGATTCCTGACACCCTGAGGTAAAGTTTGGTGTTTTGTGAATATCTTTATAAGGCCTGCTGCTTTATTCATTATATATGCTGCCTCTGGGTGAAATTACATGGTATCAGCTTCCATTGCTATGCTTATGATACACAGTTGTATGTTTCAGCAAAACCTGTTGAGAGAGATCAGCTTAACAGTATTGTAGAAATGCAGAAAAATAAGTTCATGCTTTTGTTACATCTTGATTAGACTACTGAAATGCTTTCTGTCTGGACGTTCTAGTAAGTTCATAAATAAGCTTTAGTTAGTCCAGAATGTAGCAGCATAAGTCCTTACTAGAACCAGTAAATATGACCACATCACTGTCGAGAAAAATGTTTATCTAGAGTGTGTTTTAATCCAACTAATATCCATCCTACAAATTGACCTAATAATTAGTATAGAACCTATTAGATACAATAGAAGCAGCTTGATTTAAAACCTATTTTAGCCTATGTGTTTTAATCAATCTCATGTAGTCTATGTACTCCAAGTATAATTAACATAAAGGCGATCAGATATTAATAAATAGAGTAGAGTAGAGTCTGACTGGTGTTATGAGTGTGTTGGAAAGACAAGAAAGAACAACATACAAGGCAGACTTAAGCATGTTTATTGTGCAGAGAAGAGGTGAGATTTACGATGCTGTTAGTGGTAAATGCTCCGAAGAGATGTCCCAGGACGTCTGTAAGTTGGAGCTGAATAAAAGAAACAAACAAACAGAGATCACAATGACTGAAAACATACAACTAATATGTGCATGTAACAACAAAAGTAATAAGCTTACAATCATTATAGTTGTGAAGCTTAACACATTATGCTCCAGTCAGTTCAGATAATATAAATGAAGTATGACCTAGACACTAACATAACCACATAGAATAATGTAGTTAAACATATACAAATAGACAATTTAAGTAAAATAATTTAGCTTGATTTAATACAAATTGAATAGCAAATAGCATTATAAAAGCAGAACACTTACACAGAGTAGATGTAGGGAAGATAAAGTAGGCCGCAAAATGGTTGTCCACACATAAAAACCTGAGAGCAGGAGGAAGCAGTGCCTGGTTGTACCAGAGGGGGTGAAAGTTGTATATACATTCTTTTCTTAAGTGACATAGAGAAAAGGCCGTAAATAAGGGCAATGGGGGAACAGGAAAACCCAAATATGGAATCACAGGAAGGGGACTTTGCTAGGATGAAGAAAATAGAAAAAAAGTAAAGGTGTCATGTAACACCAGGGTATAAGAATGAGTGTGTGCAAAGTGTGTGTGCACTTGATCATTTTTGACAGCTAGGAATGGCTTCAGCCTTAAGATCCATAAAGCCGCTGAGCAATTTAAGATTTTTGAGGACTGCTTCATCAACAGTCTACTACAATAGCTCAGGACCACAGTTTGCATGAATATTTCTGCATTTAGCAGGGGCGGTCATATTAACGGGACCCCAGTGGAGAGAGTGGAGAGTTTCCGGTACCTAGGTGTTCACATAACACAGGACCTGTCTTGGTCCTGTCACACCAACACCCTGGTGAAGAAGGCCCAGCAGCATCTGTACCATCTGAGACGCTTAAGGGACCAGAGCTAGGAAGATTATGAAGTACCTCAGCCATCCCAACAATGGACTCTTTTCTTTGTTGCGTTCAGGGAAACGCTTCCGCTCCCTGAAAGCGAACACAGAGAGAATGAGGAGAAGCTTCTCCCCGCAGGCCATTCGAAGTTTAAACCAGGAAACACCCAGGATCTAAAAACTGGCCCACTCTCTCCATCATTACACTTTTTCTCTGCACATATCTCACTTTTCGCACTACGACACTTTAAACTCTGGACTCACACAGCACAGTGCACTTTATATTTTTATACCACACCATACCGCACACGGACACTTTACACCACACCATACTGTATACGGACACTTTATGGACAATCAAAAAACACCTTAAATTGGTTACTATTGTTTACTGTTCTACTGTTTACTGTCATAAGCATTTTTTGTATATACATCTGTCTCTCTCATATACATCTTTATATACATCTTCATATATTCTTATATTTTATATAGTTTTATACTTAATTTAGCTGCCTTCTATTTCTTTGTTTTATTTTTCTCCCCATTCTCCCTCATGCCGGACCATCGTAAAAAGCATTTCACTGCATGTCATATCCTGTATGTATGTGTTTGTGACGAATAAAATTTTATTTGATTGATTTACTCACCTAGTACGACACACCTCTATAATCTAACTACAATGAATGTACATTCAGCACCACCCAGAAAAGGATGGGTTGCCTTTTCAGATTGGTTACTCTCAAGGTTTATTCCTTATACCATTTTAGGGAGCTTTTCATTGCCAATCTCACCACTGGCTTGCTCATCAGAGATAAACAATTATAAGTAACAAACTTATAGGCAATAAATGTACACATTCCTCACATTCCAGTAGAAGACGCATACATTATAACATAATACAAACGCACTTGCAAATCTTGCATTACTGCTTGCATCATTCCATATGAATTTAAGGATATTTGATTGCAGGAGTGACTTGAAGGCAGATTTTAGACACACTCAAGAGTCATTGATCAGCCCAGACATTTTTTCCTTGAAAATGACCAAGAATCGCAACGAAAAATTCAGGTGTCTGTGTTTGTGTACTGGCTAGCAAGTGAATCATTATGCAGACTAGTAACAAATAAATTATGCATACCATAGGCTATAGTTCACAGTATTGGCACAGGAATGCAAAGGCATTACTTTCAGAGTACATACTAAGTAGACATAAAATTTGCACAGAATGCACAGAATGTACAGAAATTGTATGGTGTCAAATGTTTGGTTCTTTATAATTAATTTTAATTAGAATCTAGGCTATGCAAAACTTGAGTAATTGCCTTTCTAAAGCCAAATGACCTTCCCGTTATTGGCCAAAAGATTATGACTTTCTAATAAAAAAACAAATGTAACTTATAATGATAACCAATGAAGAGTTAGACATGCATATTTTCAATTATCTCAATATCTCATTCCCATATTATTAAAATGTAAAAGTTAGTAAACATGATTTTTTTTTATATAGACAGCAATAAAATAACTTTAAATAATTGCAACTCTTTTGACTGATCTCTCATTAATTTTATAAAACTAAATTACATTATTCTGGATTATTTGTATCACCTCGCTACTAAAAATGTATTTCCGGCTGCAAGGGAGAACTGCCTGCTTCAGGGTCTGCTGCTTCAGGGCCTCATCAAGAGAAATTCAACAAAAAGCACATTAGAAATTATTAAATATTAAAATTAGTACTAGAGCAGTTCTTCATAGAGCTCACAAAATGTATTTAAATTGTACAAAATATTTCTATGGGGAGCATGCCCCTGCATTCTCCTAGAGCTCAGATGTCCAACCGCTACAGTCTTAGCATGTGGTAAACACTATGAACTATGTGTTTAACTCTTCAATGTGTGTCTTACTCAACTTTCCAATATTTCCTGGTATTTTTTAAATCTAATGTCTTTTTATCTCAAATTTAAAAAATACAAAAATGTAACACCAATAGTGCACTGTCTACACTTGCAAACCCAATATATGCACACCCCCTTCACCCCACCCACCAGGTCTACAGCAGGGACAAGATCCATTAAAAAAATATAATAAATAGTTACACAGTTACAGCCACAAATATATGCATATACACATACATAAACACCTTCTTCTTCTTCTTCTTCTTCTTCTTTCGGCTGCTCCCATTAGGGGTCGCCACAGCGGATCATCCTTCTCCATACCACCCTGTCCTCTACATCTGCCTCTATCACACCAACTACCTGCATGTCTTCCCTCACCACATCCATGAACCTCCTCCTTGGCCTTCCTCTTTTCCTCCTACCTGGTGGCTCCATCTTCAGCATTCTTCTACCAATATAATTCATGTCCCTTCTCTGCACATGTCCAAACCATCTCAATCTCGCCTCCCTCACCTTGTCACCAAAACATGCTACATGTGCTGTCCCTCTAATAAACTCATTTTTAATCTTGTCCATCCTCGTCACTCCCAACGAAAACCTTAACATCTTCAGCTCTGCTACCTCCAGCTCCACCTCCTGTCTTTTACTCAATGCCACTGTCTCTAATCCATACAACATCGCAGGTCTCACCACAGTCCTATAAACTTTCCCTTTCATTCTTGCAGATACCCTTCTATCACAAATCACTCCTGTCACTCTTCTCCACCACTCCACCCTGCCTGCACTCTTTTCTTTACTTCTCTAACACACTCTCCATTACTTTGCACTGTTGACCCCAGGTACCTGAACTCCTCCACCTTCTCCACCTCTTCTCCCTGCAACCGCATCACTCCACTGCCCTCCCTCTCATTCACACACATGTACTCTGTCTTACTCCTACTGACTTTCATTCCCCTTCTCTCCAGCGCATATCTCCACCTCTCCAGGCTCTTCTCAACCTGCTCTCTACTCTCACCACAAATCACAATATCATCTGCAAACATCATGGTCCAGGAGACTCCTGTCTGACCTCGTCCGTCAACCTGTCCATCACCACTGCAAACAGGAAAGGGCTCAGGGCCGATCCTTGATGCAGTCCAACCTTCACCCTGAACCAGTCTGTCGTACCTACTGCACACTTCACTGCCGTCACACTGTCCTCATACATGTCCTGCACCACCCTCACATACTTCTCTGACACACCTGACTTCCTCATACAATACCACAACTCCTCTCTTGGCACTCTGTCGACGCTTTCTCTAAATCCACAAATACACAATGCAATTCCTTCTGTCCTTCTCTATACTTCTCCATCAACATCCTCAAAGCAAATAAGGCATCTGTGGTGCTCTTCCTCGGCATGAAACCATACTGTTGCTCACAGATGGTCACCTCTTCTCTCAGCCTGGCTTCCACTACTCTTTCCCATAACTTCATGGTGTGACTGATCAACTTAATTCCCCTGTAGTTACTGCAGGTCTGCACATCTCCCTTATGCTTAAAGATCGGTACCAGCACACTCCTTCTCCATTCCTCAGGCATCCTCTCCCCTTCCAGAATCCTGTTAAACAATCTGGTTAAAAACTCCACTGCCATCTCTCCTAAACATCTCCACGCTTCTACCGGTATGTCATCTGGTCCAACCGACTTTCCATTCTTCATCCTCTTAATCGCTGCTCTCACTTCCTCCTTACTAATCCTATCTACATCCTGCTTCACCAACTCCACATCCTCCAACCTTCTCTCTCTGTGATTTTCCTCATTCATCAGCAGCTCAAAATACTCCCTCCACCTTCTCAACACACTCTCCTCACTAGTCAACACATTTCCCTCTCCATCCTTTATTGCTCTAACTTGCAGTACATCCTTCCCAGCTCGGTCCCTCTGCCTGGCCAATCGGTATAAATCCTTTTCTCCTTCCTTAGTGTCCAACCTCTTATACAGCTCCTCATATGCCTTTTCCTTGGCTTTCGCCACATCTCTTTTTACCTGCTGCCGCATCTCCTTGTACTCCTGCCTACTTTTCTCATCACTCTGTCGATCCCACTTCTGTTTTGCCAACCTCTTTCCCCTAATGCTCTCCTGCACTTCCTCATTCCACCACCACGTCTCCTTGTCTTGCTTTCTATTTCCAGATGTCACACCAAGTACTTTTCTAGCTGCCTCCTCATCACTCCTGCAGTAGTTGCCCAATCATCCGGCACCTCTTCACCACCACCAAGACCCTGTCTGACCTCTTCCCTGAACCTCACACTACACTCTTCCTCCTTCAGTTTCCACCATCTTATTCTTCTTTCAATCCTTACTTTCCTCCGCTTCTTCTTCGCCTCCAAAACCATCCTACAGACCACCATCCGATGCTGTCTAGCTACACTGTCCCCCGCCAACACCTTACAGTCTCCAATCTCCTTCAGGTTGCATCTCCTGCATAGCACATAGTCCACCTGTGTGCACCTTCCTCCACTCTTATGTCACCCTATGATCCTCCTTCTTCTTAAAATACGTGTTCACCACTGCCATTTCCATCCTTTTAGCAAAATCTACCACCAATTGCCCTTCCACATTCCTCTCCTTAAAACCATACCTACCCATCACCTCCTCATCACCTCTGTTCCCTTCACCTACATGCCCATTAAAGTCTGACACATACATATACACCAATCAGGCTTAACTTTATGGTCACTGATCAGGCATAACATTATGACCACCTGCCTAGTATTGTGTTGGTTCCCTTTTGCTGCCAAAATAGTTCTGACCTGTCGAGCATTAACAGAATTCACTTTTTCAGCAGTTTGAGCTACAGTAGCTCTTTTGTTGGATCAGACCACACAGGCCAGCCTTCCCTCCCCATATGCATCAATGACCCTGTCACCAGTTCACCACTGTTCCTTCCTTGGACCACTTTTGATAGATACTGACCACTGCAGACCGGGCACACAACCCCAAGAGCTGCAGTTTTGGAGATGCTCTGACCGAGTCGTCTAGACATCACAATTTGGCCATCTCAAACTCACTCAAATCCCTATGCTTGCCCATTTTTCATGCTTCTAACAAATCAACTTTGAGGATATAATATATCCCATCAGCGATGGCAAAAGTACAAACATCCTTCTCTTAAATAGAAGTACAGATTCTCATGTTTTAAAAGACACTAGTAAAAGTACTAACTATACTTTTTTAACTCAAGTTAGAGTAAAGAAGAAAGGGCTCTTACATGTACATGTACAAGTACTAAGTATAAAGTAGCCATTACTACTACCTGTTTAAGTGTCATTCTAGTAACCCCACTTAGAGATGAAGCTAGAATTAAATGTTTGCCCAAGCTATCCTCCTGCTAATCTAGAAAGGTCTGCAACATGAAGATGGGTCTCTTGGAGGATTATAATGTCAGACTTCAGATAGACTATTGTGGTTTTTACCATTTTACAAGATTAATTAAGGACTTCAATTTCCAACTTACAATACTGACCATGCCCTATACATTGCATCTTAACTTGCTAGTGTCAGCCATTATGGTGATGAAAATACTAGAAATACACACCTGTACATTAAGATAGCGGAATCATGAAAAAACAAATAAAAGAAAACTAATAGATAGAAACTAATAACAAATGCAGATTTAAATTTAGACCAGTGAGTTAACGCATTGAACAACTTTTCCGTCTTCCACAATGACTAATCGAAACACAATTATTGAACACTGTATTCTGAACAAAAGTGTGTGATTGTTTATACAGTAATGCTCAAATCTAATGCAACATCAGCAGATCTGTTCTAAAATAGAACACTTTTCATTAATTTCATGACATATATTGTCTTGATTGTGCAGTGACAATTTTGTCCAAAGTCTGAGTTAACTTCCAACCCTGGTGCTAACCAACATTAGCAATGTCACACTCTGATACAATGAAACAGTACAATTATGTAAAATAAAGATATAATTATTATTAAATTCCCACAACATGCTTGCACATGTTTGATAATGAGTTTTTATAAGCTGCCAGTTCAGTTGCCTCGAGCAAACACAGCTTATACTGCATAATAAAGTTGTTGCTTTTCTTGCATTTGGGACAAGGGCGATATCTATACAGATTTTTCCCGAGTTATGATGGTTTTACTTGCAATTTTTCGATCTTATGATGAAGATAGTGATACGACAAAATTGTAAAAATATGAAAAATTTCACGCAGCAGGCACAGGCATCAGTGTATGAAGTACGATACATTGGAGGTGCAGCTGGAATGAGCGTAACTCTCGCCCTGTGAGATGCCCCACTCTGACTGGCAGTCGACGTAGTAAAGTTGTCTCAGTGTGAGTGTGTATTTCTTTCTGTTTCAAATGGTTTCAAACAACAATTTTAGGATAAAAGGATGTCTTCTAAGCGCCAAAGTATGTCTCCTGCTGCTAGTGAAAAGAAGAAGAGGAAAACCATCAGTTTAGAGCAGAAAGTCTTCTTTCTTCTTCTTCTTCTTTCGGGTGCTTCTCCCGATAGGGGTCGCCACAGCAGATCATCCGTCTCCATACTACTCTGTCCTCTACAGCTGCCTCTTTCAAACCAACTATCTGCATGTCTTCCTTTACCACATCTATGAACCTCCTTTTTGGCCTTCCTCTTTTCCTCCTTCCTGGTGGCTCTATTCTTAGGATTCTTCTACTGATATACCCCATGTCGCTCCTCTGCAAGTCCAAACCATCTTAATAAGGCCTCTATCACTTTCTCCCCAAAACGTCCTACATGCGCTGTCCCTCTAACAAACTCGTTTCTACTCCTGTCGAACCTCGTCACTCCCAATGAAAATTTCAGCATCTTCAGCTCTGCTACCTCCAGCGCAACCTCCTGTGTTTTAGTCAAAGCCACTGTCTCTAAACCATATAACATAGCAGGTCTCACCACAGTCCTATAAACTTTCCCTTTCACTCTTGCAGATCTATCCCTTCTATCACAAATCACTCCTGCCACTCTTCTCCACCCACTCCACCCCACCTGCACTCTTTTTTTTCACTTCTCTAACACAGTCTCCATTACTTACATTACTACTGCACTGTTGACCCCTGGTAGCTAAACTTATCCACCTTCACCACCTCTTCTCCCTGCAACCACACCACTCCACTGCCCTCCCTCTGTACTCTGCCTTACTCCTACTGACTTTCATTCCCCTTCTCTCCA
The DNA here is from genome assembly GCF_014805685.1 of Silurus meridionalis. NCBI lineage: Eukaryota > Metazoa > Chordata > Actinopteri > Siluriformes > Siluridae > Silurus > Silurus meridionalis. Next base: position 11,582,589 of record NC_060900.1, read on the forward strand.
GCTCGTACCTCCACCTCTCCAGGCTCTTTTCAACCTGCTCCCTACTCTCACCATAAATCACAATATCATCTGCAAACATCATAGTCCATGGAGACTCCTCAGAGCAGATCCTTGATGCAGTCCAACCTCCATATTGAACCAGGCTCTCGTTCCTACTGCACACTTCACTGCTGTCACACAGTCCTGATACATGTCCTGCACCACCCTCACATACTTCTCTGATACACCTGACTTCCTCATACAATACCACAACTCCTCTCTCGGCACCCTGTCGTATGTTTTCTCTTAAACACACAATGCAACTCCTTCTGACCTTCTCTATACTTCTCCATCAACATTCTTAAACCAAAAAATGTGTCTGTGGTGCTCTTCCTCGTCATGAAACCATACTGCTGATTACAGATGGTCACCTCTTCTCTCGACCTGGCTTCTACTACTCTTTCCTATATTTCATGGTGTGACTGATCATCTTTATTCCCATGTAGTTACTGCACGTCTGCACCATCTCCCTTATTTTTAAAAACCGCTACCAGCACACTCCTGCTCATTTCCCCAGGCATCCTCTCACCTTCCAACATCTTGTTAAACAATCTTGTTACTTTATTTATATACTTTATTGTATACTTTATTTATCTGCTTTTTTTCCTTCCCCCCACCAATTTGATTGATTGATTGTTAAAAACTCAACTGCCATCTATCCTAAACATCTCCATGCTTCTACTGGTATGTCATCTGGTCAAATGCCTTTCTGTGTATTAGCAATTTATCGACCTCCTAAAGCTACTAGTGATTTTTTGTATTTCTCTTGGTAATCTACTTAAACAATGTAATTGAAAAGAATTCATTCTTTTAGGTGACTTTATTTTAAATTGGCTTGAGAAATCATGTAGAAACAAACTTAAAGAAATAACCAAATCTTTTCAAATGACACAACTACTAAGTAAACCAACTCTTATAACAAGATCTTCTCAAACCTTAATAGATCTAATATTGACAAATAAACCCGAGAGAATAATTAAAACTTATAATCTAGTTACAGGTATCTCCGATCACAATTTAACCCTAGTAGCTAGAAAATTAATAAAAACAAGGTTTACAAACGAAAACCCAATGAACAGTAAAATGTATATCACATTCATATCAAAGAAAGATTTACAACTGTTTGAAAAAGATTTTAAACAAATAAAGTGGGCAGACATCCTGGAGAAAAAAATCTCTACTCTATAGTAAATTAAATCAATATAGTCTCTCTGAGCACACCCAAAACTGGATAAGATCTTATTTGAGTGACCGACATCAGTGTGTACAAGTAAATAACATCAAATCTGCGTTTAGAGCCACCTCAAAGGGAGTGCCGCAGGGGTCTATTTTGGGACCCTTGCTTTTTAGCATCTATATAAATGATCTCCCTAGGGTGTGTTTGGACGTTGACGTAATCATGTATGCTGATGATATTTCCCCTTCACTTATGGGGAAAACGAGCTGGAGGTTGCTGACAAATTATCAAAAGTGATGCAAAAAGTTGTAAAATGGTTGCAGACGTCTTGTCTAACCTTAAATGTTGATAAAACGGTCTCAATGTTTTTCTCAAATAAACGTAAGTTACATCTAACATCTAACTACATCTAAAAATTCAAGTAAATGGGCAAAAAATAAAAAATGTAAAGGAAACAAAATATTTAGGTCTAATACTTGATTAAAATCCAGGTTTTAAAAGTCATATAAAAAAACGGTAATAAATTGAAATTTAATTTGATGAATTATAAACATATTAGAAATTCATTAACTACGGAAGCCTTGAATATTTATTTTAATGCTATGATTGTTCCGCATCTACTGTATTGCATGTCTAGTTGGTCTCATCGTTAAAATCAATAGAATCATTATATAAAAGGGCAATAAAAATTCATGATAAAAAGCCTGGTCAGTACTATCATTGTAAAGTACTAAGTAAATATAATATTTTGAGTTTTGAAAACCTCATTAAATATAACCAAATTTCTGCTCTATTTACAATTATTCATATTATCGCTGCTCCCCCTCTGAGAAAATTTGTCACACTAAATTTAGGTAGACTTAATAGAGCCACACAGTCGACAGTTGCAGAAGATGCAGAACCACTTATGGGCAACATTCGTTCTTTTATAAAGCAGCGAGCCTTTGGAACACTCATCCAAATGAAATTATTTCATGTACAAACTATAACACATTTACACGCCTGACCAAACAGTGGCTATTAACAAAGCAAACTTGTAAGCACTGAATGACTGTGATATGAACAATGTAGATTGTGAATCAGTGAGTGCTAGATTCATGAAGTGGAGAGTGTTTTTATGATGTGAGTGAAGTAAAGTTTTTCTTGTATAACTTCTGTTTATCATGAAGTGGAGAGTGTTTTTAATGATGTGAGTTAAAAAATGCTTCCATGAGTGATACTGTATGTATTTTATGACCTTTTGTAAATGTAACATCTGTCTAGGGACTGCAGGTGGAAATTAGCATTTCTTTGCTATAACCTGGCACATGACATCTCTTCTTTCTTAGACTAATGTTTTCTGTGCATTGTCTCTGGTTATAAATAAATAAATAAATAAACTCATTCACTCTTCATCCAATCACAGCTCTCACCTCCTCCTTACTATTCCTATATGTTCTGCTTTACCATCTCAACATCATTCAACCTTCTCTCTCTCATTTCCTCATTCATCAGCTGCTCAAAATACTCCGTACATCTTCTCAAAATACTCTCCTTACTAGTCAACACATTTGCATCACTATCTTCTTAAAACACTCTCCTCATTAGTCAACACATTTCTATCTACATAATTTATTGCTCTGACTTGCAGCACACAAGGCTGAATTCAGGGGTATCCTGTCCAGGGGACAGAAGGCAATCCTGCCCAAGCGGCAGAGGATAAAACATTCCTTACACTACCTTTCTTTCTTTACCAGTCATAGTACCAACATTTAAAGTACAGTGGAACCCCGTTGTACGAGCATAATTCGTTCTTGAAAATTGCTCGTGTGTCCATTTGCTCGTATGTTCGAACTGATTTTCCCCATAGAAATGAATGTAAAAGTGATTTAATCCGTTCCAGGATGTCATTCGATCGCTTATTTCTGCACTTAAAAAGTATTTGTAGCCTATTTTTAAAAACAAATACACCGCAAATTACCGTAATATAAACATAATTTAACACTTACGCATGTGGTAGTGGTTGATTGCGAGTGTGAGACGCGCACCACGCTTATAACCTCCTCGGTTTCCATGTAATTCTATTTACTTTTGTTTTCACAGCACCATCACTGATTTTCTTGGGAGACATTTTTCAAGATTTCTAGTGAAATAAAAATATAAAACAAAAAAAAGTTACTGTGGTAGAGCGTATGAGCGCACGCACGCACACACACACACACACACACACACTCTTCTCCTTAAATGCACCCTCCGATCACTTGAAAAGCGATAACAATCATTAGGTCACATTAACTTCAGGTGAGGCAATCTGCTCCCGGACCCGTCCTCCATTCACAAACCGCCGCTCGGCCACGCCCCCACTGGCACAATTACTTTTTGCTGCACTGAACAATGAGAGCGACTGAGTGATATGTCATCAACTAAGCGACCCTCCCCCAAAAACAGGGAACCGGCAGCGTGGGTTTGCTCGTGCTTTCGAAATTTGCTCGTGAAACAGGGTAAAATTTTTCGAGCGAGTTTGCTCGTATCTCCGTTTGCTCGTACTATAGGTTGCTCGTACAAAGGGGTTTCACTGTACCAACCTTAATCTCCACTCTCCTACACTTCTCCTTTCCCTGCTGTCTCTGTAGACGTCTTCCTTCTCTCCTACTCCACTTTCAGCCAACAGTAGCCCGATTTCCACTGGTACCCTATTGCCTAACAATACCTGTGGCTGTCATTGGTAACCCGGGCCTCGGCCAATCCTGTATGAATTCATTATTTGTGATATGCATATTTGATTTGGCACGTTTTACGCTGGATGCCCTGCCTAACGCAACCCTCCCCATTTATCCGGGCTTGGGACCGGCATTGAGTGCACTTGTGCTTTGTTAGTGTTGAACTAACAAATGACTTTGTTAGTTCAAAGCAGCATGATGCATGAAACGCTGTCGCAGTCATAGCACCATCTTCGACTTGCGATTCGACCTGTATTGGATGCCTGTGATCTTCAGGCCCTGAGGTGCCACTGCATTTAAAATGCACATTTAGACAGGCCATGTCAATGATGAACAGTATATACAGGTTATAGTAAAACAAATGCTTCCATCCAGAAAATTTATTTTTAAGGGAAGGCCTTGTCTTTTAGAAGTTAAGACAGGTTGACAATTTCCCTATGGGATCAATAAAGTATTCTGATTGTTGCATATTTAAGCAAGACAATGCTAACAGCATACTGCATATTTCACAGATAGTGGACATGATGCTACACAGTGGTAAACATGGTCCTGTCCACACTTTTTTTTTAAACCGGTTGTAGCCATCAAATTCAATATGACCTAATTTTTTCCTTGAAATTTATATTTTATTGTATAATATTCTCAGTTTAAACATTATAAATCTTTTTGTATTATTGTGAAAAGAATGAGGATTTATTAGATTTGCATATATTGCATTCTGTTTTTATTTACACCTTGTCCCAACTCTTTTGGAAATGGGGTTATATATCCACAAGTTTGGACATTTAAAAAAAAAATTTAAGAACATTTGCCCAACCTGGAGTATGCCCAACCGGGAGAGAACATGCAAAACTAGACACAGACATTAACCCGACCTCTGAAGTGACCACAAGATATTGTGTTAATCTAATGGTAACACACTCAGAGGGTCTTCTTCTTCTTTCGGTTGCTCCCATTAGGGGTCGCCACAGCGGATCATTCGTCTCCATACCACCCTGTCCCCTTACATCTGCCTCTTTCACACCAACTACCTGCATGTCTTCCCTCACCACATCTATGAGCCTCCTCCTTGGCCTTCCTCTTTTCCTCCTACCTGGTGGCTCCATCCTCAGCATTCTTCTGCCAATATAATTCATGTCCCTCCTCTGCACATGTCCAAACCATCTCCTCCAACTCCTCCACCTTCTCCAGCTCTTCTTCCTGCAACCGCACCACTCCACTGACTTCCCTCTCATTCACACACATGTACTCTGTCTGACTCCTACTGACTTTCATTCCCCTTCTTTCCACCTCTCCAGGCTCTTCTCAACCTGCTCCCTACTCTCACCACAAATCACAATATCATCCGCAAACATCATAGTCCAGGGAGACTCCTGTCTGACCTCGTCCGTCAACCTGTCCATCACCACTGCAAACAGGAAAGGGCTCAGGGCTGATCCTTGATGCAGACCAACCTTCACCCTGAACCAGTCTGTCGTACCTACTGCACACTTCACTGCTGTCACACTGTCCTCGTACATGTCCTGCACCACCCTCACATACTTCTCTGACACACCTGACTTCCTCATACAATACCACAATTCCTCTCTTGGCACCCTGTCGTACGCTTTCTCTAAATCCACAAATACACAATGCAATTCCTTCTGTCCTTCTCTATACTTCTCCATCAACACCCTCAAAGCAAATAAGGCATCTGTGGTGCTCTTCCTCGGCATGAAACCATACTGTTGCTCACAGATGGTCACCTCTTCTCTCAGCCTGGCTTCCACTACTCTTTCCCATAACTTCATGGTGTGACTGATCAACTTAATTCCCCTGTAGTTACTGCAGGTCTGCACATCTCCCTTATGCTAAGATCAGTACCAGCACACTTCTTCTCCATTCCTCAGGCATCTTTTCACCTTCCAAAATCCTGTTAAACAATCTGGTTAAAAACTCCACTGCCATCTCTCTGCCATCTCTCCTAAACATCTCCACGTATGTCATCTGGTCCAACCGACTTTCCACTCTTCCTCCTTACTAATCCTTTCTACATCCTGCTTCACCAACTCCACATCATCCAACCTTCTCTCTCTCTGATTTTCCTCATTCATCAGCTGCTCAAAATACTCCCTCCACCTTCTTAACACACTCTCCTCACTAGTCAACACATTTCCATTTCCATCCTTTACTGCTCTAACTTGCAGCACATCCTTCCGAGCTCGGTCCCTCTGCCTGGCCAATCGGTATAAATCCTTTTCTCCTTCCTTAGTGTCCAACCTCTGATACAGCTCCTCAAATGCCTTTTCCTTGGCTTTCGCCACATCCCTCTTTACCTGCTGCCGCATCTCCTTGTACTCCTGCCTACTTTTCTCATCACTCTGTCTATCCCACTTATGTTTTGCCAACCTCTTACTCCTTATGCTCTCCTGCACTTCCTCATTCCACCACCACGTCTCCTTGTCTTGCTTTCTATTTCCAGATGTCACACCAAGTACTTTTCTAGCTGCCTCCCTCATCACTCCTGCAGTAGTTGCCCAATCATCCAACACCTCTTCAACACCACCGAGCCTCTGTCTGACCCCTTCCCTGAACCTCACACTACACTCTTCCTCCCTCAGTTTCCACCATCTTATTCTTCTTTCAGTCCTCACTCTTCTCCTCTTCTAGCTACACTGTCCCCTGCCAACACATTACAGTCTCCAATCTCCTTCGGGTTGCATCTCCTGCATAGTACATAGTCCACCTGTGTGCACCTTCCCCCACTCTTATACATCACCCTATGATCCTCCTTCTTCTTAAAATAAGTGTTCACCTCTGCAATTTCCATCCTTTTAGCAAAATCTACCACCATCTGCCCTTCCACATTCCTCTCCTTAATCCAGAATCTTTCCTTCTCCTCCATCTCACAGCCAACTTGTGGAGCATAGGCATTGATGACATTTATCATCATCCCTTGAACTTCCACCTTCACGATCATCACCCTATCAGAAACTCTCTTCACCTCCACTACACTCTTACTGTACTCTTCCTTCAGAATCACCCCTACACCATTTCTCTTTCCATTCACACCATAATAAAACAGTTTAAACCCACCTCCAATGTTCCTGGCCTTACTCCCTTTCCACTTGGTCTCCTGAACACACAACATATCTACCTTTCTCCTCTCCATCATATCAGCTATCTCTCTCCCTTTACCCGTCATAGTACCAACATTTAAAGTACCAACCCTAACCTTCACTCTCCTATACCTCTATACTATACGTCTTCCTCCTCTCCTTCTCCTTCTCCGGCCAACAGTAGCCCAATTTCCACCGGTACCCTGTCGGCTAACGATACCTGTTAGCAAATGGTGTTTAGGTATTACCAGCAACATCATTTTTACTAAATTATAAATTGCGTATAATTTAAATTTCTAACATTGTTTTATTATTTTATTTAAATGTTTTTTTTGATCATCAGATAAAAAATATAGCTTGTCTAATATATCATTATGCCAATTTTCATTACTTTCCACCATTAAAAACAGTTCAACCTCTTACCATTACTACATATCTACATGGAGCTTTAATCATCAAGGTCAGGCAAAAAGAGCCTAACTAAACAAATAAAATATAGTCTACTTTTTGTTATTGGGGTAAAAGAAAACTAATTTAGGCAGACTAATTCTTATTAGATAGCTTTGACATCACATGTACAAACTATATTCTAGTCCAACTCAAATAAGCCAGAAAAAATAAGGACAACATTGTTCTTTATAATTTGTTGTGTTTATTGAATTGTAATGTCAGAGATTCTGTTGATTTAGTGGAAGCTCATTCTCATGCAAACTTAGTTCAGAATGTTTTAAATAAAAATAAAAGTGGAAAGTGGAAGAGAAAGAATTTTGTAATTATGTAGAAAATAAATTTTATGGACAAATTATTCCAACATTTAGTTATTACGGTTTAAATTAAACCCAGTCAAAAGGCTATAGAAGCTCAACATATTTTTAAATAACAATGGATTGTTTTTCCATCACCATAAAAAAATTTAAAAAGATGAAAATAAACAAAACAAAAACAAACACATGGACCCCACTTTGTGAACCTTTGATATACAGTATACTTGCATTAAAAGTAAACTGTAAAACAATACTATATTTCAACACACATACATCTCTCTAAAAAAGATCTCAACACATGGCAGTCTACTGTACATCTTCCACTTGTTGTGTCATGTTCACCACCCCCTCACCAGTCTCAACAGCTCCTGTTACATTAGCGTTGTTAGCGTTTTGTAGAAACTTTCTTAAATCCTTTAGAGCAGGCTTGAACATTTGAATAAGGGCAAGAAGTGTGGCTTGTGTTCCTTCAAGGGCTTGGGCTTGTCTTTCTTGGGCACAAGCTTGTGCCTCCTGTGAGCGACGAATCATCTGCAGAAGATCATTTTGGTTCTCCAAGTGCTGTGAGATTTCACGCACATGCAGGTTGGTGACACGCTGCTCCTGCAACAGCTTGGCAGAGTTCAGTGCAATGCGGCTTTTCAACTCCTGTGGTTTTACTGAGCACTCAGCTTGCGCTGACAAAACCTCCACAGGGGCTTCAGATGTAACAGTGACTGGTGTCTCTGTTGTGCAGTACTCTACCATGCCCTCCTCCAGAGTGTGATATGTAGTTTCAGCTATTGTAATACACACATAACCTTGGTAAGCATAAATTGACAACACATAGTATAGTTTTCTGCATACATTTGCCAAAATAATTTATTTCACTTAAATATTTCCTGTTTAATTTTTGCTTTCTAATATTGAATGGCAAAGATCAACAGAAATAAAGCTTGGCATAAGCCAGTGGCAGGCCATCAGCTAGACTGCTGGCCTAAACAATAACTCTGGAATTGTCACATTCATTGATTGGATGGTCAGAGACCGCACTAGTCAGAGTTTGGAAACCGCATCCTTAACTGCACAAGCTCAACTATATTCATAGCTAATTATTCCACAATGGCTGACAGAGGAGAATAAATTGATTTGGTCACAGATATAATTACAAGGAGAGGCAAATCAATTCAAAACAGGTGTTAAGCTTTTTAAAAAAAAACATTTATACTTTTGCATTTTCTTTCCTGTAGAATTTGCACAAAAACACACAATCAGCCATGTCCGAGATATAAAATCAGCATTTGTACTTTTCATTACACAATTAACTGAAAAGTATATACTTTTAGGAAGTATATAAAACTTTGATGCGACTGACTTGCAAGCCTACATTTTGTTGCTCATTTTGGCAGGAGTGAACAAAGGACTGTCCCTTCATACAATACATGCCAAGCAAACCAGCCAAATAGGGCTTAAAAAATATAAGAAGCATCATCTTAGGGCATGAGTTTGGTGCTACATAGACATGGCTGAGAGACTGAATGGCCATAACATTAAATTGTATATTTTTTTCCACACTATATGCCAATATTAGGTCAATAAATGAGATTTAATGTTGATTTACAAATTTGTCCATAGTCGATAAGTATTGTGGCTGTATAAGGGGTGGGAGTGGGGTTGAGGGGGTTGAGGGGGTTATTTAAAGGGCAATTTAAGTAGTCTACAAAGACATAAACCTTTTAATAAAATATATATATAAATTGACAAATTAAATTGGAAAAAAAGGACATCATAGAAATTTAACTTGATACTGTTCACTAAATAATAAAAGTAAATTCATAACTAAAATTCTCATATTTCAATATGTGTTCAGTTGTTTTGGTTAAATGAGAAACCAGTTTTTATGTCTTGCTTTTTACTTTTGAGCTGCTTAGGGATTTATTGTATTCTAATCAAATATAAGCTTAGCTTTCAAACTATATTAATATATAAGGCTCTAAACACACATCACCACCAAGTAAAAAAAGGGAACAGCAAGGAATGCTTTCAGGATTGTAATATATCATAATGTGTTGTATATGAACAAGGAGGCAGGGGTCCAGAGTTTTGTGTTTTTATCAAACGGTGATTCACTGTGTTTATTAAGCACACTCAAATCAAGATAAATGAAGTTGTATGTGAAGAATGTGCTGTCAAAATAACAAATAAAACAAAACAAATAAATAAATACTTAAATTACAATTGGATTTACTTTATTATATTAGAAATCATTATATAAAGCAAAATTTATATTGAATATTAAATATTCTTATAAAAGATAAAGTGAAATATCAATTGACCATTAGGTATAAATACATAGGCAAATGATACAAATTATGTGTAAAAGTGTTCTATTAGAAAATAAAGAATAATTGTATCGATGATTTAAAAAAAAGGCATTTTCAGGAAACAAAAGAAAAAAAAAAAAAGTATAATTGTTGCTATATGATGGTTCATATTGTCATTTGTAAATTATTATTATTTTATTTTTGTTATAGTGTTATGATTTATTTAGCTTTTTTCTTAAAGCATTATTAGCTTTTTCTTACAATATTACCTTTTTCTTACAATATTACCTTAATTCAAAACATATTGTGGATAAGTACAACTCATATTACACAAAAAAAAAAAGTTTTTTCTCTCGCAATTCCGTTTTTTTTTTTTTTTTTTTGCGCCAATTGGGTAGCGTCAGCCCCTCTTTAGTGCCACAAATCTTTAAATATTGAAAATGAAATAGGCTACAATCAGTGGAATTGCATTATATAAAACTAAGCCTGGATCCTTCGATCCCTAGAGAGAACTTACAATCCGCTCTGGAGGAGATGGAACAAGACAGAGGTAGCCTCGTTCATACACCAGCAGCTTTAAACTTCAGGCCGCCAAAATGTTTACGAGAAATAAAGTCAGAATTGCGAGAAAAAACCTCAAAATTAGGCAAACCTTTTTTTATTTGGTGAAAACGGCCTTTAATACAACACAAAACACACTGCAGAATGAAAAATGAAGGAATGAGGAGAAAACGTTTGGGATCATTTCACACTAAAACAAAGAAAACAATGTACAGTGCGTTTACCATTTTAAAAGTCATTTTCATTGATTTTTATTTATTTATATATTTGTATTTTGATGTAATATGGCAATTAAATTGGTTTAGTTTTTACAGATATTCTTATATGCAATTTTAGCATTAAGATTTTTTTTTTTTAAAGGAAACAAATTACTTGTTCATTTTAAAAGACCTGTCTTATTTTCTCTTGTATATTTAGTATTGCTCTTAAAATAATCAATAGATGCAGTCCTAAAACATTCATTAAAAAGCAATGTATTTCTTCCTACATCGTTTATCTTTGTATTGTATGACTGCTCCAGAATGTGTGTAAATTACAAAAATGTTGGAATCCCTAATAACCATATTTAATCTGTTATTTGAAGTACTGTACAAATGTTGGCATTTGACAGCTGTGACTTGAAAATATAGTTCTGGTTCAAAATAATGAACCAGTTGACTTTCCAATTACAACTTATTTAAACAAAAATAAAAATCCCATGTAATCATACCTTCTAGAGTTTTCATTTCACAGGTGGTACCAGGTGCCGGCTGGATACCTGCTAAACAATGAAAAACAGTATAAGAGTTCGCAAGATGATAATCTGTTTTTTTTTTCTTTTTTTTTTGCATGTTGTACTTTTTTTTTTAATGTTCATATTAAATATTATAAAATAACTACACGTGTATATTTATGCACTATATAATTCTGCAAACATGGCTGAAAAATAACAAATATATCAACGTTTCAGTTGTTGCAAATAATTTTGGAATAATGTTTGGCGACTTAAAAATGTATTTCACTTTAACAATTTAATTGTGAACAATTAAAGTAACATTAAGGTTACTATAAATATACATTTAAATGCGTTATTTTGCTATCTCGAATGTAAAAAAGTACATCTGTCTAAACGGCTCTTCGATCAGACAGAACCGTATCATATTTGTTGTCGTTTTCAAATTTAAGATATAAAGCGCTAAACCGCGTTGTATTAACGCCAATGTCTTACTCTGCGTTAGTGTAACGGTAGTGGCGGTTGTACTAATAGGCACTGCAACCGCAATCTCCCCACTCGGCTCTTCTGATTCTCCAGCAGGCAGACTGATGATAGTGGCTTCTCCCAGGAGGTTACAGATTCGCTGCTGCATGGCAGTAAGAATAACCGGTACCGTGGTGCAATCTCCTGTGTCCTCTATCGCAGCACGAGCCTGCGCCACTTTGCGACGAACCTCGGTTTTCAAATCAGACCACTTCTTCTTCACCTCGGCGAGCTCGCGCTGGCAGTTGGTCACCGCGTTCACGCGTTTCAGAATCTCCATCCAGGCGTTATTTTTGGCGATATGAGTAACGCCAGCGTTGAAGTGGTTCACTAAAATGTGTTTTTGTTTTTCCATCTCCTCTACGATGATTTCCACCTCCCTTTCTGAGAAATTCATTTTTCTCTTCTTTGCATGCGATGCCATAATATTTGAATGGGACTTAAGGAAAGTATTTTAAAAGTGCGTAGAATACGTAAAAATAGTAAGTTTATCTTCACTAAACTGCGCAACGTAATGGCTTCCTGAATGGCTTCTTTAACGACGAAGTCTACGGCCGTAAAAGGGTAAAACTCCGCCTACTTTCTCAACACGAAATATTACTTGCTGCACCGTTTAGGAAATTGTGACGATTGACGATGTGATTGGCGGAAAATGCAGTCACTCAAACTATTTCGTTAAAGGAAGTAGTTCTGTGCTGAATGTTGTACTGTATACTACCTCGCAGCAATGTAAGAATTATCTCAATAATTCGGGTCGCTGGCACTTATATTCATTTTTTGACCTACCTAATACTGTTTTTTTTGTACACAGAAGATTTTAGGTATTATGACTAAAACATTACTATTTTGAAAGGAATACAATGACAAATTTAATAATAGAAAAATAGTCATAGCTGTATTGTGTAACAACAACTACTTAAGTCAAGTGTGTTCGAAGTAGCCAGGAAAACGCTAGCATATAATCATTTAGAGCAGAGGTCCCGACCACTAGGTCTAGACCCAGTACCAGTACCCAGTACTGTGGAAGAGTTGGGATGCTGGAACGTTGTGAGGATAGTGCAACAGGTTCTATTAAATGGGGAAAAAATTACATTCCTTGAAAGTTTCTTTTATAACATAAATAAAAAAAGAAATAACAATCAGAAAACACAATAACATCCAAAATCAACATAAATCAGAAAACAGTGGACTTATGAAATGACAAAGTTTTACTGTCCTCAAGAAAGCTATACAGTCTGCTCCAGCTTGAGGTCTTCCAAATTATACCTTGCCTTTTCACTTTTATGTGCATGAACGTGGTGGTATGGCTGCGGGGATTCTGGCCCAGGAACACAGTGACAGATATCGCCCTGTTGCATATCTTTCCAAATCTTTAGACAACATACTTGCGTGCGGCGGCTGCTTGCGTCCGGGATGCTGAAAATGGGGCTTTCACATCCTTTGATACTGCACACCTCACATCAGTTAACAGCTATTTTACACAACATATGAAAATACAACATAGATCTGGTTATGTACCCACACCTTAAGCAACAGAAAACGTAACTATTAAGCCTACTTCTCAGCCGCATTCAGTGATCTGCTATACTTCATTGATTTTGATGGTTTGGACGACACACATGATTGCCTTAAACACATTGAACAACCCGATCTTTTAGATACAGCCCTAAAAGAGGAGTATTGCCTCTATGTAGATGGTGTGTATTTATGTGTATATGCAGTTGCAAGATTACCTGATGAAATAGTTGAAGCTAAATCATTACCATGCACATCTGCACAAGCTGCAAAGTTTGTAGCACTTACAGTACAAGAGCATGTCAGCTGTCTGAATGTAAATCAGTGACTATATACAATGATTCGAAGTATGCTTATGGTGTTGTGCATGATTTTGCACTGCTCATAGGTAACTTTTTGAATGCTGTTCAACTCCCCGCCAAAGTAGCCATAGTTAAGGTTAAAAGACATGCCACATGTGATTCAGAGGAAATTCAGTAAAACACATTAGCAGATAAAGTAGCTAAGGAATCAGCACAACAACCAGTAGATTTAGACACAATACATCCAAACCCTGGGATCTCAATGATGACACAGATCTCCAATATACCAGTTATTGCTCCAAAACTACTTCAGAGTCAGCCTACTGAGGAGGACAAAGTGGACTTCTAAACGATCTAAATCAGATTATTCTGAATCATTAGAGATGTAGATGCTCTGCCTAAACTAGCTTTAATAGTGTTGGTGAAGTATTACCATGGGATGTCACCACCATCTGCCCTTCCATATTCCTCTCCCTAAAGTTATACCTACCCATCACCTCATCACTTCTGTTCCCTTCACGTACATGCCCATTAAAATCTGCCACAATCATCAATCTTTCATTCCAAGGTACAATGTCCACTACTTCATCTAACTTACTCCAGAAGCACTGATGACATGATTATACTGTGATTATACACTCACCGGCCACTTAATTAGGTACACCTTACTAGTACCGGGTTGGACCCCATTTTGCCTTCAGAACTGCCCTAATCCTTCATGGCATGCTCGGATTGACTTTACTTTTCTGCGCCGCGTTCTTCTCATATTTAGAATGGCAATCGGATGTTTGGATTTCAGGTGATAAATTAAACCTGACTTGGAGAAACTCTTTGCAGATACACCCCCTCTTGAAATTTCAGCATTGCATGTTTTGCAAATCGCTATCCGCACACCGCAGACATGTTGGCTCTTATCCAGATAACCGTGTGCTGGCTGCGCTTTTTTATTGCGTCATTACAATTGTGTTTCTGCCGTGTTGTTTCGGTGATTTGGGTATTTCGGCCGAAAATTTTCGGTGCATCCCTGTAATTTATGATTGGCCAGACAGGGACGTACAAAGGGCCGGATGTGGCCCGCGGGCCATAGTTTGCCCAGGTCTGATATACAGCAAAGTTTCCCAGTAGGGGCAAGCTCATTAAAGTCTTAAAAATACCGTATTGAACTCAAGCGAAGCGAACACGCACATTAAAAAACAAACACACACAAATACTATATGAACGTAAGAGCCGCATGAAACCAGCCAAAGAGCCGCATGCAGCTCGCGAGCCGCGGGTTGGCCATCCCTGGTCTATATTGACATGATAGCATCACGCAGTTGCTGCAGATTTGTCGGCTGCACATCTATGATGCGATACACCACATCCCAAAGGTGCTCTATTGGTTTGAGATCTGGTGACTGTGGAGGCCATTTGAGTACAGTGAACTCATTGTCATGTTCAAGAAACCAGTCTGAGATGATTCGCGCTTTATGACATGGCGTGTTATACTGCTGGAAGTAGCCATCAGAAGATGGGTACACTGTGGTCATAAAGGGATGGACATGGTCAGCAAAATATTTAGGTAGGCTGTGCCGTTGACACGATGCTCAGTTGGTACTAATAGGCCCAAAGTGTGCCAAGAAAATATCCCCCACACCATTACACCATCACCACCAGCCTGAACCGTTGATACAAGGCAGGATGGAGCCATGCTTTCATGTTGAAGACGCCAAATTCTGACTCTACCATACGAATGTCGCAGCAGAAATCGAGACTCATCAGACCAGGCAACGTTTTTCCAATCTTCTATTGTCCATCTCATTCCGTCTGGCACCAACAACCATGCCACGTTCAAAGTCACTTAAATCACCTTTCTTCCCCATTCTGACGCTTGGTTTGAACTGCAGCAGATCGTCTTGACCATGTCTACATGCCTAAATGCACTGAGTTGCTGCCATGTCATTGGCTGATTAGAAATTTGCATCAACGAGCAGTTGGACAGGTGTACCTAATAAAGTGGCCGGTGAATGTATATATCTGCCATATTTTTCGACTCACTGACTCATATTTTTATGACCCAGAGTCAGCTCCTGCGGGCTCTTTTAACCTAATATCAATGTTGTTTAAAGCTATTGCTTACCTAATCAAATTGCGATTTGACCAGTCCGAGTCCCTCTATAAGGTGTACAATAATGTTTCCATTTTTACATCCTTTGACTGGATGGGTAGTTCATTAGACAGAGCTTGTAAACTGCATCTGTAACAAAATGCACAAACACAAAAATATATTCTTGTGGATTTAATAGCTATTTCTTTGTTTCACAATGGCTGACAGAAGAGAAGAAATTCATTAGACTTTGAGTTGTTTCACGAACCATTTAGAATTGAGCATTTTCTTTCCTGTGACGGATTGTAGCATGTTAAAAGACTTGATGCAATTTTATGTTTTGCATTTCTTCCACCAAACTGTACTGAAATTGAACCAAACCGTAACTTAAAAATCAAGGTATGTACCAAACCTTGAAATTGGTGTCCCGTTGCAGCCCTGGTATGAGAGGTTTTGGTGCAAAAATTTGAGGCAGATGTGGAAAAAATGCTGTAAAGTAAGAATAAATTTTTTTTTTGTCAATTAACAAAATCTGTCTGTAAATGAACAAAAGAGAAATCCAAATAAATATTTAGTGTGACCACCCTTTGGCTTCAATTCTTACACTTGCACAATATCTACACATAGTCAGGGATTTTGTAGGATTACAGTCAAGTATATGATTAACCAATTATACCAAACAGGTACTAATCAACTTAGTAAATGTAGGTTAAAACAAAATCATTAACTGAAAACAAGTTGGTAATTTAAAGCATAAACCTGGTGAGGAACAGCCAAACTCTGCTACTAAGGTAAGTCTGTGAAAGACAATTTCATATAACAGGCCATACACCATGGCAAAACTGAGCACAGCAACAAGACACATACTGCATCAGAAAGGTCTCTCCCAGAAAAAGATTTCAAAACAGACTGGGGTTTTATGTAATGCTGTTAAAATAAATAAATAAATACATAAATAAATAAATAAATTTATTAATTAGTAATGCTATCTTCATAGAACTGGTGGAAATCAGTGGTACATAGATATACCTCTACCTATAAGTCTAACCAGAAGTGGCCTCATGGAAGAACTGAAGTTAAAAAGCCATAATCAAGCGACTCAACTATGTGTGAAAACATGGGAACTGGGGTGCAGAAAAATAGTAGCAGGTGCTCTGGACTGATGAGAATAATAAGAGTATGAGACTGATATTTGGTTGTAGCAGGAATCAATTTGCCTGAGTGTCATCAAGCTGGCCTATCTCATTCAACAAACAGTTGGGCGTGGCTACTGGGGCTGTGACTGGAGTGCTTTTTTCCAACACACTGGAGATTTTTCTGGTCCTCCACCTAAGCAGTGCTCAGGGCCTGAAAATGCTGCTCTTGTTCCATCCACATCTTGCGCATGGCCCGACATTGGGCCTGTTGGAGGGCAGCGAGAACTTGGATGAGGCCTCCGCTGCTCACTGAAACAGAACGCTCAATAAAAATTATGTAGAGGTGTTCATTCTTACCACACACTTCCTCAGCCCCCACCCCAAATTTACCAACTAATGCCTAAAAATGATATCAAGGAATACTATCTTCATTTAATTTGTTTGGTTTAATCCATGATTCTGTTACCACAGTACATTAAAATATAATCAGTAATAGTTTAATTTATAATAAGCACTTCTGATATAAGAGATATAATATTTAACAGTCATAACTTCAGATTAAAGGGGCTGGCTGTACATTAACTGGTATGTTAAAGAAAGTTATACATTTACACCACCATGGAGTCTTTGCTGATCAGAGAGCTGGTCAAAGCCCTTGCAGATCTCTAGCAGACATCAAGCCCTTCTCCAGGTGGAGGCAAAGCAGAATCAGCACAGTAAGGCACTACTTTAAGCCCAGGAGAAGGACCGGAATGCATTTCAGAGTGCACTAGAACACTCAAGATGATGCAGAGGCTTTCTAAAAGCTGTATGAATGTGCAATGCATGGATCATGCACTATGCCTGCTGCCACTCCTCTCCAGGGAAGAGCCCAGGAACTCCAAACCATTCACGTGCTGGAGTCTACCGACATGAAATGGGTGATCCCCCAAGTAAGAAGACAGTTCTTACTCACTAATGTTCCATGAGGTCAACTGGCCATTTGTGTTCGCACAGCAGCTGCCTGCTGGATGCTGGAGAAAGAGGCAAACACTGATAAAATCATTAACCTGGTGTTTATGGAGTAGTTAATCACCTGACTTCCCACAAGAATAGCAAAATGGGTTCCGTGCCAGCGTCTAACTTTTCTGGATCAGGTGGTCTATTTAGCTGAAGACCATTTGGCAGTGTATTGTCACCCTCAATTTGGACCACAACCAGATAATCTGTCACTTCAGCCATTTTAATTTGAGATCATCCTGTGGGTGATTTTCTCTCATGTTGGGGGGAGTTGACTGTGGGCTGCATGGATCCCTGGTCCGGGGGGGGGGGGGGGGGGGGCGCTATCGAGCTTGTCATGGAGTAGGACATGGTGTTAGGGGGCTCCAGTGGATTAATGTTATAATTGTTATTATTTCAAGCTTTTCACTTTTATTTTTGCTCTCAAATCCCTAGGTTTACCCTCGTTGTTTGTGTATTTGAATCTAGAGGTAGTTGTGATGTCTGGTAAAACTACTAAGACCCGTAGCACAACTCAGTCACAGCTGCGGCCTTCTAGTGATTCACCTCCATGTAAAGGGCCCATCGTTTCACAGGCAGCTTCTAAGGCTGATATTGACTCAATAAAATCAGAGCTGCTGTCCTCTCTGAGGTCCGAATTCGTCGAGGTATTTAAGGCAGAGTTACGTGCATCGGAACGTACTTTGGGAAACGATTTACTGACAATAAAGTCGGAGGTGCAGGCGGTGAAGGCACAGCTGTCCAGTGATAAAGCTGCGAATGAGGCTGCGGTGCGGAAACTGAAGGGCACCGTGGTTGAAACATTTATATTTTTCCCGACCATAGTATAAAAAACGCAAAAGTAAGGGCTGCCTTTAACGAGGTGCGGCGGCAGCTCTGTGGCATTGAAGGTGTGCGGTACAGGTTGTTTTATCCAGTGTTACACACAATGGTGTGAGCAAAGATTTTCTTTCACCTGATGAGGCCAGAAATATATAAAAACTATCCAAACTGTTTAAAGTGTGAACGTATTTTTTGTCGCTGTTGGACGTGATGTTTGCTCCTTGTTTTTCATGTCACTGCACTGTTCACAAACTCCGCGTGGTGATGCTGGTTTTTAACTTTGTGCACTTTGTGGTGTTGTGTTCGTTTTTTTTTTTTTTTTGTAGTGTTATTTTTACGGGAATCAAAGTGTAAGTGTTCCTGAAAACCTAATGTTTGTTTCATAAACGCTTGGTCGATTTATGTTGGGAATTTATTTTCCTCTAGAAACTTTGTTTATATGTTTATGTAGACCGGGGATGAGCAGCCGTGAACTAGATATAGTTGCGCATAATTTATGTTGTGTTTAATCTGCTGGAGCCTTCCTTTTTGCTTAGGATAGGCTTGTTCTCCGTGTCGTTAGCACATTTATTTGTGTGGGCAGCGATAGGTTTATTTTTTGATAGTTTATGTTGCTGTCCCCTGGGGTTACTGTTAGAATGGGGACTCTACTTGTGTGTTGGGTATGTGTTTGTGTTTGTGTTTGTGTTGGATGCGCACGCACACGTCGATCCCCTGGCTCCACAGATCCTGTTTTCTTTTTTTCTGTGTAGTTGTTTTTGGATGAATGGCTGACAATAATACAGACTCACGTTTAGCTGGCAGTGGTGCACCCGTCCGGTTCCTTAGCTGGAATATTAGGGGCATGGGCAATCCTATTAAATGGTCTAGGGTTTTTACCCACCTGAAACGCTTACGCACCGACATAGTATTTTTACAGGAAACACACCTCCGAGTCAGAGATCATCATATGCTTCACCGTCCTTGGGTGGGTCAAACTTTCCACTCCAATTTCAATTCTAAGGCGTGAGGGGTGGCCATCCTAGTAAATAGAAGCATACGGTTTTCACCTACCCATACAATTGCAGATAGGAATGGCAGATATGTCATTGTGGCTGGTACACTGATACAGACCAAGGTTCTGCTGGTTAATATTTACGCTCCCCGGTGCATCATTCATATTCCAGAATTGATTAATTTTTTAACGATAGCCGTCTTAATCGCTCCGTTGTAGCTACAGATTATTTGGGCATTGTGATCTTTGATCATGCTCCTCTAGCATTAGATATCCAATTCTTAACCCATAGACCTGCACAATCTCCTTGGCAGTTTAATTCGCATCTCCTAGCAGACAGGGATTTCTGTGCATCTATTTCTAAAGCTATTGATAAATTCTTGTTGTTTAATCATCTAGACTCTTCTCAATGCTCATTATTATGGGAGACTCTGAAAGCCTATCTCAGGGGGCAAATCGTTTCATACTCTGCTTTCATATATCGGGAGCACAGAGCTAAACTCAGGGAAATTTTATCGGCGATCAGCCAACTCGAGCAGAGCTACGCATCCAACCCTTCTCCAGAGCTATAAAAACAACGTGTTGAGTTACAAGCGGAATTCAATCTCCTCTCCACTAAGGAAACTGAATGCATGTTGCCACAAACTCGTGGATCGTATTATGAATACGGTGACAAACCAAGCAGATTGTTAGCTCATCAGCTAAGACGGCAGGCTGCATCATGCCTAATACCGCAGATTAATAATAACTCAAATGTTACCGTTACAGATCCCATAGTGATCAATGCAGTATTTAAGTTATATTACTCTGCTCTTTATATACTAGTCGAGTGGGAATACCTGCAATATTAAAGAAATTCTGGTTTGGGGATACATTTGTCTCCTGGATATAAATCTCCGCAAGCCAGTGTTTGTACGAATAATATTAGCTCTGATTATTTCAGTCTCGGGCATGGAACCCGGCAGGGGTGCCCACTGTCACCACTGCTATTCGCCGTTGCCATTGAGCCATTATCCATTAAACTTAAATCCTCATTATCCTTTAAGGGTATAACTCGCAAGGGGCGGAATATAAGGTGTCCTTATATGCTGATGATTTGTTGTTATATGTGACGGATCCTGCAGCCTCTGTTCCTGTCATTTTATCTATCTTGGATGATTTTGTTTTTTTCTCGGGATACAAACTGAATTTCCATAAGAGTGAGTGTTATCCGGTAAACAATACCACTCTACAACTTCAGCGTCTGAATCTGCCATTCAAATTCAACTGTTCAGGCTTTAAATACCTTGGTATCACTGTGACCCGTTCCTTACCCAAACTTTTTCATGCCAATCTTGCCCCGCTTGTGGCAGACATGAAGTCGCATTTTCAGAGGTGGAGTAGTCTACCTGTCTTTAACAGGAAAAATCTATGCAGTTAAAATGAACGTTCTGCTCAAGTTTCATAATTTTTTTCAATCGCTTCCACTATTTTTACCTAGATATTTTTTTTATTCTTTAGATAGAATCATTAATTCTTTTCTTTGGGGTGGAAAACCGCCCAGAATCCGTAAGACCTAATTGCAGAGATGTAGGCTCAGTGGTGAGCTTGCTTTGCCCAATTTTCAAATATACTACTGGGCTGCACATATCCAAAAACTGAACTTCTGGACCAATTCAACAGAATCCACTTGGTGCAATCTAGAGCTACTGTCTTGCAGATCATCCTCGATATCTGCTCTGTTTTGCTCACCTTTTCCAATCAAACCATCTCAATATACTGACAATCCAGTCGTACTGAACACACTTAAGATTTGGTTTCAGTTTAGGCGTCACTTTAAATTTATGGCTTTATCAGCACTGAGTCCCTTGGATAAAAATCATTTGTTTCCCCCGTCACTTTTAGATACAGCTTTCTCACTATGGCACGAAAAAGGCATCAAGCAACTTTATAATTTGTACAAAGATGGCGTCTTTAGAAGTTTCACCAGCCTATCCTTGGAGTATGGGCTGCCTACAGCTCATTTATTTCGATATCTCCACGTCCGCAGCTTTGTATCTAAATGCCTTCCCAATTTTCCCTCTGTACCCCCCAAGCAACCTTGGGAGAGTTTAGTCATTTTTACTCCAAACCAGTGTAGTTTGATTTCCCGGATATACAGTTTCATTTTATCTCTCAATAGCTGTAATACAGATAAAACCAGGACCGCTTGGGAGGAGGAGTTGGGGCTGCAGTTTGGCGACGAACGGTGGGAGAAGGCCGTAGATAGGATACGGTTCACCACTTCCTGCCCGCCTCAGTCTAATTCAGTTTAAGGTTTTGTACAGAATTCATCTTTCTAAATCGAAACAGACAAAAATCTATCCTGGGGTTGAGGACAGGTGTGACAGATGTCATGCTTCCCCCTGTCATTTAAGTCATATGTTTTTTTTTGTGCCTGAAATTACATGCATTCTGGACTGTTTTTTTCGGCATTATGTCCTCCATATTTGGAGTGCAATTGACGCCATGCCCACTGAACGCTATATTACAAAGGCGGGGGAAGCGTGGTGGAGTGAAAGCTAAGCTAAAGCTAACACCACACCGGCTCTCTTTACCCAGCATCTTCCTCGCCAATGTTCGGTTGCTGGTGAACAAAATGGAGGAGATTCGACTCAGCATCACACACAGCATGAAACTTCAGAACTGTAATGTCAGGATTTTCATGGAAACATGGCTACACAGCGGCATTCCAGACAACGCTATTGAGCTAGCGGGACGGCACACACTCCGGGCGGATAGGACATTAGATGGCTCCGGTAAGACCAGAGGCGGTGGACTGTGCATTTATGTCAACAAAGCTTGGTGCACAAACTCTGTTATTGTCGAGAGTCATTGTTTAGCTAACCTGGAGTTTCTCATGGCTAAATGTAGACCGTTTTATCTACCGTGGGAGTTCACTTCCACCATTATTACTGCTGCTTACATTCCCCCTGATGCTGATGCTAAGCTCGCTATGAAAGAACTTTATGCGGCCATCAGTAAACAACAGACTGTTCACCCGGAAGCTGCATTTATTGTTGCGGGAGATTTTAATCACTCAAACTTAAAGGCAGTTCTTCCAAAATTTCATCAGCATGTTTCATGTCACACCAGAGGGAACAAAACTTTGGACCATGTATACAAAAACATGGCTGGAGCTTACGTTGCAACCCCCCTCCCCCACCTGGGACAGTCAGATCACCTTTCTTTGTTTCTCACCCCCAAATATGCACCCCTCATCAACCGGTTAAAGCCATCAGTGAGAACCATCAAGGTGTGGCCCGCAGACGCAGATTTCATACTTCAGGAAAGGTTTTTATACACAGACTGGAGTACATTCTCAGGCCACCAGTGACTCTCACACAGACATTGACTGCTATACCTCCTCTGTTCTGGATTACATCAGTTCCACCACAGACAGTGTTAATAACCAGAAACAGATCATCACATACCCAAATCAAAAGCCATGGATGAACAAGGAGGTGCACCACCTGCTGAAGGCAGGCATCTGCTCCAACACCATCACACTCAACACTGGTGTACCACAGGGCTGTGTGCTGAGCCCCTTCCTCTACTCCCTCTACTCCCTCTTCACCTCCGACTGCAGGCCTGTGAATGGATCTAACTCGATCATCAAGTTTGCAGATGACACTACCGTGATTGGTCTCATCACCAACAATGATGAGACTGCCTACAGGGAGGAGATCCAGCACCTAGCCACATGGTGCAACAACAACAACCTGCTCCTTAATACCTCCAAGACAAAGGAGCTTATTGTGGACTTCAGGAAGGAGGCAAGAGGCACACATGACACCACCCACATCAACGGGATGGCTGTTGAGCGTGTCTCCAGTTTCAAGTTCCTGGGGATCCACATCTCGGTGGACCTGTCCTGGAACATCAACACCTCCAGCCTGGTCAAGAAGGCTCACCAGCGCCTCTTTTTCCTGAGGACACTTAAAAAAATCAGCTTTCCTCGGATATCCTGGTGAACTTCTACCGCTGCGCATTAGAGAGCATCCTGACCAGCTGTGTCACAGTCTGGTATGGGAGCTGCTCTGCTGCAGAGCGTAAGGCACTGCAGCGGGTGGTGAAAACTGCCCAGCGCATCACAGGGACTCCACTCCCAGCCATGGAGGACATCCAAAAGAAACGCTGTCTGCGTCGAGCTCGCAGCATTCTTAAGGACTCCTCTCATCCTGCCCATAGACTGTTTACTCTTCTGCCCTCCGGCAGGCGTTTCAGGTGCCTCTGGACCAGGACCAGCAGACTAAAGAACAGCTTTTTTCCTAAAGCTGTCTCTTTAGTGAACTCTGACACTCACTGACACACTACCACATTCCCCCCACACCTCACACTCTTTGCTAATGGACTCTCTGAACAAAAACTTATGCTCCCCAAGACACTGATCATTTCTCACCTCACACTTTGTTATTGCACGGACTGTTTACACAAACCTTTGCTCATTTGCACACTGCTCTTTTTTTGTATTGCTACTCACCATAAACTTATCACCACTGTACATATACCCGTTCTCTGTTTATAGTTATAGCAATATTATTATGTCCACCGCTTACATCCTTCAGTAAATCTCTGTGTATAGTAATAGGCATCTGTATACCATGTTTATAATACATATATATATTCATCTGTATATTATTGTTCATAGTACATATATATTCATATTCATCTGTAATTATATTCATAGTACATATATATATTCATCTGTAATTATATTTATAGTACATATACTCATCTGTATATTTTGTTTTCAGTACATATATATTCATCTGTATACTACATTTATAGTATATATACATCTTTCAATTACTGTTTATAATCTATTTTATTTTATTTAAACTATGTAAATTCATGTAAAAACTGTATATCCTGCACTTGCTGTTATTGCACTCTGGTTAGACCCAAACTGCATTTCGTTGCCTTGTACTTGTACATGTGTAATGACAATAAAGTTGAATCTAATCTTATCTAATCTAATTTGGGGTTACCAATGAGTCAGTATCACTGAAAGATACACAAAGAAAGTACACAAAGATGTGTTAGCTTTCTCATCTTTGTTGGCCAGACGTTGCATAGTTCTGCACTGAAAAGCAATAGGATGTCCTTCCATCTCTCGGTGGTTTAAAGATTTGATGTTTTTTCTTAAGTTGGAGAAAATAAAATGTACACTGAGGGGTTCTACTGACACTTTTTTTGCAAGTGGCAACCTGTTATTTCTGATTTTAGAAGACTATGGGTCCTGATTAAAGATCTAAATCGGTCAAAATTGGGCTGTATGCATAACCTTTCTTTTGTTTCTTCAGTTGTTTAAACAGGGGGATGTGGGTGTGTGTGTGGGGGGGGGGGAATTGCGCATGTGTGTGTCTTTGTCTGGGGGTTTGTTTGTGTTTTGGATGGTGGTGGTGGGGGGGGGGGTTCTTTGTTGTTTAAAAAGGGAAAATTGAGAATTTCTGTTTACATTTTTGTATCTGTGATTGTTGATATTCCAATAAAAAGAATTGGGAAAAAAAAACAAAAAAACAACAACAGCTGCGTTTAGTCAGTGGAGCAATGGAGTTCTGGAGCAACACAACCACTCCCTCATAGAATTCATAATGATAGTGAAAACAAGTAACAGTTGTGACTTGTGGTTTTTACCTAAAGCTCACCTTGTAGCTGGAGATTTTAAAGACCTAGAGGTGTCAAAATTCAAAAAGGACATGTGCTTAGAGTCTCTTCGGCTTCTCGTGGGAGAGATTTATCAAAGACTTTGGATGCTTAACTCCATAGATATGAAATATAAGCAGGGAATTGAACTATCCCATGACCTTTATATCAAACCTCCTCCTGAAACCAGCAATGAAGAAAAACTATTGCAGCTTAATAAATGTGTGTATTGTCTGGTTGATGCTTCACTGTACTGGTATAATAGGGTGAAGGAGATTGCCATAAGGTCAGAAGGAACAATGTAAAACTTGCTGTGTTCTATTGTTAAAATCAGGACTACACTATGACTTGGGTACTTGTGTGCCATATGGATGACTTCATAAGTTTCTCCACAACAGTAGTACCACATCTTAGATCCATGTTTCTTAATAAACTTAAAAAAAACCTTAAAAACTAAAAAAAATGCAGGAAAACTACATTAAGCATATATAGCCCATACATTTGGATCCTTCTCGAACTGTAGAACAAGACTCTTCTCTTTGTGTGGAGGAAAAGGACCAACTAAGGTCCAAGGTAGGCCAAATTCTCTGGGCTACAAGACAGAGCAGTCCTGATGTCATCTTTAATGGCAAAAGCTTAGCGTCAAACATATAAAATGCAATTGTGCAGCTTTTTCCTGAAGCAAATAGAGTAGTGTGTTAACTTAAGTCCAAAAAGGTAGTTTTGAAATTCCAATACCTGGGCAAAGACCGCACACACAAGATGATTGTATACAGTGATGCCTCACATGGAGATTATTCAGATGGGGGGACTCAGAGAGGACATCTAATTGTTCGCATGGGAGAAAAAGAAGAGTATCCTCCCCTTTCCTGGCAGTCAAAAAGAGTCAAGAAGACGCCTGCTGATGAAACAGAACAGTCAGATGAATCGATAATGCAATATTTTTGACTACACTATTCTCTGAGCTGACTACTGGTGAAACTGAACATGCTATACCAGTAATTCGTGTCACATACAATCATTCACTTGTTGATGCACTGAAGTTGCTGAGAAAAGCCTTTTTCTGGAAATAAGCAGAATCAAATACAGCAGGGAAAATAAGTATTTGACACATCAGCATTTTTATCAGTAAGGGGATTTCTAAGTGGACCATTGACACAAAATTTCCACCAGATGTAGCAATCAAGACAAAAATTAAATTCATACAAAGAAATCGAAACATTTAAGTATACACGTTGAGTCATAAGAAATAAAGTGAAATGACACAGGGAATAAGTATTGAACACATGAAGATAAGGTGCAAATGGCATAGAAAGCCAGGAGATCTCCTGAAATCTGTTAGTATTGAGAGTGGAACCCTGCCCCTATCAGTACTAATTGATATCAGCTGCTTTAGTCCTAATTGATGGCTTATAAAGGCTTCTCATTACCCAGGAGGCACACAGGAAAGACTTCATAATGGGTAAAAGCATAGAACTCTATCAAGATCTTTGTAATCTTATTGTTGAAAAGCATTTTGTTGGGAATAGTTATAGGTGCATTTCCAGAATGCTGAATGTTCCTGTGAGCACTGTGTCAGCCATTATCCGGAAATGGAAATAGCGTCAGTTCACCATAAACCGGCCACGATCAGGTGCTCCACATAAGATCCCTGTCCGGGGAGTCCAAAGAATAATCAGGAGAGTTCGCCAAGAGCCAAGAACCACTCGGGCAGAACTTCAGGAAGACCTTGCATTAGCAGGTACTGTTGTTTTAAAGAAAACTATAAGCAATGCACTGAACCACCATGGCATCCATGCACGCTCACCACGCAGGACTCCACTGCTGAACAAAAAGCATGTTGAGGCTCGGTTAAAGTTTGCGAAAGAGCATTTGGAAAAGCCTGTGGATTATTGGGAGACTATAATATGGTCAGATGAAAGCAAAATTTAACTTTTTGGCAGTCATTCTACACACCATGTTTGGAGAAGAAATGGCACTGCCCACCACCCCAAGAACACCATACCAACAGTTAAGTTTGGGGGTAGAAGCATCATTGTTTGGGGCTGCTTTTCAGCAAGGGGTACTGGCAGACTTCATATTATTGAAGGCAGGATGAATGGAGAAATGTACTGGGACATTCTGGATAAAAATCTGCTGTCATCTACCAGAAAGCTGAAAATGAAAAGAGGGTGGACATTTCAGCAAGACAATGATCCCAAACACAAGGCCAAGGAAACAATGAAGTGGTTTCAAAGAAAGAAAATCAAGTTGCTTAAATGGCTCAATCACCTGACCTAAATCCCATAGAAAATCTATAGAGAGAACTGAAGATCAAAGTTCATAAAAGAGGCCCAGATAACCTTGAAGATTTAAAGACCATTTGTGTGGAAGAATGGGCCAGAATCACTCCTGAGCAATGTAGACGACTGGTCTCTCCATACAAGAGGCGTCTAGAAGCTGTAATCACCAACAGGCTTTTCTACAAAGTATTAAATAAAGTGTGTTCAATACTTATTCCCTGTGTTATTTCACTTTATTTATTATGACTCAACTTGTATACTTAAATGTTCTGATTTCTTTGTATGAATTCAATATGTGGCCTGATGGCTACATCTGGTGGAAATTTTATGTCAATAGCCCGCTTAGAAACTGATAAAATTACTGATAAAAATGCTGATGTTTCAAATACTTATTTTCCCCACTGTAACTTACTCAAACTCAAAGGGTTGAATGAGTGCTGTCGTATTCATCATCTTGTATAGCAGTACAGATTTACTGTCCTATAAAAATAACTCAACATAAAGCCATTATTGTCTAAATAGCTGTCAGAAAACGTGAGTACACCCTAAGTGAACATGTCTAAATTGTGAATATTTTGTGTGAGCACCATTATTATCTAGCACTGCCATAATCTACTGAGCATGGAATTTACCAGGACATCATGTTCTGCTTTAAAATATCACAGTATATGTTGAAATCCCTGTTTGCCTCAATGAACCGCAGCTCCCCAGTATCAGCAGCACTCATTCAGCCCCAGACCATGATGCTACCACTACCATGCTCGACTGTCGGCAACACAAAATTTTCTTGCTACTCCTCACCAGGCGTTGCCACATGTGCTGGACACCATCTGAGCCAAACAAGTTTATCTTAGTCTCATCAGACCACAGGACATGGATCCAGCAATTCATGCTCTTGGACAGGTCAGCATAATTACAATTATGTTTCTGTGGCTTTTAATTATTTATTTTATATCTGATTAAAGAAAGGATGTCAAGAATGAATGTATGTTGTGCTAAAGGTTTTAATTTCGCCTCTTTTATATTATGTACCTACCAACTTTCCACTCTTCATCCTTTTAATCGCTGCTCTCACGTCCTCCTTGCTAATCTTATCCACTTCCTGCTTCACCATTTCATCATCCAACCTTCCTCATTCCACCACTATGTCTCTGTCTTCCTTTCTCTTTCCAGATGTCACAATAAGTACCTTTCTAGCTGTCTCCCTGAACCTTACACTACAGTCTTCCTCCTTCCTCCTCCTATCTTATTATTTTTTCAGTCCTCACTCTCCTCCTCTTCTTTTTCACCTCCAAAGCCAGCCTACAGACCACCATCCGATGGTAGCTGCACTGTAACTTGCCAAAACCTTACAGTCTCTATTCTCCATCAGGTTACATCTCCTACATTGAACCTAGTCCACCTGTGTGCACCTTCCTCCACTCTTACACGTTACCCTCTGCTCCTCCTTCTTCTTAAAATAAGTATTTACCACTGCCATTTCTATCCTTTTAGCAAAATCTACCACCATCTGCCCTTCCACATTCCTCTCCCTAAGACCATTCCTACCCATGACCTATTCATCAGCTCTGTTTCCTTCAACAACATGGCCATTGAAGTCTGCCCCAATCACCAATCGTTAATTCCTAGGTACACCTCACTTTACTTCCACTACACTCTTACTAAACTCTTCCTTCAGGATTCAATTCAATTCATTTTTTATTTGTATAGGCTTTTAACAATGAACATTAAAGCAGCTTTATACAGATAATGTGGTGATAAAAATGAATTAGATGTTCTTTATAAGTGTAAGTTTGTCCCTAATGAGCAAGTCGGTGTTTGTCCCTAATGAGCATCACGTGGGCATGGGGTCAGAATGGGCACTTTGATGGGCCCAATCTTATCGTCCCTACATTGGCTTCCGGTTAAGTTTCGAATAGACTACAAACTACTGCTACTCACTTATAAAGCACTAAATGGATTGGCCCCCATGTATCTCTTCAGTCTTTTAACACGCTACAATCCGTCACACTCCCTGAGATCTCAAAACTCTGGGCTTCTAGTAGTTCCTAGAATTCACATTTAGCTCCTAAACTCTGGAATAGTCTTCCTGACAGTGTTCGGGGCTCAGACACTCACCCAGTTTAAGTGTAGATTAAAAACATATCTTTTTAGCAAAGCCTACACATAACATACGTCTCACATCATAACCTTGTGCTCCAGAACATCTGATCACATGCACATTATCAACTTGTGCTGTTAATATCATGAACAGCAGCTACGCTAATTCCTCTCCATTGCTTCTCTTTCTCTCCCCATCCCGAGGCTTTCTGAGGTTTGGCCAGCTCCAGTCATGTCCCACCTCATGAAGATTATGGACTTTAAAGAAGTAGATGCCGAACTCGCAAACATCCTGAACCATCTAGAGATGTACCAGTGCCAACTGAATCCCACTACACGTGTGGAGTTTTGACATTGGACCTCCTGGAGTGTTTAAAGGCTCTGACATGGAGAAGCTGTTGCTGGATCTGTAATGTTCACAAATGTTGAGCTCAGTAGCTCCTACTTTTATACCAAAGACTGTAGAAAGATCATTTACTTATTATCTTATACTCCTGTGCTCATGTTAGTTCTCACTCTCCAGTGTTCTGTATTGTTGAAAGATTTTTTATCAAACTCTTGATGTCACCCAAATGAGGATGGGTTCCGCTTTTGAGTCTGGTTCCTCTCAAGGTTTCTTCCTCATAACATCTAAGGGAGTTTTTCCTTGCCACAGACGCCATGGCTTGCTCATCAGGGATAAATGCACACCATTCACCTTGACTGTTGATTTCTGTAAAGCTGCTTTGAGACAATGTCTGTTGTGAAAAGCGCTATACAAATAAACTTGACTTGACTTGACTTGAATGTGGGCCCCAGCTTAGTCAGGGTTGTGGGCCCCAGTTAGGTTGCCCATTTTCTTTATTCGAGGGTCCTGTATGGGCCACATTTGGGCTATATTTAGCTATATTATTCAATTGATGATAAATTCAATTGATATGTTTTTTGCATGTTTTATATAGGGATGGGCGATAAATCGATTTTATCGATTAACTCGAATGTGTAGTTCACATCGATATGTTTTAATAAAAATCGGGTTTCTCTTTAATGTCCGCCGACGCTCCCCTATTGGCTTCCATAGTTTCAAACAAACTCATCCCTCCCCCTGCGCGTTTGCCATAGAGATACACAAACAACATGGCAGCAAGCAGAGAAGAGCTCGTTCCCAAGAAAGGCACAGTGGCATCTGTAATTTGGAATTGGTCCGGTTTTGCAAAAAAAGAAAAATCAGAGCATTTGAATCACCATATTTAAACACTCATAAAAACACTCCCTGTCTATTATATTCTTATTTAAAATTTCAAGTCATTTTACTGTGGAGTTTTGGCAAGTAAAGGCGAAATCACTCGAAACCTCAGGTGCATTTTCAATCATGTTCCACATTTAAACACTCAAAAAACATTTTTCTTTGTAGGTTTACTCATTGTATGTTATTTTACGTTCTATTTTCACAATTTACAAAGGCAGGGCCTGCATCTTGTATTTTTGGCTTGTTGTTTCTGGTTGCACTTTAACCCAAAGTGGGTTATAATCCCAAGAAGAGTAAATAAACTTTATTTAATAAAGTTAAAACTTTTTTTTAACATTTTCTTTGTCATATGCAGATTGATTTTAAGCAGGGGGGAAAAAATCTATTTAAATGGCAAATCGGATTTTTTGTGGAAAAATCTGGGATTTTTTTAGGCCATATCGTCCAGCCCTAGTTTTATATGATTGAAACAAAAATTTTATATATTAACAATAACATAACTTTAGTTAAAAAAAATAATACTAATTGGTTGTGCAGCTTAGAGTCTCCCATTGGCTCCTGTGCTCCCGCCTTCTCATTCTGAAGAAACGGTCATCACTCACTACACTGGAGTAGTGATGGGAAGTCCGATTCTTTTTGCGAATCAGTTCTTTCGGACAGTTCGTTTCAAAGAACCGGTTTAAAAAAACGGTTCAACAGTTCTTTTACGTCCTTACGTAATGAAGTCATGCATATCCAAATATCATCTCGGCGGATGAACATACACACTAAACACATTTAAATAAAGTCATGTCTATTGCATGAGGCCATATAGCTTATCTGTTTAAATTAAATCATCATTATCATCTTAGGAATGTTCCTTACATTTACGTTTTGCACTAAATCACCCAATACAGGCACTGATTTGCAAAACGTTGATGTTTTAAGTTGTTAGTTAATAAACGTACTTTTCATTTAAGTCCTCAGTTCACCTGTGCTCATATATCAGCAGCGCAGCACCAGACTTTACAGTATGTCGAACGCATCTGATTCGGAGTCCAAAAAGTGTGTGTGTGTGTGTGTATTAATGTCAGACAGCACGCGTACTGCTCGGTAGGTCGCGCATGCTCAGTATAAACAATTCATTGGTATCAGTAGTATGTCGGACGTGTCCGAAAGAAACGGTTCTTGATACAGTACTGGTGACTCGAGAACAGCAGTATGTGTGCTGCTCGGAATCAGCAGGTATGCGCATGCTCAGTGATAATCACTTGTTCAGCAGCATGTTTCTGTTTAATGTGTGTACTGTTGGAGAAACTAGAGAAGAACCCCATTCTCAGGGATATTGATTTATTTTGAGTCGGATAGACGGTCATACACATTCAAAAGTAACTTGAGTAATTTTGTTGATTAGTGCTGATTTGAGACGCGAACTGTTTTGAACGATTCAGTCCGATTTGATGAACTGGTTCGACCGGTTCACTAAAAAGAACCAGGAGAGTGAACAGGTTTACCTTAGAGCTAAACACCTGTGGAAAACGGAATATTCTTAACGATTGGCAAATAACTATGAAATTGTCTACTAAAATGGGGAAATAACGACTTTTTAATCCATTTTCAACAGTGTTTTCTCCATATAGTGTCCTCATGATAACAGGAGGGTGAAACAGTAAAAGCACTGTGGAGTAATCTTTCTCTTTACTACCTTTATAACTTGTATATACAATACACAGAAGAAAAGCTCTGAGGAAATTGTGACAAAACTAAACATAATTTTAATGTGATTTAGGTGAAATAGGTAAAGGTGATAAAAGGAAAACGTTCATATTTATATCATTTCTAAACATTACAAAAAATATGATACGTTATGATTACGTTAAAGATAATGTAATTTTGCGCCGTTCATAAAGTCAGTCAGACGCCCCCCCCAGCTCTCGGCTCCGAGACTTCACGCATGCGCAGATGTGTTTGAATTGAAGCCGTGCAATGCAGACCAACAAATTTGAGAGCAGACAACTCCGAATTCTTCCGAATCACTTTCACTGTATTTTTATGTCAAGCACGCTTCGGCCTGTGCAGTCAAGTCGAACACTTGCTGTGTTAGCTCCACTAAGGCTTTCTGAAGACAAAACATCGTTATAAGTAAGTAACTTAAACTAATGTTACAGTGGTCAGTTCAAATTCACGGTCCAAAGTGAACCAGTACGAATTTAATAATCGATTTCTGTTCAAGGCCCCCACTAATTATTCTAAACATTAATCACAAAAAAGCCTGAAATTCACCATATTGATGCATTTAACTTTTTGCATGGTATTGTGTAATTTTAACATCGTTTACTCAGATCAGTTAACAGTTTGGGCAAATGATGGATTAGTAGGTGGTTACAACCTGTTAGTCTTATGCTCATGTAACTTGCATGTATACAAATAATGGATTGTGCCCTGGTTGATACAGTAGCATGCTCTAGTTTATATATACATTTTTTTGCTTTACAGGTAGCCTGAATCAGAACCGTTTGCTGAAAACTGTCAGTAAGAAAGAGATGGCAACAGCGCTTGGTAAATGGTTCACAAATGCAAGAAACAGAGAAGGCAACCGTGCTTTGAGAGCCCAGCGGAACCATGATACAGTACAGCCGGAAGTGTAAGTCATATAACTTATAGCTAGGGCTGCACAATTAATAATAACACCACTGATGAATAGACACTGAACAAGCAGTCCCTGGTTAGTCACTTGTTGGGGTCCCCATGAAACATTTATTTTGTGGTTGTTTAGTTATTCTGTGCTATTTGCAGTGTTACAGGCACAGTTTTACATTGTAACTGAGGTTTGAAATGGTTTGACAGTGCATTTTCCATAGTAAGATTAAGTACACATTAAGTTCAACCACAGAATTCAATGATGAAATTAATAAATGGGAACCAATTCTCACCCACTGTCGTCCCATAACAACCCTATAAAGGGGCAATTTGTGGGTTGACCCATGATTAAGTAGCCCATTTTGGCCCTATTTTTAACACCTATTTGGGACCCAAATGGGCCCATATAAAGAACACCTATACAGGCCCCACTTAGAGCCCACAATGGACGCCCTTCTGGGTGAACACACATGGGGCCCATGTGGAGCTGATGGACAAATTTCTCTGGGCCCATTTGGGTTGCGCATGCAGGGCCCAAGTGACAGCCCATCAAAAACCCACATGGGGCCCACATGACAATGTTGGCTGGGAAGTTGGTGCACAGGAGCCTGAGGTTCCAGCTGATAGACTGAGAAAGGGTAATTAGGCAGGAAATGTACTTTTACTATTACTAATGTACAATTAAGAAAAAAAAAATCTATCCACAAATAATGTACAGTGGGTCAGTGACCCCTCGATAAATCCTAAAACATTTATCTTACATTAAAAAAAAACCTTATTTATTACAGTAAACTAAACAAAAAAAATGAAATAGTCACAATGTACACATCAGAATGAACTAAATCAGTCAATAAATTTGAAACCAGCAACATTTTCGTCAGTTCAAAACAAAAAAACACAAATATACCTGGGCATGTAACTAGTTTGAGCCCTTGATATGGCGTCCATATCCAGAAACAATGAGGGTTTATTTTTTTTCAGATTTCATGTAATTACTCACGAATCTAAGCGATTCTCACTCAGTAACACAGGGACTACAGGGATTTCTGGCTAAAACTTGCTGCAATGTCATCCCTGAAGAAAACGTTGAGTTGTAGCTGATCGCAGCTCCAATGGCGTTCGAGGAGGAACAAGGTAACGCTTTGCTGTAGTCCATCTGGTTTCGCTTGGCAGCCGTATTCCCTTACTCTGCAGGCCTGCTGTTCAGCGAAGACCAATTCAGTTGTCGGATATCAAACCCAAAATTATATAATAAACGCCAGTCAACAAAGCAGTTAAATATTCAGCAGTTATTTTTGTTATGGATTTGCTTCCTAAACACAATCGGAATATCTCCAAATCTCCATCATTATTTTCCGGGAAAAACAGCCGTGCCCCCATTCTCTTCACACGTCTTCCTTTTTTCCTCAGTATGTTTTCGAGTCAGTCCACCTCTGAATCCTGATTGGACAAAATAGTTTGTCCCTCATACAGTCCTCATAGACCAAGGGTGTCAAACTCGGGCGTAATTATATTTGGCCCGCAAGATTATATCAAATGTGTATTAGAGCTGGAGAGCGCCGCATCCTTACCACTAGACCACCAGGGACCCAGCTGGCCCGCCAGTATATAGCGCATATACCGCTAATAATACAAATCCCAGAATGCTTTGTTAGTGCGTTGGCACGTCAGTCGAGACTGCTGAAAAACTCTGCGTACTCAGCGTTGAATTTACCCGGAGATTTACCGACCTTAAGCCCAGAAATGCAGATTTGAACTGCTCAGTAATCCGTTTGTGGTTGACGTGGAAAGCGCACCAACCAACCTACAAATGGAGCTGATTGAACTCCAGTGTAGAGACACGCTCAAGTCAAAGTACGACTCTGTTTGTGCTGCACAGTTTCCATGTTTCCTCCCTGACACACTTCTCCAACTCCGTGCCCAAGCTGCTCAAACGATCTCTATGTTCGGCAGCACATATCTGTGTGAGAAACTGTTCTCTTCGATGAAGATGAATAAAAACACACTCAGGAGTCTCACTGATGAACATCTTCACTCCATCCTGAGTTCAGAGCTCAGAGCCTAAACCCCAGATGCACATCTGATGCACATTGGCTTCAACTAATGTACATCAGAGTAAATCAGAGTGTAAAAACTGAGCTTGAATGGATGTTGTCTTTATGCACTTTTTCTATTCCAAGACATGAACTGTTAATGATTAAAATATAGCTTTTTTAATTAAAGGAAATTATTATTATTTTGGTTGTGTTGTTGTTGGCCTGAGAAAAAAGATTTACATTATAAAGGAATTCAGAAGGCTACAGATAGCGAGAGACATAATAAGAAACGAATACCACTGATGTGTGTTTTATTTCAAATTTAATTTCTCGTGTTTATAATATTAAACTTTGGTTGTTCTGATTCAATGTTCATGCAAAATTAAAGTTTGTTTCCACATGAAAAGGTTCAACATTACACATCTGGAGGGAAAACATGCACAATTGCAGTCAATTTTTTAATAAATATCGAGTTTGGCCTGCGATTTCGTCCCAGTTTTTTATTTTAGCCCAGTGTGAATTTGAGTTTGACACCCCTGTCATAGACTAATTACGATACCGTGCAAAGACACAATATATTCTTTAAGAACAACAATAGAAACATTTTATATTAAATGTATTTGAAATTAAAATGCACACAATGAAACATCTTATACAGAAAAGTAATTTGAGAGAAAAAAAACAGCACCCTTTTATAATAAATATACAATCCCAATTACAAAAAATGTAATTAAAAACAGAATGCAACGATTTGCAAATCTCATAAATTCATATTTTATCCACAATAAAACAAAAACAAATCATATTAAATCTCTATTCCATTTAATGGAAAAAATAAGGTCATTTAGAATTTGATGGCTGCAACGGGCCTCAAAAGATTTGTGTAGCATCACATCTTCTGTCCATATAAAACTGGGAACTAAGAAGAGCTGGAGTTTTGGTAGAGGAATGTTGCCCCATATGTGTCTGAAGCAGGATTCTAGCTGCTTACCAGTTCAATTTCAAATTCAAAATGTATTTGACAACATGCAGTGAAATGCTTTATATGACTGTCCAACATTTAAACATGAAAAAGAAATAGAATATAAGGATAAAAAAATAAAGTAAATAAATAAAAATATAGAAAGTATAGAAAAATATATGTATATACATGAACTCTAGAAAGAGATGGATGAGTATGGCAGATATTGACAGAGCACAAATTAAAGTAATTTAGTGTGATTGTCCTTAAAGTGTCCATGTTCAGTATAGTGTTGCATAAAGTGACACTGTGCTGTGCAAATTCAGAGTTGAAGTGACAGTCCAAAGTTAAGGTGTCATAATAGTGCAAATATAATTGTGCAGTGAAGGAATAAAGTGAAGATGGAGAGAGAGGTCCAGTACTAGTCCCTGGGTGTTTCCTGGTTTAGACACCGAATGGCCTGTTGGAAGAAGCTCCTCCTCATTCTCTCTGTGTTTGCTTTCAGAGTGCTTTGCTGAACGTAACATAGAAAAAAGTCCATTGTTGCAATGGCTAAGGTCCTTCACATCTTCCTGGCCATGGTCTGGCACCGCATGCTGTAGAAGGTCCTTAGGGAGCTTTGTGCGGATGGTACATTCAACTGACTGCACCACCCTCTGGAGGGCTCGCCTGTCCTGCATGGTGCTGCTCCCGAACCAGGAAGTGATGCTACCCGTAAGATAGTGCAAGTGTAAAAAGTCATTGGCACCTGAGAGGGTAGTTCTTGGTGTCATTTGTTGATTTTTTTTTTGGTTTCTTTTGTTTTATGATATGCTAAATGTTTTCAAATAGTCAAAGGTCTAGACTGCAGGCATGCCAGTTAAGCATCCAGAATTTTACTATGAAGTCATGCCATTGTAATAGATGCAGTAGGCAGTTAGCATCGTCTTGCTCAAATATGCAAGGCCTTCGCTAAAAAATGTGTTTTCTGAATGGAAGCATTTGTTGCTCTAAAACCATTCAGCATTTACAGAGCCTTTCCAAATGCGCAAGCTGCATTAATGCACTCCTATACCACCAGAGATGTGGCTTATTGAACTGAGCGCTGATAACAAGACAGATGGTCCCTCTTCTCTTTAGTCCAGAGGTTGTTGATGTTCATGATGTCCATGGTTTCCAAAAATAAATTACAATTTTGATTTGTCTGAACACAGAACAGTTTTGAAAGTTTGCCTCACTACATTTTAAATGAGCTTTGGCTCAGAGAGCATGCCAGTGTTTCTGGATAATGATATAGATTTAACCTTATTTGTAGACGACATGGCAAATTGTGTGCACTGACACAATGCTTTCTGAAGGTGTGAATAAACCCATGGAGTGATTTCCATTACAGAATGATGACTGTCTTTTAATGTAGTGCAGCCTTAGGGTCACGAAGGTCAAGAGCATCCAATATTGATTTTTGCCCTCATCTTGTCACCAAAATGTCCTACATGGGCTGTCCCTCTGATAAACTCATTTCTAATCTTGTCCATCCTCGGCACTCCCAACGAAAACATTAACTACCTTCAGCTCCGCCTCCGGTCTTTTACTCAATGCCACTGTCTCTAATTCATACAACATCGCAGGTCTCACCACAGTCCTATAAACTTTCCTTTTCATTCTTGCAGATACCCTACTATCACAAATCACTCCTGTCACTCTTCTCCACCTACTCCACCTGGCCTCCACTCTTTTCTTTACTTCCCTAACACACTCTCCATTACTTTGACCCCAGGTACCTGAACATCTCCACCTTCTCCACCTCTTCTCCCTGCAACCGCACCACTCCACTGCCTCCCTCTTATTCACACACATGTACTCTGTCTTACTCCTACTGACTTACTCTCGGCACTCTTTGGTACGCTTTCTCTACGCTTTTTCTTCACAAACACACAATGCAACTCCTTCTGACCTTCTCTATACTTCTACATCAACATTCTCAAAGCAAATAATGCGTCTGTGGTGCTCTTCCTGTTGCTCACAGATGGTCACCTCTTCTCTCAGCCTGGCGTCCACTACTCTTTCCCATAACTTTATAGTGTGACTGATCAACTTAATTCCCCTGTAGTTACTGCAAGACTGCACATCTCCCTTATGCTTAAAGATCGGTACCAGCACACTCCTTCTCCATTCCTCAGGCATCTTCTCACCTTCCAGAATCTTGTTGAACAATCTGGTTGAAAACTCCACTGCCATCTCTCCTAAACATCTCCATGCTTCTACCGGTATGTCATCTGGTCCAACTGACTTTCTACTCTTCACCCTCTTAATCACTGCTCTCACTTCCTCCTTACTAATCCTATCCACTTCCTGCTTCACCATCTCCACATCATCCAACCTTCTCTTTCTCTGATTTTCCTCATTAATCAGCTGCTCAAAATACTCCCTCCATCTTCTCAACACACTCTCCTTACTAGTCAAGACATTTCCATCTCCATCCTTTATTGCTCTAACTTGCAGCACATCCTTCCCAGCTCGGTCCCTCTGCCTGGCCAATCGGTACAAATCCTTTTCTCCTTTTAGTCCAACCTTTCATACAGCTTTTCCTTAGCTTTCGTCACATCCCTCTTTACCTGCTGCCGCATCTCCTTGTACTCCTGCCTACTTTTCTCATCACTCTGTCGATCCCACGTCTGTTTCCCCTTTTGCTCTCCTGCACTTCCTCTTTCCACCACCATGTCTCTTTGTCTTCCTTTCTATTTCCAGATGTCACACCAAGTACTTTTCTAGCTGCCTCCCTCATCACTCCTGCAGTAGTTACCCAATCATCCAGCACCTCTTCACCACCACCAAACCCCTGTCTGACCTCTTCCCTGAACCTCACACTACAGACTTCCTCCTTCAGTTTCCACCATATTATTCTTCTTTCAGTCCTTACTCTCCTCCTCTTCTTCTTCTCCTCCAGAACCATTCTACAGACCACCATCCGATGCTGTCTAGCTACACTGTCCCCTGCCAACACCTTACAGTCTCCAATCTCCTTCAGGTTGCAGCTCCTACATAGAACCTAGTCCACCTGTGTGCACCTTCCTCCATTCTTATACATCACCCTATGATCCTCCTTCTTCTTAAAATATGTATTCAGCACTGCCATTTCCATCCTTTTAGCAAAATCTACCACTATCTGCTTTTCCACACTCCTCTCCTTAAAACCATACCTACCCATCACCTCCTCATCACCTCTGTTCCCTTCACCTACATGCCCATTAAAGTCTGCCCCAATCACCAATGGTTCATTCCTACACTCCCACACTCTTACTGTACTCTTGCTTCAGAATCACCAATACACCATTTCTCTTTCCATCCACA
Organism: Silurus meridionalis; assembly: GCF_014805685.1. Classification (NCBI taxonomy): domain Eukaryota; kingdom Metazoa; phylum Chordata; class Actinopteri; order Siluriformes; family Siluridae; genus Silurus; species Silurus meridionalis. The sequence continues at coordinate 11,622,544 of NC_060900.1, forward strand.
CCATGATAGAACATATCTACCTTTCTCCTCTCCATCATATCAGCTACCTCTCTCCCTTTACCAGTCATAGTAACAACATGAAAAATATAAAGGCTATAGCAGTGAAAAATGTGCAGACACTTTTGTAAAAGTACAAGTTAATAGATATAAAGGCTATAACAGTAAAAACTGTGCAAAAGGCAAATACATCAAGTGTACATATACATACAGTGAGGAAAATAAGTATTTGAACACCCTGCTATTTTGCAAGTTCTCCCACTTAGAAATCATGGAGGGGTCTGAAATTGTCATCGTAGGTGCATGTCCACTGTGAGAGACATAATCTAAAAAAAAAAAATCCAGAAATCACAATGTATGATTTTTTAACTATTTATTTGTATGATACAGCTGCAAATAAGTATTTGAACACATGAGAAAGTCAATGTTAATATTTGGTACAGTAGCCTTTGTTTGCAATTACAGAGGTCAAACGTTTCCTGTAGTTTTTCACCAGGTTTGCACACACTGCAGGAGGGATTTTAGCCCACTCCTCCACACAGATCTTCTCTAGATCAGTCAGGTTTCTGGCCTGTCGCTGAGAAACACGGAGTTTGAGCTCCCTCCAAAGATTCAATATTGGGTTTAGGTCTGAAGACTAGCAAGGCCATGCCAGAACCCTGATATGCTTCTTACAGAGCCACTCCTTATCCTGGCTGTGTGCTTCGGGTCATTGTCATGTTGGAGGACCCAGCCTCGACCCATCTGATTATGACCCAAAAGTTCTATTTTGGTCTCATCTGACCACATGACTTTCTCCCATGACTCCTCTGGATCATCCAAATGGTCATTGGCAAACTTAAGACATGCCTGGACATGTGCTGGTTTAAGCAGGGGAACCTTCCGTGCCATGCATGATTTCAAACCATGACGTCTTAGTGTATTACCAACAGTAACCTTGGAAATGGTGGTCCCAGCTCTTTTCAGCTCATTGACCAGCTCCTCCCGTGTAGTTCTGGGCTGATTTCTCACCTTCCTTAGGATCATTGAGACCCCACGAGGTGAGATCTTGCATGGAGCCCCAGTCCGAGGGAGATTGACAGTCATGTTTAGCCATTTTCTAATGATTGCTCCAACAGTGGACCTTTTTTCACCAAGCTGCTTGCCAATTTCCCCGTAGCCCTTTCCAGCCTTGTCATGGTGTACAATTTTGTCTCTAGTGTCTTTGGACAGCTCTTTGGTCTTGGCCATGTTAGTAGTTGGATTCTTACTGATTGTATGGGGTGGACAGGTGTCTTTATGCAGCTAACGACCTCAAACAGGTGCATCTAATTTAGGATAATGAATGTAGTGGAGGTGGACATTTTAAAGGCAGACTAACAGGTCTTTGAGGGTCAGAATTCTAGCTGATAGACAGGTGTTCAAATACTTATTTGCAGCTGTATCATAGAAATAAATAGTTTAAAAATCATATATTGTGATTTCTGGATTTTTTTTTTTTTCCTCTCACAGTGGTCATGCACCTACGATGACAATTTCAGACCCATCCATGATTGAAAAATCAATTGCTGGAATAACCTGGTCATTCAGTATATTCAGGTAGTCAGCTGTCAGGGATCCCACTGCCCCTTCAGTGGCTGTCAAACCTCGGGGCTTCAGGGAATGCCCCGCTCCTTCTCTCGTGCGCGCCCCGCCCGCAAGGCGCGTCTCTCCGTCGCACTAATCACACACATCTGATTTGCATCTACACGCTAATCGCACCGCCTATATGAACACTCACAGCACACACACTCAGGGTCCTTTATTATATGTACTCATGGGCTGACGTGGATGTAGGCTGGTGGTGTTCCTGCGTGCTCATTTTGGGACGTGTGTGTGTGTGTGTGTGTGTGTGTGTGTGTGTGTGTGTGTGTGTGTGTGTGTGTGTGTGTGTGTGTGTGTGTGTGTGTGTGTGTGTGTGTGTGTGTGTGTGTGTGTGTGTGTGTGTGTGCGCGCGCTTACCGTGTGTTCGCTTAGGCTCATCCCCGCTAGGTACCGTCTCTCTCTCGCTTTCTTTGCGCAGCCCGTGCCTCTTTCCAGGCGCGCCTAGGATTGTACCTTCCCGACTCGGGTTCCGACCCGGCCAAAGTGGACCGCGTCTCTTTCCGGACGCACCTGGGATTTACTTTTCCTTTGTTTCACGGATCCTGGTATGTTGGATTTACTCACAGACACTGAACTGTTGTGATTAGCGCAGTGAGCGCACCACGGGACATTTCCTGCCTGCAGCAGGCATGTTGGCTTTGTGTTTTTTGTTTAATAAAGTTCTTTCTTTGCTGCTATTTCGGCTTCCGCCTCAGTGTCCGCATGACATCAGCTGACCTCATTCTTTGGGCATATAAGGTTGCTGAACCTAGACCTGACCAACTGCAGCAAACACAGATCATAGCCCTGCCCCCCCAGGCTTGTACAGTATGCACTATTCATGATGGGTGCATCAGTTCATCTGCCTCTCTTCTTACACTGATGTGCCCATCACTCTGGAACAGGGTAAATCTGGACTCATCAGACCACATGATCATCTTCTCTTGCTCCAGAGTCCAATTTGTATGCTCTCTAGTAAATTAAAGTTTTTTTTTTCCAATTCGCATCACTGATAAGTGGCTTTCTTAAGGTTACACAGCTATCCCAAACCCTTGAGTTCATTGTACATGTGAAAAAAGCTCTTACTTTCACTATTAAACATAGCCATGAGTTCTACTGTTTTTTTTTTTTTTTTTTTTTTTTGATTTGATTTCACCAAACATTTAATTGATCGGCGATCACGATCATTCAAGATTTTTTTCCGACCACTTTCCTTCCTCAAAAAATGACGGTTCCCTACAATCCTTTCAGTTTTTCATAATGCGTTGAACAGTTCTAAACCCAATTTTAGTAGTTTCAGCAATATCCTAAGATGTTTTCTTTGCTTGATGCATTACAATAATTTGACCATTCTAAACAGATTAACATCTTTTCCACTATCACAGGATGTGTTTTCAGAATGTTTGTTTAAAAAAATCAGTAGCTACTCACTGGGTTAAAGGTTAAAGGGTTAAATAAGTTGTCAGCTGAAAAATAATCATCCATTATCCAAGTATCCAATGTGAGGCTCTTTCCTATTTGCTTAGTTAGAGCCAGGTGGTGATTTTTATTTTTTATTTTTTATTTTTTTGGACAGGCTTTGTGTGTGTGTGTGTGTGTGTGTATACAGGTGCATCTCAATGAATTAGAATATCCATAAAAAGATTTTTGTAGTAATTCAATACAAAAAGTAAAACTCATACATTATATAGATTCATCACACACAGATTGGTATATGTAATATAAATATAAATGACTATAAATGAAATTATTATTGACCAGGAGTTTAATATAATGTGTTTGACAGAAACGTGTTTTGAACAAAATGAATATGTAGCATTAACTGAAGGGAATCCTCCTGGGTATAGTTACATACACCAGTCCCGTCTAAATGGCAGAGGAGGCGGAGTAGCAGCTATTTATAATAATAATCTAAGCTGTTTTTGAGGTATTGTAAAATAAAGCAGATTATAGACCACTATATCCAATCTTGAAGAAGTAAAACAGCTGCAATTTAAAAAAAAAAGCTGATTTATGTTCCCTAACAGTATTTCCAAAAATATGCTTTTTCCATGCAGTCGAGCAAAAGTAATGGAACAGCACTGAGCTTCACAAAAGACAGAAAATCATCAAGCGGCAAAAAAACTATTGATGTTTGGAAAGCCTTGGAACAGCATGGAATCAATGTAAATTTACGCCGCAAGTTTTTGTTGTAGTAATAATAATTAGATTGTTGTAGTAAATAATTGTTCAAGTCAGTTTATTTCAAAGAACTGGAGAAAAACTTTGATAAATCCAGCCTGAATGATTCACAAATAAATCTGATTTGGTTCTCAAGTTGAATAAATTATCCTGTCGCTGTTTAAGCCATGTCTGCTTTTCTTTCTGGAGCTGCTATTGTGTGTAACACATTACAGTATTAATTTTTATTATCTTATTATGACTAACTATTATACTAACTAGCATATGCTTATTGATAATGACTTTTGTTACATGTAGCAAAAAGATCAGATAAGGACCCAGCAGGAGGGATTTGAACCTGTGACCTTCCGATCCAAAGTCCAATGTCTTAACTACTTAGCTACTACCTCCCTATTTTTTAAAAAGGACAATAAAGCTGTACAAGCTGCACATTGACTACTCTAAAATCTATCCTAGTTTAATTTCTATAGTATTGTTTCTTAAGAAAATATATTACAATGGTTGCTGAAATGTCAGGTTTACTCACTTTTGTGAGATACTGTAGCTGGAGAGCTACAGTGCTAAGCAAATAAACAGCAACACAGCAAAAAGTCTTCTTTTTTGGAGATGCTGATTTTTTTTTATGCTGTTTACATGCTCAGAGTATCTCTATGCTCTTCCAAACAGGGAACAGGGTCTGCTGCAGCTAGGCATAAATACCTCATACAAGCCTATTTAAAAACTTGCAGAAAATTGCACTGTACTTTGTAAAGGTGTTCCTTCAATTAAAAACAACTCAGTTTACATCCTTTTTGAACAACGCTTGAATCCCCCACCCCACCCCCCTGGTGTTAGGGTTAGGGTTAAATTACTGGGTTAAAACTGGCTAAACTTTACTCTGAGTAAATTTTGAATGCGCTACTTTTTACTTGAGTAGATATTTTGACTGGTAACTTTACTTAAAATTTCATTAAAATAACAGTACTATTACTTGAGCAGAATGTTTAATTACACTTTCCACCTCTGCTCCTAATTCAATGCTGTACCACAATTAACTACAGATAATAAGATACTACAGAAACACGTACACACTCAACATGTAGCAGTGTTGGTTTCATGAAGATTATTAATTTAAAGCCATACAATTTGATAACTAACCCAGAAGATAACCCGGCAAAAAGCTCTGTCTCTGTCCCAGCTCATGGGTCCTACAACGAGATAATGACCCAAAATATACAGCTTAGAGAACAAACCAAAGACTGGCTAAGGTCTAAACACTGGACTATTCTGAGGTGGCCTTCTGTGAGCTCTTATCTAAATCCTATTGAACATCTATGGAAATAGTCGAAACATGGAGTCTGGAGAAACACCCTTCAAACCTGAGACAACTGAAGCAGTTTGCTTATGAAGAGTTGGCTAAACTACATGAAGACAGATGCAGAAGTCTCACTGAATGCTACAGAAATGATTTGTTTGCAGTGACTGCCTAAAAAGGCTGGCCAACAAATTATTATGTTATGCATCATTGTCCACACCATTTACTTCTATCATTGTACACACCTTTAGTGTTAATATTTAAATCAGTCCATCAATCCTATTTTAAAATAAATATTCTTTTGCACTGATCATGTACCTAAACCTTTTAAGCTAGCTGTGAACAAACCTAATAAAAAAAACCCTGACCCCATCATCTGTCCAATAACAAATATCAAAATATCAATATCCAAAATATGTCATCTGTCCAGTATCAATCCTTTATCTCAAGATCCTTGAAAATGTTGTAGCACAGTAGTGCACATAAGAATAACATTTATGAGATAAGGCTTTATCATAGCACAGAGACTGTGCTGGTTAAAGTGGTGGATTACATACTACTGGCCTCTGATCAGGTTATATTCCTTTTTGATGGTTCATCGCTATCCTTCCAGGTTTTAATAAAGCGTTGGACAATGCTTTACCAAATTTTAATAGTTTTAGCAATTTTTTTGTTTTCTTGGTTTAATGCAGGAAATGTGACCTTTCTGAAACAAATTTTTCCATGACCACATGATATGTCTTCCAAAATGGTTCTTTAAGAAATAAGAAGCCGTTTATTGTATCAGTTAGGGTTAAAAAGCTTGTTGCCAGCTGAAACCCATTTAATCACTGTAGTAATTATCTAATGGAAGGGCAAGAACCTAATTGTTTTGTCAAATCCAATCGTTTATCTTTTTGGTCAGGCGGTGTATGTAGCCTCTTCAACAACACTCATAAAACTCACTTCTGCTATGCTAATCAGGTTTGCACATGAATTTGAAGAACCTAACTAGCCAGAATTTAATTACAACTATGAGATTAACTTGGTTGTGCCATTTGATTGTAGATGTAGTCCCCTGGGTTCTGTTCTTCGGAGGTGGATTACTCAATTAGTTGGATTTTATTGTTGCCAATCTGACAAGATCTGAGAGTGTTTAGTTCTTCAAAGCTCATTCTGGATTTGCTGTCATGGTATCAGTTCTGGAAGATCAAATTTGCTGAGGAGCTTGCTTATTACATGTGAACATGATTAGATGATAGACCATGGCTTTATAAGTGAAGGTGACCGTGGAAGTCTTTTGCAGATATGTCCGTCCATTTTTAAGAGAGCAATCCGTTGTGAAATGCGCTAGAATAATACGAGCAGCTTTTCAAATATAATGTGTGATGCAAGGATGGATCCCTTAGTGCAGCACAATGTTTTACTTCTAAAAATAGATAATTTTTCTTATGAGAGAATCATTTACATCTTACATTTCTTGGACCCTTACAATAAAGGTTTGCATAAATTGAGTTGAGACTTTTTGCTAGTAGCACTTTCTTGAACACTGTTAGAGCTGCAGGGAACTTAGTCAAAAGTGCAGTCAGCTATGTCATTCACAAAGTATATGTGGTGCTTTATTCTTGTTATTTCATTTTTTGTGATTTGTGAGATTTTTTGCCATTACAGGTACATTATAATTGAATAAAATATAATTGTATCATGAACATGACAATAAGCACTATTTATGTGTGTCTCCTTGGCTTCCTAAATATGATTTGTGCAACAGACTGCACCATCAAAGCCCTAGGAATAAGATAAGATAAGATAAGATAAGATAAGATAAGATAAGATAAGATAAGATAAAACTTTCTTCGTCCCACAGTGGGGAAATTTCTAAATAAAATAATAATAAATAAAATATAAAAGTGTTAATGTATTTATTTGTTAATAAATATTTATTTATTCGTTAAAGTGTTAATTTATTTATTTATAAATAAATAAAAAAGTGTTAATTAGCATAACACATTTACTTACTACATGTGCTTCATTCACCACTTGTTTGGAAACTGGTAAAATATGTTAATGCATTAAATACAACTGCACAAAAGGGGAAGAAGAAACAATCTCATTATAATGTACTACTAATACATTAAAGATTTGAAATCTCATTTAACAGTAATAGTCATGTTGGTGAAAATGGTCTCTGGCTGTAGGTCTGAAGAAGAGCTGCCACAAAGGATTACTCAGCTGAATTTTATTGTATTGATATGATACTGTACAGGATTATTTGCTATATCAAAGCCTAAAATTGCTGCCATAGCAACAGGTCTATAACAGGTTTTAAAATTGTTGGGGATAAATTATTCAATGTAAACCAGAATAGATTTTAAAAAGTAAAATCAATTAATTAAAAAAATAATAATAACATAGGGAACACTGACACATTTAAATTGTCAGCAACTTTCTGCCAGACATTTATTCCCTAATATATATATATATATATATATATATATATATATATATATATATATATATATATATATATATATACAGTACAGACCAAAAGTTTGGACACACCTTCTCATTCAAATAGTTTTCTTTATTTTCATGAAAATTGTAGAGTCACACTGAAGGCATCAAGAGCTATTTAAACAAGAAGGAGAGTGATGGGGTGCTGCACCAGATTACCTGGCCTCCACAGTCACCGGACCTGAACCCAATCATGATGGTTTAGGGGTGAGCTGGACCGCAGAGTGAAGGCAAAAGGGCCAACAAGTGCCAAGCATCTCTCGGGGAACTCCTTCAAGACTGTTGGAAGACCATTTCAGGTGACTACCTCTTGAAGCTCATCAAGAGAATGCCAAGAGTGTGCAAAGCAGTAATCAAAGCAAAAGGTGGCTACTTTGAAGAACCTAGAATATGACATTTTTCAGTTGTTTCACACTTTTTTGTTATGTATATAATTCCATATATAATTCCACATGTGTTAATTCATAGTTTTGATGCCTTCAGTGTGAATCTACAATTTTCATAGTCATGAAAATAAAAAAAAACTCTTTGAATGAGAAGGTGTGTCCAAACTTTTGGTCTGTACTGTATATATATATATATATATATATATATATATATATATATATATATATATATATATATATATATATATATATATATATTGGTGTTGCACCACGCCCCGCGCGTCACGACGCAGCCAATAACATCTTAGAAAGAAAACCGCGAGGGCTGAATACCTCCCACCCCCCTTGTTTGTGCGCGCTCTCTCCGAAAGAATAACGCGTGAGTGTAGTCCTTGTGCTTACAAGAAGTGGAAGCGCGCGTGCGCGTATTAGCGTTTCCTCGCAGTAAGTTGGGGAGCGCGACACATTTCAGTGTAAAGGAAGGTTTCCTGTCTTTACGAAGTTCAGAAAAATAACAGTTAACTTTCCAGTCGTAAGTAGCGCAAACATGTCCGCCCCATCAGCTAAAGTGAGTAAAAAGGAGCAGAACTCGAACCACGACGGATCGGACGAGACTTCTGGTAAGAGGCGAGGGCCTCGTGAGCATCGCCATTTTCACTTTCTCTCTTTACGTTTTTAAATCACTTAAATTAGTTGTTTGTCAAATTTGAGGTAGCAACGTGTATATAATTTACGTTCTCGTTGTAAATTTCATAAGGTTATGATTGGCTGTCGTCGTCGACGGGGTTGGATGTTGTCAGCGCTTATGTGCAGTGGATGGCGCCGGCTGTGGAGGCCATGTTAGATAGCCGCTAAAGGCTAATGCTATTGCTATAACAACGAATTGCGCCAATATGCCAAGAAAATAATGTAATTTATTCATCATGGCTATATTCCCCCATAAGTTTTAGATTAACACGTGTTCTTTTTTAGATAATCTTTCTCACAAGGGCGAATCAGCTGGACAAATCGTCGCGGCAATACGCTACTTTATTGTTTTAGGGTAAGGACCTCCGCCATGATGTGTGTGTGTATACATATACCAGTTAGCTAGTCTAACAGTTGATTAAACACACATAATTACAGGGCCACAGTGTTTCCGGTTAAGATTTACGCCTATGTTGTTTATGGAAGCTGTGTAAAGAAGCTAGTGTTGTATGTTTGTTAACAATCAACTGATGTTGCATAGGAGAGGGGACGCAGACCGGGTATCTTCTTTCTGCACATTTAAACCACGCGGCCCGAGTAGCAGGAAGCGGCGTCTATCCTCTCGGACACGAATTGTAGCTGCTACAGCGTACTTCTAGCTGAGGAGCTGCGTTATGGATCACGTATATCAGTCCACGCTGCAAAGTAATCTCCAATTTATCGCAAAATGAATTTCGTGAATTTCAAGTTAGCAAATCCACCCAACCCATCTTGACGTTGGAATTTTTCCTTTTAGCCGTGTTGATATCGTGATTGATAAAACCCGATTTTAACACATTTTAAATTGCACTAGTCTAAAACTAATATCAATGCTACTTATATTTTTTACCATATTCCTATCTTTAGAAAAAGAACAACAGGAAGCTATTGAACATATCGATGAAGTACAGAATGAAATTGACAGGTCAGTTTTTTTTTTTTTTTTTTTTCCCACTTCCTCAATCAAAATTACACTTATACCCTTGATGGAAATAAACTGCAGTTTTGTTTGTTTACAGACTGAATGAACAGGCCAGTGAGGAAATCCTCAAAGTCGAGCAAAAATATAACAAGCTTCGCCAGCCATTCTTTCAGAAGAGGTCAGAGCTCATTGCCAAAATCCCCAACTTTTGGGTAACTACATTTGTGAATCACCCACAAGGTAAAGAAGCAGAAAACCGAGACTGAATTATAATTGAATTGCCTGATTAAGTTGTTTTAAAACAAATTATCAAAAGAAAATATTCTTCAATATTATGCTTCCTGTGTCTGTCTAGTCTCTGCTCTCCTTGGTGAGGAGGACGAAGAAGCACTTCACTATCTGACCAGAGTGGAAGTAACAGAATTTGAAGACATCAAATCAGGCTACAGAATAGATTTTGTAAGTTCTGAGTTTTTTTGGAAATTAGTTTCACTCTGTTTGTTCATTGTTTTTATGTTTGAGTTTTGTGTTTTGTAGTACTTTGATGAAAACATGTATTTTGACAACAAAGTCCTATCCAAAGAAATTCATCTGAATGAAAGTGGAGACCCAACTCCAAAGTCAACAGAGATCAAATGGAAACCAGGAAAGGTGTGAATGATGTTTTTGTTTATATTCTTGACAAGACTATCTTCAAATCACTAATGGCTTCTTGAAGAAACATAATCTGTGGTCCTTTTGAAGGACCTTACAAATCGTTCCAGTCAAACTCAAAGTAAAGCGGGCAAGAAGAGGCAACACGAAGAGCCTGAGAGCTTTTTCACCTGGTTTACTGATCACTCTGATTCAGGAGCAGATGAGTTGGGGGAGGTCATAAAGGATGACATCTGGCCCAATCCTCTTCAATATTACCTTGTGAGTCTCAATTTCCACTTTCAGTAAGCAAGAATATTAACACTGGTTAGTTTCAAAGTTGTTTTTGTCTCCCTGAAGGTCCCAGATATGGAAGATGAGGAAGGAGAGGGAGAAGATGAAGATGAGGAAGGTCTAGAAGACATAGATGAAGAGGGAGAAGATGATGATGAGGATGATGGAGAGGTAATTTATATTTTACATGGCTTCCTTTATTAATGAAACTGAAAAATGAATATATAAATATAATAAACTGATTTTTGTAGTGTTGATGGTTCTTTGAAAATTGTATAAATTTTTTTTTTCCAGGATGATGGAGAAGATGACTAAACAGAAAAGTTGAGCAACTGTCACTGTCTCCTAAAACCCATCTGCTTTGTTGGTGGTTTTCAGGAGAGAAATGCTTTTCTTTCTTTTTTTTTTTTTTTTAACAACCCCCTTATTTTTATTTTAATTTTTTGTTGTTGTGCTTCATCTCCTGTCCTGACAGTGTTGTGTTGAAATCCGTCGAGGAAGAGGCTTAATAAATTGACTGAAATATACTGCCACTATGGCAATTAATCTGAATTCAAGTACATTTTAAGGATTACAACAAAAAGCATAACACACTGTAATGTAAACAGCACACTGTCTGGAGTAGACTTGCAAAACCTTTTTTTTTTTTAATATAAATATATAATTGTATATGCATTTCATTCTGTTTGTGTGTTGTAAAGAACAAATGCCGTGGTGTGTAATTCCAGCATCCTTCTTAACAGCTTTATTGCTCATGGTGTTAAACTGGTTAGTGATCTTGGGTTTTTCACCTCGTTTGTGTTTTCAGGAAACATAATTCGTCTCCCCTCTGAGCTTTTAATTGTTTGAGGGCTGACCTTCAGTGAGGGAGGAAAGAGGAATTTGAAAACCACTTTTTTTTATTGTTTCACAAATATTCATTTGATTTGAAATGCCATTTTGATACAATAAAATTCTATAAAAACAAACCAAAAATAAAAACCTTCCCGTGCCCAGCTGTTTTGGTTGTGTACATTTTAATAAAACATAAAAAAAAAAAAACTCTACCTTGGGCACTGTAATTGGCAGTTGTTGCAGTGGGAAATTTATTTTATTTATTTTACCCAGTCACTTAAATCTAAATGTCAAGCAATAAATGAAAAATTTATGGTTCCGATAAATATTTACAAAATATTGTACAGATTTATATAATGCTCGGGGAAAAAATATATTTTATAGATATATATAAACTAAAAATCATTAAGATGTAAGTTTTTATTTTTTAATGCCCATATTCCACAATCGGTAACAAGTAACAGGTTTAGTTGTCAACTGATTTGATTTGAACGCTTATGGAATTTCTGCACAGATCTATACATCTATAAATGACCATCCGCCCAGGTGTGCATGTGTGGATTTAGAAAAGCTTTGATCACATCGGTCACAAGAGAATATTTTAGTTGTTTATTTATTACTTGAAAATAAGAGAAAAGTCTTTTCACAAATTTTATTGTTTTTCGCTCATATTACCTTAACCGTACTACAATACTCTTGCCTCTTCGTAGCTCTTAAATGAAAAGTATAAGCTCTCGCAAGTTACAGGAAGACGCGTTTCCACGTTCCAGTGAAATGCAGTGGTGGACAGTAACGAAGTCCATTTAATTCATTACTGTACTTAACTGGCTTTTTTGTGTATCAAGTATTTCCGTTTGGGGGACTAAAAACATTTCAAAGTCAAATATCGAGTCAAGCCACCAATCGCAGTAGAATGTGGCTCTGTTGTTACTTAACAGCATCAGTTCAACAACAAGCAGAAAATTTTGAGAGGAAAAAACAATTCCAATAGCACCCTTGGCCTTATTTGCACGTTTTTTTTAAATCGTTGAAAAGACAGTTTTGGGCTCATGATCATTTGAATGGATATCCATCAGTCTTTGATTTATTAATATCATTCTATTAAAATATTTGTGTCTTTTTACATAAACTGGGTGGATTATGTAATTGTGACAAATAGGTCATTATATGATAATAGGACATTATAGCCCTAATAATTCGTTTTTATTTGTATAGCGCTTTTGGCAATGAACGTTTTCTTGAAGCAGCTTAACACATAATGCCGTGAAAAAAAATGAATTAAGTGTTTATATTGTGTAAGATAGTCCATGATGAGCAAGCTGGTGGCGGCTGTTGCAAGAAAAACTTCCTGAGATGACATAAGGAAGAAACCTTGAGAGGAACCAGATTCAAGAGGGAACTAATCCTCATCTGGGTGGTTACCGAATGTCAATTTATTACAGATAATTGATGTTGAGGTATGCAGTGTTGATCAAATGCAAACTGTAACCCAAGTACAAATGCTTTGTTACTGTACTTTTTTTTTGGTATCATTACTTCACTATTTATTTTTCAGCCTCAAACTTTTCACTTTTGCTCATTACATTTTTACACAAATATCTGTACTTTCTACTTCTTACATTTTTAAAACCGGCTCGTTACTTTAGTTTTAATCCACTTTCTCTCAGCTTCTCCCATTAGGGGTCGCCACAGCGGACCATCCGCATGTTTGATTTGGCACGTTTTTACGCTGGATGCCCTTCCTAATGCAACCCTTTCCATTTATCCAGGCTAAGGCTTGTGCAACCCTAATGGCTGGGGTTGGTTCCCTGACCGGGCTCAAACCTGGGCCGCAGCGGTGAGAGCGCCGCATCCTAACCACTAGACCACCAGGGGACCTTTTAGTTTTAATCCACTGATTTGGTGAAATATCAATATTTTTTTTATTTTCACTGCGCCGATTTCAGCCCACCAACCGATTTCTTGTCATTGCTCGTCTTTTTCAATCCACTGGTGTATAATGTACTGGCTCTCACTCACCACAGATGTAGACTAGTTTACGAAGCTAAGAGTCAACGTGGATGAGACAGAGGGGGTCAGTAACGTAAACATGACTGAGAACAAAATCATTCCTGATCATCATCTTTTCTCTGCTCTTGTGTTCTATATGTGGATGGTCAGCCTGGACAGATTTAATAGGTAACATTTTTTATTTGTTTTTTTGTGTGTGTGTGTGTATGTGTATATATATATATATAAGGGGGCTGTCAAAATTCAAATTCTTTTAAACGGCACTAAATTTTATTAACACGCTATCAATTCAGTGCGCATTTTTGTTTTACCTTGTTTATAAAAAAATATAAAAGGCGAAATTAAAACATTCAGCACAACATACATTTATTCATGGCGTCGTTTCTTTACTCAGATATAAAACAAATAAATAAACTCCACCGAAAAATACCTTTAATCAGTAAACATTTGTTTTATTTATACGTCAAGTCTCAAATCAAACGGCAAATCCGCCATGATTCACACAATTAACCCTCTGGTGGCGTTTTGTGGTTTTTTCCCTCAAAATGGGGAAACGAACTTAAACTACTTTCTTTTTTGATCGTACAGATAGGAACAATACATCATTCGAATCTGTAAAATGTCTAATTTTATTTGTATACACTTATAATAACAACAAAACACTGTGCTTTTGTAAAATAAACAGACAGGGGGGCGCTCTTTGCCATGTTTGATTTATGATTTATATGATTTATTTATACCATGGTTGACGGACGAAGAGTCTCCCTGGACTATGATGTTTGCGGATGATATTGTGATTTGTAGTGAGAGTAGGGAGCAGGTTGAGAAGAGCCTGGAGAGGTGAAGGTACGCACTGGAGAGAAGGGGAATGAAATCAGTAGGAGTAAGACAGAGTACATGTGCGTAAATTAAAGAGGGGGCAGTGGAGTGGTGCGGTTGCAGGGAGAAGAGGTGGAGAAGGTGGAGGAGTTCAGGTACCTGGGATCAACAGTGCAAAGTAATGGAGAGTGTGTTAGGGAAGTAAAGAAAAGCGTGCAGGCAGGGTGGAGTGGGTGGAGAAGAGTGACAGGAGTGATTTGTGATAGTAGGGTATCTGAAAGAATGAAAGGGAAAGTTTATAGGACTGTGGTGAGACCTGCAATGTTGTGAGAGACAGTGGCATTGGGTAAAAGACAGGAGGCGGAGCTTAACACTAAACCTGCGCAAATTCGCGTAAATTCCCTGGACCTCACACCTAGTAGCACCCCTGCTGAGATTTTCACAGGCCTGCAGCTCCATTATTCTCCTACTTTTGTTGTGCAAACACACCAATTACCTGTGAGGCCTGGCACATTTGCAGAAAGAGAGAGAGTCATGAGTATATGTGCTTTTTTTTCTATAGGCCTTTATAGTACACATCAGAAAACATTGTAGCACTGGTGTAAAATTATACACACATTCACATACATTCATGTGGTTATAGTCTGTTATTGTGTTGGGTTTCCTCTTTCTGCCGTAACGTGACGTCTTGGTTCATGGAACTTAGAACACACACAATCTTTTTTTTTTTAGGTGAATAAATTCTCAAGGAGACACTGCCACTTCTAAGCACTGAAGTGGACAATACCGCTCACCGTGCAGCAGTCTGTGCGACAGTGACAGTGAAGTAAAGAAATTGTCCGTCGTGACATTTCTCCCATCATCCAAAAATGGCTCAATCAGATTCATGACCACGTTCTCTGCCAGCCTCTCTCCCTTCTGATGGGGTCCTTTCCCAAGTAAGGAGATGCATTGCAGACATATTTGGTCTCCAAATCTGTGGCCATCCAGAACTTGATCCCAAATTTGTCTGGCTTTGTTGCGATATACTGTGTGAATGGACAACGAACCTTGGTAGGGAACAGCTGTTCATCTATGGTCATGTGTTCTCCTGGAGTAAAACTCTCAGCACAGTTCTTGTTTAAGCGTGTCCAGATGTCGGAGATCAAAGCAAATTTGTCTGTTTTCACCCGTTCTGCCCGTGTGTCCTTGTAATCAAATGGAAGGTGTTGCATAATTGAAATGAATCTATCTCAGGGCATTGTCTCTTTGATTACTGGCACCAGAAAGCTTTCTGACCAGCAATCCACAATGGCACCAACGGGACACATGATTGCTCTTACAAACAGAATTGAAATGAATGCCATCAGTTCATGAATTGCCAAATTCCAGTCCGGCTCTGTTCTGCGGGCTTGATGGACCGTGCCTCCCTGATGGTCTGCACCATTACCACGTCTAACAGGCAAAGGAAGCTTTGGAGCACGCTTGTAATTTTATGCTGTCGGAAGATAAACAAATAGAGAGTGGTAAATTTACATGAACCTCACTCTAAATGGGTTTATATAAATAATCATATGTACTATGGCAATGACAAACCTTAGCAGATTCTGTGGGTCCAGCTTGCACAGTGAAGCACGATTGATTTGCTACTGCACTGGGCATTCCAATGTCCTCCCTCTACCTACACATTGCCGTATTTTGCCATCTGGCTCAGACAGGGCTTCCCAGTACCACGGTGCATCTTCCGTGGAGGCATATTGGGATCTTGTTCCGTCTCTTTTTAGGATTCTTTTGAGGAGGTATCAGTGGCCTGCTTGACAAATGAAATCTCTCCTCCATCAGAGTCTGCTTCGTCCATTTCCTGAAGCCAGGCCAAAGCCTTTTGCATGGCAGTGATACGGAGGCTATCCTGTTGTGCGTTCTCAAAAATGCGAAGAATAAATAATTGTCCCGCCTGGGTCGGTCTGCTTTTATGCACAGCACTGTGCTGTAGTCATGCAATACCATTTCCTTACATACACAGTCACAATGGACAGAATCACGACTAATTGTTAGGAAGGTTTCCTATCCAGCTCGAAGGACAAAATGTTAGGATTTTCACTATCTGGTGTGCGCTGATCAGGGGATTGTACTCGCCCCAGCGTGTCAGTCAAAACACGGTACAGGATTCAGAACACAACTTTACTAGGTATAGAACTGATCGCATATGAGGTGATTCTTGCTATCTTAGCTGCTGTTCAGTAGGTTGCGTAATGCAGAATGCATGCTGAAAGGCCACTGCTGAGTGACTCTGCTGAATGGTCAGTGCTGAGTTGAATGGCCACTGGTAGTTCACACTGTAGTTCACCATCTCCCTCAGAGTCTAATGAGTTCAGGAGACACACGAGAGCTTGAATTACAAGGGAGAACAGATAAAAACTGGCTGTATCTCTAGGCTACACTAGAGGCAGACACATAGTTTACCCAGCAATGACAAGCTGCCTAGGACATCACAGGAGATTTGGCAACTCCGTGAAGATAAGGCGGCCATTCTGGAGGAACTCCGACAACATAGGGTCCTTTACAAGGATATGCAGAATTTAACAGTAAAGCTGCAGACAACTCTGCTAGTTCAAGCTCTAAATTCAAGCTCTCGTGGGTCTCCTGAACTGACTAGGCTCTCTCAGTCTCAGTAGTCAAGTCAAGTCAAGTTTATTTCTATAGCGCTTTTCCACAACAGACATTGTCTCAAAGCAGCTTTACAGAAATCAACAGTCAAGGTGAATTATGTGTATTTATCCCTGATGAGCAGCCATGTCGACTGTGGCAAGGAAAAACTCCCTTAGATGTAATGAGGAGGAAACCTTGAGAGGAACCAGACTCAAAAAGGGGAACCCATCCTCATTTGGGATGAAGCAGCAAAGGGTAAAAGAAACATCCAAGATCTGAAACATCCAAGATCTGAGAAATAATAACCAGATTTGACCTGACGATCGTCTAAGCTTGCAACACGCATTTAACGAGATTACCACCAATTGCCTGCAGAATCTATGCAGCCCTGGTTTTTTTTTTCCATTATTTTTGTGACCGCTAAAAGTTTTGGGGAAACAACAGATGTCTTTCTAAATCGGTTTTAAGTTTTTACACCAAATGGTTTTTTAAAAAATTATTTGATATCTGGCCATAAAGCAGCAAAGGGTAAAAATCACGTCACAAGATCACTCTGAACATGTCTGAACTATGCAAGGTCACGCCAACTAGAGAGTCTCCGATACCCACAATGCATGCCTAACAGGCATACTTCTTCCCCACACTGTTTGCGGTGTTGTCAAATTTAGTTACCGCACACAGTTTTTGAAAGATTTCATTGAAAAATTTTGATTTCCTTCTAATCATTTTTTTTTTTTTTTTATGGTCATAGGTTGGGGTCTAACTTTATATGGACTATTTTCAGGAAAAATCATTTGCACTGCATCACTTTTACACACCCTACACAAACTGTATAGTTAATGTCTTTATTCAATTCATTTTCCTAGGTTTTTTTTTAATATATAGTTTGCATATTTTTTTAATAGCTACCAGCACACCATGACAAATTCCTTGTACATACAACCCATAATACTTGGCAATAATGATGATTCTGATTCAAAGTGCAAACGTCTTCTAAATAACACTAAGGCACAACACAAAGAAAAGTACATCAAATTATGACAACTAAATTACTATAAAACAGGTTAAATAACTGACATCACTGTCAAATGAAATCAAACAAAGAATTGTTAAACATAAATTGTTAAACAAATGCAAATGTGCCAGGCCTCACAGGTGTTGGGTGCTTTGCACAACAAAAGCAGGAGGAGAATCGAGCTGAAGAACTGTGAAAATCTCAGCAGGGGTGAATAACATCTCAGGACGTGCACCAGAAAAGAAAAAAGTCAGTAATTCTAGTGTTAAGGTAGCAGAGCTGAAGTTGTTAAGGATTTCGTTGAGAGTGACGAGGATGGACAAGACGAGAAATGAGTTTATTAGAGGGACAGCCCATGTAGGATGTTTTGGTGACAAGCTGAGAAAGGCGAGATTGAGATGGTTTGGACATGTGCAGAGGAGGGACATTGGTAGAAGAATGCTGAGGATGGAGCCACCAGGAAGGAGGAAAAGAGGAAGGCCAAGGAGGAGGTTCATGGATGTGGTGAGGGAAGACATGCAGGGGTGTGACAGAGGCATATGTAGAGGACAGGGTGGTATGGAGCCGGATGATCCGCTGTGGCGACCCCTAATAGGAGCAGCCGAAAGAAGAAGAAGAAGATTAATTTATACCATAAATCCCATAAAACCATACCATACCATAAATTGGTATGATTATGATAAAAGCTTCTTGACTTGACTTGAAGAGGTGCAGTTTTTTTGGTATCACCTCATTAACTGTTCGTGTGGAAACATAGGAGTCCTGATGATTTACGTCATTTAAACCACCATTATTACTTTAAAACATTTACAAGAAATTTTTTGTCTTCATGCTCTATGTTGCATCCATATTTCTCAATGTCCATGTTGCTTAAAGTATTAAAAACTGGAAGTATTAATATATGGTACATTTAGAACAGATAAAATGTGTGATTAAGTTGTGATTAAATATTTAATTTGATTGACAGTCCTAATATTAATATGATGTGAGGTTCAGTTACCAACGTGACACTGAAACAGGTAAAAGTAATAACTACTTTTTATTTAAGTACATGTCAGAGCCAAAACTTCTTTACTTTCACTTGAGTAAAAAAGTATAATCAGTACTTCAACTTTTACCTGAGTATTTTAAAACATGAGTATCTGTCCTTCTACTTTAGTAAAGGATGTGTGAACTTTTGCCACCTCTGGTCATGTGTCAGTGTAGCACATTGTTGATATTAATTACAGTCCAAATCCACAAAACTCTTGTTCTCCATAATTTTATGGATCCCCAGGCCGTTAATGAGAAACCATCACTAGCTGCACAGAGTGGCCTCCAATCAAAGAAAACAAAAGCCAGCAGGCAGCATAACTAAAAAAGACTTGAAAACTGAGACTAATATATATATATATATATATATATATATATATATATATATATATATATATATATAAAGAAAGAAATAAACAGTCTAGCATTTTTATGGTAGGTTTTTTCAACAGAGACAGATTCTAAAAGAGTCCATTAAAAAAACTTTAAAGAACGATTATAAATAATTTTAATTTGATTGAGTGAAATAAGTATTCAATCTCCTAACAACCAGCACAGAGCTCATCCCAGAAGGAAGCCAACAAACTGAACCCTATTGAGCAAGGTGGAAAAGCACCATGTGTCTAACAGCTTTGTGATGTCATTATAGTGGTGGGGAAGAGTGGAAGAGGATCCCAGCAACAACCTGGGCAGCTCTGGTCACGGCTAGTCTCTTGGCATAGTTTCACAGTGTGTTTGCTGGCCAGTCAAGCATACCAACACCATGGTCATTTAACCAACCTTTTTTGCGTTTGGCAGTGTAAATATGGAAACGGTTAGTTAAAAACAGCTGTAATTCTTATATGTTCCAACAAAATATTGTAAGTGAAATATATGCTGCAAAACACATATACAAATTACACAATATTAATGTATTTTCAATCATATATGTTATATATGTCCTACATATGACTAAAGCCTTATAGATTTTCATGATGTAAAAACAAAAAGAATGCAAATTTAATATGAAAGCTGAAAGCTTTAATACTTCACTCATGACCTTGCTCTTATCTTGACCTAAGTGGGGCCTTTATGCCTATAGTCAATAATAGTCATACTGTATACTGATTTTCAAATTTAAAAAAAAAGCAACATTTAAACTACACACACAAGCACACATTTTAATTGCAAAATTATTTATTAGTGTGTCTACAAGGTTTGGTTGCACATTTTACATACCAATATAGTTTATATTTCAAATATTACATTACCAGATTTCATCTTCCTTTGTGACAATTTCTTTATCACAGTACTACATTTAGTATATACAATAGTTCTATTTTAAAGCTATAAAAAACTTTACAAGATCTCAAAGTGATTCTTATGCATATCATCATTAACAGAGTTCATGTGACCTTTACAAAAATGACTTTCTGTCACATATATTTAAGCCAATTTTAACCCCTTAATTTGGTCACTGTTCTAGAAATATTTTTCGTTTAACAACAATATTCATCAGATGAACAGGCTTTAGCAATGCGTGGCAATGCACAAGACCATGCTACCCTTTTGCTAATCTGCTGAGGTACTGTGTAACCAAGATCATAAGAACTGTATCATAACCTGAAAAAGATAAAATAATTATTCAAATGCACAATAATTAAAAATAATATTTTAAATATATTATTTTAAGGTTTTGGGAATAAAATATTGCCAAAGAAATTGGTCACTGCCAAAAACCACCCTTAATGATTGCTCTTCGTCATCATTGGTGCTGATCAGAGGGGGCAACCAGGAACAGAAAAAAAGAAAAGAAAAAAAGATGGCCGTCGGAGCATAGATGCATTCCTTTAGCAGTACTAAAAAAAGAAAAAAAAACTAAATAAGAACTCAAGCTGATTTATTTGATAACTTTTTGAAACGGATTTTCCTTAGATCATCTGGGATTTCTTCTTACCATTTCTCTTTCTTGGTTGGGTTTTTTTTTTGTTGTTGTTGTTTTCCCCTTTTTTTTTCCCCCTCTCCCCTTGTTCCCACTTCCCAATTTGGTTGACATCTCTCCTTGATGCTGGATGAGGATTTGGAATTCTGGAATTAGAGTCGTTTCTGCCATCAGCTAGGAGTGCTTAACCTTGGTGGAAACTGGCAAGCCACCCTTGTTTTCCTGTGAACCTGGATCATTTTCCGTGCTTCATCTGTTTGGTAGGACCATAAGTGCACCATTTTCCTTTTTTTGTCCTCCCTCTCTCTTCCCGGATTTTACCACATTTGTGAACACGAGCCATTTATTTTTCCTTTTGTCCTTGGAGTTGCGCATCAGCATTTTTTCTTGATTATTTGCAACAGAACAGACACTGAACTACACTAATTCTGTTCATTCCATTTATCTCTATGCAATGACAATTGATTGAAAGACATTTTTTTTGGTGTGTCTTTGGGTACCTTACCTGACATTTATTGTCACCATACTGTTTTTGATTTTCTTTTTGCACCTGGTTGAAATTGTTCTGTTAATGAAAAAAATACAGAGGTTGTTGAGTAAAATAATTGAAATCCTGCTTTTTGAATTTGAACTGGGTGACGTGCATAGAATGGCAAGATAACTGACTAATAGTGAGTGGCTAAAATTAATAAACCGGAAATATAAGTCAACATAGAGATATAAGGAGAAAATACTTACCATACAATTATAATATTGATTTGCAATCAATTTCTCTGCCTTGCTGCAACACCGGTTCAAGAGCGGACATAGTCTTCTGATCTGGTCCTAGATATTAGAAGGTCGTTTATACTAAACTGTAGGACAAGTGCTACACTGCATTACTGCTTTTTACTTGCGTGAGCAAGTAGACATTATCATTCTCAAACATGAAAACAGACTGGGCCCAGAGAGGACCCAAATTTCTTAACATTCTTAGTCAAATGCAGGATTGAATGCACATTGTCGGTCATCTGATCTTTGCCATACAAACACTGAACAGATTAAACATAAAGCTCAAGAGCCTCATGAGCATAGTCACTATCTTCTTGGCTAATGTCTGAACCTTGCAAAATGCTCACACTTTTTAACAAGATTGTTTAACATGATTTTGGAAGATGAGAGGATGCCTGAGGAATCTTTAAGAATATGGCAGATGTGCAGACCTGTAGTAACTCCAGGGGAATTAAGTTGATCAATCACACCATGAAGTTATGGGAAAGAGTAGTGGAAGCCAGGCTAAGAGAAGAGGTGACCATCTTTGAGCAACTCAGGTGGTGCTGAGGAAGTGCACCACAGACACGTTATTTGCTTTGAGAATGTAGATGGAGAAGTATAGAGAACATCGGAAGGAGTTGCATTGTGTGTTTGTAGATTTAGAGAGTACGACAGGGTGCCAAGAGAGGAATTGTGGTACTTTATGAGGAAATTAGGTCTGTCAGAGAAGTATGTGAGGGTGGTGCAGGACATGTATGAGGACAGTGTGACAGCAGTGAAGTGTGCAGGAACAACAGACTGGTTCAAAGTGGAGGTGGGATTGCATCAAGGACCAACTCTGAGCTTTTTCCTATTTGCAGTGGTAATAGACAGGTTGACGGACGAGTCGCCATGTCGAATATGATGTTTGTGGACTATATTGTTATTTGTGGTGAGGGTAGGGAGCAGGTGGTGAAGAGCCTGGAGAGGTGGAGGTACACGGTGAAGAGAAGGGGAATGAAAGTCAATTGAGTAAGAAAGAGTACATGTGTGTGAATGAGAGGGAGGGCAGTGGAGGGGTGTGGTTGCAGGGAGAAGAGGTGAAGAAGGTGGAGGAGTTCAGTTACCTGGGGTCAACAGTGCAAAGTAATGGAGCGTGTGTTAGAGAAGTGAAAAAGAGTGCAGGCAGGGTGGAGTGGGTCTCCACCCACTCCACCCTGCCTGCACTCTTTTTCACTTCTGGCAGGAGTGATTTGTGAAAGAAGGGTCTGCAAGAGTGAAAGGGATAGTTTATAGGACTGTGGTGAGACCTGCTTTTACCTGAGTATTCGGTTTAGAGACAGTGGCATTGAATAAAAGACAGAAGGTGGAGCTGGAGGTAGCAGATCTGAAGATGTTGAGGTTTTTGCTGGGAGTGACGAGGATGGACAGGATTAGAAATGAGTTTATTAGAGGGACAGCGCAAGTAGGACGTTTTGGAGACAAGGTGAGGGAGGTAAGATTGAGATGGTTTGGACATGTGCAGAGGAGGGAGATGGGGTATATTGGTAGGAGAATGCTGAAGATGGACCCACCAGGAAGGAGGAAAAGAGGAAGGCCAAGGAGGTGGTTTATGGATGTGGTGAGGGAAGACATGCAGATAGTTTGTTAGAAAGATTCAGATGTAGAGGACAGGGGGATATAGAGACGGATGATTCACTGTGGCGACTCATAATGGGAGAAGCCGAAAGAAGAAGAAGATTATTATTATTTTTAAATCTATATTTGAGCTTTTTTTCCACCTGGTTCGTGTACGATTAGGAATCTTTTTATTTTCTTCTCGACAATTGTGAAAGCAATATGCTTTTCGTTTCATTTGCTCTGAATGTGCTGTGTATAAATAAAAGTACAGTCTTAGTACAGCGGGATCCAATAAAAAGCCAGATAACTGGCTCATTTGGACAAGCACCTTAGAGTGGTAAAACGGGACGCATATCCCATGCGCACATCTTCTGGTTTACAGATTTCTAGACGATGATTTATTTAGAGAGCCTAAGGTAGGAAGAATGTTCACGTGTTATAATGAGTTCTCAGGCAGCGTTTTTGATTCAGTTTTGTGCATTTAGCGATTTATTAGCAAAGTATTTGGTTTGTTCGAATTTGTTGATGCTAACCTCAGAAAACAGATGCAAATGTTAGTTTGCTAACAGCCAGGTGTAGTCATGAATTCTCTGTAAAAACTTGACATGTATTAAGCTAAAGTTTGCAGGACTAATAACTTTGTATTGGTACATAACGATAACATTACACTACTTTTATTATTTAAATATCTATTGTACCACAAACTCTGCAGCTAAATTGAATGCAGGTGACATATTTACTTCAACTAGCATTATGTCTGCATTATATCAATCAAACTTGCAAGACACCATGAAACAGCCTTAAATGTGTAATCTAAATTGACAAAAGCAATACCCTCTTTTAATTCTCATGAGAATTAAAAGAGTAATGAGATGAGAAAGTTTGCAGTAGTGGGACCAGTGGGATAGTGGGGAGGATGTTGTAATGTATAGCGTAAATATGATGACACCAAGATGGATGACGACGGATACCCCAAAAAATGACTATTCAGCTGCTGTGGAGTGGTAAAAAGGGAAAAAGCCAAAACATAGCTGGCCAGTGTACATGGCCTTTATCAAGTTTGTGAGCAGTAAGTAGAGCTACTGTATCTTTTTGTATGAGCTATGTGTATTTTTTTTACAGTGTCAGCTCCATTAAACAATGTGAAGTCCTGGTGACGTATGAAGTTAATGCAATTGTGTAACTACTGTTGACAATAATATGCACAGGAATAATTACATGCAACAAATGTAAAACATTTTATTTAGCAAATTTCAAATATTCTTTACTGTGAAGTGCCTTAATCTGATTTCTACTCCCACTTTTCTCCTTCCACTTAAAGGAATTTTTGGAATTGGAGTCTAATGAAAGGAACACGCCACTGCTTAGGAAAAAGGCCTCAGTCCTGCCATCAAGATATACAGATTCAGATGAAACTGATGTTGAGAATACACTTGTAAGTCTGTTTATCAACTGTCACTGACTGAATTTCATGCATGTAAACACTAGAGGTGGCAAAAGTACACGCATCCTTTACTTAAGTAGAAGGACAGATACTCATGTTTTAAAATACTCAGGTAAAAGTTGAAGTACTGATTATACTTTTTTACTCAAGTGAAAGTAAAGAAGTTTTGGCTCTGACATGTACTTAAGTAAAAAGTAGTTATTACTTCTACCTGTTTATTATTTGTTTTATATATAAGTTAAGAAAGGACGTCCTGGATAAATGTTGTGCTGTATATTATATATACAGTACAGACTAAAAGTTTATATATATTATATATACAGTACAGACCAAAAGTTTGGACACACCTTCTCATTCGAAGAATTTTCTTTATTTTCATGAATATGAAAATTGTAGAGTCACACTGAAGGCATCAAAACTATGAATTAACACTTGTGGAATTATATACATAACAAAAAATTTAACTGAAAATATGTCATATTGTAGGTTCTTCAAAGTAGGCATCAAGAGAATGCCAAGAGTGTGCAAAGCAGTAATCTAAGCAAAAGGTGGCTACTTTGAAGAACCTACAATATGACATATTTTCAGTTGTTTCACACTTTTTTGTTATGTATATAATTCCACATGTGTTAATTCATAGTTTTGATGCCTCCAGAGTGAATCTACAATTTTCATAGTCATGAAAATAAAGAGAACTCTTTCAATGAGAAGGTGTGTCCAAACTTTTGGTCTGTACTGTATATATATCTTCTTCTTCTTTCTAATCTTGTCCATCCTCGTCACTCCCAACGAAAATCTTAACATCTTCAGCTCTGCTACCTCCAGCTCTGCCTCCTGCCTTTTACTCAATGCCACTGTCTCTAATCCATACAACATCGCAGGTCTCACCACAGTCCTATAAACTTTCCCTTTCATTCTTGCAGATACCCTACTATCACAAATCACTCCTGTCACTCTTCTCCACCCACTCCACCCTGCCTGCACTCTTTTCTTTACTTCTCTAACACACTCTCCATTACTTTGCACTGTTGACCCCAGGTACCTGAACTCCTCCACCTTCTCCAGCTCTTCTCCCTGCAACCGCACCACTCCACTGCCCTCCTCTCATTCACACACATGTACTCTGTCTTACTCCTACTGACTTTCATTCCCCTTCTCTCCAGCGCATATCTCCAGCTCTCCAGGCTCTTCTCAACCTGCTCCCTACTCTCACCACAAATCGCAATATCATCCGCAAACATCAGAGTCCAGGAAGACTCCTGTCTGACCTCATCCGTCAACCTGTCCATCACCACTGCAAACAGGAAAGGGCTTAGGGCCGATCCTTGATGCAGTCAACCTTCACCCTGAACCAGTCTGTCGTACCTACTGCACACTTCACTGCTGTCACACTGTCCTCGTACATGTCCTGCACCACCCTCACATACTTCTCTGACACACCTGACTTTCTCATACACAACTCCTCTCTTGGCACTCTGTCATACGCTTTCTCTAAATCCACAAATACACAATGCAATTCCTTCTGTCCTTCTCTATACTTCTCCATCAACATCCTCAAAGCAAATAAGGCATCTGTGGTGCTCTTCCTCAGCATGAAACCATACTGTTGCTCACAGATGGTCACCTCTTCTCTCAGCCTGGCTTCCACTACTCTTTCCCATAACTTCATGGTGTGACTGATCAACTTAATTCCCCTGTAGTTACTGCAGGTCTGCACATCTCCCTTATGCTTAAAGATCGGTACCAGCACACTTCTTCTCCATTCCTCAGGCATCTTCTCACCTTCCAAAATCCTGTTAAACAATCTGGTTAAAAACTCCACTGCCATCTCTCCTAAACATCTCCACGCTTCTACCGGTATGTCATCTGGTCCAACCGACTTTCCACTCTTCATCCTTTTAATCGCTGCTCTCACTTCCTCCTTACTAATCCTATCTACATCCTGCTTCACCAACTCCACATCATCCAACCTTCTCTCTCTCTGATTTTCCTCATTCATCTCATTCATCTCTCATTCATCTCATTCAGCTGCTCAAAATACTCCCTCCACCTTCTCAACACACTCTCCTCACTAGTCAACACATTTCCTCTCCATCCTTTACTGCTCTAACTTGCAGTACATCCTTCCAGCTCGGTCCCTCTGCCTGGCCAATCGGTATAAATCCTTTTCTCCTTCCTTAGTGTCCAACCTCTCATACAGCTCCTCATATGCCTTTTCCTTGGCTTTCGCCACATCCTCTTTACCTGCTGCCGCATCTCCTTGTACTCCTGCCTACTTTTCTCATCACTCTGTCTATCCCACTTCTGTTTTGCCAACCTCTTTCTCCTTATGCTCTTCTGCACTTCCTCATTCCACCACCATGTCTCCTTGTCTTGCTTTCTATTTCCAGATGTCACACCAAGTACTTTTCTAGCTGCCTCCTCATCACTCCTGCAGTAGTTGCCCAATCATCCAACACCTCTTCAACACCACCGAGCCTCTGTCTGACCTCTTCCCTGAACCTCACTACACTCTTCCTCCTTCAGTTTCCACCATCTTATTCTTCTTTCAGTCCTCACTCTTCTTCTCTTCTTCTTCGCCTCCACAACCATCCTACAGACCACCATCCGATGCTGTCTAGCTACACTGTCCCCTGCCAACACCTTACAGTCTCCAATCTCCTTCAGGTTGCATCTCCTGCATAGCACATAGTCCACCTGTGTGCACCTTCCTCCACTCTTATCGTCACCCTATGATCCTCCTTCTTCTTAAAATAAGTGTTCACCACTGCCATTTCCATCCTTTTAGCAAAATCTACCACCATCTGCCCTTCCACATTCCTCTCCTTAAAACCATACCTACCCATCACCTCCTCATCACCTCTGTTCCTTCACCTACATGCCCATTAAAGTCTGCCCCAATCACCAATCGTTCTTTCCTAGGTACACCATCTACCACTTCATCTAATTCACTCCAGAATCTTTCCTTCTCCTCCATCTCACAGCCAACTTGTGGAGCATAGGCACTGATGACATTTATCATCATCCCTTCAACTTCCACCTTCACGATCATCACCCTATCAGAAACTCTCTTCACCTCCACTACACTCTTACTGTACTCTTCCTTCAGAATCACCCCTACACCATTTCTCTTCCATCCACACCATGATAAAACAGTTTAAACCCACCTCCAATGTTCCTGGCCCTTTCCACTTGGTCTCCTGAACACACAGCATATCTACCTTTCTCCTCTCCATCATATCAGCTATCTCTCCCTTTACCGTCATAGTACCAACATTTAAAGTACCAACCCGAACCTCCACTTTCCTATACTGCTCCTTTCCTGCCGTCTCTGTAGATGTCTTCCTCCTCTCCTTCTCCTCCTTCGCCAACAGTAGCCCAATTTCCACCGGTACCCTGTCGGCTAACGATACCTGTGGCGGTCGTTGTTAACCCGGCCTCCACTGATCCGGTATGAAATTCTCATTTGTGATCCGTGATATTTGATTTGGCACGTTTTACGCTGGATGCCCTTCCTAACGCAACCTCCCCATTTACCCGGCTTGGGACCGGCACTACGAGTGCACTGGCTTGTGCATCCATAATGGCTGGGTTCTGTACTGTATATATATATATATATATATATATATATATATATATATATATATATATATGTGTGTGTGTGTGTGTGTGTGTGTGTGTGTGTGTGTGTGTGTGTGTATATATATATATATATATATATATATATATATATATATATATATATATATATATATATATACACACACACACACACACACACACACACACACACAGTGGTACTCGACATACGAGTGCCCTAACATACGAGTTGTTTGAGATACGAGCGGTCACTCGTTCAATTTTTTGCTTTGATACGTGAACAAAAACTTGAGATACGAGCTCGAGACGCCGCTGCTAGATGGGGAATCGAAGCCAGAAAGCGAAGATTGTGACGAAAATTAAGATAAGCAAAGAAGAAAAAGTTAACATTTTAAAGTTTAGGGATACGTAGTGTGCAGGAGTGATTAGTAAAAAAAACGAGTTTCCGCCCACCTCCGCTTATCGCCTCTACCAACCCCCCCTGCCTCCCCCCTCCGCACACTCTCTCACACACACACACACACACACACACTGGTGTTTTCGTTAGCTCAAGTGGTCTCATCTCCAAGAAAAATACACTGAATTAAACCTTATTATATCTTTACATTCTCTTTTATTATGTTTTTATAGAATATTTGTCATTTATAAATAATTTTTTTTCATTTAAAAACACGTAACAAAAAAACTGGGGTGGCATTTTGGGGGCTGGAACGGATTAATTGCATTTTAATTAATTTCAATGGGGCTATTTGCTTTGAAATACGAGCAATTTGACATACGAGCAAGGTTACGGAACGAATTAAACTCGTATGTCGAGGTACCAAAACAATTTAAAAATGTTGTTACCTAATGAATGTGTCCAGGCTGAACATCCACATACAGAACACAAGAAGAGAAAAGATGATGATGATGAGGATGATGATCAGGTTATCAGGAATGTCTCTGTTCTCAGTCATGTTTAATTCAATTCAATTCATTTTTATTTGTATAGCGCTTTTAACAAAGAACCTTGTCTCACAGCAGCTTTACACAGATAATGTGGTGATTAAAAGTGAGTATGTTCTTTATGAGTAAGTTTGTCCCTGCTGAGCAAGCCGGTAGTGACTGTGGCAAGGAAAAACTCCCCAAATAGCATAAGGAAGAAACCTTGAGAGGAACCAGACTCAAGAGGGAACCCATCCTCATCTGGGTTGCACTGAATGTTTATTTATAGCAGATATACGATGTTGCAGGGTACAGTGATGGTGATCAGAAGCGAAATGTAATCCTGAGTCAATGTAGCAGTCTGTTGGCATTAACTACAGTCCAATCCATCCTCAAAGCTCCTGTTCTTACTTCGGAATGTCATGAAACCACCCAAGTGGAAAGAGCCACGGAGGGAAAAGGGGCAGGAACAGTGGTCACTGGAACCTCAGGAGCATGTTTAACTTGACCGAGAGAGAGAGACCACTGTTCCTGCCCCTTTTCTCTCCGTGGCTCTTTCCACTTTGTCCAGGCCAGCCTCTGGATAGTGTTCTCTTTGATTGAAGGCCACTCTGTGCAGCTTGGGACGATTTCTTATCAACGCCTTGGGTGGTTCCATGACATTCCGAAGTAAGAACGGGTGACAGGAAGAAAAGGTTATGGATTATTATGTGTCTTTATTGTTGCATGAAAGTTAATGTCACTGTTTGGATTTCGGCAAGACTCACTATGGCAGCATAGCTAAAAGGGAGAACCAGAAGGTGACACCGACATGAGGGATCTCTGTGATAAGAGATGACCCACCACACCACCGTTAACAAACGCGAGTGAACATGTGAAAGTGAGGGGACAACAAAATACATATATCCCAGTTCACCAAACACTCTATACTAATGATCCCCCCAGATCTGCGCCTTTGCCTAAGAAAAAATCTACTGATAAAAAGCTTGACTAAATAATGTTTTCAACCTCGACTTGAACACTGAGACTGTGTCTGTGTCCCGAACACTGATTGGAAGGTTGTTCCATAATTGTGGGGCTTTATAAGAGAAAGATCTGCCCCCTGCTGTAGTCTTAATTATTTGAGGTACCAACAAATAGCCTGCACCTTTTGATCTAAGTAGGCGTGGAGGATCATACAGAAGTTCACTCAGATACTGCGGTGCAAGACCGTGAAGTGCTTTATACGTCAGTGGTAGTATTTTATAATCAATGCAAGATTTAATTGGGAGCCAGTGTAGACTCATTACAGCATTACAGTAGTCTAATTTTAAAACAGGTGTGATTTGGTCATATTTTGTAGATCTAGTGAGGACCCTTGCTGCTGCATTCTGAAACAAATTACAGGCCTCTGTCATCTTTTTAAATGGGAGAACTTGAACAATTGGTGGCTGACTAAATACTTTTTTGCCCCACTGTATTCATTTGTCTCACAGGAGCAACTTTGCAAAAGTCACCCCATGTGGTGCCATCCAGCATTGGTGCAGCCATCAATGCCAAACTTACTGAATTCAGAGGAAAGTTCTAAAACTCAGGGAGGTGATTAGTATATGCAGAGAAATCTTAATATTGACTATAATCATGTATGAGAATTATATGTAGATTTATAGTAATATTGCTGTATTACAAGGAATTAGGAGGAAACAAAATTTGAAGAGCAGGCACACAATTCTCCTATTAAAACGATATGAAATCCATATTAACAAATGACAAAATTTACATAAATCCTATATGACTTTAATAAGACTAACATGTGCTTCAGTATAAGAACTTTGTTTTATGCATACTTAGTCTTGTGTTTTACATGACAATAGTATGCTGTCTGCAATATTCATATATACACCCAATAATTCCCTAACAAGTTGCATGTGTGCTTTTTAGTATAAAAGTGGCCATAATCAGTCTGATTTTTTTTTTATAGAGAACATGTATTGGACTTACATGTAACACAGTAGGTAAATCTGACCAGTTAAATAAGGAAGAGATACGTTTGCTGTATATGAAATCATGCTTCATTGGCAAATAATGTTTGTGGCTTACCCACTTTGTGAAGGGTGTCAATGACAACAGGACAACAGTCAGATCAGCAGTCTTTCCCATGATTGCGTAGGCTAGTGAACCAAACTGAGAAACAATTTTGAAGGCTCAGGAAACCTTTGCAGGTGTTTTGAGTTGATTAGCATGTCAGCATATAAAAAATTTTTTTTTGAGTGAATTGGTGGGTTTTTGTTTAATGTGAGCCAAAATCATCACAATTAAAAGAATCAAAGACTTAAAATACTTCAATCTGTGTGAATTGAATTTATTTAATAGACAATTTTGTATGCACTTTGTATGCACATACTATGTCTATTTGTCAAACAAATTATGTGAAAAAGGTAAAAATTTCTTCAAAACCACTTTATAATCATCACTGAAGGTCAACTGGAAACTGGGAATGGACCCTACCAGAAATACAAACACATGATCTGACACAGCATGTGTATATTTATTACCCTTTTTGGTTTCAAGTAACTGCTCATTAAAACCATGTCTGAATCACAATGATTTCCATGCATTAGTAGTTTTTTAGAATGTACTTATTTTAGTATGGTTAGTCTGTTTTCTACTATCTGCAGTACCTTTCTAATAATTATAAAACATGGTGTAACAAATCAAACATTCCATAAGTTATCCTATGACATTAATACACACATTTTTACAAGGAAAATACATCACAGGCTATTTAAAACAACAAAAAAAACCTCACTGATCACTTTAACAGAAACAATACCTCTGCACAGACACACAATTAGCTAAAATGTAGCAGCAGCAGCACAATGCATAAATGAATGTTCAAAATCAGAATATGGAAAACGTGATCTTTATGACATGTTGATGCCAGCTAATCCGTTTAGCCTATTCCAGAAAATGGTGATCCCCTAATATCTCCTCACACGACTGATTCTAGAGTTTACACAGAAAGGTCAAGGAAAAAAACAGTAAAATGCAGTTCAAGGCTGAAATACCTTGTTAATGAGAAAATTAGAAAATATTCAGACTACTTTGAGCTGACAGATGGTCTACAGATACAGCTCTGTACAACTTTAGTGAACAGAAAAACTGGAAAGTTATTTAAAATTTTCCAGTTTAGTATACTTATGTCATAACAAAACAGCCAACGTCACTAACATCACATTCCTAAATGTTTGATGTGGACTCATGACTTTAATCTACATGATATTTACGCATTGTACTGCTGCAACTTGAATGATTAATTAGGTAATTTAATGAATGAGCATGGGGACATGTTTACCTATTATATTAA
The DNA here is from genome assembly GCF_014805685.1 of Silurus meridionalis. Classification (NCBI taxonomy): domain Eukaryota; kingdom Metazoa; phylum Chordata; class Actinopteri; order Siluriformes; family Siluridae; genus Silurus; species Silurus meridionalis. The sequence continues at coordinate 11,654,997 of NC_060900.1, forward strand.
ACGGGTACATTTTAGCATATGTATAACAAACTAATTATATTTTGTACCATGCATAAACAGAAGATCATCAGCAGCCATGGATTTGTGGGGTCATAATACAAACTATGACTCGTTAACAGATGAACAATCAAAATCCTCAGGCTCTCCAGAAGGCTGAGTTCAGTTGTCCTTTCGGTGGCTCAATCTGCTTGTTTCTTAAGGAATTCTAGGTAAGAAGGCAAACAATAAGCACTGGTTATATTGATGGACAAATGTATGGCATACCAGAAAGAGAACTGTAATAGTAATAGAGTTCACAGTTATAATAAACAAGTCCAGAAGGGATTACATTGATACCACATAAGATTTACTTGCTACACTGAAATGGAATAAGTCATTAGTGACTGGATTAGAAATAAATAAATTAAATTATCACAAAAGAATGACACTAATAATAAGAGTCATCTAATGAGTAGGAGCCAGCAAGTCAAACAATCATACAAAACTATTATAAAAAAAGAAAAAGGATGTAACCTTAATAATACCTGGTGCCATCTCTTCCCCACATAAGTGACATACATGAACTGAGCCATTCATATGATGTAAAAGAGAACATGATTGATCACACCTGCCTTCTTGGTCACTGCTTCATTGTCCAGTTCTTACACAAAGTCAGGTATTTTGTAGGACCAGAGTGAGGTGTAATTATACTAAGCAAGTTCTAATGATCTCTCCCAGGTAAAGATTTCATAGCAGACTGGAGTTTAAATTTATTTTGAAGAAGCTCAAAGAAAGAGGTGACGTTGAGGAGAGTAGATGCAGTGGTCAGCTAAGGAAACTTAATGCAGCAGATGAAAAACACATTATGGTTCATTTTCGTTGACTTCGAAAGGTATCCAGCAGTGCCATCAATAAAAAAACTGGCAGAAATCAGTGGTACCCAGGTACACCAATCTAGTGTCTGGAGTATCCAGACCAGAAGTGATCATGGAAGAATTAATGCCAAAGAGCTATACCACCAATGTGGAAACAAGGCTAAGCAACTTAACTACACACAAAAACATAGGAACTGGGTGCAGAAAAATGACAGCAGTATTAATGAGTGTCTGCAGTCAACAGTGAAGCATGGTGGGAGGTCCTTGAAAATTTGGGCATGCATTTCTGCAAACAGAGTTGGAAATTTGGTCAGGAATAATGTTGTCCTCAATTATGAGGAATACAGGCAGTATACATGCACTCAATCATAGCAATCAGGGAGGTGTCTTATTGGGCCCAAATTTATTCTGCAACAGGAAACAGACCCCAAACCTACAGCCAATTATCATTAAGATCTATAGTCAGTACAGAGAACAACTAGGAGCCCTGGAAGGGATGGTTTGGCCCCCACAGAGCCCTGATCTTAACATCATGTCTATCTTGAATTATATGATGAAGCCTACATCCACAGAAGACACATTGTTAGTTCTCAAAGTAGTCTGAAACAACCTACTGACCAAGATCCTTCAAAAACTGTGTAACCTAGAAGTGGTTACCGCACCTAAGTACACCTCTCACATTACAGCAACCATTTTAGTATATCTTGTCAAGGGGCAATACTATAGAAATTAAACATGGATATATCTTAAAGTAGTCAATGTGCAGCTTATATAGCAGTACAGATCTGCATGGTTACACAACATACAGGGTGTACTCACTTTTGTTGGCAGCTATTTTCACAATAATGGCTGTATTATAAGTTATTTTTAGAGGACAGTAAATCTATACTGTTGTAAAAGCTACACACTGACTACTATAAAATATATTCAAGATTCTATAGTATTGTACCATGGGAAGATATACTAAAATGGTTGCTAAAATGGGTGTACTAACTTTTTTTGAGATACTGTATAATCACGCATAAAATTATGTTCTTTGCAACATAGTATGCTTATGCTGTTCCTCACCTTCACTCAGTCACATTCTGTGCTTTCGTTTCCAAATTTTGCAGTTAGAGCAGCTATTTCTTGACTGACCGTTCCTAATCTACCCAATCACTCAAAGAGGGGAGCAAAAGCCATGTAAAGGTGTCATGTCTGGGATGTTTGGAACCTTAATACAAACTGAACTGTGTAATGTCTTTTTTTGGTATTTATTTTGTTAATACACAATATATTTTTGTTCTAATTTTTACAAATGACAAATTATTTAACCATTCATGTAACGCAATGCCAAATTGTGAACTATTTATAAAAGAAATTAAACAATATGTAACCACTTTACAACACTAACACTACTGGAAAACAAAGACGTGCAATATATTTTTTAATGTGTTTTAAAAATGTTTATTTAGGCTTAATATTTTTTAATCCATGAATTAACCCTACATTAATGCACCACCGCATTCCCCACATGTAATAGTGAGTCTTGGGCAAGCATGGCCGGTTTACTGCTTGCTTACCATTAAAACTGGAAATACTTTTGGAAATACTCTGACAAGGTCATCTACCATTTACAATTTGATTCTTGTCGAAGTTGGTCAGTTTTTTGTCAACTGAACTCACAGTTCACTTGCACTCAAATACATTTGCGGCATTTGGCAGATTTGGCAAATATATCTTACCTTTTAACAGTGGTAATCATAAGATAAATACATTTATTTCACTTCACCTGTCATTGGTTTTAATGTTGTGGTTGATCAGCATCTATGTACTTTTGACATGTTAATAAGTATTACCATTTGATAATTCTATGGTTGGAGAAAATACGTGGGTGTTGAAACCTTTCAGCTCACCTCCAAAAACTGATTAAGTCTTGTAATAGAGCCAATCTGACCACTGTTGGTTACTGCTTCAATCCTGAAACCAAAACAGACTGTGAAATAATCTTTTGAGGCTGTCATTAAATGTATAACAGTTAATGATCAAAATGAAGCAAAATTATGTGTAAGCAAATGTAAAATTTCAGTTAATTAAAGACTAATTCACTTTTAACTGGTGCACTTTCAGAGTAACTTAAACGAAATACATTTCTGAATAGAAAAAGATGGTTATCTATAATTAACAGTAAACACAGTGTTGGACAGTAATTAACAGTGAATACTTTATTCTCAAAAGGTCTGTTTATGTCATAAGCGAATACTGCACTCACTAAATGCTCATGCTTGTAAATGTACCTGGGAAAGTATTCCTCTTTGATGAGGAGCAGAAGTTTCCAAAACTGTCCTTGGTATTGTTTCATTAGTGCATTTCCACAAACCTGCATATGTTGATGGAATAGGTAGGGTTTATTTATAAATTATTTTACAAAGGGTTGTAAACAAAAAAGATTATATTTACCTCTAGAAAGTCAAACAGAAGAGTTGCTGTAATGTCAGCAAGAGGTTCCATGTTAAGCATCTGAGCTAACCAACGCCAGCCATGATTGAGTCCATGAGGGTCTGCCTGTAAAACGAAAAATGATTGATCATATAAGAGAAAATAAATGTAAAAACATTACATACATATGTTAGAACACAAAATACCCCTTGTTTGTTAGTGTAAGGCCATCTTAGGTGTATTATTGCTGCATAAAGTCGGATCATTCCAGACATCCTTTTTAAGAAACTGTCGTGACTTTCCACACCCGATTCATCCACACGATATCCCAGAATCCTACAAAGCATGAACAATATCAAGATCAATAAATTTCATGAGTGACAAATAATACAATAAAAAAAGAATAAAAATGATTTGTGATTTAGCCTACTGCTGATATTCTTCAATAGAGCTGCCATCCTTCAATGGGGGGTAGTGAGGAACTGCATAAGGGCACTTTTTGTGAAGATGGGCTAAGATGAGTTCTCCTACTTTAGGGTGAATCTCCCACACACCTGAAGCCACAACTGCAATTGGAAATGCAGCTTCATGGTGAGATGCCACCTCTTCTTCTCCTTGTTTCTATGAACAATTTAGTCAGAATATTAATATCTGCAATAAGCATTTTTATTTCATTAAATCTAATTGTGTAATGCTATAATGAACTAAAAAAACTACTACAAATACTTTTCACTTACCACAAACTTTTCTGCCAATTTATAACTTACAAATTCTAGTCCATGAGGATGCTGGGATGTGGAAACTGTCTTTCCACCAGACACAACTAGTTTCCCTAATAACAGTTTATCAATCTTTTCAAAAATCTCCTTTAGCTGTGAACCTAGAGGTCATTCAGTGATTAAAGAAGAAAAGTAAATCACAAACCAATTCAAAATGCAGGTACAGCTTTATTTGACGGGTTTCAGATAATGATTATCATGTAATCTCACCTGAAATACTGGAGATCTGGCTCACAGGAATTGTTGCAGCTTTTTGAAGCTCCATCCTCAATTTTTTTGTCTGTAAATAAACGTTTAAATACATATTTACAACACACACACACACACACACACGCACACACACACACACCCCACCCCCACCCCACTATTTGTTAGAACAATAAATGTTTTGACCTGCTTATCCTTAGTGTTGTTCAAATCTTCAAAGGTCTGTGCGCAACGGCTGGCCAAACTTTGCAGCTCTTTGTACCATTTCAAGGTGCTATCATCAGCTACAGACTGCAGGCCTGAAGTAATTACAAACATTACATTTCTCAATCCAATAATGCATAAATCCTGGTTTTTAAAGTTAAATAATGGAGATCATAATCAGAGTAAATACAAAATGCAGTTTTTAAAATTATTTCATTTATTATGGAAAAAAAGCTGTGTAGAAGTAGCATTAAAAACCTTTCATTTTGCTTTTTTATAATATGCTGATATTTTCTTGTTGTATAGTATATTTCCATCAGTAAATTTTGTTCAAGTGATTCCTCTGCAGCATTCTCTCTTCTTTTTACAGTGTATACTTATTTACATTTAGCACTTTAATGAAACAATTTCTACTACAATATGTAATAAATGTATAAACTACTGTTTATGTTTGTGTGTAATTAAATGAATTTTTATATGATTTTTCAAAATGATTACGTTTACTATTGATTCTGAAAATTCAATATGTAAAGTTGTAACATTTTTTTAATGCTTAATGTAGTATTTTGAACATTGAACAGCCTGTAACTAGCTTTGCATGTAGAGTTTTAAAAAATAATTTAATAAATTAAAATTGAATGTTAAACAAACAAAAACCTGTAATAGTTATAAATGTCTACTCTTGCAAGCCACAGGTTTAGCCCAGTGAAGACTACATTAAACACTGTACTACTGATTGGAAGCTTTTGAGTAGAGCAGCCCTTAGAGTCCAATCAATGATGCCACGTGTTGTTTGCTTGATGAACACAGACCAACAAGGTTTGGTGTGCAAAGATACATTTGTATGTAGAAGCAAAATCATTCTCCAGACTGAAGAGCTGCTTCCTGGTTAATTAATATTTACATTATTAAATTTACATTTAATATTTGGCTGTATATACATATTTTTCAATAACATCAACCAGGCAAATAAACTGACAATTTATATTGTATAGTTTTGTGATGTTTTCAACACTTGTACTATAGGTGCAGTGTCACCCTTAAGTTGTTTGTTTTGGATAAAGTGAAATGCATGCTCTGGTAACTTGTCAGGTGTAAAACCTCCTGTTTTTCTCTTTATTAAAAAATGTGATGCTCTGGGCAATGCTCTGCAAAAACCTTGGGTGCTAGGATTCATGTAGATGTTATCTCTTATCACCAATGTTGCAGACCGCATCGTCACAGCAACAGTATTCGCTAATGACAGTGGCCTGTTCCAGACAAGTTACTTATTTTAAAAATAAAACCAAAAATCCATCAGTCAAGAGTCAGTCGAGAATATTTGGTTACAATGGTTATAATATTAGTTTAGAAATTTTTGGAAAAATGTTCAGCTGGTTCTAGTTGTTCACTTTTACCTTGTTTTTTGGCACCCTCTTTAAAAGGTAATGCTGTGCTTTTCTTCTGTTCTTCTTGTTGGGTGTTCATCTCTGCCTGTTTCTTCCTGTACTCTTCTTCCTCTTGCTCATTCTTCTTTTTCTCATGTTCCTGGGCAAACTCCTCCTGAATGGCTCTAACCAGTGTTCTCATTTCCTGCAGAACCCGTTCTACCACAGTCATGTCCTCAACAGTTGGAAACTGTCCCTGCATAGTGCACAGATTTAAATTCAGACATACTCTACATATGCACACATTCTTATGTAAATCAAGCAAGTATAATCAAGTTTCAAGCAGGTAAATTTGACTGTTGCAGGTACATATCAAGAGTTAATGCAAATCTGACTATCATTTCAATTAAAGACTGATATTCGTTAGTTAGGCATAACATTTTATTGGAATTTTGCTTTAAATGGACCACTATCTCTACAGTTTAATGCTTCTTTCTATTAAGTAGATAAAAAGTAAGCATTATATAAAAAGATTGGCGAGTACTACAAGTTTGTACTTTTATTAGACATAATCCAAAATATGATTTTGTAAGGAATTACAAATACAACTCAGTCAAGTAGTAATAATTCAGGGTTCTACTCTCTTCCTTCATATAAGCGCAAAGCAACATACATCATAAAAACAAACATCCATCAATATGTCTGATCAAGGATTTAAAAATGCCTCATGTGTAAATCCTTCTTTAATAAGTAATCAAGTAATCATTAAGGACAAAAAAACTATTAAAAAAAATAACAACTCACTTCAGTTGTTGTGCGTACCACCTCTGAAACCTGGGAACAAAGGTGGTTGCCACGGGTGACATAAGATGTGTAATCCAAGGTTGGGCTTGTTTGTGTGTAAATTGGTTCCAAAAGGAGATTGAGACTAAGCACTTCCTCCTGAATGGCATTGAGTGCTCTCAGCCTATCCCTGCCCTCCAGAAGTCTCTGTCGGTCAAGCTCTGCCTGCCTCAGCCTCTGCTGTTCTGCTTCCCGCAGACGCAGGTTTAGGATCTGACAAAGGAGAAATCCACTATACACTCCTGAATAAGCAACCACTAAAAGCTTTAAATGTCTAAATTAAATATAGTTAAACTCAATATGTAGCTCTTAAATTTTGTGCACTTTTATACCTTGAATTAAGTTTTTATATAGTTATAATAAGCAAAACATCTAATAAAAAAAAAAACTTTATCCATATAATAAAAAAATAAATGAATAAACAAAACAATAATAAAAATAATAATCAGATTAACTGATTATCAAAATAAAAGTTAGTTGCAGACCTAATCAGTCTGGCTCTAATAACCATCGTCAGGACTATTTACAACTGACAATTGTTGTTGACTGTAATTGTGTCATTTTGATAATTGAATTGAAATGTTATGTTAAACTAGTTAAACTATGTTATGTTAAACAAATGAAAATTTGGTAGTCAAAATACCATGTGTATTGAAAATTTTCCAAAAATCTTGCACATTTACCTTCTTTCTATGTCTATGTTCTTCCTTTAATTTCTCCTGCCGTCCAAGGCTTTCCTGTGTTCTTTCGAAGTTGGAAAACATTGACAAACAAAGCTTATTATCTTAAACAATGTTAAATAAAATGTAATTTGTCAAATTATATAAAAAAACAATTAGCTAAGTATACTATACAACCTAGTTACAAAGAAATACGAAAGAAATAACGAATTTTAAAAAACAGATTGTGCAGAGTACATACTCTTTTTCCATCATGTCCCTCATGCTCTGATACTCCTGCCTCTGCTTAAGCTCCATGAACTCCTCAAACCGTTTAAGCTGCTCTGACTCTCGACTAGCCATACCAGCCACCAGACACTCCTGCATCTCCTGCCTTAGTTTAAGCTCTGACTATAAATGGAGAAACACGTAATATTAAATAATGGAAATTATGTAGCATTTATAATAAAACCTCATCAGCAGTTGCTGAATATGACCAGTTGAGTTAATATTATTACTGTAGTTAATCAGTTATTGTTAAACTTCATAACCGTTGTACCTTAACAGTACAACTTAAAAAAATAAAAATAAATAATTACTGTCCAAGAGAACAATGCCATACCTTCTGGTAACAATCAGCACTTAATGTGACAGATGTTTAACTCCAATAGGTTTTAGAATTCTATTTAGAAGTCTTGGACAAAACTGGGCAAGAACATTCCTCATAATTTATTTATATTACTCTTCTTCAAACCCCCTTCATTTATTCAGGAGTGGTTAAGTCTACTACACACTTTTATATTTTTCCTACGAGTCCTAACAGTTTAACTTCATAGTAGCACCTTGGCTTTTGCCCAGTGTTTCTTCTCACAGATGCGGATGCAGCCAGCCATCTGAGAGGCCTTAGGTGAGTGGACAGAAAAGGGTGGTGGTGAACTGCTGCACATGTCCAAAGTGGAGCTCAAACTCAATAACTTATCATCAGTTGCCTACAATGTAATAGCAGGGAGGGGACATCAAACAGAATAATTATTTCATGACTTTCCTGACAATATCGACACCTGACTGCAATGCTCTTAGATGGAACCAGAAAAAAGCATAGTAACTATTACCTTCAGCTCATTTTCAACAGGAGGCAGCAGTGGTGAAGTAGGCGTTGTGGTAGTTAATGTATGACACATTTTAACAGCAGCTAAGCCAGAGTTTATCTTCAGGCCATCCTCAGATGTGCTTGCATCAGAGATCATGGAACCCAGACAGAAACCACTTTTCAGCACAGACTGAGGGCTCAGTCTTTTCAGAACTTGCTCCGAGAATGGGGACAGGCTACTTACCTCTTTACAGCCTGCTAAAATGTCCTGAAAAACAAACTACGATGTAAGCACTCTACAAAACCACATTAAGACTGCAGCACCACGGTAATGCAGAATGGAGAAAGAACGCATCTTCGTAAAGCAGGGAAGCTTTCGTTATGTTTTCCCTTTACGCGGGGAATAAAATAAAACGTTACAGTTTAAATAAGCTTTTAAAGACTTTTTATTTTATTTAACAAACATCCATAGATTTGGCGGCGTAACTATCTAGCAAGCAAGCATATTAAAAAAAAAAAAAAAAAAAAAGTTTTCGTATACCTCCCCCATTTCATTCCAGTCTGGCGTGTATTTGATTTTTGCTTTCGGTGAATTTTTCAACGCTTCCAACGTCTCCCATCTCAGACTTTTAGCTGGCATTTTGAGGCAAGCAAAAAACAGCGTTAATACCAGCAAACTGTTTTTACCTTTCTTTCTTTCTTTCTTCTTCTTCTTCTTCTTCTACGTTTTCGACGTGTATCATACCCAAACAAAGTACAATACCGCCACCCACTGTACTGGATGATAGTGAACATTATGCAGTCAGGGTTAAAATTATTGCACTATATATATATATATATATATATATATATATATATATATATATATATATATATATATATATATATATATCTGTTAATATTTTACATTTTTTCCGACCTGCAATGAACAAATGTCATTTCCACCACATCTCAATATACAGCTGTTATTAAAAAATAGAATAACTTATGCCACTCAAGAATTGTCTAAGATCATTTTTGTAACTAGTTTTACCAGTTTTTCCACAATGTACATTAATTATATATTTGTTAATGAGATAAATTAACTGAACTAAGGACCAAATGCTGAACTGTACACCTGTCACACTCTGAAATATAATATTAGATTGGGTAAGAGTTTATTTGAAAATAAATAACTTGAATATTTATACTAAGTAGAGCACAATATCATAAATTGTGGATAAATATTTAATGTGTAATGAGAACTTTTTAAATATTTTAAAAAAATGTGTGTGGTGATGGAAATGACAGGGTGTGGTGGAAATGACAATGAATGTAACATGAATGTAGAGAAACAGTAGATATATTTATTAGAAAAATACTTAAACTCATAACAGTTATTAAACAAACTCAGCACTACACTAAAACAGGTGTTGTTGATGTATAAAACTGATTTGTCTCACAGATGAACGGTTACAGTGCATACTGTAAAGAACTGACACAACTGATGGCCAGGGAAAATGCAAGTAATAAAAGATGCATAAAAAAATCAACAATGTGAGATAATTATGAGGTTATGTTCTGAAATGTTCTTATTGGTCTCTTAAATAAACACTCATCTTCTGTAAAGAGTAACTGTAAAGAAAATTCTCTGCAAAGTCAATATGGAGGACAACCTCATCTTCACTCAGATTCTCTTTTAAACCACGAAGAGCAGCATATTGGTGTCTGATGTTATAGACATGTTTGCCAAGTTTTTCTTTTAGTCCTAAGTGAAAGTCCTCAAGCAAAGTATGCAAAGTACCTGTAACCTTCTCTTTAACTGTTAAATGGACTGTGAATTTTTCTTCACTACCATCTTTCTTTTTCTTCAGTCTCTCCTCAGCTTTTCCCTTTCACTCATACCAAAATTTTTGGGTCCCAGGGTCAAAGGTTAAGATTTCCAATTCTTTGGCTTCACAAACAGTACATTCCCTGTACATACATTGCTTGGTATAGTTTGGCAAACAGCACAGGGATACAATCAGATCTTCAATTTTGCTGCTTTTAATGACTTTATGATAAAGCAGCTTGTCTGCCATACTCTGCAGATTGGCATGTGTCTTGCAGAGGCAAGTGTCTCTATCCTTAACTGTGGGCTTTACAATTCAAAACGGACGTCTCTTACAGAACTCACTGTTAGAAATTTTGATGTCAGGATACTCCTTTCTAAACTTCTTATGTTTAGAGTTTTTCCAGAGGCTCATTCAGAAATCTTTTCTGTCTTTTTGTCTTTTTCTTGGTCCCAGTGTCCTTCTTTCCAGTTGATGCTCTGCTATTCTCATCTCTTTCTAAGAATTGTTTTATTTTTTCTTCTGTGGCTGGGCTAATGCTGTTCTTTTGTTTCTTCTGTATGTAAGTAAATGCTGTTGTCCTTTTTTTCGTTACTTCTCATTCTTCTGGGTGAAAAGCCAAATTCCCTTTGGGCCATTTTCAGTAGTCGATACCTCTTAAGGACTTTTCCTGCCATTATTCCTTACCATTTGCCGTTTGGATTTTGTATTTGGAGAGTCAGCCTGCCTCCTTTTTTTCCTCAGTCTCATATACCGCTGGCGGTATTTCTGTGCCTTTCGCAAAGCTTTCTCAAGCTTGGTGTTACTCTCATACAGTGCTGCATACACTTTTTGTCGTTTTTTTGCTACCCTTTTCCTTCCCCTCTGATTTTGGGATTGGGCAGAAGGTGGTGTGGGGATCAGGTCAACATCCTGTTCTGGCTGCAAGACAACATCAGGAGAGTGTGGCGGTGTGGTGGTGGAAAGGTAGGCCTGCATTGTGAGGGTTTTTTTAATCTCCTCTCGTCTATTTCTTTGATTGATTCTCCATTGTCTCCTTTGTTTGCGTTGCTCCCGCTTTGACAGATCTGCAATTGCTTTTACTACTCCTTTTTCCTTTTTCCTCAGGTATCTCTCCCTGTCTCTTTTAAGTCTCTCTTCATATTTTATAGGGTCAGCTTTTATTTTGTCCCTAAAGACCTGTGACCTTTCCTTTGTTGTCTTAGGTGGCATCTTATAAATAAATAAAAAAGAAATCACTTAATATAAACGTAATATAATTTAGAAATAAAATATTATAATATAAATATAAAAAGTATTGTAATATATTATAATATAAAAAGTATTACACAAATTTACTCTCACAATCCATATCAATTGTACTTTTTAACCATAAATGTCATTTCCACCACATGCTGTCTTTTCCACCACAGAGGGCAGTGTGGTGGAAATGACTGTGGTGGAAATGACATTTCTGTAGTTTTTTGTGAAAAAAATGGAAGATAGCTTCACTGATTAGCTTTGAATTAATATTCAGCATGTGATGTATGCAAAATACTCTTATTTAACTTAAAATTTTTAGCTTTTTAAAAACAACCTTGAAGGTACAGCATGTTTGGAAATGACGTAGAATAAATATATTAACTGGTATAGCAATATTTACCTAGATTTTTCTTCATTTGTTGATGAAAATTCCATCATGTGCGCTGATGTCCCTGAATGTTTCCATAGACAAAACCTAAACAATCCTTCACACAAACTTTTTAAAGGGACATAACAGCATTGTGGTGGAAATGACACCAATACTGTGTGACAGCTATATTTTGTATAAAAAGTTATATTAATATTAGTCTCAGATTAATTACTATAATGTATTTTAATTATTTTACTAGTGTTTAATTTAGGTACATTAATAGTTACCAGATGAGTCATATTTTTAAACTGTATTTTCATTGTTGAAGTTTCAAAGTCTGGGTGTGCGACAAGGAGAAAACAGTGATTTTGGCACCTATAGGGAGGTTGGAGATTGTGAAAAAATCATAATAGAAAGGTAGTAAATTTTTTTAAAGGTGTTTTTATTGATAGTTTGACAAAGAAAAAAGAATTTGTCAAAAATGATATGTATTTTTTAAAATATGATCAAAGAAGATAAAAGTGCCCATAGTCTAAGAATCACCCATATATATATATATATATATATATATATATATATATATATATATATATATATATATATATATAATTATATATTTTTTTGACGGTAACTAATAATGTAACGCATTACTTTTAAAAAATAAAGTAACTTTGTTACCGTTACCTTATGGTGCGTTACCCGTTACTAAAGTGTAGACTACAGTCTAACCTGCTTACAGCAACGACGCATTGTAGGATTGGTGGATGAACCTCTGTAAACACGAAGAAGACGCACTGTGGGCGTGTCTCCGTTTATTCGGGTCTGTGCGGCAGTAATGGCGAGTCGAGGCGAGAGCAAGACGAGTTTCTCAAAGTGGAAATATGCTCATTATTTCACTTTAGTTGAGCATAAAGGCAAAAACGTTTAAGTCAAATGTAAGCTGTGTCTTTCTTTCAATGTAGAACATTGTTGATAGTTTTCATACTTCAGCTGTGAAAGGAACATGTTTAAGAGCTCAACACAACCAATGGCGATTTCATCAACTTGGAGGAGTACACTTTAACAGTGACCAGTTACATCGGCAAGTGCATTGATGACGTGACTACCTCCAAGACCATCACTATACGCTCCAACCAGAAGCCATGGATGACCGCCAAGGTTCGTGCGCTGCTAAAAACAAGAGACTCTGCCTTCAGAGCAGGGGACAAGACGGCCTTAAAAACAGCAAGGGCCAAACTGTCCCGTGCTATCAGAGAGGCGAAGCGCGCACACGCCAAGAGAATCCATGGCCACTTCCAGGACAGCGGAGACACCCGGCGCATGTGGCAGGGCATCCAGGCGATCACGGATTACAAGACCACATCACCTGCTTGTGACCGTGACGCCTCCCTTCCAGATGCGCTGAACGACTTTCACGCCCGGTTCGAGGTGCAGAACAACGTGGTGGCGAGGAAGACAATCCCTCCTCCCAGTGACCAGGTGCTCTGTCTAACCACAGCTGAAGTGAGGAAAACTCTATGCAGAGTTAACCCACGGAAGTCTGCTGGACCTGACAACATTCCTGGCAGAGTGCTCAGGAATGTGCAGAACAACTAGCAGATGTCTTCACTGACATCTTCAACATCTCCTGAGCAGCGCCACTGTTCCTTCGTGCCTCAAGGCGACGACCATCATTCCTGTGCCGAAGAAGTCTTCTGTGTCCTGCCTCAATGACTATCGTCCCGTTGCACTCACACCCATCATGATAAAGTGCTTCGAGAGGCTTGTCATGAGGCACATAAAGACACAGCTCCCACCCGCACTGGACCCCATGCAGTTTGCGTATCGTCCAAACCGCTCCACGGACGATGCCATCTCCACAACCCTCCATCTGGCCCTCACCCATCTGGATAACAAGGACTCTTATGTAAGGATGCTGTTCATAGACTTCAGTTCAGCATTCAACACAATCATTCCCCAGCACCTGATCGAGAAGCTGAGCCTACTGGGCCTGAACACCTCTCTGCAACTGGATCCTGGACTTCCTGACCGAGAGACCTCAGTCAGTCCGGATCGGGAACAGCATCTCCAGCACCACCACACTGAGCACTGGGGCCCCTCAGGGCTGTGTGCTCAGTCCACTGCTGTTCACTCTGCTGACTCACGACTGTGCACCAAGGCACAGCTCGAATCATATCATCAAGTTTGCTGATGACACGACCGTGGTGGGTCTAATCAGCAAGAACGACAGTCAGCATACAGAGAGGAGGTGCAACAGCTAACAGCCTGGTGTGGAGCCAACAACCTGTCTCTGAACGTGGACAAAACCAAAGAGATGGTTGTTGACTTCAGAAGAGCACAGAGTGACCATTCTCCACTGATCATCGATGGATCTTCAGTGGAGATCGTCAAGAGCACCAAATTCCTTGGTGTTCATCTGGCGGATAACCTCACCTGGTCACTTAACACCAGCTCCATCACCAAGAAAGCCCAGCAGCGTCTCTACTTCCTGAGAAGGCTGAGGAAAGCCCATCTCCTCCCCCATCCTGACCATGTTCTATAGAGGGACCATCGAGAGCATCGTGAGCAGCTGCATCACTGCCTGGTTTGGGAATTGCACCGTCTCGGATCGCAAGACCCTACAGAGGATAGTGAGAACAGCTGAGAAGATCATCGGAGTCTCTCTCCCCTCTATCATGGACATTTACACCACACACTGCATCCGCAAAGCAAACAGCATTGTGGACAACCACACACACCCGTCACACACATACTTCACCCTCCTACCATCAGGGAAACGGTTCCGAAGCATTCGGGCCGTCACATCAAGACTGTGCAACAGTTTTTTCCCTCAAGCCGTCAGGCTCCTGAACAAACATCTGGACTGAACTCTCTCTCTCACACACACACACACTTACACAAAACTGAGTGACTGATCTGTAAAACCGGACTCAACACACATACACTTCACACACCCAGGTTTCAGCACCATTCACACCTCTCATTATAGCATAATGTTTACATGCCGTTTGTTGCTGATCTCTGGGACTTGCTCTATTTGCACAATATTCTGTTAATCCCTTGGTCACTGATCACTTTATCTTGATTGCTGCTACCATATTTTTTACACTATTATAGAATTGCAAAATTCTGTTTATATTTGTTTACATTTCTGCTACTGTGCACCTTATCCTGTCACGACAGGTTTTACTGGCGGAGCTACTGCTGCTTTTATTTTTATATTTTGTGGATTGTGTATTGTCCTGCACTGTCCTGTGTTGTCTTGCACTGTCTTGTGTTGTCTCTTGCACTGTTTGCACCAGTTGCACACATACACTTTATGTGGCGAGGATCTTAGTTCCTGGCCCTGTGTTCTTCTGTTCTGTGACTGTTGTTTTATGTTGTTTTATGTAGCACCTGGGTTCAGGAGAAACGTTGTTTCATTTCACTGTATACTGCATCAGCTATATATGGTTGAAATGACAATAAAAGCTTCTTGACTTGACTTGACTTGACAACAGCAGAAGCCACTTTAGTTTTTGATTGTGAATATATTATTCAGCTTGTTTTGTTATTTATTTCAGAAATCCTTGTGATATATTCAGTTTGTGCTGGTCTGACTTCAATAAAATAGTGTTTAAAAATTACTCTGTGTTTAAGTCAGTTTTGTGTTTGTAAACCATAACGCATAAAACGGCATTAATGGGAACATTAAAAAAGGTTCTTTAAAAAAGTAACTAAAAAGTTACTTTTAACAGTAACACGTGGTGTAAGTAATCAACAAAGTAACAGAGTTACCTTTTGAATGAAGTAACGAGTAACTGTAACTAGTTACTATTTTTTAGTAACGAGCACAACACTGTGTGTGTGTATATATATATATATATATATATATATATATATATATATATATATATATATATATATATATATACAGTGGAACCTCGGGTTACGAGTTTAATTGGTTCCATCACTTTACTCTTAACCTGAAAAGCTCGTATCCCGATACAAATTTTCCCAGGCTTCTTTGTTGGCGGCATGGTGATAGGAATACGTACAGTATTTAAAGTTCAGTAATTCCACACTGTTAGAGCGACGAGCGGATGTGTATGTGCTGCACGAGAGCGCAGCGAGAGCACGTGGCGATACGTAAAAAAACTAACCTGCCTGCGATTTTTCCGTGCGCAACGTTCGTTACTAGAGGCAACATTTTTTATGAATTGCCACTCTTAACCTGAATTTTACGTATCCAGGGGCGCTCGTAACCCGAGGTTCCACTGTATATATATATATATATATATATATATATATATATATATACACACACACAGTACAGACCGAAAGTTTGGACACACCTCATTCAAAGCGTTTTCTTTATTTTCATGACTATGAAAATTTTAGATTCACACTGAAGGCATCAAAACTATGAAGTAACACATGAGGAATTATATACATAACAAAAAAGTGTGAAACAACTGAAAATATGTCATATTGTAGGTTCTTCAAAGTAACCACCTTTTGCTTTGATTACTGCTTTGCATACTCTTGGCATTCTCTTGATGAGCTTCACCTGAAATGGTCTTCCAACAGTCTTGAAGGAGTTCCCAGAGATGCTTAGCACTTGTTGGCCCTTTTGCCTTCACTCTGCGGTCCAGCTCACCCCAAACCATCTCGATTGGGTTTAGGTCCGGTGACTGTGGAGGCCAGGTCATCTGGCGCAGCACCCCATCACTCTCCTTCTTGGTCAAATAGCCCTTACACAGCCTGGAGGTGTGTTTGGGGTCATTGTCCTGTTGAAAAATAAATGACGGTCCAACTAAACGCAAACCGGATGGAATAGCATGCCGCTGCAAGATGCTGTGGTAGCCATGCTGGTTCAGTATGCCTTCAATTTTGAATAAATCCCCAACAGTGTCACCAGCAAAGCACCCCCACACCATCACACCTCCTCCTCCATGCTTCACGGTGGGAACCAGGCATGTAGAGTCCATCTGTTCACCTTTTCTGCGTCGCACAAAGACACGGTGGTTGGAACCAAAGATCTCAAATTTGGACTCATCAGACCAAAGCACAGATTTTTACTGGTCTAATGTCCATTCCTTGTGTTCTTTAGCCCAAACAAGTCTCTTCTGCTTGTTGCCTTTCTTTAGCAGTGGTTTCCTAGCAGATATTCTACCATGAAGGCCTGATTCACACAGTCTCCTCTTAACAGTTGTTGTAGAGATGTGTCTGCTGCTAGAACTCTGTGTGCCATTGACCTGGTCTCTAATCTGAGCTGCTGTTAACCTGCAATTTCTGAGGCTGGTGACTTGGATGAACTTATCCTCCACAGCAGAGGTGACTCTTGGTCTTCCTTTCCTGGGGCAGTCCGCATGTGAGCCAGTTTCTTTGTAGCGCTTGATGGTTTTTGTGACTGCACTTGGGGACACTTTCAAAGTTTTCCCAATTTTTCGGACTGACTGACCTTCATTTTTTAAAGTAATGACGGCCACTCGTTTTTCTGTACTTAGCTGCTTTTTTCTTGCCATAATACAAATTCTAACAGTCTATTCAGTAGGACTATCAGCTGTGTATCCACCTAACTTCTGCACAACACAACTGATTGTCCCAACCCCATTTATAAGGCAAGAAATCACACTTATTAAACCTGACAGGGCACACCTGTGAAGTGAAAACCATTTCAGGTGACTACCTCTTGAAGCTCATCAAGAGAATGCCAAGAGTGTGCAAAGCAGTAATCAAAGCAAAAGGTGGCTACTTTGAAGAACCTACAGTATGACATATTTTCAGTCGTTTCACACTTTTTTGTTATGTATATAATTCCACATGTGTTAATTCATAGTTTTGATGCCTTCAGTGTGACTCTACAATTTTCATAGTCATGAAAATAAAGAAAACTCTTTGAATGAGAAGGTGTGTCCAAACTTATATATATATATATATATATATATATATATATATATATATATATATATATATATATATATACACACAGACACACACACACACACACACAGTGGTGTAAATTAATGAACTACAAATACTCTTGTTAATATAATTGAGTAGTTTTTCTCAGGAGTTGTTATTTATTAAGTAGTTGGTTTTTTGCATTTTTATTTGAGTAATTTTTTAGTGCCGTATCAGTACTTTTACTGTGCTACTTTCCCTCAACCTGCTGTCATAACTTTATCCACCTGCTTGCTGTGGTGCTGCAGTAAAAATTTTTAATGGTTATAACTTCTGCCGGAAGTAGTAGCAGCATGCAGCATTCACTGAATTGCACTGACAGCAATATGTTTTGTTTGTATGTGGTTTGTTTTTCAGGTGCGTATATGTTAAAATAGCATTTATTTGTTCAAGGTTGTTTCGCGAATGGTCCAGATTTTAGAAAATTCTAAACTTATAGTAAATAGTTTTTATGGACTTTTATGTTATAATAAGGTAATTTATTAATAAACATATAATTATTAATTATAAAATGAAGTAAAAGTATACCTAAAATATTGTACAGTGCCATATATTTACCTGAGACAAAGAACGCAGCATGTTGTTTACGAAAGCGCGGTGCGCGGATGCTGAATATCTACATAGTGAATTGCTTGTTATTGAGTTTAATGCTGAATTAAGGTAGTTAACTAATAAAAATATAATAAATAATGATAAAACTAAGTAAAAGTATACCTAAAATACCATACAGTGTGTATCATACATTTACATGAGACAAGAACACGTAGCGTTGTGTACGAAATTGCGGTTTCGGTAGATAGAAACTATAGGGGTAAGAACAAATTGAGTTTATTAATAGTGAAAGTCTGGGAATATACATTTAAAATAATTATTTTTTTTATTAAAATATACAGATGAACAGTTTTTATTCTGGGGAGAAACTTAGTAATTCTTGTAAATCTTATGTCTAAAGTAACTTATATTGTATTAAAGCCATGTTGTAAATAAGAGTATAATATCGCTTTATGTTCTCGGCTGAGATCAGGGGCAAAGCGACGCCCACGGCAGAATTCAGAGGCCGAGCGCCGCCCTCGGCGGAGATCAGAGGCCTCGATGGAGATCAAAGGCTGGGAAACACCCTCTACGGAGTTCAGGAGTGGAGTGACACCCTTTGTGGAGCTTTGGAGCTGACTCTGGGGTTCAACGGCGCCCTTGACAGGCCTCAGGAGTGCAGTGGCGCCTTGGTGTAGGTCCGAGGTGCCAGGGCGACTAAGAGGGAACTCAGGAAGGCAGTGATGCCCGTAGCTGGACTCTGGGTCATGAGGGCATCCTCTACAGATGTCTGAGGTACTGTGGTGCCCTCTGCAGGTGTTTGAGGTGCCCTTGGGGGAGCTTTAAGACCTAGATGGCAGTACAACCTCCTTTTTGCGGCCTGTTGGTGGTAAGGTGATCCCTTGGCGGCCAGGTGGCGCTGCAACATTCGTTTTGCGGCCAGGTGGCAGTACAATGTCTTTTTCATGGGCGGGCGGCGGTACGATGTCCCTTTTGCAACCGGGCAGTGGTACAACGTCCCTTTTGCGGCCCTGGAGTGGAGCACTCAGCGGAACACTGAAGCGGAGCGTAGCGCTAGGCGGCACACTGGAGCGAAGCGCTTGGCGGAGTACAGGAGCGGAGCAGGGCCCTCGACAGAACACTGGAGCGGAGCGGTACCTCGGTGGAACACTGAAGCGGAGCGGCACCCTCCGTGGAACACTAAAGTGGAGCGGCACCCTCAGTGAAACACTGAAGCAGAGCGGCACCCCTGGGCGGAACACTGAAGTCGAGCGACACCCTCGGCGGAGAACAGGAGCGGCACCCTCGGCGGAACACTGAAGCGGATCGACGTGCTTGGAGGAACAGTGGAATGGAGCACAGGGGGCTGTAGTGGAGATCGGCCGCAACCATCCCGAACATCCCCGTGAGAAGCCTGATGAAATTGGCATACAAGCCAAAATCGCCTCTATTCGCGCTCCACATTTTCCTGGCCCGAAAGAGAGCGTCCCCAGACACATTCGGTGGGAATTGGGATGACTGTGCTCCTATAAACTTGTAGGTGCTCAACAGGAAGCCACTCCATTCAGCCGCATCAACGGAGAAATAAGCCGGGAATTCCATTGGGCTCTCAGAGGCGCTCGCATCAACTTGAGCCGGCAAGCATGGAGGAGTGGCCGTGAGCTTCCGGGTGAAAACCGAAGCGGAATTGGACTGCTGATCCGTCGCGGTAGGGCGATTCCTTCCAAGACGGGTATGATCCTCAGAAGGAGTATAATCCACGAAATGGGGTAATCCACCGAACGGAGATGATCCATGGAACGGGAATCCGGGCATAGACCAGCAGGGAATGTGGCGGTCGGGGATCCATGAGATCTGTAGCTTGACCTTCTAGAACCGACAGCCTGTGACTCTGGAACAGGCATTTATAAAGGTTAGTCAGCAACGAGGACCAGGTGTTTGTGATCAAAGACGGAGAAGCAGGTGGAACCCTGACATTACCTCATCCCAATTTATTTATTTGACAACAGGTCATCTGCCACCATTATCTCTGATATGTACGATACTTTCTCCTTTTAATGATCTAATGGTATATCAGAGCCCTTTCATCTTAATTTTTTTTTTTTTTATAATCAGGCCTGCATTGGCCGGAATCGAAACTCATTATGCTGAAAACATATATAAGGCTGGCAACGGAACTACTGACCATAAATGAGACTAAAGCTTTCACCCTCTCGCATACATTAGGCCTTAATGTGGATATACTTAGTACACTTTTTCTTTTATTATACTGAGTGGTACAAACATCAAAAAGTAGTCAATAAACAAAAAAGTGATTAACATCAGAAAGAAATAACATTGTGAATGTGCGATGTGATACACTAACTAATAAATAAAACAAACCAAAGGGAATGACAAAATAAATAACTAAACAATATGATATGTGCTACAAAAACATCATATATTCCCTCATCTGAGGCTTAACAAGCCTCACATTCAAACCCAGTGGCAGGCAGTCAGGGCCAGCAAAGCCTTCTCTGCTGGTCTAAACACTATCAGAAGCACTGACCTACATTTACAACCCAAATTCTAATAATTTTTCCTTTAAATTGTATTTATTTATTTCCAACAGTTTATTCTCTTAATTTTGTAGCATTTCTCTTGGCTGCACTGCTTCCAGTACTTGTATGTGGATCTTATAATTTTTCTCCAATCAGATTTCAGCCTCTACGTGCTGCCATGTCAATCTTATCTGCCCAGGGCCTGCAAAGTCTGTTTTGCTAGCCTTTTTCACCATAGTTTCCTTAATGAATAGCTCTGTTTCTTTTACCAATCAGATTTCATATTTGCCTCACAGGCCCAGCTAGCTGGTCCAGAGTAGCGTCAGCATTTTTTCATCCTCTGATTGGTTGGTCAGAGGGAAACTGTACAGCCACCAAGTTCGACTGGCAAAACAGTCACATGAAAAAAACATGAATAACTCTGAGTTAGACTTTTTTATGCCTACGGAGAAAGAAAAATGATTTGTTCATGGACATACTTAAAAATCAATTTTCAAGAAAAGCCAGACGGCTAGTAGAGGTTGGCCAACTCTGAAGCTAGCTAGCTTGTCTCAGCCCAGGAAAGGGTTTGTTCACCACTTCCAGACCAGTGAATACTAGCAGTAACACTGAATAAGGATTAGCTTCTGAGGAACGGCGCAATTTATAAGTATGCATCTCTGGTGAATAGGTTGGATTTTATTTACATTTTAATGTTTTTGTCATGTTATTAGACAAATGCTGATTCAGAACTGCTCAAGATGATGTAAGTGCACAGTTGTGGTGGTAGTGTAGAGGTTTGGAGTTGTCTTAACTGGGTTACTTGCTTTAGTAAAATTCACCCTCCATATGTAAAATGCCTCTCTCTCTCTGTAATGCTGTGCGTTGTTATATTGCGTTTTTGAAGAGTATTGATGGTTTCTATAATTGCAATGAGATAGTGGTGGTATTAAGAGGTGGATTCAATTGGGTAAGTCCCCACTGAAGGCCCAGGTACCAAATGCACGGCCCGCCACTGCTTAATATATATGAAGAATAACCAGTCCTGTACTCTGTTCTCTTCCAAGAATCAGGACCAAACATCTCCCATGATACTTGACCAGGGAGGAGTACAAGCCAGCCAATTAGCACGTGTCATGTGACCAAAGTCTTGCTATTGCACACACTTGCATGCTTATCCAGCAGTTTCATCTGTACAGTAGATATACAAATAACTACAGTGGAACCCTGGTGCACAATGCCTTGTAGTATGAGAATATCGACTGTATGACCGGTTTACTAGTAAAAATCTCTGTATGAGTACGAGCATATTTTGGGAAGACGAGCGTTTCTTTTGACGTACTCGTCGCTCCTCTCCTCCATCCTCACACTTCATGCTCAGTTGCTTTATAGACATTGTTCTGAGTGCAACACTTGGGTGAATATTGTGCTTTTTGTCTGTTTTTGTAGTGTTTTTGTTTTATTTCTGTACCATCTGAGATGCTTAAGGGACTACAACACTTTAATCTCTGGACTGTCACTTTAACTTTGGACTTGTACAGCACAGTGCACTTTATACCACATCATATGGCACACGAACACTTTAAGGACAATCACCACCTTAAATTTTTACTGTTTATTGTCATAAGCATACCATGTATATACACTTTTTTCTCATATATATCTTTATATATTTTATATTTTATATAGTTTATACTTTAATTATCTGCCTTCCTTTTCTTGTATTATTTTTCTCCCCATCTTATTGCCTTATGCCGGGCCGTCGTAAAAAGCATTTCACGCATGTCATACCCTGTATGTATGTGTATGTGACAAATAAAATGTAATTTGATTTTTATTTGATTTGATAATGCGAATACAATCAAACTTAAAAAATCCTTCTACTAGTCAAAAAAATCATCTATACATTCAAACAATATTTTAAGTCAAGTCAAGAAGCTTTTATTGTCATTTCTACCATAGATAGCTGACGCAGTCCACAGTTAAATTAAAATAACGGTTCTCCAGAACCCTGGTGCTACATTAAACAACATGGAGCTACATCGCATAACAAAGTTACATAACAGAACACAGAGATAAGGACTAAAGTAAGAGACAGACAACACAAGACAGATACATAAAACACAGAATACAAAATATTGTATGTTCCAGTATATAAGTGTAGATGTGTGGGAACATGTATAGCATATATGTGTATATGAGTATGTGCGAGTAATGTATGATTGTATATGTTTCATCACAAATTTAGCTACTTCTTTAGACAAAGGCATAATTGTTGGTGATATTCATTTTGATAATCAGGAAGACTCCTTAAGAGCAGCGGTTGTATCCATTCTAGATTCAGTTGGAATTAGTCAGAATGTTAAAGGGCCCACTTATAGTGGTGGACACACTCTTGTTGTAAAATTTTTGGACTAAAAATAAAAAAATGTAGTCACAATTCCACAGTGTAAAGCTATTTCAGACCATTATCTCATTTCTTTTAAAATCTGCCTCAGTCATTGCATTAGTATCTCACCACGTCACCGTGTTATGCGTACATTCACGTCAGCTACAGCAGTTTTATCAATAATCTTCCAGAAATTACGATATTAAATAGATCTCCGTCTGAGCACGACTGGGCCACTAAATACCTAGAATCAACGTTACGTTATACTCTAGATCAGGGGTCACCAATGTGGAGATATGCGATGGAGAAAAGGGGAATTAAAGTCAGTAGGAGTAAGACAGTGTACATGTGTGTGAATGCTTTTTGAATGGACGTCTATTACCACTAGGAAATGCTGCTTGTTGACCTCCCCATAATCAACATGAATTCTCTTCCATGGTGCTGTGGCCCATGGCCAAGGGTGAAGAGGGGCTGCCAGGGGTCTATTTAGTATAGTTTCACAAGGTGTATACTGAGCCACAAATGTCTCAATCTCATGATCTAAACCCGGCCACCAAAGGAAGCTTCTTGCCAGAGCTTTCATTTGAGTGACTCCCGGATTTCCCTCATGTAAGTCGGAAAGCAATCTTCTTCTGTACTTAGGTGGTATGACCACCCGTGATCCCTAAAGAACACATCCTTTGTCTGTAGACAACTGATTTTTCCTTTCATAAAAAGGTCTGAGATTTGGATTGGGTACAAATTTAGGCCATACAGTTAATGTGAGATCCAAAACCTTGGATAGGATAGAGTCATGCCTGGTCTCTTCTGCAATGTCTTTTGCTGAGACCGGTAGTTCCTCCACATGAGAAATCAGAAACACTCCTTCCTTCTCCTCCTTTAAAGGACCATGATTCTATGGAAGACGGGATAATGCGTCTGCATTTGCGTGGTCACAGGAACGACGGTACTGTATCTCATAGTCATAGGCCAAGAGAATTAATGCCCATCGTTGCATTCGTAATGCAGCTAGAGTTGGAACTGCGGATGTTGGTCCAAATATGGCCAAAAGTGGTTTGTGATCTGTCAGTAACACAAACTTTCTTCCATGTAGATACTTATGGAATTTCTTTACACCAAAAATTATACCCAAAGCTTCCTTTTCTATTAGAGCATAATTGCACTCAGTAGGTGTCAGGGTCCGTGATGCGAAAGCAATCGGTTGCTCTTCTCCTGATGGTAAGATATGTGAAATGCCCGCACCCACGCCATACGAAGAGGCATCACAGGCAAGTCTGAGAGATTTTCCTGGATCATAATTGGCCACAAAGCTGAAAATTTTACCCCAGTCAAGCTTGATCTTCTG
Organism: Silurus meridionalis; assembly: GCF_014805685.1. Taxonomy (NCBI): domain Eukaryota; kingdom Metazoa; phylum Chordata; class Actinopteri; order Siluriformes; family Siluridae; genus Silurus; species Silurus meridionalis. The sequence goes on from NC_060900.1 coordinate 11,679,571, forward strand.
CAGCCAATTTCGTCCTAGCAATGGTGTTTTGTCACCCTTGAATACCATCAATGGCAGTCTCTATTCATTTCCATTATACTGGACTGGAACTTGAATTTGTCCCAGAACTGGTATTGTATCCCCTGTACATGATGAGAGATGAATTGCAGCTGGCTGCAAGGGGCAGTCATTCAGGAGCTCTTTGTATATGGATTATGGAATCAGAGAGACAGATGCGCCAGTGTCAATCTGCATGGTTACTATCTTCCCTGAGAGTTCCAGTTGCAGAAATAGCCCATCTTTCTGTCCTTGTGCCATGTAAACTGTAAAAAGTTCAAATGCATCAACAAGAGCACTTAATTCGTCAGCCGTAGCTGTCACTAACTGGGCTTTACCTGCTCGTTTACTGCTTTTGCAGACCTTTTTCAAATGGCCTGTTTTACCACATGCATGACATGATGCAGTGCGGAAATGGCATTCATGTGGCTGATGACCCTCTCTGCAACAATGATGACATGCAAATTTTCATCTGGCCGAAGAGCTCTGTGCCGATCTGCTCGATGCAGAGAAACATGAATGCTAAGAACCTTTCTGTGGTTTGTTCATCTGTCTTCCCCATGAAAAACTGGCAACCTTGTGAATGCAAGCCCTGGAATGGTCAGCATGCTTTGTCAGCTCCTTAGTATCCTAGTATGCCAGTTCAAGGCCAAGAGCAATTTCACAGGCTTGTTTGTAAGTCAAATCCTTCTTAGATAAGAGACACTTGCGGTAAGCTTCACCTGACATACCACAGACAAACCCCTCGGTGCATTATTGAGGAACTAGCCAAACTCGCACGTGCAGGCAAGTCTTTTCAGGTCAACAATATAGACTGTCAACGTTTCACCTTCTTTCTGGTAACGTCTGTGAAATCCGAAGCACTCAGCGATCAATATTGGCTTTGGCTTAAAATGCAGCGACAACGTTTCCATCATTTCTGTAAATGTTAGTTCAGTCACTTTCCTTGGTTGACTCAAATTCTTTAGTAGTCCATACTCTGTGGGACCCAAGACACTTAGGAACACGTCAGCTTTCTTTTCTGCTGCAATCTCATTTGCTGCAAGCCATCTTTCAAATCTTTCTAAGTAAGTTTCAAAATCTTCTTTCTTACTTTCAAATTCGGGAACTTTGCCAATCATTGCCATGTTGCTGTCACATTAATTTCCGTTTATCACAATTCCGATTTATTTATTTTATTTTTTACTCCAGTTTATTTTCTCCCATATATGTTTTGTTGTACTTGCGATCTCTCCATGAAGTACTAACGATAGCCACTAGATGTCAGTCTTTCGTTCCCTTTTTTCTTTTTTTTTTTTTTTTTTTTTTTTTAGAGCTGCCGACTGATTAGCTTCCTCTATCACACACTGCTAACGGCTTGAAACTTCCGATTTTCAGTTGCTTCAATAACAGGCGGACTGTTACTCTAGTAATGCACTTTTACTTTCCTTCACTGTGGAATCCAAATCCCCATCGCCACTGTAGTGTTTTTATGGGAAAAGAAAGAGAGAGACACGGAGGTATAACATTTGCAGTCTTTACTGTCTTTTTGAACTTCCCAGTCTGCTAATGAGACAACACACAGCGCATGCACGGTATCAAAATACCGTAATACATGTAACAGTTGCACCAATATACCACAAGCTTTCTCTCCAATGTGTGTATATATACGTGTCTGCTGCCTGCAATAAACCAAAGAACATAGTAAAATTACTTCCGTCTTATCTGAGTTGAGCAGAAGAAAGTCATCAAGCATCCACTGTCTAATGTCCTTCACACACTTCTCAATATTGTTAAGCTGATCTCTCTCATCTGGCGTTGCTAAAATAAACAGCTGCGTATCATCAGCATAGCAATGAAAGCAAATACCATGTTTATGTATAATTTCACCCAGAGGCAGCATATATAAAGAGAAAAGCAGTGGGCCTAAGACAGATCCTTGCAGAACACCAAACTTTATCTCAGAGAGTGTGAAGAACTCACTATTTACATCAACAAATTGATAGCGATCAGTCAAATAAGACCAAATAAGAGAGAGCTGTTCCCTTTATTCCATCAATGTTCTCAAGTCCAGCAAGAAGTATAGTGTGATCAATGGTGTCAAAGGTCGAGCAAAACAAGTAAAGAGATAAAACCCTGATCATAGGCCAATAGCAGGTCATTTACCCCCTTAACTAGTGCCATCTCTGTGCTATGATGAGGCCTAAATCCTGACTGATACATTTAAAAAATGTTATTCATAAGTAGATGTGAGCATAACTGCTGTGCTACAACCTTTTCTAAAATCAGGTCCCACCACAGGCCCACCACAGCAATGTCGTCAGCAAACTTGATGATGGTGGTCTAGTTGCAAGTGGCCACACAGTCTTGTGTGTACAGTGAGTACAGCAGGGGACTCAAAACACAACCCTGAGGAGCTCCAGTGCTGAGGGTGTGGGTGGATGAGGTGTGTTTGCTGACCCATGTGGCTCAGGAAGCTAAAGATCCATTGACACAGTCCCAGGACCTCCAACTTGGAGTTAAGCGTGGAGGGAATTATGGTGTTAAACGATGAATTGTAGTCCACAAACAGCATTTTCACATAATTCCCTTTTCTGCAGGTGGCTCATCATTGTGTGTACAAGATGAGCAATGGCATTCTCAGTAGAGCGTTTCTGGCAGTATGCAAACTGTAGTGGATCCAGTGTGGCCGGTAATGAAGCTGTAATAAGGTCTCTGACCAGTCTTTCAAAGCACGTTATTACTACTGAGTCAGGGCTACAGGGCGGTAGTCATTGAGGCAAGTGGGCTGGGGTTTCTTTGGGACAGGAACAATGGTGGACTGTTTGAAGCATGAGTGGACAACAGACTGTTCCAGGGAGAGGTTGAATATCTCAGTGAACACTGGTGCTAGCTGGTCAGCACAGGCTTTCATTTACCCAAACTATGATGCCATCTGTTCCTGCTGACTTCCTGGTGTTCACTTTCCTGAATGCCCTCCTCAAGTCATGCTCCGAGATGGTGAGCTTGTTTACCTCTCTAGCTTTCTCAGCGTGCATGCTGTTTGTGCCACTAGCACCGCTAGCATGGTTAGCTGCAGCCTCGAAGCGAGCGTAAAAGATGTGTAGCTCGTCTGCCAAAGAAGCATCCACATTCCCTATTCTGGAAGATCGTGTTTATTGACTCTGATGGTTCTCAGTCCCTGCCACAGGCTCCCAGAGCCACCATGGTGAAACTGTGACTCTAGTTTCCTCCCGTAGCGCTTTGCTTCCTTCACCACTCTGCCGCACACTGTTAGATGCAGCCTTGTACTCGTCCATGTCCCTGGTGGTGAGCCCCTCGTTGTAGGCAGCAGAGTGGGATCTCAGAACATCGCGGATAGTTTTATCCACCCATGGCATCTGTTTGGGAAACATTCTGATGGTGGTTTTCTGTACCGTATCATCAGCTAGTTTTTTGATGAATCCCACGACATCAAGTTGTGAAAACATGTCCCAGTTTGTGTCATCTAAGGCGTCCTGCAAAGTAGCCACCGATTGGTCAGTCCAGCATGCGACCCCCCCCCTCTGAACCAGTGCTTTCTGTTTCAGCCTTTGTTTGTATACAGGCATGAGGAAGATGGCGGCATGGTCCAATTTACCAAACGGTGGACGTGATTGTGTCAATTGCTTGAATTGGAATATAAATGGCACTGACTATGGCCGAGCTAAAATCCAGAGGTAGATAGAACGGGCGACATTTGATGGTCAGTAGTTCCATATTTGGTGTGCGGGAGCATAAAAGAGGAACAATGCTCGTGCTGTCGCACCAGTGGTTGTTCACCATTGGACACACTCCACCTCCCCTTGAATTTCCCGACTCCAATGTTCTGTCTATGCAGTGCACCAAGAAAAACTGAGCCAGCTGGATGGCGTGTCACTCTCATACCTTTCAGGAGCAGCCTGAACTGGAGTCTGATACCTCTCCTTCCCCTGGTGCTTCCTCTTCTTGGTCAGTAGTTTGTCCTATGTCACATTCACATTTACATTTGCGGCATTTAGCAGATGCCCTTGTCCAGAGTGACCTACAAAAGTGCTTTGAGTCTCTATCAATAAATAAATCTAAACTGGTACACTAGATTGCAACTTAATATAAATCAGCCTACAACTCTGTTGTTTATTATAATATATATTTTTTTAAGTGTTCGTACAGTTTATTTTACCACCTCGGTGCCAGAACAGAAAATAGGCTTGAAGTAAACTTACCTCTTACCCTGAGAGAATGTGAGTTGAGCAGTGCTAGATGATCTCTGGCAGCGTGGTGCAGTGTATTGAGGTAAGAGGGTGCTGGTCCATTTTTGGTTTTGTAGGCAAGCATCAGTGTTTTTAATCTGATATGTGCAGCTACTGGAAGCCATTGGAGGGATGGCAGCAGTGTGGTGGTGTGGGAGAACTTGGGCAGGTTGAACACAAGTTGCACATCTACGTTCTGTATCATTTGCAATGAACTAATACCGTTCGGGGTTAGCCATGCCAGCAGAGAGTTGCAGTAGTCCAGTCTCGAAATGACAAGAGACTGAACAAGCACATGGGCAGCCTGTGTGTCCAGAAATTGTAGAATCATTCTTGTATCTTTACTCCTCTGGTGCTCGTATCTCCAATAAAGTGGTTTTGAAACCCCTCAAGATGAGATAGGAGAAATTCTTAGTGTAGAATGGTTTAATGATTTACTGTTTGTGTAATTTTAGATTAGTCGGGTGCATTCATGCCATGTAAGCAGGCGTGCACATGTAGCGTGCCTGAAAGAGCCTGCCAGTTGCTCCCTTGCTGTGGCTTAACTTCCAGTTGTTCAAGTTTCGGGACGCAGTCCCCCTGTTTGTGCGTTGCTGTATTCTTGACTCTTCATCTCTGTACTCTTTGTTCTGCGATTTATTCCCCGTTGCCTTGGAAGCTCTTCAAGCTGGGCCTGTGTATCGCCTACCCAAACTACCAAAACACTTGAGTTTTGTTTTAGTTTGAGTGGTTTAAATGACGCTGCATGCGTGTTTGATGTTTGTGTATATTTCATTTGTATGTTCATGTTTTGTTTTTTGTTTTCTTATTTTTTCTGTTTAATTGTTCCTTACTTTTGTGATTTACATTTGGTTGCATATCTGTCTTGCATATATTGTAATTACTCATTTAGGAAATTATTCTTTTTGATTTATTGGATAGTTTTGTTTTGTTGTTTTGTTGTGTGCCTTGTGGGTGGTTTGGTTTATCATGATTTGAAGAGGGTTTTGTATTTCTTGAATTTACCTTATCCAATGTTGGGCTAAACAATTTTTGCCCAAGAAAAAAAACTAATTAATACCAAGAAAAATTATTTTGTATTTTGTTGTTGTTGTTGATTGGTGTGTATACATTGTAATTATTTTTTTCTTTTTCTTGTTAGTGTTATTATTGTATTAATTATTGTAACATTATCATTTGTGTGTTTTGGACAGTGGCCATGTCATTGGTCCCTAATAGAGCTCCTTGATGTGTTATTAAGTGTCAAGTTATTGTGCCCCTCATTTTAGTTGGCACATTGAATCCTACATGTAAGGCAATTGGGTGACTTGAGATATTATTGTAAGCTGTGGGTTGTAAGGGGAGATAGTTTTATTAGTGATGTTAAGCTCAATGGTTCATATAAATTTATGTATAATAAAGTTGTGACGTTGGTGGTAATTTCGTCTTTGCTTGTCACTTTCCATTTGGTTGTAAGCTTGCCAGTGGAGACGTAAAGTAGTATTTTGGGCCCAACAGTAGTAATCATTAGGAACAGGTTGAGCCCAGCCACGCTGGGGTTGAGTTTTAGTTGATGAACACTCATGGGTTGAGTGTCATCAGCATAGCAGTAGCAAAGAAAATCCATGTGAGGATATGACTTCACCGAAATAAGGGGACCAATTTATTTATTTATTTATTTATTTTTTGACATTGTTCTCCAGAATGCAGTCAGAACCTGCAAAAGTACATGCAACAATCATACCTTCATGTGAATGGCAAATACAACGTGCATACTTTTTAGCCCCTCTCTGTTTCCACACTTTTCGTAGCTTCCCATGAAACATTTTGTACAGATTTCATCACGGGACCAAGATCTTTTGCTTCCCAACCTTTACCGATATAAAAAGAGACACGAGGAACTGAATTTCTCAAGAAAAGTACAATTGTCTACTTGCATAGCTGTCCCATGTTTCTCAATGGTTATTTACTGATACATTAATAGTACCTTCCTTTGTTTTGTTTGTTGTTGCCATGCCTCTTCCAATTCTGGAATGCAAGTAGAATCATAGATCATGGTACAATGATATTCAGACTTAGGTAATCTAACTTTAGGTAGTGGCGCTTCAATATATTTGGCCCATGTACTTACACTGTTCTGTAGATCAACCCCTAACTGTCCCAACCAATACACATTAGCCCTGGGCTTAGTCATCACCATCTGTGTCTTTACACCTTCACCTACATGTAACCCATCAGGAGAACACCTTTCTGTAACTGTAATTTACAAAGAGCATTTGTCTGTAATAAATAGGAGTTTGTTCAGCTACCAGAATGGGCAGTACAGCTGTTCAATTTTTAGGCACACTGGAGCTGTCATTGGAATTAACTGAGTTTGTTCCAAGAATCCTACTGTCTTTACACACTTACCAGACATGTGGAGATGTTTTGCATAATTTGGACTTACACATGTGTAAGTTGCTCCAGTGTCTACTAACATGTGTAGGATGCTCCCTTCTACTTCCACCCCTAAAATAGGTTATTGTTTAGTCCTAGTTTTTAAAAATGGCAGTTGACTCTCTAGGTTATGTGGGGGATAACAACCCCAGTACACCCCTGGAGGGCCAGGGCTGGTTTGCATACACATTGATGACTGGTACTGACTGTGGTGGATTTGCTGGAGAGATTGCTGGCAGTGCAGCTGGTAACACAGGGCCGGGGGCTAGTGGCGCTGATGCCCCTGCTGACTGCCGTGCACTTACAGGGTCCATGACCACTGACTGCTCTATCTCCTCTTTGTCTCTGACAGGAGCTTAAACCTTTTTGTTTTTCTTGTTACAAAGTTCTTCCAGCTGCAACTGCACCAGCTTCCTATGTATCTCTTTTTCCTGGCTTTTTAATTACAGTTCATTATTTCTGTAATGTTCCACTGCATGAGCCACATGATCAGCGATGCGACCGCTGTTTAATGCACGCTCAGTAAACAACAAAGCCCTGCTTTTATCGGACATCATCGCAGATCAAAAACTTGACTTGTTGTTCTTAACAGAAACATGGCATAAACAAAATGATGGATTAATCTTTAATCAGCTTACTCCTGAGGGGTACGGACTGTTTGATCTACCGCGACTTACTGGTCGAGGTGGGGGAATAATTGTGGTTCACAATCAGCAATTTAACATCAGCTCTGTGTGTATTCCTCAGTTCTCTTCTTTTGAATGCCTTGTGTTAAGTATTTCTGCTCCGATGGCAATCACCATCGCTACTGTTTATCGACCACCTAAGGCCAACGATTCTTTTATGTCTGAATTTGCTGACTTGTTGTCATTGCTGTGTTTTAAATTTAAGAGCATCCTCATTTTAGGGGATTTTAATATACACATTGATGCTAATGACTGTTTGTTGACAAAGGATTTTCTATTCCTGCTGGATTGTTTTAATCTTAAACAGTTTATAAGTGGCCCAACTCACAACAAAGGTCACACTTTAGACCTTGTGATTGCAAACAATGCAATTGTGTCTCAGCAGTCTCTTACAGATATTGGACTTTCTGATCACCTGGCAATCTTCTTTAAATTGGAACTGCATTTTCCTCGTACTTCACCTTTACACACTGTTAATTTCCGTAAATGGAAATCAATTAATTCAGCAGATTTTGCTGGCTCTGTTGTTCCTTCTCTTAGTGATCTTCATTTGGCTTCTCGAAGATAAGATCCTAAAACTGAACACTGCTCTGGCTTCTAATTTTGACCTTTTTGCTCCCTTGAAATCTCGCTATGTCTCTTTTGCTCGTTCTGCCCCTTGGTACAATGATAACCTGCGCTCTATGAAGACAGCTTGCCGTAAACTGGAGCGCAAGTGGCGTGACTCAGGTCTGAATGTATTTTATCAGTCCTGGAAGGACACCCTGGGGAATACAGAGCTGAAATTGAGTCTGTGAGATCCGCATATTTTTCTCAGATCATTGACAACAATCAAAGTAATCCTAGACATCTTTTTAACACCATAAACCGACTTCTGAAAGTTAATGTTGGCACTTCTTTACCTGTCTCAAATCAGCTGTGTAACGATTTTCTTAATTTTTTCAGTTCTAAAATTGACAATGTTTACAAACTTATTCATGCTGCACCTGTTTCATCATCCATATTTTGTTCACCTAGTTTTTCCGGCACACCCTTCTCTACCTTTTCACAAATTGATACCGAGCTGCTCACTAGGGAAGTATCACGTATGAAAGTTACCACTTGCTTGCTTGATCCCCTCCCTACAAGCCTGTTTAAATCCTGTTTGGATTCATTGTGCCCTGCTGTTCTCAGTATTGTTAATGACTCCCTGCATACTGGTGTTGTCCCAGCGGCACTGAAAACTGCTGCTGTAACACCTGTCCTAAAAAAACAAAACAGTGACTTGGACAACTTAAACAATTATCGTCCTATCTCAAATCTACCGTTTCTTGCTAAAATTCTGGAACGTCTTGTGGCTTTGCAGCTACATAGCCATCTCACAGCAAACAATCTCTTCGAACCTCTTCAGTCTGGATTTGAAAATCTCATAGTACTGAGACAGCCTTGGTCAAGGTCACCAATGACCTGTTATTAGCCTCTGATTCTGGTTCTCTCTATTCTGATCCTTCTAGATCTTAGTGCCGCATTTGACACTGTTAATCACAACCTGCTTCTCGAACGTCTGGAAAATGTCTTTGGTATTTCTGGGACTGTCTTTACTTGGTTTAGATCATACCTCTCTGATCATCAACAGTTTGTATCTATGAGTGTTTACCGGTCTGTGACTGGTTTTGTCTGTCTGGTGTTCCTCAGGGTTCCATCTTAGGCCCTTACTTTTTAGCATATACATATATCCGCTTGGATTGCTTTTAAGAACACTTGGGCTAAATTATCACTTTTATGCGGACGAAACGCAGATTTATATTCACTCTAAACCTAATCAACATTTGGACCTTTCTTTTTTAACACACTGTATTGCTGAGATAAAAACATGGATGTCTCAAAACTTTTTGTGCCTCAATAGTGATAAGACAGAGGTCTTGCTTATTGGCACCCCTCACCAGCTTCGCAAAGCTGGTTCATTATCCCTAAACGTAGACGGCTCTGTTCTGGAAGTACAAACCAAATTAAAAAATCTAGGAGTCATCTTTGACTCAAGTCTATCTTTTGACCCTCACATTCGGTATACTGTAAAGAACTCATTTTTTCATCTCAGAAATATCGCTAGACTTCGCCATATGTTATCCCATTCTGTGACTGAAAGGCTTATTAATACTTTTGTGTTTTCCCGCATTGATTATTGCAATGCTCTTCTGGCTGGGGTTCCTAAAACTACACTTAATAAACTGCAATGTGTACAAAATTCAGCTGCTAGGATCCTGACTGGAGCCAGGCAAAATGAGCACATTACACCAATTCTCAAGTCCTTGCATTGGCTTCCGGTCAGGTTCCGAGTAGATTTCAAAGTTTTAATGCTTACATACAAGGCACTGCATGGTCTCGCCCCCCAGTATCTGTCTGCACTTTTAACTGTATACACACCCAAGCGTATCTTACGCTCTTCACAAGCAGGACTATTGGTAGTTCCACAGACACGGCTGCGTTCAGTAGGGGATAGGGCTTTTTTTTCGTATGCACCAAGACTTTGGAATTCCCTCCCTCCTCACATCAGAGACGCACAGAACTTCAGTACTTTTAAATCCCTTTTAAAAACTCATTTTTTTATGGTTGCTTTTTTTTTTAACATTTTGATTTTGTGTGTAATTATAAGTATGTGTGTATTATTTGCTCTATTTTTGTGTGTGTTGTATTCTTGTTTTCCTGTATGTAAAGCGCCTTGAGAAGCTACTTTAAAGGCGCTATATAAAAATAAAGTTATTATTATTATTATTATTAAATGTCCTCCAAAAATCTGTTTTTCCTCAATTTGTCTTCACCTCTCTCTCTCTCTCTCTCTCTCTCTCTCCTTCTCTGTGCTTCTAAAGTTTCTCTGGCTAACTTAATTTTACTATCTATTTCTTTACGGATCTCTACTATCTCCTCTGATGTTTCTTTTATACTTCATCAACTGCCCTTTTTTCTTCCTCTTCCTGAGATTTCCCGAACACTTCTGACTGTGACTCTTCCTCACAATAATCTCAATCTCAATAATCATAAATTCTTCTTCTTCTTCTTTCGGCTGCTCCCATTAGGGGTCACCACAGCGGATCATCCGTCTCCATACCACCCTGTCCTCTACATCTTCCTCTTTCAGACTAACTACCTGCATGTCTTCACTCACCACATCCATGAACCTCCTCCTTGGCCTTCCTCTTTTCCTCCTTCCTGGTGGCTCCATCCTCAGCATTCTCCTACCAATATAACTCATGTCCCTCCTCTGCACATGTCCGAACCATCTCAATCTCGCCTCCCTCACCTTGTCACCAAAACGTCCAACATTCGCTGTCCCTCTAATAAACTCATTTCTAATCCTGTCCATCCTCGTCACTCCCAACGAAAACCTTAACATCTTCAGCTCTGCTACCTTCAGCTCCACCTCCTGTCTTTTACTCAATGCCACTGTCTCTAATCCATACAACATCGCAGGTTTCACGACAGACCTATAAACTTTCCCTTTCATTCTTGCAGATACCCTACTATCACAAATCACTCCTGTCACCCTTCTCCACCCACTCCACCCTGCCTGCACTATTTTCTTCACTTCCCTAAAACACTCTTCATTACTTTGCACTGTTGACCCCAGGTACCTGAACTCCTCCACCTTCTCCACCTCTTCTCCCTGCAACCACACCACTCCACTGCTCTCCCTCTCATTCACACACATGTACTCTGTCTTACTCCAACTGACTTTCATTTCCCTTCTCTCCAGCGCATATCTCCACCTCTCCATGCTCTTCTCAACCTGCTCACTACTCTCAACACAAATCACAATATCATCCACAAACCTCATAGTCCAGGGAGACTCCTGTCTGACCTCGTCCGTCAACCTGTCCATCACCACTGCAAACAGGAAAGGGCTCAGGGCCGATCCTTGATGCAGTCCAACCTTCACCTTGAACCAGTCTGTCGTTCCTACTGCACACTTCACCGCTGTCACACTGTCCTCATACATGTCCTGCACCACCCTCACATACTTCTCTGACACACCTGACTTCCTCATACAATACCACAACTCCTCTCTTGGCACTCTGTTGTACGCTTTCTCTAAATCCACAAATCCACAATGCAATTCCTTCTGTCCTTCTCTATACTTCTCCATCAACATTCTCAAAGCAAATAAGGCATGTGTGGTGCTCTTCCTCTGCATAAAACCATACCGTTGCTCACAGATGGCCACCTCTTCTCTCCGCCTGGCTTCCTCTACTCTTTCCCATAACTTCATGGTGTGACTGATCAACTTAATTACCCTGTAGTTACTGCAGGTCTGCACATCTCCCTTATGCTTAAAGGTCTGTACCAGCACACTCCTTCATTCCTCAGGCATCCTCTCACCTTCCAGAATCTTGTTAAAAAATCTGGTTAAAAACTCCACTGCCATCTCTCCTAAATATCTCCATGCGTTATGTCATCTGGTCCAACCGACTTTCCACTCTTCATCCTCTTAATCGCTGCTCTCACTTCCTACTTACTAATGCTATCCACTTCCTGCTTCACCAACTCCACATCATCCAACCTTCTCTTTCTCTGATTTTCCTCATTCATCAGCTGCTCAAAATAATCCCTCCATCTTCTCAACACACTCTCCTCAATAGTCAACACATTTCTCCATCCTTTTTTGCTCTAACTTGCAGCACATCCTTCCCAGCTCGGTCCCTCTGCCTGGCCAATCGGTAGAAATCCTTTTCTCCTTCCTTAGCGTCCAACCTCTCATACAGCTCCTCATATGCCTTTTCCTTGGCTTTTGCCACATCCCTCTTTACCTGCTGGCGCATCTCCTTGTATTCCTGCCTACTTTTCTCATTCCACCACCATGTCTCTTTGTCTACCTTTCTATTTCCAGATGTCACACCAAGTATTTTTATAGCTGCCTCCCTCATCACTCATGCAGTAGTTACCCAATCATCCAGCAACTCTTCACCACCACTGAGCCCCTGTCTGACCTCTTCCCTGAACCTCACACTACAGTCTTCCTCCTTCAGTTTCCACCATCTTATTCTTCTTTCAGTCCTCACTCTCCTCCTCTTCTTCTTTGCCTCCAAAACCATCCTACAGACCACCATCCGATGCTGTCTAGCTACACTGTCCCCTGCCAACACCTTACAGTCTCCAATCTCCTGTAGGTTACATCTCCTACATATAACATAGTCAACCTGTGTGCACCTTCCTCCACTTTTATACGTCACCCTATGATCCTCCTTCTTTTTAAAATACGTATTCACCACTGCCATTTCCATCCTTTTAACAAAATCTACCACCATCTGCCCTTCCACATTCCTCTCCTTAAAACCATACCTACCCATCACCTCCTCATCACCTCTGTTCCCTTCACCTACATGCCCATTTAAATCTGCCCCAATCACCAATCGTTCATTCCTAGGTACACCATCCACCACTTCATGTAATTCACTCCAGAATCTTTCCTTCTCCTCCATCTCACAGCCCACTTGTGGAGCATAGGCACTGATGACATTTATCATCATCCTTCAACTTCCACCTTCACGATCATCACCCTATCAGAAACTCTTCACCTCCACTACACTCTTACTGTACTCTTCCTTCAGAATCACCCCTACACCATTTCTCTTCCATCCACACCATGATAAAACAGTTTAAACCCACCTCCAATGTTCCTGGCCTTACTCCCTTTCCACTTGGTCTCCTGAACACACAACATATCTACCTTTCTCCTCTCCATCATATCAGCTACCTCTCTCCCTTTACCAGTCATAGTACCAACATTTAAAGTACCAACCCGAACCTCCACTCTCCTACACTTTTCCTTTCCCTGCCATCTCTGTAGACGTCTTCCTCCTCTCCTTCTCCTCCTTCAGCCAACAGTAGCCCAATTTCCACCGATACCCTGTTGGCCAACGATACCTGTGGCGGTCGTTGGTAACCCGGGCCTCGACCGATCCGGTATGAAACTCTTATATGTGATCCGCATATTTAATTTGGCACAAGTTTTTGGCTAGATGCCCTTCCTAACGCAACCCTCCCCATTTATCCGGGCTTGGGACTGGCACTAAGAGTGCACTGGCTTGTGCCTCCTTAATGGCTGGGTTATAGAGGCTGAAATCTGATTGGACATAATATCTAACATCCACATACATGTATTGGAATCAGTGCAGCCAAGAGAAATAATAAGAAATAAAGAGAATAAACTTCACACACATTAGGTCTTAGTGTGGATATACTGAGTACACTTTTTCTTTGATTATATTAAGTGGTACAAACATCAAACAGTATTTAAAAAACAAAAAGTGATTAACAAACAGAAAGAAATTTGATGCAATAACTTCTTCTTCTTTCGGCTATTCCTATTAGGGGTCGCCACAGCGGATCATCCGTCTCCATATCCCCTGTCCTGTACATCTGCCTCTTTCAAACCTGCATGTCTTCCCTTATCACATCCATAAACTATAAACCTCCTCCTTGGCCTTCCTCTTTTCCTCTTTCCTGGCGGCTCCATCCTCAGCATTCTCCTACCGATAAACCACATTGTCCCTCCTCTGCACATGTTCAAACCATCTCAATCTCACCTCCCTCACCTTGTCTTCAACACGTCTTACATGAGCCATCCCTCTAATAAACTAATTTCTAATCCTGTTCATCCTCGTCACTCCCAACAAAAACTCCATCCAGCTCTGCTACCTCTAGCTCTGCCTCCTGTCTTTTATTCAATACCACTTTCTTTAAAAAGTACTTTTTTTACCACCCCATACCGCACACGGACACTTTATGGACAATCACAAAATCACCTTAAATTGTTTACTGTTTTACTGCTTACTGCCAAAAGCATATTCTGTATATACATCTATTCTCTCATATATATCTCATATATATCTTTATATATTCTTATATTTTTATATTTTCCCCCCATCCTATTCCCTCATGCCGGGAATAGTAAAAACAGTCGTAAAAAGCATTACACTGCATGTCGTACCCTGTATGTATGTGAATGTGGCAAAAAAAAAATTATTTTATTTTATTTTATTTGGATTTTGATTTGATTTGGTGGGTACAGTATTCTCCACACAGAAGTTAATATAGTCAGTGATACAGTCTGTTAGACCCCTGAAACCCCTGAATGAACCTGTGATAAAAGTTAGCAAAGCCCAGGAAGCATTTGAGCTCCTTTACGGACGTTGGAGGTGACCAGTCCCGAACCGTCCTCACCTTTCTCTCATCCATTTGGATCCCGGCCGTGTTGATGACATACCCCAGGAAATGAATCTCCGACTGGTGGAACTCGCACTTAGGGAGGTTGAGGTAGAGGCTGTGTGGGCATAGTCACTGCAGTATGCTAGTCACATGGTCTCTGTGCTCCTGGGGCATCTGGGAGTAGATGAGAATATCGTCAATGTAGACAATGACTAACCTCTGGAGGTAGAGGGTAAGAGGGTCCGGAAGTAGAGCGATCTGAGCGTTCAAGTTCCTATAGTCGATGCAAGGCCGAAGACCACTGTCCTTCTTCTTCACGAAGAAGAAGCTGAAGGAGGCGGGTGAAGATGATGGAACCATGAACCCCTGGAGAAGCGCTTGTTGGACAAACTCCTCCATGGCCTTGCATTTGGGAGTGGAAAGGGGGTACACCCGCCCCTTGGGTAGTTTTGGCTCCAGGTAATAGATTGATCGCACAGTTCTGAGTCGCAGCTTGTTCGCTGAACACATCCACAAAGTGGGGTACTCCACCGGGATCTCCACCTTGGTTGGTTCTGGGGCTCCCTTGATGTGTGTAGCGGCCACTGTCACGGCCTCCAGGATACGTGAAGGGAGGAGAGTAAGGCATCGCTCCTTGCACTGTGGACTCCAGAAGGTCACAGGGGTCCCACCAACACCTGAGAGCGTGTTTAGTGAGCCAAAGCCATCCCAGAATGATGCTGACCGCCGGGTTTTGCAGAACCATAAATGTCATCTCCTCTTGGTGAAATAACCCCACTTGGAGCGTGAAGGTTGGGAGCGCAGTATTTAACCCAGCCCTGCGCCAGCGTACGTACGAGAATGGTTTGGACGGATAGTTCTCGGGCCCCTCTCTCCTGTCGCTCCTCTTTTCTCCACATTTCTCTACTGTCTGGAGAATCCTTCCCTCTGGCCTGTGAGTTGTGGAGCGTGACTGGAGGCGAATTCGGCTCGTGCGCCCGGTTTATCTGGCTTCTCTCCAGGGAACTATGGATGGTCACTGCGGATCTCCACCATCTCTCTCCCGCTCCCGAGAGCACGGATCCACTCCAGTGTTTCCCGGAGAGCTCGGTTCCGCACCAGATTATCCCGGAGAGCTCCTCCGAAGGCGACGTCTCGCCCCCGGGCTCCTCCGTTGGCGACATCTCAACCTTTGTCTTTGCGGCCAGGCGGCGGAATGACATTCCTCCGTTGGCGGCGTCTCGCCCCCGTGCCTCCCAAAAGGTCTCCCAAAAGGTGAAGCCACACCTCCTAGACCATCTGAAGGCGAAGTCACGCCTCAGCGTTCTGCTCCAGGCGACGTTTCACCTCCGGGTTCCTCTCTGGCCGACGTAAAACCTCCGTGTCCCTTTCCAGGTGACGTCTCTCCTCCAGGTCCCTCGGAGGATAACAAATCACTCCCAAGTTCCTCTGAAGGCGTCGTCACGGCTCACAGCCCTGGCGAAGGTGTCACTGTGTTCCTCATCTCCGCCGTGGGCGTCATTTGGACTCTGGACACCACTGAGGACGCTTTTCTGCTCCCGGTCTACACCGAGTGCATCACTCATTCCCTGATCTTCGCTATGGACATAGCTCCGCTCCTGACCTCCGTGGTTGGCACCCCTTCGGTCCAGGTCTCCGCCGAAGGCGACACTCCGGGTCTCCGGGGTGGACATCGTTACGCTCCCGTCCTTCATGCTGGACATCATTCCACTCCAGACCTCCCCAGTGGGCGTCAATCCGCCCCTGATTGCCGCCGAGGATGTCACTCGGCCTCTAGTCTCTGCCGGGAAGGTCACTCAGCCTCTGAACTCCGCTGCAGGTGCAGCTTGGTCCCTGTCGGTCCCTGATTCCGTTCCGTTCGGACTCTACCATCCGGTACCGGCTGCGTTTCTCCTCCCCGCGCATTTTGGATCAGCTACGCTTCTCCCCAAGCGCACCTCGGACTCTTTTAAGGACTTGTGTGTGTGTGTGTGGTTGTGCGCGTGCGCGTGCGTGCTTGTGTCTCTCTCTCGCTCCCTCACTCTGGTCAATAAAACCCGAGCGAGCTGTACTCCGGCTTCCGCCTCTCGTTACTCTCGCACCCTGACAATATATATGTAATTTTAGAATAGTAGTTTATATATAAAATATGTAGAAATATAGCAAAAACATTAAGTCTTGCTGAACCGAGGTCTACACAGAATTTCACAGTATGACAACAAAGCTGAACTGTGCTTAAGTACAAGTACTCAGCCCACAATTACTGTATAACAATGTACAAATTTACATTTTGTACAAATGTACAAATTTACATTTATTTATTTTTTTTAATCATTAATATTAATTATTTTAAATGTAGGTAGATTAATAATAAAATTAAAAAAGGATGATAGATAGATAGATAGATAGATAGATAGATAGATAGATAGATAGATAGATAGATAGATAGATAGATAGATACAACTTTATTGTCATTGCATTGTACAGGTACACAGCAACGAAATGCAGTTTGGCATCTACCAGAAGTGCAAAATGTAGCAGTCGTGCAAAAGTGCAGATAAATATCTAGCATATTTACAGTGCGGATAACTATCTGGCATATTTACAGCAGTGGTATATATATATATATATATATATGAAGTATATACAGTGAATAAATATAAAGGCTATTTCAGTGCAGAGATGTGTGGACATTCAGAAGTACAGTGAATAAATATAAAGGTGTACAGTAATTAAGAAAATGTGCAGAAATGAAAGGTTACAGATCACAAGATTATGGCATTAAGGAGTAGCAAGCTGAATAAACAGTCTACTATATATAAAAAATATATATATAAATATATACACATACATTATATACACAGATTAATGTGAAATGTTGGGCAGAATGTACAGTAATGATAAATATACATACAGATATAAAAGTGCAGATGTAATGAGGAGTGAAAAGATATAATATGAAGTATGTACATGTATTGTACAGAGGTTATATACAGTCTTTTGTTTATGTTTGTTTTGTAGTGATTTAGCGGTGTAGTGTTGAGTTCAGTAGTGTGATGGTGGATGGAAAAAGCTGTCCCTGAACCTGCTGGTTCTGGTGCGTAGTTTCTGTATCTCCTTCGTGATGGAAGGAGGTTAAACAGTTTATGACTGGGATGTGAAGAGTCCTTGATGATGCTGTGAGCTCTGCGCAGACATCTGCTGTGGTGAAGGTGTTCAATGGCAGGTAGTTGGGTGCCAGTGATGCGTTGGGCGGTTTTGACCACCCTTTGCAGTGCTTTACGTTCACACACAGTGGAGCCTCCGTACCATACAGTGATGGAGTTGGTCAGGATGCTCTCAATGATGCAGCGGTAGAAGCTCGTTAAAATCCCGGGACAGATGAGATTTCTTGAGACTTCTCAAGAAGTACAGGCGTTGTTGTGCTTTTTTTACCAGAGCTGACGTGTTCTGCTGCCAGGACAGATCCTCAGAGATGTGAACTCCCAGGAACTTAAAGCTGGAGACTCGCTCTACCTCGGTTCCATTGATGTTGACTGGTAGATGTCTCCTGCTGTTGGATTTCGGAAGTCCACAATGAGCTCTTTGGTCTTTGTGGCGTTGAGAGTCAGGTTGTTGGTGGCACACCATGCTGCCAGATTACGGATCTCTTCCTGTAGGCCGATTCGTTGTTGTTGTCGATCTGGCCAACCACGGTGGTGTCATCTGCATACTTGATGAAGATGTTGGAGTTATACAGAGGAGCACAATCGTGGGTGAACAGGGAGTAGAGCAGTGGGCTCAGAACACAGCCCTGCGGTATGCCAGTGTTCAGAATTAGGGTTGAGGATACCTGGTTTCCCAACCTGACAGATTGAGGTCTGTTGGTGAGAAAGTCCAGAATCCATCTGCAAGTGGAGGTGCAGATACCCAGTTCACTGAGCTTAGTGATCAGTACAGTGGGAGGACTGTATTGAACGCAGAGCTAAAGTCAATGAACAGCATTCTGATGTACGTGTTGCTTTTATCCAGGTGGGTGAGAGCAGAATGAAGAGCTGTGGAAACTGCATCCTCTGTTGACCTGTTCGGGCGATAGGCAAACTGGTATGGGTCCAGTGTAGGTGGTAGGCCCGCAGTGAGGTGATTCAGGACCAGTTTCTCAAAGCACTTCATAGCAATGGGGGTGAGTGCAACCGGGCGAAAGTCATTCAGGCATTTAGCAGCTGAGTGCTTAGGCACTGGTATGATAGTAGTGGTCTTCAGGCATGTAGGTACCGTGGCTTGGGCCAGTGACAGGTTGAAAATGTCAGTAAACACCTGTGCCAGTTGTCCAGCGCATGCTCTGAGAACACGTCCCGGTATGCCGTCCGGGCCAGCTGCCTTTCGTGCATCCACTCTGCTGAACACTGAATAGACGTCCGTTGTTGAGATTGAAAGTGGGCTGTAAGCAGTAGCAGAGTCCGTGGTTGGTGTAAAATGTCCTGTGCTTTGGTCAAAAAGTGATTAAGTTCGTTCGGTTGGAAGGCACTGCTGGTTGGTTGAGCTGTGGGTTTGTAGTCCGTGATTGACTGGATGCCTTTCCACATGCGTCTGGGGTCAGAGTTGCTCTTCTATGTGGCGTTTAAATGTGAGCTTTGCTTTCCTGATGCCCCTTTTCAGGTTGGACCTGGCTCTGTTGTAGTCCTCCGCACTGCCAGATTTAAAGGCAGCATCTCTTGCTTTCAACAGGAGACGGACTTCAGAGTTCATCCACGGCTTCTGATTAGGAAAGCATTTCACGTGTTTGACAGTAGTGACATTGTCAATGCACGTGTTAATATGGTCCAAAACAGATGATGTGTAACTGTCCATGTCTGTGTGAGAGTCCAGTGTGGCCTGTGAAGCGAACATGTTCCAGTCAGTATCCTGAAACTGTTGTTGTAGAGAAGAAATGGCCCCCTCTGGCCATACCTTTACTGTCCTCACAGCTGGTTTCACACGTTTGATCAGTGGTGTGTATTTGGGTAGCATGAACAAAGAGAGGTGATCAGACTGACCCAGGTGGGGGAGGGGAATGGCTATGTATGCCCCAGGTATGTTTGTGTATACCTGGTCCAGTGTTTTGTCCCCTCTAGTAGAGCAGGAGACATTGCGGTGAAATTTTGGTAAAACAGATTTCAGGTTGGAGTGGTTGAAATCTCCAGCAACAATGATAGCTCCTTCAGGATGTGCAGACTGCTGTTTGCTGATAGCTGCATGCAGTTCCTCCATAGCTAGCTTAGCATTAGCATCCGGTGGAATGTACACTGCAGTCACAACAATGGCTGAGAATTCTCTCGGTAAATAAAAGGGTCTGCACTTAATCATCAAATACTCTAAATGAACAGAGCAATGACTTTCAGTAACAGTAGAGTCCGTGCACCATGAGTTGTTAACATAAATGCACAGACCTCCACCTCTGCGTTTACCAGAGTCCTCTGCCGTCCTGTCCGCCCGATAAACACTGCGACCCCCGAGCTTAATGGCGCTGCTGGGAATGTTGTTGTTGAGCCATGTTTCCGTAAAAATCATGACATTACATTCCTTAATCCGTTTGTGTGATGATATCCGGAGCAGCAGCTCATCCATTTTATTAGCAAGAGACCGTACATTGGCAAGGAAGACGCTTGGATTCGATGGTTAATGCGGGTTTAGCCTTAGCTTAGCCCTGATGCCGCCTCGCTTCCCCCTCCTTTGTTTACGGTCTCGCCGCCGGCGCTGTGGTCTCGCTGTCGGCCGAGCTGGACCAGCGGTCCGCGGTGTTCGGGCAATTTCCCGAGGGAGTTCAAAGTCCGTTGAAAGTCCGTATCTGTGAGTATTGCCGATGTCTAGTAATGCTTCTCGGCTGTATGAGATGTGTGCAAGCCTGTTCTGCGTGAATAAACTTGCTGTTGATGGAGAAATTGCTGCAAAACAACTACTATCACTACGCTAAAAATTTTCTTAAGTTGTCATGTATACAAAATGAGACAGCTAAAATAAATTATTGCAACTATTACATTTTGATATCACTAGGTTTTTTCTAACCATTTTTGGGGATGCCGGAAGAGACAGCTCACCAGAACTCGGGCTTAAACTGTAAGATTAGCCTACTTTCATGGCCTCACATTTCTAAGAGATGCTACAATCCCCGGAAGCTTTACAAGAAAAAAATTTCACAAGTAAGATAGGGCAGTACAAAGTTTGGGTTGTTCCTCATTTTCAGTTTATAATCTCTTAATAAAATGCTTACTTTTTTCTAAAGAAGCATTGCTGTAACCTTAAAACAATTATTTTACAGTAATTCTTAAAAAACTTTTTAGGTGCTAAAATAGGACTGTACTGTCCTCTATATACATCCTCTGTATATTTCGACAGCAAGCTAAACTCCACCCTCATCAACTCTCAGACACGATATGCCTTTTTTCAAGCTTTAAGAAGGATAGGTAAAACGGGGAGATAAAGAAAGAAAACATTAAATAATAAAATCCACATTTAATATACACACAAATAAACACTTACAAATGATATATCCCTCCATATCGATTCACCAGGTATATAATAGTAAGCAAAGGAACATTGCAACTCTTTCCCATGTAAAAAGGCAGCTAATATAAAGAAACATATGTAAGAATTACGGATCAAACAAATAATGAAATACAGTGGAACCCGGTTATGTCGCCAGCCTAGGGGATGCCAAAAAGCGTTGAGATAACCGATGATCGAGACAAACGAAAACCAATATGGCGGCAATATATTAACGTGCTTGAAATTTCTTTATGTACATGATGTGCGTTATTAAATGAGAATGTGCATGCACGTGTTTTTGGAGGTGTTTTTACACAACAGCGTTGCCGCGATTTGATTGATTGGTCATGCGGATAGAGATAACCTGTAATGCGGATAAGGAGGCGGAAGCTGAAGTAAATGCAAACAAAGTTTATTGAGAATACTCAGGAGATAATCCACCAATACTTGTAGCGAAGCAGTAATATCCAGTGGTGGTGAGGGGCTTAAATAGGAGATGGGATGAGTGAGTGAATAAGAGTCAGGTGTGTGTGATCAGCATGACCGCGAGGAGCGCACAGGAGAAGATGCAAGGTGCTTCGGGGAATGCCGCCGCCGAAGGGGGAGTGGCAGCGGGATTCCTGACATAACTGACGTTAAGTGGCAAATTTGCCCCCCCTTGTGCTCAAGATATTAGGGTTCGGTGACATAAAAAAATCGATATAGCCGATAAAAAATGCTAAGACAAAGCCTGAATTTGGCGGCTCCACTTCAAAAACGTTGACTTAATAGGGTTGGCGAGTTAACCGAGGTCGAGATAAGTGGGTTTGACTGTATTATGAATGCTAGATGAATAAGAAACAATAAACATACCGACGAAGCTACCAAAGGCCATGAAGGAATGCAGATTGTTGCCGATTCACTATAGCACATGTTCAAAACTGCACATCATGGAAAATGCTAACTTCCTTGTTGGTCATCTGATTAGTCACATGATAACACTACAATATATGATTATTAAGATGTCCATCATGGGGAGACAACTTTTAACAAACAATTAGATTTTAATTATCGTTTAACAATAACTGTAACAGAACGCGTGATTGAACGCCACCACTAAATGACTCTTTATCCAACACATCACCTTATGTTAGATTCAGGAGGTAAGAGTAAAACAGTCTCTTTTACAGGTCTAAGAAAAAGCCTTGTGCCATTGAAAAGTTTTCAGCTGAGAAAGCTTTGGACAATAATGCCAATTTTTGCAATTTGAGGACTTGTCAGTGAGCGATTTTTGGAAAACACTGGCAATGTGAATGAGATGTCCGATTGAACGAATAAGTAATTGCCAATTTGAGAACCTAGAGAAGCGCTGTGTTCCCAGTTTCTTGCTCAATGTAGTTGTACTCATACTAGAAACTTCTGGTCGCACTTTAACATCACTTGTAGGATTTATGAGCTCAAAAATTTCCTTTTCTGGGGGGCTAGAGGAATCCGTCAGAAATGTGGGTCCCAATAACCATGGGTTGCTCGCGAGATTCTCTGCAAGATTTTGGTCAGTTCGTACATAACACCATTGTTCAGGCCGACTGTCTCTTCTTATCCTCAAGACTCTGTTGTTGACATAGACATAGAAGCGTCTGGTATGGTTGTTTATGTACCCTAATACCACTTTGCTGTCAGTGTAGAAAGTGATAGCATCAAGAATAATGTCAATCTCGGATGAGACGAGGTCAGCCAACTCTACAGCCAACACAGCAGCACACAGTTTTATCCTTGGGATAGTAATCTCAGAAAGTAAAACGAGTTTCCCTTTACCCATGACAAAGCTTACATGATTTTCTCCGCAACCGTAAGAGAGTTTGAGGTAGGCAACTGCTCTTGTAGAGAGCTGCGCCATGTATCCCATGCCTCTTCCATGTCTTGTGGCAGTGGAGCATCCCAGTGTTCCCTGAACTTAATTCTCGCAGAAGACATTTTCCTTCCAGAGTTATTGGGGCTGCGAACCCTAAAGGGTCAAACAGACTATTAATTGTTGACAAAACTCCTTGACGTGTAAAGGGTATCCTTTCTTCTGGTATTTGGAAAGTGAAATTGTCCGTTCTGATGTTCCAATGTAGGCCCAGACTGCATTGTTTTGGAAGAGTGTCTGTTTCCATGTCTAGATCTTTTAGATCGCTAGCATAATCTTGTGATGGAAAGGCCTCCATGACTTCTCGCCTATTTGAAGCAATTTTGTGTAACCTCAGGTTTGATTTAGCAAGAGCGTTCTGTGTTCGCTTTAGCAAACTCACTGCTGCTTCTACACTAGGAAAAGACTTTAACCCATCGTCGACATAGAAATCACACTGCACAAACTGTTGCACTTCAGGATCATGATCGTGTCCTTCTAAGTGGACAGATTTTCTCAGACCATAAATAGCTACGGCTGGTGACGGGCTATTTCCAAAGACATTTACATTCGATCAGATCTGGAAGTGGGAGGCTGATCTGTCCATCCATGGATTCAATATGAAAGCCACTGGCTCGTCTTCCTGTTGTTTCCATAACGCCAGCACAGGTTCTTAGTGAATATGGTGAACTAAAGCTTTGGATGTCAAACATATCAAACAACTCCAAATGAGCCAATGATCTGTTACTTTAGTCATCAATTATTGCATAAAGATTAACTGCTTTATCACGGCACCCACCAGGATAGATCTTGGCAAGGCAGATTTTAGAACATGACCTGTTAGTTAAGGCACCACCACAGACTTGAGTGCAATGAGCTGAGATGTCGAGATCTCTCTCCCCGCCATACTCTGGATGGGGGCTTGTGTCCTTATTTGGGAGTGAGGGATCTTGATGAAAAACGGTGTCATGTTTTTCGCTACCACATTCTGTGCATTTGACATAGGCTTTGCAGTTTCTAGCAATTTGCGATGAAGACATGCAACATCTGAAGCAAATTCCATTCTCTTTTAAGAATGCTCTACGTTCTTTAAGAGGCTTTTCCTTAAAGATACGGCACTTGCGAAGAGGATGTGTCTTTTTGTGTATGGGACAAAACTTATCACAATCATTCCCTTTGTTGAAGGGTCTGTCTACATTAGGGGTGACAACAGGTAACACATCAGTTTTATGTACTGAAATCTCCCTCTGTTTATGTTGTTTCCATGAGATTAGCCCAGGAAGAGCATCTGCATGTACGGTAAATTTGAAACTTGGGTCATTCCTGATCCTAGCCTGTCGACTAATGAAATCCACAAACACTTCAAATGGAGGAAATGGAACAGCGTGTAGTTTTAGTTTATAGTCAGAGCCAACAGATAACCACCTATCTTGAAGTCCATAGGGAAGTTTTTCAACTACAGGGTTTATGCCGCGAGCAGTGTCGAGTACTGAAAGTCCAGGCAGGTCTGCATCATCCTTGGCTGACTGTAACTCCATAAGCAAGTCACTTAAGTCTCTTAGTTTAGCATAGTCTTTGTTTGTTATTTTGGGAAACCTCTCAAGGCGTTTAAAATGTGAATTCTCACCTCAGGTGACCCATAACATTCCTCCAGCCTAGCCCAAATCAAATTCAACCCTCTCTCCGGGTTATTCGTATTCACAGTTCGAATTCGATTGGCATGTTTTGCAGACTCCCTCCCAAGCCACTTGACAAGAAGGTAAATTTCTTCACTGAATGCCAAGTCTAAATCTCGGATAGCGTTCTTAAAGGGAACTGCGTCATGCCCTGTAGCTTTCCGGTTGATCACTGAATTTTAGTAGCCCTGTTGAGATAAGTTCACGGCGTGCTAGGTAACGCACAAAGTCATTCATATTAGAATCATTATGTACGTAAGCAGCAGCAGTTGCACATGTGGAGGGAGTGTTGCCTGCTGGATAAAGCACTGATGCGTTAGGTGATAATGGCCGGTTGGCGTGACCTGTTTGGTCGTCTGAAAACAGTTCTACCTCAGGCATTGAAACAGATGGGCTATTTGATTTTGCTTTGATTTGATTATGTTGCTTGACATAATCATTAGTGCGTTGTGCTGCATCCATTGGCGTACGATCTTGCAAGAGTCTACAGCTTAATCTTTCAGAATCAGAATCAGAATCAGGTTTATTGGCCAAGTGTGTTGACACACACAATGAATTTGGTTCCAGCTGTTTGTTACTCTCAAAAGTACAGACATAAATAAAAACCTATACATGACAAAACAGACACAACAAGACAAAAACAGACTATACAAGACAATACAGACAATATGAGACAGTAATTTTCACTGTAATTTTCAACAGCAGCTTCAAGTGCATCAGCCTTTGCTACAGCTTCAGCAGCTTCTTTCTCTTGCATTAGATAGATAGATAGATAGATAGATAGATAGATAGATAGATAGATAGATAGATAGATAGATAGATAGATAGATAGATAGATAGATAGATGCAAAAGTGCAGATAAATATCTAGCATATTTACAGCAAGTGGTATATATGAAAGTATATACAGTGAATAAATATAAAGTCTATTTCAGTGCAGAGATGTGTGGACATTCAGAAGTACAGTGAATAAATATACAGGCGTACAGTAATTAAGAAAAATGTGCAGAAATGAAAGGTTACAAGATCACAAGATTATGGCATTAAGGAGTAGCAAGCTGAATAAAGAGTCTACTATATATATATATATATATATATATATATATATATATATATATATATATATATAAAAATATATATATATATATATATATATATATATATATATATATATATATAAATAAAATATATACACATACATTATATACACAGATGAATGTGAAATGTTGGGCAGAATGTACAGTAATGATAAAGATACATACAGATATAAAAAGTGCAGATGTACTGAGGAGTGAAAAAGATATACTATGTAGTATGTACATGTATTGTACAGAGGTTATATACAGTCTTTTGTTTGTGTTCGTTTTGTAGTGATTTAGCGGTGTAGTGTAGAGTTCAGTAATGTGATGGTGGATGGAAAAAAGCTGTCCCTGAACCTGCTGGTTCTGGTGCGTAAGTTCCTGTATCTCCTTCTTGATGGAAGGAGGTTAAACAGTTTATGACTGGGATGTGAAGAGTCTTTGATAATGTTGTGAGCTCTGCGCAGACATCTGCTGTGGTGAAGGTGTTCAATGGCAGGTAGTTGGGTGCCATACAGTGATGGAGTTGGTCAGGATGCTCTCAATGATGCAGTGGTAGAAACTCGTTAAAATCACCGGGGGGACAGATGAGATTTCTTGAGACTTCTCAAGAAGTACAGGCGTTGTGGTGCTTTTTTTACCAGAGCTATGTTCTGCTGCCAGGACAGATCCTCAGAGATGTGAACTCCCAGGAACTTAAAGCTGGAGACTCGCTCTACCTCAGTTCCATTGATGTTGACTGGTAGATGTCTCCCGCTGTTGGATTTCCGGAAGTCCACAATGAGCTCTTTGGTTTTTTTGGCGTTGAGAGTCAGGTTGTTGGTGGCACACCAGGCTGCCAGATTACGGATCTCTTCCCTGTAGGCCGATTCGTCATTGTTTTCGATCTGGCCGACCACGGTGGTGTCATCTGCATACTTGATGAAGATGTTGGAGTTATACAGAGGAGCACAATCGTGGGTGAACAGGGAGTAGAGCAGTGGGCTCAGAACACAGCCCTGCGGTATGCCAGTGTTCAGAATGAGGGTTGAGTATACCTGGTTTCCCAACCTGACAGATTGAGGTCTGTTGGTGAGAAAGTCCAGAATCCATCTGCAAGTGGAGGTGCAGATACCCAGTTCACTGAGCTTAGTGATCAGTACAGTGGGGAGGACTGTATTGAATGCAGAGCTAAAGTCAATGAACAGCATTCTGATGTATGTGTTGCTTTTATCCAGGTGTGTGAGAGCAGAATGAAGAGCTGTGGAAACTGCATCCTCAGTTGACCTGTTTGGGCGATAGGCAAACTGGTATGGGTCCAGTGTAGGTGGTAGGCCCGCAGTGAGGTGATTCATTACCAGTTTCTCAAAGCACTTCATAGCAATGGGGGTGAGTGCAACCGGGGGAAAGTCATTCAGGCATTTAGCAGCTGAGTGCTTAGGCACTGGTATGTTAGTAGTGGTCTTTAGGCATGTTGGTACCGTGGCTTGGGGCAGTGACAGGTTGAAAATGTCAGTAAAAACCTGTGCCAGTTGTCCAGCGCATGCTCTGAGAACACGTCCCGGTATGCCATCAGGGCCAGCTGCCTTGCGTGCATCCACTCTGCTAAACACTGAATAGACGTCCGTTGTTGAGAGTGAAAGTGGGCTGTAAGCAGTAGAAGAGTCCGTGGTTGTTGTAAAATGTCCTGTGTTTTGGTCAGTAGAGTTTTTGTTGTAGAGAAGAAATGTCCCCCTCTGGCCATACCTTTACTGTCCTCAGAGCTGGTTTCACACGTTTGATCAGTGGTGTGCATGAACAAAGAGAGGTGATCAGACTGACCCAAGTGGGGGAGGGGAATGGCTGTGTATGCCCCAGGTATGTTTGTGTACACCTGGTCCAGTGTTTTATCCCCTCTGGTAGAGCAGGAGACATTGCGGTGAAATTTCGGTAAAACAGATTTCAGGTTGGAGTGGTTGAAATCTCCAGCAACAATGATAGCTCCTTCAGGATGTGCAGACTGCTGTTTGCTGATAGCTTTGCTAATGCTTAGCATTAGCATCCGGCGGAATGTACAATGCACAACAATGGCTGAGAATTCTCTCGGTAAATAAAAGGGTCTGCACTTAATCATCAAATACTCTAAATGAACAGAGCAATGACTTTCAGTAACAGTAGAGTCTGTGCACCATGAGTTGTTAACATAAATGCACAGACCCCCACCTCTGCGCTTACCAGAGTCCTCTGCCCTCCTGTCCGCCCAAAAAACACTGCGACCCCGAGCTCAATGGCACTGCTGGGAATGTTATAGTTGAGCCATGTTTCCGTAAAAATCATGATATTACATTCCTTAATCCATTTGTGTGATGATATCCGAAGCAGCAACTCATCCATTTTATTAGCAAGAGACCGTACATTGGCAAGGAAGACGCTTGGAATCGATGGTTGATGCGGGTTGAGCCTTAGCTTAGCCCTGATGCCGCCTCGCTTCCCCCTCGTTTGTTTACGGTTTAGCCGCCGGCGCTGTGGTCTCGCTGTCGGCCCAGCTGATCAGCGGTCCGCGGTGTTCGGGCGATTTCCCAGGGGGTGTTCAAAGTCAGTTGAAAGTCCGTATCTGTGAGTGTTGCCGATGTCTAGTAATGCTTGTCAGCTGTATGAGATGTGTGCAAGCCTGTTCTGCGTGAATAAACTTCCTGTTGATGGAGAAATTGCTACTAAATCGCAAAATCTGGAGAGACACTGGGCCTCGCGTTGTGCACGTGCTGCCATCTTTAACATGTCTATGGAAGCTTCTAAACGAGCCTTTTCTATTTTTATCTTCATTTCTTTTTCAGCACACGATAGACGTGCCTTTGCAGCTTCTGCCTCTGCACGTGCTAACGCTGCAGCAGAACTTGTTGAATTATTTGAATGTTGCGTGGAGGCACAAGACCTGGTCTTCCAGGTTGGTGAACGTTTCTCTGACATAGTTTGGAGAAAATAAGATTACTTGCTTGATGCTGCGTAGAATCGGCTTGAACTGCAATGTCCTGCCCGACAGAGCCATCGTTTTACTGTACTGTCCTCAATATACGTTCTCTGTATATTTCGACAGCAAGCTAAACTCCACCCCCATCAAATCACAGACACGATATGCCTCTTTTCAAGCTTTAATAAGGAAAGGTAAAACTGGGAGATAAAGAAAGAAAACAATAAATAATAAAATCTACTTTCAATATACACACAAATAAACACTTACAAATGATATATCCCTCCATATCGATTCACCAGGTATATAATAGTAAGCAAAGGAACATTGCCACTCTTTCCCATGTAAAAAGGCAGCTAATATAAAGAAAAATATGTAAGAATTACAAATCAAACAAATAATCAAATATTACGAATACTACACGAAAAAGAAACAATAAACATACCAATGAAGCTACCAAAGGCCATGGAGGAATGCAGATTATTGCCGATTCACTATAGCACATGTTCAGGGAAAATGCTAACTTCCTTTTTGGTCATCTGATTAGTCACATGGTAACACTACAATATATGATTATTAAGATGTCCATCATGGGGAGACAGCTTTAAACAAACAATTAGATTTTAATTATCATTATCATAACAATAATTGTAACAGAACAAGGACTTCAAGCTAAATCTGCAAATTGGTTGCATTTGGTACAGGTTTTAAAAAGTACTTAACTAAAGACAAAAACAAAAATGCAAAACAAAAATCATATAGATAATTACTGGTCATGTGGAAAATTTTCTTTCTTTCTTTCGGCTTCTCCCGTTAGGGGTCACCACAGCGGATCCGCCGCACGTTTGATTTGGCACATGTTTTACGCTGGATGCCCTTCCTAACGCAACCCTCCCCAATTTATCCGGGCTTGGGACCGGCACTGAGAGTGGCTGGGGATGGTTCCCTGACTGGGGATCGAACCCGGGTCGCAACGGTGAGAGCGCTGCATCTTAACCACTAGACCACCAGGGGACCCTATACTGGTCATGTGGAAAATAAAGTTATTAAATGTTTAATGTCAACAGCATGCTATTGTAACATAGCTGTTATTACAGCTCCATGATGACTTTTAATCTCCATGCTCCCTGTAAAAAGTTTCAAAATACTTAAATAGTCTTAACTGACCAAACAGACACTGTCAGGGTGGCAATCACGACGAGTAAGCGGAAGTAACACTATCATAGTTGATTTTAAACAAAACACACACAAGTCATGGAGAGCCACCAATTAATAGTTATCCGCTCGGGACGAGTAATCCTACATGGAAAGCGATGTCCGGAAAACTAAAATAAACTCTGATGTCAAAGAGTAATCCAACACGAGACGGAGTTAGGAGACTGAACCAGCTGGAAAGGCTGGTTGTACGGGATCCGGGCGATCACCAGCATGACATTCAAAAACCGACAGCCTGTGACTCAAGAAAGTGAGTTTATATAGTCATCTCCTTAACGAGCCACAGCTGTCAGGAATCAAAGCCGGCACGTCAAAACAAGGCAGCGTGACTACTACCAAGGAGGGCGTGGCAGGAGGATCCCTGACATTTACCCCCCCCTCTAGGGGCGACACCCGAAGCAGAGCGGCACCCTTGGTGGAACACTGAAGCGGAGAGACGCGCTTGGAGGAACACTAGATGGAGAGGCGTGCTCTGAGGAGCACTGGAGCGGAGAGACGCGCTCGGTGGAGCACTGGAGCGGAGAGACATGCTTGGCAGAACACTGAAACGGAACCCTCTCAGAACTGAGGGGGCTGTAGTGGAGGTCCGCCACAACCATCCCGAACATTCCCATGATTTGCCCGGTGAAACTGGCATAAGAGCCACGATTGTACCAATTGGTGCACATCATGCTGGTCCAAGAGAGAGCTTTCCCAGACAATAG
The DNA here is from genome assembly GCF_014805685.1 of Silurus meridionalis. Lineage (NCBI taxonomy): Eukaryota > Metazoa > Chordata > Actinopteri > Siluriformes > Siluridae > Silurus > Silurus meridionalis. The sequence continues at coordinate 11,710,068 of NC_060900.1, forward strand.
CGAGATGAGGAACACAATCTTGGTTCGTTCAGTGGGGAATTGGAATGATCATACCTCCATACATCTGCTGACTTGGGGAGTGATGGAGCTCCCCACAGGGTCTTCACCCACTGCTTCTCTCTCGGAGAGATCCAGCAGAGAGAAGGTGCCTTTATAAAGGCCTGTCTTCACCCTCAGATGACCTTGGGACCGCCACGCAATCTTGACATGCACCCGGAGGCTTGATGTCACCTCCAGCAGAAGGTGTCTAGTGGTGACATTTTGTCCGAGTCACGACCTGGTGGGGGTACGACCTCTTTCTAGCGGTCTGGTGGTGGTACGACACTCCTTTCGCGGCCAGGTGGCGGTTCGACGTCCCCTTCACAGCCAGGCGGTGGTTCTTTACTTTTAGAGAGGTCTTGGATTGCGTCGGCACCTTCAGAGGGACTTTGGGGCACGAAGGCACTTCTGAGGGATCTCTGAGACATGACGGTGCTTCTGGAGTGTTCTTGAAGCGAAATGGTATGCTGGGAGGAATCTTGGTCCTTGACGTCACTTTCAGAGCTTAGAGGTTAGACATCACCTTAAAAGGGACGCACCGGAGGGGTTTGGCGGCAAGGCAATCCTTTCGCGGGCAGGCGGCAGTACGACATCCGTTTTGCGGGCGGGCGGCGGTACAACATCCGGTTTGGGAGTAGGCGGCGGTATGACATCTGGTTCACGGCCGGGCGGCGGTATAACGTCCTTTTTCGCACCCAGGCGGCGGTACGAGCAAAACGGATCGCTTAGCGGAACACTGAAGCGGAGCGGCACCCTTGGTGGAACACTGAAGCGGAGCGGCACGCTCGGAGGAACACTAGATGGAGAGGCGTGCTCGGCGGAACACTGGAGTGGAACCCTCTCAGAACTGAGGGGGCTGTAGTGGAGGTCCGCCACAACCATCCCGAACATTCCCATGATTTGCCCGGTGAAACTGGCATAAGAGCCACGATTGTACCAATTGGTGCTTCACATCATGCTGGCCCAAGAGAGAGCTTTCCCAGACAGTAGCGAGATGAGGAACAAAATCTTGGTTCGTTCAGTGGGGAATTGGAATGATCATACCTCCATACATCTGCT